>NC_089263.1:18371654-19017708 GCF_963930625.1 Muntiacus reevesi | reverse complement strand
GGTCAGGGAACTAAGATCCCACTTGCCTTGGAGCAACTAAATCCAGGAGCTGAAACTACTTAAGCTCACGTTCCCTAGAGCCCATGCTCCACAAGAGAAGCCACTTCAACGAGAAGCCGGAGCATCGCAACTGGAGCGTAGCCCCTGCTCGCTGCAACTAGAGAAAGCCTACACAGCAACAAAGACCTGCCGCAGCCAAAAATAAGTAAATCAATAACATTATTTTAAATATATTTTTTTAAAAAAAGGAATTACTGCTCAAGCTTTTGCTATCTGGTTGAAAATGCCAGTTTTGGAGAATTTGGTACCATGTGTCAACAAGAAGTGGGGTTGGTTGGCAAGGCTATAGTACCCAGTGGAAAAGATGGAAAACACGCAACCTGCCACCTCCCATGGACCTCTCCCTTCCTGGGAGGGATCAACCGCTGACCTCCAGGCGAGGAGGTTTCCCAAATGCTCCGGCTTACAGACTCTTACTGGCCACGTCACAAGTTAAGCTGTCCAACTTGCACCCACGCAGACTGGGTCCTCACTCTATGATTAGAGACGGCACGGGGTGGAGATTTAGGCTGGTTCACAAGCTGCCAGGAGGGCTGACTCATTTCCGAGGCTCATGGGGATGCTGTACCACGGGAGTCACCTTGGGCAGAGGACGCTCCCAGAAGGACATGGCCCTTGGGGGATGGCGCCATTCAGTCTGGCAGACCGTCACTTGGGGTGGTGACAGGGTTGGCATCTTATCTGACCATTTGAAACATCGGTTCGTCAAGAACTACAGTTTTCTGTAGGAGTAAAAGCTTCACTTCCCAGAATTTCACAGAGGGGTAGGTTTCCTTAAAAACTCCGGAAGATGCTTACCTTGATTTAATATTATACCACTTAGCAGATTCTGATCTTAAAACCCTGTATCCCCTCAATAGACTCCATTTGCACGGAAGGCATCCTCAAGGTGGCTGAAGAGCACTGGGCTTCCAAAACTGGTCACTTCACATGCTGCTGCTGAAGTAAAACGGCAGTCAGCTCTTTACCTTCCACACCACTGAATGTTGATGATGGCAGTTAGAGTTTAGAAACCATATTCATTAACCCTTCAGAGGAGGCTTCCCTGGAGGTAGCTCAGATGGTAAAGAAACTGCCTGCAATCCAGGAGACCCTGGTTCGATCCCTGACTTGAACCCTCTAGAACACATTTTTAAGATTTTTAAAAGTCTTTATTGAATTTGTTACAATATTGCTTCTGTTTTATGTTTTGGTTTTCGGGGCCATGAGGCATGTGGCATCTTAGCTCCCCAACCAGGGACTGAACCTGCACCCCTGCATTGGAAGGTGATGTCTTAACCACTGGACCACCAGGGAAGTCCCTAGAACACACGTTCAAAATCAAGTTGTTGTCTTAATTATACTTTATTAATAAAGAATATGTAGTATCGAGTGCACTGTCACAGTGAAGGGAGCTGTGCCAGGGAGTTGGCAGAGAAAAGGAATAGTTTGAGATCAAAATTCGTAAGCAATAAATTTACAGGATCAATAGAACAAGAGAAACTGACAAAAGTTGGCTGTGCTTGGAAATTTTACAGTTTCTAGAAAATGAAGCCTGTTCTGCTCCTGGATGTTGGACCTGTTTTCAGTCAACTACATATTGAGAAGGACCACAAAAGTGGATTTAATCCCAGGGAAATCCTATAAAGGAAATTAGGTTTAAAGTAGTTTAAATAAAATTAAGGCTGACTGATGGACAAAGATTGACCCTGTAGCCTAGTCTGGGAAAAAATTGAAAGAGACGGTGACTTGGCAATGCAGCCAGCCTTGCACAGAGCAGAGGCCCACCTGCCCATCCACTTGTGCTGGGTCTGACACCATGTGATAGAATCAGCGGTAGCACATGCTTCTTTTCCTTTTTTGAAGGCATGGTCGAGCCCCAAAGGATAAACTCAAGCATGATGAACAGGGGAATAGGTTGGTAATACATTCTTAGAAACTGAAAACAACTGCTTTAAGGAGTGCATGGCACATAGAAGATGCTCCTTCCATCTGAATCAAATCAAGAGAGTTTCAAATATTCTAGATTCTGAACCTTTTAGATCTTTCAGCAATCCCTCCACGAAGGCACAGAGTCTCTAACAAGAGGCTACAACCTGTCCCAAGGTTAGAGGAAAGTGGACGAATCTCTCCACGATCTTACAGTTTTCTTGTCTTAAGTCAATACAAGAGGCCTCAGAGGCGGCAGCACTTTTCTCCTTGTCTCTTGGATAACTGAGCTGCTAGGGCAGAGACTGTACAGGTGGGCAACATTCAAGGGTTAAATTACACCTGACCACTGGCGAACTAAACACTTACCCCTAATCACACCCGCTTATGAAAACCTCACCATCTGATCACAGAAGACGGTGAGAAACAGATAGTGACCGACGCATCCCTGTTTGTCTGGTACTTTCCCAGGTTTTAGTGGGAAAGTTCCAGACTCTGGGAACCCTATCAAGTCCAAGGAAAATCGGAATGTTTGGTCAGCCTAGTGACAGGACAGTAACCCAGGTTTAGCAATTCAACTTTCTCACCTTGACAGTTTGGGTTTGGGCCACTGTCATAAAAAACACAAGCCATTTTAAGATGAAGTCCCCTGAAAAGGCGACCTCACGGGAGCTAACCACCAATCATCAGTCTCAACAGAGATGCTTTCTGAGTCTTTAATCTTTCAAGGACTCTCTTGCAATGTAAGTTTCTCAACAAATGTGCCCTGAAGGTCTGGTGCGTACATAATAAGCCCCTTAGAGCGCTCCAGATCCACTTATCAATTGTTAATGGTTTACCACAAGCATCTAAGGAAATATTTGCACAGTTCTTAAAATGGGTAAAATGAGGTCAATAGAATTAAGGCTCCTGGCAATTAGGAGATTATCCTATAAAAAGGACAAAGCTTGAGTGTGCAGCCAAGAAGGAAAGGATCTAAATCTGATTTGGAATGTCTCTGTGAGCAAGAAGGAATTAAGAATTTAAGCCCAAGATAATGAAATTCTTTTCAACTTTAACTCACTATAAATAAGCCGTGCTGGCTCTGGAATTTCTACCCAGGAGGGGCCCAGGGGTGGCAATGTGACCGGAAGGGAATGCTTTTGCACGGTTTCCTTTAAGAGTGAGAAAACACCAATTGTTCACATCCAAGATTCTTGCCCTAGCTTCCCATGACACAACCACTAAGAAGAGGCAGTAAAATAAAAAGGAGGCAAGGCAGGAGATGGAAAGGGGAGGAGGAATTTACATACTGAGTCCTTTGCTCTTTAGATCTGGAAAGTAATTTCATATATTGCAATATCAGACTGATCTGAATGAGTGCTTTTCTGTTGAGCACTTCTAATTTTTTAATATGTACTTGGTATACTAGGATGAAAATAGTATATCAAACATATATACATATATATATATATATATATATGCACAGATATACACATGTGTGAATGGCTTCCTTGGAGGCTCAGTGGTAAAGAATCCACCTGACAATGCAGGAGATGTAGGTTCGATCCCTGGGTTGGAAGATCCCCCTGGAGTGGGAAATGGCAACCCACTCCAGTTCTTGCCTGGAGAACCGCATGGACAGAGGAGCCTGACAGGCTACAGTCCACGGGGTCGAAAAAGAGTTGGACATGACTTAGCGACTAAACAACAGCAACAATGTGTGTGTGTGTGTGTGTGTGTGTGTGTGTGTGTGTATGGTATTTTTATATATAGAAAAAGGCCTTTATTTGGGATAAATTTTTAGAAAGTGAATATTACTGATAGAAAGGGAGTGTGGATGCCTGCATAGAGAGGGAACTGGTATTGCTTCTGAGAAGAAACAATTAAATACAGTTGTGCAGAAACCAATAAAATTTTTTGTTTCTGTTTTCTGGCCATACCACATGTCATATGGGATCTTAGTTCCTAGACCAGGGAGGCAACCCATGTCCTGCAGGAAGAACAGATTCCTAACTACTGGACTGCCAGGAAAGTCCCTAAAAAATTTTTTTTTTCACAAAGAAATGGTTTTAAAATAAACGATCCTTTGAAAATACCTCCCAACAACGGAGTCTCAGAGAAGTAAATCTTCCGATGCTCATTAACCCAGACTAATGAATGACCACTGGCAGGAAACTAAAGATAGGGACTAATTATGATGAGAACAACATTTCCATGGGATTCTTGTTTGGAGTCTAGTCTCTGAATCAGGAGAGAAAAGAAAGAAAAACACAGAAGACAAACCCACTACGATCCATGGAAAGGTCACAGGGTTTCTGCCGTTGTTTGATGAGTGTCTGAGCAGCTTCAAAGAGGAAGTGCTCAGAAAGGGCACCATTGGCAGAGATGAGTCAGCTACTATTTTTGGCTTGGTGCTGGAATGGGTGTGACCCTCTACTCCAAGTTTCAGGTGTCTCTCAAACCCATGGAGAATAAAAAGTTCCAGATCTTATTAATACAGGCAGCAGTGGGTTATAGCAGGAAGCTATTACCTTTTTTGCTTCTGGGGAAGAAAGGACCCACAAGCATATGGCTGACGATTTGATCCCACTGCGTCCTCCCTTCTCTAGACTGTGTAGGGCTTCACAGATGCCTCTTGCATCTAATAAAAACACCTTGGTCATCTGTTTTTAGACTTGCCTATTAGCTAAGCGCTCCATCACATTCTTCTTAAAAGCCTTCATCTTCAGCTCTACCACGATCCATACTGACGAGCCCACTAATGAGTGAAAAAGTAGATGCCTGGCTTCTCACAGGGAATGTATGATTTTAATAACAGCTTCCAGAGTCAGGGCACCTGCTTCCTGTCTTCACTTTCTAAACCAGGGCTGGTGATGGGAACTACAAGGGGAGGGTGGAGGCTGCAAACTGCCTTTCTGGATATACCTGGGTTTGCCCTGACTTAAGACCAAAGAACCAATCCATCCTCTTTCAGAGACAGCACAGTGACTTCCTAATAAGCAAAACTTGGTCAGAGCTGAGAAAGTGTTAGTCACTTAGTCATGCCCAACTCTTTGCAACCTCATGGACTGCAGCCCACCAGGTTCCTCTGTCCAGGGGATTTTCCAGGCTAGGACACTGGAGTGGGTTGCCATTTCCTTCTCCAGGGGATCTTCCCAACCCAGGGATTGAACCTGGGTCTCCTGCACTGCAGGCAGATTCTTTATTGACTGAGCTATGAGGGAAGCCCTAAGCTCAGAGCTGAAGGTGCACCCGATTCCCTGAAGTGCCCCTGAGCAGCACTGATTGCTTAAGCTGAAGTGGGAAACCGAACCAAACCAAAATGGGGACACCCCTCAACTACACTTGTCTATGGAAAACAAGCGGCAGAACAGCATTATATTTAACACTTGGAATGGCTCGGAATCCTGTTCTGTCTGGTCAAGATTATGGCTCCTGATCTGGGGTACATATACTCCACTGGTGAAGAAAAGAGACAGGTACAAACCTCTATGGAACAAGACAGTTGTTGTTTATCACTAAGTCGTGTCCAACTCATTGCCCATTCCTTTTGCGACCCCATGGGCTGTAGCCCTCCAGGTTCCTCTGTCCGTGGGATTCTCCAGGCAAGAATACTGGAGTGGGTTGCCATTCCCTTCTCCAGGGGATTTTCCTCTACCCAGGGATCAAACTCACATCTCCTGCATTGGCAGGCAGATTCTTTCCCATTGAGCCACCAGGGAAGCCCCACAGAAAAAGACGAAGTATGCTAAATGGACACAGAAGCTACATGCTGGCGAAATTTGGGCAGGAAGAAGGAAGAGGGGGCTCATTCTGACTGAAAAGGAGCTGGGGACAGTCAGGCAAAGTTCTCAAAATAGAAGCTATTTTTTTCTTTTTTTATGACATACTTAAAAAAGAAAACATATTTATTTGGTTGCACCAGTTCTTAGTTGCAGCATGCGGGATCTAGTTCCCCAAACAGGGAATTTGACCCCCTGAATTTGGAGCTCAGAGTCTTAGCCACTGGACCACCAGGGAAGTCATGCTAGTTAAGTTTTTCTTGCAGGGTAAGGAGGCATCTTGGTGGAGAGAAAGAAGAGATTTGGGGGATCCAGGGATGAGTGTCTAAGGGGCAGGCACTTAATGGGCAATGGGAAATGCCATGGGTGGTGAGGCTGGGATTGGCTAGGGGTCACAGTGTTGCACTCTGGGTGCTGGCTTGCTTAAAGAACCCAACTCAAGTGGTATAGTGACAAGGTGGGTCAGAGGCAAGGAGGTGACTTGGGACATTCCTGTAAAGCACAAGGGAGTGGCAGGGAGTGGCAGTTACACACGTGAATATATATGCAAAAGGCCCTGAGCTGTATACTTAGGGTTTGTGTATTTTACTATATGTAAATGATAGCTCAACAAAGTCCTTAAAAAAACAAAAGTCCAAGGGGTCCAGGGTCCCCTTGTCCTAGAGCAAAGGGAATAAGAATGGTTAGGAGTGGGCAGATACACAAGAAAACCCTTCTCTTTGGGTTCCTGTCCTTACCTGGTAGCTAGGGCTCCCAACCCAGGGTCCTTCTAAGAAACTCTTTCAAAGCTTGGTGACGATGCCGTGATCCTAGACTCAGAGGATGTCAGTGCTGAAAGGGTACCGCAGGAGAATGGCCTGTTTCATTTTATTCATTTATTTTTACTTAATTTATCTTTTTGGCCTAACTAACAGAAATTATTTATCACAATTTTAGATGATGAAAGACCAGCATCAAGGTGCCAGCCAATTTGATTTCTGGTGAGAGCACCTTTCCTGGCTTGTAGAAGGCCACCTTCTTGCTGTGTCTGTATATGGTACAGACAGAGCACTGATGCTCTCTTCCTTTTCTATAAGGGCACTGATCCTATCATAAGGGTCCCACCCACATAAACTTATCTAGACCATGTAATCTCCTAGAGACCCCATCTCCAAATATCATCATATAAGGAGTTAGGTCCTCAATATATGAATTTTGGGGGGACACAATTCAGTCCATAGCACAACTCTTTTTCCAAGCCACACTGGGATGCTTCAACCTGAGTTAGGATGGGAGAAGGGGTAGGAAACACAACTAGAATGATGGGGTCAATAGGCCCTATTTTTTCTCATGCATTAAAATTAAAGAACTACCATCAGAAACATTCAGCCTTTTCTTCACAGCTTAAAACTAGAGATATATGTAAAGCAGAACTCTAGAATGTTCATCTCTTCATACCCTCTGTGACTTCTAGTCATTGAGTTATTCACCCCAACAAGAAGCTAGGGCATTAGAAGTCTATGTAGTGTGTGCCACATGTATAAATTAAAAAAAAAAAAATTGATGCTTCCTTGGATAGTACTTTCTGGTCATAGCTTCATGATGAGAAGGAGCTTTGTAAGACTGCTTCATTTCACACACAAGGAAACCAAGGACCAGAGAGAGGGCCTGTCACATGGTCCACGGGTCCACAGCTTGTTTAGACGAAGACCTCAGTTTGCATCCTAATGCACATTTCAGATCAAGGCTTTTTCTCTGCACCACTGCTGCCAACAGCCATTAGGAAATTTGAATAGTTGACAGAATTCTGAAGCCGCTAAAAATCAAATGTTAGAAGATATATAGCAGTGTGGATAAAAACTGGCATACTGTTTTGTTTTTTGTTTGTTTTTAAATTTTTTGGCCGTATGATGCGGCCCGTGGAATCTAAGTTCTCCTGCCGGGGATCAAACCCTTGGCTCCTGTGTTGGAAGGGTAGATTCTTAACCACCAGATCGCCAGGAAAGTCCCCACGGTATGCTAAGTGTTAAAGCAGGTTAACAAATGCTACATATGTCCCTGATTTTGTTGGGGGAAATGATCTGCAGCAGCAAAAACCCTGCAGGCGTGATGACCAACGTAGTAGTGATGTGTATCCCGAAGGAGGAGACTCACAGATGATTTTTGTGTTTCACTTTTTTCTCCGTTTAAAAAAAAAGAACTGCATTAAATTTTTTATTTGAGAAAAAAATGATCATCTGTATCACCATCTAAATTTTCTCATAATCCTGATTTGAGCTTTTTAGTCTGCCTCTTTCACTGAAATTGAACACTTTTTGAGAACAAAAATTGAATCACTAGGTAAATATTGACCTGTTGCTAAGTGAACAAGAGATGTATCATCTCACCTTAGAAAAGTTTCCTTTGAGACATTGAAAGATTCATTTCTGATGTATCTTTGGGTAGGTGATCTCAAGACAGACTTAAAAACTGACTTTAATGCTGAAAAGAGGGGAAAAAAAATCCCTGTTCTCCTAACATGTTTTCACTATTCACCTTTCACCGACATTTTTTTTTCCTACACCAGAACATCAAAAGGCTATGTCTGTGATTCCGCACGTAAGTCATAATTAACTGGCTGCTTTCCGTCAGGGTTACTGAATAACCCCATCAGCTTGTTTTAAATCAGTTAAGTGAAATTTTTAGCCGAGACAGTTGTTTGTGAAGGCCGTGGATGGGCTTCCTGTAGGAAAAAAAATCTTCAAAGTCCCGGGAGAAGTACTTTTACCCATAACAGATAAGCTTCCTGAGCTTAGCTTCAAATACACGGAAGGCTGTTGCCAGAAAGGCCACACAGAGAAAAAAAACATCAAGGCCACCAGCTTCCGACAGTGATTAAAGAGTAAGAGGGTCATGCAGGAATCGGAAGGCCACTCCAGGGCTAGCCCAGCTAAAGACTTCTGTCTCGGACTGGTCCCTTACTGCTCTCTGCCTCCCGTCCCTTGCCTGCACCCCGAGAAAGGTCACTGTTCCCTCTCCCTGTGGACAGGAAAGGAGCCAGCTCTGGGGTCACAGACTTGGGTCCAGGCTCCCCCTCTGCTACTCCTCGTCTCCCCATCCTTAAAATGAGAGGAAAACAAATTCAACCTTGAAGTTCCATAGGTTCATCAAGAAAGTGTGCAGGAAGAAGAAAAAGCAAAGAGCAACTGTTGGACTTATGTCTCCAGGCTGTTTTTCAAAGGAAACCAAGAAACCAGGTTAGGAAAAACCCTGCCAAAAATCAGTCTGTTTGTTTTTTTTTAAACGCTTTGAACAATTAGTGTGAAATCAAACCGAGGAGACTCAAGAGACTCGGGTTTGGTCTCTGGGTCGAGAAGATCCCCTGGAGTAGGAAATGGCCTCATGAACAGAGGAGCCTGGCAGGCTACAGTCCATGGGGTCGCAAAAGCATCAGACATGACTGAGCGACTGACTGACTGAAACCTTACGTGATGTTTTCCAAAGAGCCTAGAGAGGAGAAGCTTTCCCAGGGCTTCCTTTAATTACTCAGGAACTGATGATAGGTGGAAACTTGTACTCATTTGCCTATAATCTCGTAGGGCTTTTAACACCTTGGTTTTTCAAAAGCTCTCTACAAAGAGAGACCCAGGAACTGGATCGAGCTGCATCCCACCCCATCTGAAAGTAAGGGGTGCAAATGTTCCTTGCCAGTTCAGATGAGTGAATTATCTAAATTAAACATGGAAGAAAAACGCTGGATGATTTTGAAAACACACCAATGCTGTGCACACTCCTCAGAGAGGAGAGTTTCCAAGGCAAACACTGCTTACTAAGAACACCACGCCCTTGATCATAGTTGAGGAGCCCACTGTAACATAGAATCCCCTCAGCAGGGGCGGGTCCAAGTTCACCGCAATGACATTTATATTGTACATGGCAGTTCACAGGTGTTAGGCAATATAACTGAGCTATAAGTCTCTTTCAACTTGATAACAACTTTTTAGGGTCACGGCATTATCGTTACAACTACAAGCAAATTGTACACAGACACCCAAAATACCCATAGCCCACAGCTCTTTACCCTTGGCTGTGGAAATGAACTAGACAACCAAAGAGGACAAAGCAAGAGCCCAGACTCTCAGGTGTCTCTGCTGCCCATCTGCTCTTCGAAGAGAATCATTCAGGGACTTCCCTGGTGGTCCAGTGGTTAAGACTCCGTGCTCCCCATACAGAGGGCCCAGGTTTGATTCCTGGTCAGGGAACTAGATCCCACGTGCCACAGTGAAGATCCTGCCAAATGCGTCTCCTGGAAACAGCATGTGTGGTGTGGAACACAGATTCCGTCTCTTTCACAACTACTGTTTTACTTCTATCAGAAGCTGTGTTCATGCCTGTCACCTCCAAAACACAGAGCTGGGGCTTCTTCAGGGAAATCTGGTTCACTTGGAATGGAAACCTTCTCTTAGAGTGGATTCTCTTAGCTAATGTATATTTTTCAATAGGGCAGACCAAGGGTACCCACAAACCTATGCTTTTTTTTTGCTCATTAATTATTTGGGGTCAAATAATAATTCTAAGAGTTCCCTCTTAGAACTTGCCTCAGGTGGTAAAGAATCTGCCTGAAATGCAGGAGACCCGGGTTCAATCTCTGGGTTGGGAAGATCCCCCGGAGAAGGAAGGGGCAACACACTCCAGTATTCTTGCTTGGAAAATTCCACAGACAGAGGACCCTAGTGGGCTACGGTCCATGGGGTCACACAGAGTCGGATATGACTGAGTCCGCACACACACAGAATACCGTCCAAGTTTTCTACATCTACCTAAAAACGACAACAGTTTTCTGCAAAGTCCTTGACATGGATGATGACACCACACTGTGGAGGAAGGGATGACTTCGGGCAACAAAGATCTGAGTCCGTCCCCTACCCGCCAGGATTTAAGCGGCAGACTCCTACAGAGATGGTGGCTATTTTAACACCAGTGACACTATTTTACATAGATGCCTTGACGACCCATGGTGAGAAGGTTCTTCTTTGAACAGTGTAAAGACAGACAGATCAGCAGGGAGGTGTACAGGTGGGTTTGAGGTCTACTCACTCTTTGGTCAGGAGAGGACAGGACTTGAGCAGGAAGCGCGAGAGCCCGGAGTCCTGGAAGTAGAGGTCAGGCGGGGCTGTGGGGCTCTTCAGGTTCAAACAGCGGACGATCACATACAGCACGGCAGCCACCGCGGCCAGCTTCACCCCGTCAAACACGGCCGGGAGCTCGGAGGTCTCCATCATGGCATTCATCTTGATCTGGGGAGCAGGGGTACAGGTGGGTTTACAAGCATGTTTAGAAGCATGTAGAAGAGCCCACCACACAGAGACAAAACCAGTGGGGGATGGGGACGGTCCAGAAGGGCCCACAGAACCCACCCTGACTGATGCCTATCGGTGCCCTTACAGCTGCCTACGAACTGGCAGCAACCCAGGTCACAAAAGTCCTGAGCACTGACAAACTAGGCTGGGCGTTGGCTTTCAAACTGTGGTGCTGAAGAAGACTCTTCAGGGTCCCGTGGACTACAAGGAAATCAAAGCAGTCAGTCCTAAAGGAAAGCAACCCTGCATGTTCATCGGAAGGACTGATGCTGAAGATGAAGCTCCAATCCTTTGGCCACCTGATGTGAAGAGCTGACTCATTGGAAAAGACCCTGATGCTGGGAAAGATTGAGGGCAGGAAGAGAAGGGGGTGACAGAGGATGAGATGGTTGGATGGTGTCACAGACTCAATGGACATGAGTTGAGCAAACTCCAGGAGATAGTGAAGGACAGGGAAGCCTGGGTGCTATAGTCCATGGTGTCGCAAAGAGTCAGACACAACTTAGCAACTGAACAACAACAAATGAACATTTATTTCTAAGACGAGCAAACTGGAAAATGCTGAGAATAGAGTCTTGCTGAGAGCAGGAGAGGACTTCCCTGGTGGTCCAATGGTTAAGAATCCACCTTCCAACAGTCCACGGGGTCGCAACACGCAGTGTTGGTCGCAGTGCAGGTCTGACCCCCCTAATCTAGGAGCTAAGATCCCACATGCAGTGTGGCAGGACCAAAAGTTTAAAAAAGAAATCAATAAAACCTGATGAGAGCAGGAAAAAGAAGTCCAGCTGGAAAGGTACAAGCGGGACCAGAAGACTAGCATTGATTTCTGTAACCAGGCAGCCTTGACTCTCCTCAGGCTTCACCTGCACCTGGCGCATGGCTGCGCATCAGGTTTCGTGTTTACAGCCTCGGACAGAGACGTGAGATGGGCCTGCTGTGGCCACCAGGTGTGGCTGTCATGCCTGTGGGCCCCACCTTTGTTTTCAGAGCAGAAAGAGCCTGATTCAGCCACCTGCTCCCTTGGAGGCAGTTCTGGTGCTGGAGTCAAGTTCAGACTAAGCCCAGCTCCCAGAGGTCTTTACTCCTGGGAGTCGCAGGCAGTGTGAAATGGAACTCGATCACTTCCCCCCCCACTGAAGGCAACTGCCTACAGTCATTAGTCTCCAAAATTGAGCTAAAAGTGGACCACCATTCAACTGCTAGACCAAAATTAAAAACTGGAGTATGGAAAATATACATGCATATCTAGTTTTTCATCTTTTCAGGTAGCTTTATCTTGTACACAAAACACACACGCACACTCACATACGTCACTCCAAAGTTTAAAAAAAACAAACATCAACAACAATAACAAAAATCCAGTCTTTTCCTCCTTGCACTGCAGGAAATCAGCACATCAGCTGTTACCTTCAAAATCAGGGAAACCACAAGCTAACAAAAAGAAGAAAATGGTAACTCCTGGCAGTGAAGGTCGCTATGGCAACAGCTTCCCCTGGAATGGTTTCAAGTAGCCTCTGCTGAAAACAGCATGACAACCCCAGTGGCCAGCGGTACAGAGAAAAGAGGCAGGACGAAACGATCTCTCAAAAATGTGTTTGGGGCAGAACCAAACGAACTCATCTGAGACCCACGGTCAGGCCAGAGAGGTCTTGGAAGCCCTTTGGCTAAAATCGAGGCGATTGTGGCAAATACAGGACCCAGGGCAAATACAGGGCAGTCCATCTCTGGCAGGGGTTCCAACTGAGTGAGGAAAGGCAATCAAAGATCCCACAAATACCCTATGGTATCACTCATATGCAGGATCTAATTTTAAAAAAGAAACAGATAAACTTATTTACAAGACAGAAGCAGACTTACAGATATTGAAAACATACTGACAGCAAAGGGGAAATGTGAGCAGGGGAGGGATAAATCAGAAACTCGGGATAAACACACACACACACTACTATATATAAGACAACCAACAAGGACCCACTGTATAGCACAGGGATCATGACTCAACATTCTGGGACAACCTATATGAGAAAAGAATCTAAAGAAGAATGAATGTATGTATACGTATAATGGAATCGCTTTGCTGTACACTCGAAATGAACACAATGCTGTAAATCAACTATAGTCCAATTAAAAAAAAAAGAGAGAACCCGGTTCCTTAACTCACCATCAGGGCAAGAAAATAATTTTTTGAAATTTATCTGGCATGGTTTAGAATCAAGGCTGGACCTCAGAATATACTTTTCAGCTGCATCAACCTTTGACCGTTTATGAGCTGACGGTTTCCTTAAAACTTAACTTCTGGGGTCATGTCTCTCAAAGGCTGTTCCCCAAACCTTTAAAACAAGGATTCTTTTAACTTGGGGTCTGTAGGTCCCCTATGGGTTTCTGGCAACTTCCTGAAATTATGTGTGAAAGTGTGTGTGTTTGTACAGTTTTCTGGGAAGAGGGCTTGCAGATTTGATCAGATTCTCCAGGGGGCCTGTGACCTAAACAAGCATACAGCACCACCCTCAAAGATGCTCCAATGGTCCCACCTGTGTCCTTGTCCCTCATATCTCCAAAACCCTGACACCTGCCAGTCAAACCAACTCGAAACAAATATCCAAGATGACACAGCTTGCTATTTACTGAAGTATAGTTGATTGAAATAGTGTTGTCTTAATTTTCATAGAGACTTTTAAGTGTAGTGAGTGGAGGGCTGAAACCAAAACCTAGTAGGATTCCAGTTTCTGTGGCATGATGCTGGTGATATGAAACTGAAATAGACATCATCCTTGTCCTCTTAATTGCAAGGAGAGGAGACGGCGGTACTGGGTGGCCTGACCAGTTTTCTGGCTGATCTAGAGCAGACACATTGAATTAAAAACACAAAATAAGTCCCTCCACCCCCACTTTCACTCACCACTTACAAATGTCGGGAAGGTAGGGAGAAGAAGCAAAAATAAGTGTCTCACCAATATGTACCAATGTCACCAGTTCCTCTCTGCTGCAAATACAAATTGATCTTGAAGAAGAGTTGAACAGCTGGGCCGGTCAGATCAGATCTTTTATTCGATTTAACCTAAAAGCTGAAAAGATTGGATAGTGTTGTTTTAAAGGTTGAGAAAGAAGCAATTTAACTGAAATATAAGCATAGTCTAAGTTTCTCTGCATTTAAAGTCGTTGGGAAAAAAAAAAACACCAAAAACGATTTCTTTAATTAACATATGTGACGCACTCTTGGCCAGACCTGCTGGGGGAAATCTTGGTGAATCCACAGATTGGCAGGCTCTGTGGTTTCCAGGACGAGTTATCTGCTGCGTTCACAACTCTGGCTAATGTAAACTCACGCTGCTTTTGTCTTTATCTCATAACATCATTTTCAGAGATACCCGACGACGACAAAGATTCATCTCTGTGTGACCGATGAAATAATTTAGCCAAGTTTAGGTCGAGATAGCAGGCAGCTGACTTGTTTCATCTCTTCCAAATGTACAGAAACGACAGAAAAAATAGGAGCTGAGAAAAGTAAAAGGGCACAGATGGGCTCAGAAACGCAGCTCCAGAAATGGAACAGAACTGAAAGCAGTGAGTGGGGGCCATAGCACCTGCCAGATCTGGGCCATACTGCGGGCTGGGGGCTCGCTGTGCGGGGCCATAGAGGGTTGAACGCACTCACCGTGAGATGGGGAACCAGAGCCGGGTCCTCCGGGTTAAAGGCCCACGACTTCCAAAGCAGCAGAGGAAACAAAAAAGAGAAAGGGAGAGGGAGAGAGACGGCACCATCCGGGTGCCAAACTCCCCTTATATTTCATGTAAAACACGTCCCAATGCTTTTAAGAGTACCTCTGAGGTAGGTACTATTATTATTCCATTTTACAGATGAGGAGAAGACTCTTGAGAGTCCCTTGGACAGCAAGATCAAACCAGTCAATCCTAAAGGAAACCAACCCTGAATATTCATTGGAAGAACT
The DNA here is from genome assembly GCF_963930625.1 of Muntiacus reevesi. Classification (NCBI taxonomy): domain Eukaryota; kingdom Metazoa; phylum Chordata; class Mammalia; order Artiodactyla; family Cervidae; genus Muntiacus; species Muntiacus reevesi. The sequence goes on along the minus strand of NC_089263.1, from coordinate 19,002,708 downwards.
GATGCTGAAGCTGAAGCTCCAATACTTTGGCCACCTGATGGGAAGAGGTGACTCACTGGAAAAGACTCTGATGCTGGGAAAGACTGAAGGGGGGAGGAGAAGGGGGCAACAGAGGACGAGATGGTTGGATGCCATCATCAGCTCTCAGTGGACATGAGTTCTAGCCAACTCTGGGAGATGGTGAAGGACAGGAAAGCCTGGCATGCTACAGTCCATGAGGTCGCAAAGAGTTGGACACGACTAAGTGACTGAACAGCAACAGATGAAGAAACTGGGGCATAGAAAACTTGAGTGACTTGCCCAAGGTCACACAGGTAGTAGGTAGAGAAACCAAGATACATGGCAGGCTCCAAAGAACGTGCTTTTAACCACCACGCTGTGCTTCTTGAAAAGAGGAAAAGTAAGAAAAAGAGAAAAAAGAAAGTGGATGGTACAGGACACAAATGAGACGCCAAGAGCTTGCTCAAAATCATGACGCTGTACCATAGTAGAGCTGGGATTCAAGCCCAGTTTTCTCTGATTCCGTCACACCGAAATGATTTAAAAAGAAAATGAAAGCCAGTTGGAGGGGAGATTCAATTAACCTTCAGAGTAGCCTTGCTCAAATTCAAATTTTTATTATTTTTTCCTGTTCTTGACAAATTAGACACAGAGGACCAGGCTTTGTTGGGGGGGCAGGGGCGGGGTACTAAGGAGCATGTCTCCAGCCACATCACAAGCCACTTGACCTTTCCAGGACTTGGCTGTCCACTAAAGAACAAGGGATGTGCCAGATCAGAGATCCTAAACTGGCAACCCATGGGATGGCATTGCATTTGGTTGGCATTTAAAAAAAAAACAAACTGAATTTATTAGCTGCTAAGGTATAAACACCAGGAGATTGCAGATAAAAATCTGAATCTCTTGTTTCTCTTGAGAAGAAAAAAAAAAAAATCCAAAGGTTTGGGAAACTGATCCAGCATCCTCACATGGCAGCAATGAACAGAGCTGAGTGGGGCTGACCCTCTAGACAGACTGTGCTCTCTCCAGGTGGCCACTGTCCCCATATGGTCCTCAGCAATGATGTCTGACCTCCTTAATCACTGATGGTACCTGAATGGTCCCTACAGGCATCCGAATGTGCAAGTCTCGGGGAAATGTGAGTTCCCTACTACTTGTTGCTTAGTCGCTGAGTCATGTCCAGTTCTTTGTGATGCTAAGGACTGTAGCCCTCACCAGGCTCCTCTGTCCATGGGATTCTCTAGGCAAGAATACTGGAGTAGGGGATCTTCCTCATCCAGGGATTGAACTCTCATTTCTTGCACTGGCAGGCAGATTCTTTACCACTGAGCCACCAGGGAAGACCAAGGTCCCTACTAGCCCTGAATGAGTCTATGTTGATTGAATATTCAAAGCATATACTATCAGTATATGTATAAATGATAAGTTAATACAAAAGAATTACGGAAAGGCAGGGTAGCAAATAACAAGATGTAGTATGTTTTATTTATTGATATTTACACTGATGTTTATTTATACTTTTACTCTTTTTATTTAAATTTTAGAAGTCATCTATCAACTTCCCACTAATTTTTTAGTATTTTATTTTTATTTATTTATTTGGCTGTGCTGGGTCTTAGTTGTGGCATGTGGGATTTTTTTTTTTTTTTAATGTAGGATCTTTAGTTAAGGCAAAAGAACCCTTAGTTGGGACATATGAGCTCTTAGTTGTAGCATGTGGGATATAGTTCCCTTAACAGGGATTGAACCCGCGCCTCCTGCATCAGGAGCACAGAGTCTTAGTCCTTGGACCACCAGGGAAGCCTCCTACACTTTTACTCTTTCCACAAACTATTTGAGATAGCTTCAAGAGCATACTGGATACACATGCACAGAGAAAGATTCAGAAATGCAGTTAACTGCTGAGTGCTTCCCAGTAAGAAGTCCTAGGACTTCCCTGTCAGTCCAGTGGTTAAGACTCGATGCTTCTAAAGCAGGGGACACGGGTTTGATCCCTGGTCAGGGAACTAAGATCCCATATGCCCTGCGGAGTGCCCGGAAGAAAAAAGAACAAAGGAAGTCTCTGCTTTCTTCAGAACAGAAACCTAGAAAACGTGCCTAGCTAGAAAAAACCAACTACAGATCCCAGCCTCTGTTGAAGGTAGGAGTCCACGTGACTAAATGTGGGCCTGTTCTGAAGGGGCTGGTCTGCTCTCTGGGGAGACGCCTAAAAAGGCAGGGCATTAACTGTTCTGCCTTTTTTTCTCCCTGCCTCCCTGGAATGCAGGCAACTCCGACAGCCATCTCGGACCATGAAGGGACCATGAGGTCACTCTAGGAGCCACACTGAGAGGACAGCAGAGGAGAAAGACAGAGGCCCGGGGTCCCTGATGATTCCATGGAGCCACCATGTCAGACCTAGACTGCCTATCTCAGAATTTCTTTTCTCTGAGAAAATAAACCCTTGCATGTTTCAACCGCTGTTATTTCTAGACTCTCTGAGTCTGTAATTTCTAATTACACAGGAGGAAGTACTATCTCCCTAAATCTTTATGGATGTTACCCTGGCTGGGTTATTATTAGAGCATAGGCAAACTTCTTTTTCTTTTCCAAAATTCATAATGACTACAATTTTTTTTTATTACCAAAAATAGCTTCAAAATGGCAATGAACAAAATCTAAAAAGAAGTGAAGAAACTCTGAACAAGGAAAATACCTATGTCAAGATATATAAAACTAAGCATGTGACTAAGTCTACACTGTATCTGAGCTTTCTGACTGCCAGGGGGAAAGGGGGAACCTAGTCAGGCTTGAGGGTCTCCAAAATGCAGAGATAACATGCATTACACTCTTCTCACCTCCCAAAAAGACACTCAGAGAAAAGAGGGATTTTTCTGGCACAAATTTATTTTAAAAAAAATTCTTCGAGACTTTACATAAGGGGACCTTGAGTAATGTGACAGGCAACGTCCTCCTACAAGATTTTTTAATAGCAAATGCAGTAGAGAATTAATTTCCTCAACCCTTGAAAAACACCAAGGGTTTAAAATTGGATTTAATTCCTGAAGGCGATCCTATGAGAGGTTTCTAATTATTATGGTCCAAATCCGGAGCCTTGAGCTGAAGCTCCAAGAAGCAGGGTAGTTCTACTGTACATGGCTAGGGCCACCTTCCTTGAACTTCAGTGGGCTTAAAGACCTGATGACCTATGGTGTGCCTAGAACTGTGCTAAGCATTGTGTAGAACCACAATCAAATAGAATTCTCATTTTAGCTGAGGAGAAGAGAAGTTTGTGTTAGGGCTACATTGACTTTAGAAACTTGGGGACAAGAATAAGTAGTCCAGGAAAAAAAATACATGGGGAAAGGACTTATGGCACAGCTAGAATTAGAACTGGGCGTTAGTGAAGTGTAGATTTAGAAGAAGTTGGTGTGTAAGTCTGTGTGAGGGAGATTCTTAATGTGTGTGCATGCGTGCATGTGCACTATACACATTAAACCAGGAATTAACTGGCAGTTGTGGACTAACTCTTTGATATTCATGTTCATTTCTCTTACTTCATTTTATTTTACGGTCTCCTTTCTTTCTAAGTTTGACCTGACACTAAAAATTAATATTCTGTACTTGTTGAAGCCATAACAAACTTAGCTTCTATTGAACTTTTGGTGGCTTCCCCGATGGCTCCCTGGGTAAAGAATTGGCCGCAATGCAGGAGACACAGGAGACACGGGTTCAGTCTCTGGGTTGGGAAGATCCCCTGGAGGAGGAAATGGCAACCCACTCCAGTATTCTTGCCTGGGAAATCCCATGGACAGAGGAGCCTGGTGGGCTACAGTCCATGGGATAGCAAAGAGTCGACGTGACTAAGCACATACGTACCTTTGTGCGTCCCCTCTCCCTTTCTGGGCAAGTGAAATTCAGTTAAAATGGACCTCTGGCAGCCTCGGGCTGAGTATGCATTAGACGGAAAGGAGACATTTTCCTTCCCCACCCCACCTATGGTGCACCTGATCAGTGCTTCCTCCACAGCCAGCCCCACACTTCTCTGCTCCCACCAGTCTTTTTTTTTTTCCTATTTTTTTTGGCTGTGCCACACATTAACTAGGATCTTAGTTTCCTGACCAGGGATGGAACCCATGCACCCTGCAGTGGAAGCTTGTTGTTCTAACCACTGGACTGTTAGGAAGGTCCCCTAACACAGTCTTTTTATGAGTGGGATTTTGGTGCTGTAAATGATAGTTAAAATTCCATCTGTCGTCTTGACATTTAAAAAGTAATCCAAGGTGTTGCCAAAGGCTCAACAGGAAAGGAACTTTCAGTATCCTCCTTGGTCTCCAAGACATGCATGGGCACCTCCATCTCCACTGGTGCGAAAGCCTGGGCTTCTCACTGCTCCCCCATGACGAAGGGCGTTATTTTCAGATGGAGGCACAGATTCCAGGAGAGACGCCCCAATCTGGAACCTGGGTCCTTGTGCTTGCTCTGCGCCTTCTTAGCTGGTGACCTTGAACAAGTCACTTAACCTTGCTGGGCCCTAAAGAGCTCATTTGTAAAAGGAGAGGACTAGATTAGAAGTTGATGTTGCCAACCGTCTCTCTCAGCTCAAAATTTCTGAGATTCTGAGGGATAGAGTTGCAGCCCTTGGCTTCAGAGCACAGGAAACACTTTCTCTGTGCTCGGTAACAGGAGACAGCCCTGTTTTCCAGTCTACTTTGTGGATCATTAAACAATAAAACTCATAAGAACTAACAACCCTCAGGGCCTCTGTTCTTCCTGCAAATAAGTTAAAGAGTAATATATTTTCAGCTGTGCCATTTACGCCAATAATTCCATCCTATTCATTCCAACTCCATGAGTGGGGTTTCAGCCTTGGAATACTAATGTTTACTGAAAACCTAAAACTTAAACTGAAGAAAAGGAGAGAAATACCAAGCAGAGACCTCACACATAGAAGACTCAATGCCTGGTAACAATGGGGTGAAGACTGTTCCCCCGAAATCCATGTCCACCAGGAAACTGTGACTGCGACCTTGTTTGAGTATAGGGTCTTTGCAGATATGATCAAGTTAAGGTGCAGTCACACTGGTTCAAGTGACTCTTAACCCCAACTGGTGTCCATGAAAGAAGAGAGACATCTGAACACAGAACACAGAGGAAGGACAGGTCACGTGAATGAAGATGGATGTAGAGACTAGGGTCATGCCTCTCTGAACCAAGAACACCAAGGATTGCCAGCAATCCCCAGAAGCTAGGAGAGGGGCAGAGGGAACAGATTCCCTCAGAGCTCTCAAGAAGAACCTGGCCGGCTCTCAGAACCTTGCCAACAGGGGAGCGGTTGTCCAGTGGTTAGGACTCTGCGCTTCCAATGCAGTGGCCACAGGTTCAATTGCTGGTCAGGGAACTGAGATCCCACTTGCTGCATGGTGCTAAAAGAATAAAAATTCATTTAAAAAAGAACCTTGCTGACACCTGATTTAAGACATCTAACCTCCAGAACTGTGACAGAACAGATCCAAAGTACCTCTAGTGACTCAACAGTTCCATACCCCTGTCCTCAAGAGGTTGACGAGAACCGTTGCCACATTCTTTCCAAAGTCACCCAGACAAGTTCCAACTGATACAAACCACAATCAGCTAGCAACACGATACTCTCAGGCTAGTTGCATAACACACGACAAATTGTACTCTGGGTCTAAGTGTTCACTGGCTTGGACTCATTGCTTCTGAGATTCAGCTGTTGGGACCATCCTTTCCTCTCCTGTTCTAGAGAAGTGAAGTGAGGGAGCCCAGAGATGAAACATCACTGGCTGGAATGGAGAGTCCCCTTTTCCTTGCCACCCAAAGGACCTGACAAGCAACCTTCAACACAGACATGGGTCCCATGTCAAATACACCTCAAGGAGAACCAAATCAAACTCTTAAAGGATTTCTCTCTTCCAAGTCCAATCTAGTTGAAGTAGATTATGCTTAGGTTCATTCCCTGGAGTAAGGTGACCCAGTGTCAAACCCTGACCCCCCCCCCCCCGCCCCCGCCCAGGTTTGGTGTTTGTCTTTGGGCCAAATTTCTTACCTCCTGTGGGCCTTGTCTGCAAACCGAAGGTGTTAATACACAGAAAGTATTTTAAAACAATCCCTGACATACAGTAAGTTAAGTGTCAGAAGTGTCCAACTCTGCAACCCCATGGACTGTAGCCCACCAGGCTCCTCTGTCTATGGGCTCTCCCAGGCAAGAATACTGGAGGGCATTGCCATTTCCTTCTCCAGGGGATCTTCCTGGATCAGGGATCAAACCGCGTCTCCTGCATTGGCAGGCAGATTCTTTACCACTGAGCCACCTGGGAAGCCCTTAGATAAAAGTAGTCAACTCTAAATGGAGGCAACATGACATATTTGGGGAGAAAGCAGGGAGGAAAAGGGGAAGTTTCTCCCCACTTTACCTGCCATTTAACTAAGGAAATTGGGGCTGTTGCACACACACACACAGTCATGCAGAAGAGGAGAAATGAGTCCAGAGCAGACTTGCTGGGACAAAGCCTGGCCACCCCTTGGGAGCTGTTTCTCTGCACTTGTTAAGTGCTCAGTGACTCGGGACAGAAGATTCTGAAGTGTGTCCTAGTCAATCCAGAGCTGTGCACTCTTGATAACCCGAGCTGACTTTGGCCCCATTCTGATCTCACAGTGAGACTTCAAACTCTGGGTCAGTGCCTCGGCCAGCAGCTCAGAGAGCTGCCTCTTAGCACAGCCAGGCTGTTCCAATCCAGTGTGTCCTCCTCCCAGGGAGACTTCTGTGGGCTGAGTCTTCAGGGTAACCGGGTTTTGAAATTCCGCGTCTCACCACTGCCACCACCTCAAGCCCCAAATTGATGGAGAACCCTGGAAATGACAGGGCTAATTGTATTTTCCAGAGATGCCAAGACACATTGATTAATTAACTGATTGATTTCTGAACACTAAGCATCAAGTACCCAGGCCCTTTCCTTCAGCAGATCAAACCAGGGACCAGCTCTGGCGGCCTGGGACCAGGTTATGGTGCTGGGGTGTGGGTGGTGGCAATTGCTAGTTCCTTACAAATCAGGTCCTATGAGGGGAAGGGAATGCTCTGAGTCACACGCAATTTGGTAAAGAGAAGGGGATATCCAAATGATTAAATATATTTAGGTTAACCTTACTCTTAGTTGCGTTCAAAATGAAGAGCTTGAAATTGCCTTTTTGTGAAAACTCACCCAAGTGATAACAGTTTCTTTTAACCATATTCTTACACAAAGTCATAAGCTCATGCATTCATCCTGCTGCAATTTCAGAAAGTCTTCTACAAGTGTCTAGTAAAAGCAAAGTCATCCTATGAGAGAAAATGTGAACCTTGTACTTAAGTATCAGGAGTGACTACTAACCCACAGGTTTCACAAAAGAAAGTCACTAAACTAAAAATAGCTGGAGACTGTGTCACCAATTAAGCAGGCACATTGAATTGAGCCCTTTTACACGCATTTACTAAATCACTGAAAGGGAGCTGGCCTCTCCCATTAGCAAATAGCCTTCCTCAAAGAGTAGCACTTTCTATTGGAAGACAATGGGTAAAGCACTTAATAAAATTACAGGAAAATTGTTTTCTCTACAGTCAAGAAATCATTCAATGCATTCCTGAGGACAAATCTCAAATTCTAAGCCAAGTGTTTCCTCTATGGAGACCCAACAGTTTTCTAATACGACAAGCATTTTAATGGAGAGATTTGGTAACTCCAACATTGTATTAAAAAACATACACTGTGGGATGTCTCTGGTGGTCCAGTGGTTAAGAATCTGCCTGCCAATGCAAGGGACACAGGTTTGATCCCTGGTCCCGGAAGATCCCTTACGCCATGGGGCAACTAAGCCCATATGCCATAACCACTAAAGCCCAAGTGCCATAACTACTAGAGCCCGAGAGTCCTAGAGACTTGACAAGACAAGAGAAGACATGACATGACAAGAGAAGTCACTGCAATGAGAAGCCTCACAATGCAACTAGAGAAAGTCCATGCACAGCAATGTAGAGCCAGTGCAGCCTAAATAAATAAATAATTTAAAAAAACACTTTAAAAAACATATACTGTAATTAAAGTCTGTAATATCAAAAGAAAATCTCAGTTTACCAGAAACCAACAAACCCAACTGCCTAGTATACTGGAATTTTTTTAAAAGATTTTTTTGAAGTGAACCATTTTTAAAGTCTTTATTGAATTTGTTGTAACACTGTTTCTATTTTATGTTTTGGCGAGGAAGCATGTAGGATCTTAGCTCCCTGACCTGGGATCAACCCCTGCTTCGGAGGGTGAAGTCTTAACCACTGGACCACCAGGGAAGTCCCTGGAATTTTTAAGAGATAGGTACAACTGAAGAGAAGGGCATCTCCAGATTTATTAAACAGAAGAAACTTCCAGGGCATGTGATGGGAACAGCAAAGATCCCACCCAGCAAACAAGCTTCTAGATGGAGGAAGCTAGGGATGGGGTAGGAAGGCAAGACTTAGAGCCTGGCACAGCCCTTGGCTGAACAGTGACTGACCCTGGGGCTGCCCTGGTGGTCCAGTGGTTAAGAATCTGCCCCTGCAATGCAAGGAACATGGGTTCGATCCCTGGTCACGGAACTAAGACCCGGCATGCTACGGAACAAGTAAACCTGCATGCCACAATTGGAGAATCTGTATGCTGCCAAAGAAAGATCCCACATGCTGCAACTAAGACCCAACGCAGCCAAATAAACATTTATTAAAAAAGAAACTCTAGGTTCTAACTTATTAAAAAAAAAAAAAGAAGAATCATTGACCTCATGGAACTCACTAAAACAGAAAAGAAAGTTTCACCCACACCTGCAATACAAGGCACTTACAGCCACCTTCAGTTAATGAAAAAATAAAAATAATCGGGAGTCCCCATTCCTGAGCATTCTGTCCCAAGGGCCCCAGAGCCAGATTGGTGCACAGTACTTGGCTAAGACACACACTTGGAAGCTGTAACAGGAGCATGACCACGATGTGCGGCCCTTTATAATCCTGACGCTTGCCTGTCACCACGCAGGCAGCAAGAAGTAGGTCTGTACTTCTGGTGCTATGTGGCGCTATTCCCCGCTCTGAGCATGGGCTATGCTCTGGGGCTCTGAGTAGATCACTTGCCCTCTCTGGGGATTTTGAAGCTTACCCTAAGAGCCCCTGTGGTATAATCAAATGACAAAAAAATTTTTTTCCTTCCATTTATTCTTTCTTTTACTAAGGTGTATTGGACATACAGCACTGCATATGTTTAAGGTGTTTACATCATTAAATGATGATCGCAATAAGTTCAGTGAAGCTGCATCACCTCATACAAAAACAAAAATTAAGAAATAGGGAAAAAAAGTCTTTTTCTTTGTGATGAGAACTTCTAGGATTTACTCTCTGAACAACTTTCATATATCATGTTGTACACCCCTAGTGCTTTTTAATCTTATGACCTTTGTTTGTACCTTTTGCCCTTCTTCAGTAAATTTCCCCTCCTCCTGCCACCTGCCTCTGGTAAGCACACATCTGATCTCTTTTTCCATGAGTTTGCCCATATGTTCTTGAAGTAAAATTGACCTATAACACTATGTCACTTCCTGTTACATAACCAAGTGATTCAATCTGTCCATATTTTTAAAAAATGATCACCTTAAATATAGTTACGATATATCACCACACGATATATTACAGTCATTCACTACGTTCCCCACATTGTACATGTCACAACAGTGACTCATTTATTTTGCAACTGGAAGTTGGTACTCTTAAATCTCATTTATTTCCTTCTTTCCCCCACCCGCCTCCCTTCTAGCAACCACCTGTTTGTTCTCTTTATCTCTTTCTGTTTTGTTATGTTTCCTCATCTGTTTTGTTTTTTAGATTCCACATATAAGTGAAATCATACAGTGTTTGTTTTTGTCTGACCTATTTCACTTAGCATAGTACCCTCTGGGTCCATTCATGTTGTTGTAAATAGCAAGATTTCATTCTTTACGATGGCTGAGTAAGATTCCACTGTGCATATATACTATATTTTCTTAATCCATTCATCTATTGGTGGGCACTTAGATTGCGTCCATATTTTTGTTGTTTAGTCACTGAGTTGTGTCTGACTCTTATGACCCCATGGACTGTAACCTGCAAGGCTCCTCTGTCCTAGGGATTTTCCCGGCAAGAATACTGGAGTGGGTTGCCATTTTCTTCTCCACGGGATCTTCTTGACCCAGAGATTGAACTCGAGTCTCCTGTGTTCGCAGCTGGATTCCTTACCACTGAGCCAACACGGAAATCCAATCGTAAATAATGCTGCAAGGAACATCGGGGTGCATATATCTTTTCTAATTAGTGTTTTTGTTTTCCTCTGATATATACCCAGAAATGGAAATGCTGGATCATGTGGTAGGAGGTCTATTTATAATTTTTTGAAGAAACTCCAACTGTTTTCCGAAGTGGCTACACCAGTTTACATTCCCACCAACAGCGCACGAGGATCCCCCTTTCTCCACATTCTCACCAACAGTTATTTGTTCTTTTTGATAAGAGCCATTTTGACAGGTGTGAGGTGATGTCTCACTGGGATTCTGATTTGCATATATCTGATGATTAGCAGTGTTGAGCCATCTGCAGTGTTGAGCCATCTTTTCATGTATTTGTTGGCCATCTGCATGTCTTCTTTGGAAAAACATCTATTCAGAACCTCTGTCCATTTTTTTAAAAATTCAAGTTCAAATGACATAGATTTTTAGAGTCATAGGCCTTGAATTTGAGTTTAGATTGTTCCAAGTGACTTTGAGTGAACTACCTACATTTCATAAAAGCTCACTTTTTCTTCTATCAAGTAAGGGAGGGGAGATTACATTACAGACTATGGACGGAAGGAAGTTGGCAAAATTATGTTGGTTAAGAAAATGCTTTGTAATTATAAAATACCGATACACTCAAGATACAGTTCCAAAATGCTTAGAGCTTTTTACAGGAAATCTGCCTTATTACATATTTCAAGGTTAGAAAAATGTAAAGAAACAGCTCGAGGACTTTCGTGGTGGCACAGTGGATAAGAATCTGGCTGCCAATGTAGGGGATACAGGTTCAATCCCTGGTCTGGGAAGATTTCATATGCCGTGCAGCAACTAAACCCGTGCACCACAGCTATTGAAGCCCATGCTCCTAGAGCCTGCACTCTGCAACAAAAGAAGCCACCACAAACAGAAGCCCATGCATGAAAGGGCCAGCACAGTCAAAAATAAATAAATAAAATTGTTTAAAGAAAGAAAGAGCTAGGGAGTTCTCAACACATGAAGAACAGGGGAGTTGGTCCCTAGGCAGTCTTGAGCTTGACTTCGTCAGATCTTTCTACCAAGGACACTGAAAATCTAGAAGAATAAAACTTCAGAGGCTCTGACATGAAAAGGGCAGCTCTCTGGGTTGATATATTTTGGGGTCTTAGCTAAACAGAAACAGAAGGAGGTTCACATCCTCAAAAGTTCCTGTCTCCTCGTCCATCCAACACAAACATCCCACTGTTGTTCTGCACTTTCCTCCCAGTCCATCCATTAAGGAAGTTAGCGTTTTCTGCCTTCTTTAAAGCCTGAAGGCAAGTCTCCAATGTTATTCCTAGTCACCCTGCAGCCTTCCTCCTTCAGTTTTTGTTTAAATTTTGCCTGTTTCAGGCAGGCATTTGATCTGAGTCCATCTCCACCTCCACCCAAGGCAGGGGAGCCTCCCAAGGAGCAGAGACTCAGCCACGAGTTTACAGGGGGTCTTCCTCTGCCGGGCTTTCCCTATGCCTATGTGACGCCCATCATTAGTTTCCTGGAAGGTAAGTTAGATTTCACTGGAAATGGGGGAAATGTTTCTCCATTATTGGGAAAGTGATCCCATTTCCTCCCAATTAATTTACTTGTGTAAGTTGGATGCACCCTCAAGGATAAAGCAGTGGTTTGTAAAAGTAGGGCTTCCTGGGTGGCTCAGACAGTAAAGAATCTGCCTGTAACGCAGGAGACCAGGCTTCTATCCCTGGGTCAGGAAGGTCCTCCTGGAGAATGGACTGACAACCCACTCCAGTATTTTTGTCTGAGAAATCCCATGGATAGAGGAGACTGGTAGGCTACAGTCTGTGGGGTCGCAAAGAGTTGGACACGACTGAGAGACTAACAATTTCACTTTTCACTTTGTAAAAGTAGGGGACAGACACCCCACCCCCACCAGCCAAAGTGTGTCAGTATCACTGGGGGGAGCTATTTGCAAAACTACATCCCACTTCTGACATTCCACTCTGCTCCCCACTTTGTAAAAGTAGGGGACAGACACCCCACCCCCACCAGCCAAAGTGTGTCAGTATCACTGGGGGGAGCTATTTGCAAAACTACATCCCACTTCTGACATTCCACTCTGCTCCCCACAGGTACCAAAGGCATTAGCTTCATTCTAAGCCCTATGGGGACTATGAAAGAAGTACAATACACGGCATCCAGGAAATAATGAGCAAACAATGTAAACCTATATATAATGAAGAATGAAATCCTAAAGTTCCAACTATGAATACTGGAGGAACTCGAAGGAGGAGGTGGACTCAGATGGCTAGAGAACCATCTAGGGAAGGGAGGGAACAGAAAAGAGGGAAAGGAGGGGTGGGTGCAGACCTCAAGCTGGGCTCAGGAGTGGAGCCAAGACCTGAAGATGCTGGACAACCAGGAAATTGGCAGGCAGGGCAGGAGGGGTGAGTCCGGGAGCAGTGGGAGTGGGTCACTGTGGAAGAAGCTTTGGGGCTTTACTTCCAGGGGGAATTCCAGACAACAGCTTGGAAGATGGTGCCCTGGTAGAGCCCAGTGGGCTGGCTCACTGGGGTACAAATGTGCCTTGGTAAACATGAGAAGCCCTTGTTTGGCTGGGTGTAACCCGACCCGTAGGATGTTGGACAAGCATTGTCATTCACCTCGTGAACATTGCCTCAAGTTGCCATGACATCACAGTAGTTTTTGGACAATCTGCTGAAGTATACAGGAGTCTTCAGTTGAGGACCATCCCCTCCAGGCCCTCAGAAACGTCCCATTTCCTACCTTCGTGTTTTGCAGATACTTATTCATGACTAGAAAATCAGTAAGCCTCATTGCCACATAAAAGTGATGATTCATGTCCCTTTGAGCTCTGCTGGGGATTCTGGTCCATGCCTTGCTAATTCAATCCTCAGTGTACAATTCTACACAAGTTTCAATTCAGAGTGTGGAGCACGGGGGTGGGGGAGGGGGCAGCACTCTGTAAATATTTATTAATGAATTGAGCCTGGGGAAAAGGGCTAATGCATCATCACCTTTCTGATCCTTGAGCAGACTTTTTCCATGAGATTATTACATTAGGTTGAGAGATATAGGCCAGTATGAGTAACTTCCATACCACAGGGGCTTCCCTGGTGGCTCGGTGATAAAGGATCTGCCTGCAATGCAGGAGACATGGGTTCCATCCCTGGATGAGGAAGATCCTCTGGAGAAGGGAATGGCAACCTACTCCAGTGTTCTTGCCTGGGAAATCCCATGGACAGAGAAGCCTGGTGGGCTACAGTCCATGGAGTCACAAAGAGTCAGACACAACTTCACTGCTGGGCACACATGCACGCGTGCCATGCTACAGTGGGTCAAGAGAAAAAGCTCAGTGTGACGTGGGCTGTCAGTAGCTTTTGGATATTTGAAAGAACATCTTGAAGTTCAAGCAAATAATTATTCATTTAAGTGAAAGTTTTCCATTTTTTGTCACTCAGACAAGCTAATGTCCAACGCCATGCTTCTCTTTACGTTTCCCCCTGTTTATCTAAAGGTTCAGAGAATTATAAATCTACTTCAGAAACTGCTCATAAATTAGGGAAAAAAGAGAATTCAAAGCAAAACAAACAAACAAACAAACAGGCTGTTTTATGTAGCAGAAGAAAGGAAAGATGCCCAATGAGCAGGTAGGCAGAAAACTACCCATTAATTGTTGGCATTCAGATAAATACTGAAATACTAATAGAAGACTCATGGCTCCTGTTTATTACTCCAAAACACCCAATGCAACAAAACTGTCTACGTCTTCTGCCAACTGACATGAGCTTATTTGAGCTAGAAAATTTTAATCTGAATACAATTAATCCTAAGGTTAACCTCGATTGAGAGGTTAATGGAACTTTAAAAAATAGGGATCTTTTAAAAAAAAAAATTGGGATCTTTTTTTTAGGCTGTTCCCTATGGCATGTGGGATCCTAGTTCTCTGACCAGGGATCGAACCAGTGCCCCCTGCATTAGCAGTGCATGATCTTAACTGCTGGACCACCAGGGAAGTCCCTAAGATCATTTTTAAAATCTAAGAAAAATGGAAAAATCCTTCCTTAACCATCTGTGGCATTCGGAACAGATTTGTGTAAATAGGTCAGAATAAGTCTTGTTACAAAGATTTCGGCTTCATAGAGATGCTCCCCGGAGGTGTGCAGGGGTGGTGGGGTAGTGAGGCTGCTCACAGTAGGGTGACAGGCTTTGGGGGCAGACTGATCTGTCCAGAATCACAATCCTACCACTAACTGGTTGTACAACTTTGGGCAAGTTTCTGAACCTCTTTGCACCTCAGTTTCCTTACCCATTAAAATGGGGATGATAGAGTGTCCTGCTGTTACCATAAAAACATTAGATGCAAACACAATGACTTGGCAATGGTGTGTCCACCAGATGTGGCAAAAGAGGGAATCTTTTTATCCAACTGGACTAGAGGGTCCCAGGGCAGAGCCCAAAGTGTGGGTCTCTTCAAGCCTGATTAGTCCAGGTCCTGAACTTGCCTGTGAGCAATCACCAGCAACCCCAATTTAACCATCTCATGCAGGTGATGAGTAGATCACAGACATTCTACACATTCCTGTATCCATTCCTGACCAGTAGCTTGTCTATCAGCTCCCCCAGAGAATTTATAAAGTTTATGATTCACAGATTAGGGGTCAAAGACCCTCATCCTGAAATCCAGTAAGTGTTCTCTGGCTAATTCTAACTAACAAGTCACTGTCTCTTCAAAAGGAAGGAGCAGAACCAGATGAAAACAAAATTCCTATTTGTGTAGCTCTACAGTTAATCAAATGCTTGTGAGCTAAATATTAATACATTACATTGGTTAATCCTCAAACAAGTCACAAAGTGCACCGCTGTTGGCAGTGGAGACCTATACGGAATTTATTGTTTACAGAGTGCGTCCTCAGACATTACCTCACTTGGTACTTACGACAGTTCTGTGAGTTATTACTAATGCCAGGGAGGAGGAGTCTGAGGCTTGGAGACCCACCCTGGGCCAGGCCTGGGAAGGGCTCTAGGAATACAGAGAAACAAGCCACCTGTCTGTCTTGGAGAGCCTTCACAGAGCTGGCTGGATCCTGATCCCTTTGGCTCCACTGACAGCAGCTCTACATGTCCTCTCCCATTCAAAAAGGGCCTTCTCGAAATCTGCATTCCCCTCCCAGGCTCTGTAGTGGCAAAGTCAAGATTTCTCTCGCAATTTCAGGGTAACATCCAGCTTTCTATGTAGAGGCAATAAATACAGTGATGGGTGACATTAATGACAGACCAAGTGAAAGGGACTAAGTTTTCTAAATTGGGGAAAAAGTATGCTTGACTATCATCTCCTTAGCATTTTCCATCATCTTACTATTTAGAAGGGAACATTTTTCAATATCATTGACAAGAGTGAGCGAGCACTTTATTTACATGATCAGAATAGAAATGGGAATTGCAACCAGGATATTTGGAATCTGAGAAGCCAAAGTCTACAGTCCGGGCCACACAGCAAACTATAGCTGGGAGGTGCTGGAAGCTCAGCAAGGATTCATGGAAATCCACCTCTGGGACAAACAAGGGGCCAACAGTGGGGCAGAGGGTGTCCAGTCCCCAGAGAGGAGCCTGGATGGTAGAGGCCCACCAAAGACAGGGCTCAGTAAATGCTTATTGAAAGACGCTAGAGCAGGGACTCCCCTGAAGATCCAGTGGTTAAGACTCCGAGCTTTGAAGACAGGGGTGAGGGTTTGATCCTTGGATGGGGAACCAAGATCCCACACCCTCTGTGGTGTGGCCAAAAAAAAGACTTCAGGGTAATCACGTCATCCTGGGAATACTGTGCTTTCCTGAATTTTTTGAGAGCAGTAACGCCATAGCTAGATACTGGAGAAAAGTTAACAGGATGCCAAACAATACATGAGGAGATTTGCTAAACGCATCACTCCTCGTTAAGTGAACAAAGCAAGGAACAGACTCAAAGGGTATTTCTAAAGTGTTCAACAAAAACACATGGAAAGGAGCCATGCATGACACAAACATGACTGGAAACCTCTGTCATGAGGTTAGATTCCCAGTGGGGTATTTCAAACTCAGTGGCCAAGTGGCCCCCTTTATGGGAAAAAAAAATAGTCCTGCCTTTTATTCGATTCTTACATTAAATTGCTTTTGTTCTTTTTTAAATGCAGGGACCCAGAAGAAAGGAGCTCTAATTTATTGGACACTGAGTGGCATGGAGGATCTTAGTTCCTTGACCAAGGATGGAACTCGCACCCTCTGTCTTGGGAGCCCAGAGTTTTAATCACTGGACCACCAGGGAAGTCTTTACATTGAATTACTTTTATTCAATTATTATTTCCTATACTATTTCTTAAAATATATACACATAAATATATATATATATTTATATATATATACATAAATATATATATACTTAAAATATATAAACATAAAACCAGACATAAATTTACCTTAGCACTTTTCCAATTATGGAGACTAAAATGAATGTACAAATAAATACAAATAAAATTACCCAAAGAGTATAATTCAGATTGACCACACTTGACTACACCACTTTCCTCTGCTGGAACCCCTGTTTCAGCCTTCATTTGCACACTTGTCTTCACCTGATGCTATCTTTTTTCCATATTAAGTCTATCTCTGTGTTTTTCTCATAGCAGGTTAACCTGGCTCTAACTCATCAGAAATTTACACACAAATGAAGGGCACTGAGTGACCTCCCCAGTGGTCCAGTGGTTGATTTTGGTTGTTTGGTTGTTTAGTTGCTAAGTCATGTCTGACTCTTGTGGCCCCATGGACTGCCAGGCTCCTCTGCCCATGGGATTCTCTAGGCAAGAATACTAGGGTGGGTTGCCATTTCTTTCTCCAGATCCAGTGGTTAAGAGTCCAATTAAGACCTGGTACAGCCAAATAAATAAATAAAAATAGAAATTAAAAAAAAATAATAATAATAAGAGGCACTGAGGCGGCCTGGCTGGACCCTAATATAATATGGCCATCCCAGTGATCCAGGCATACCTTTAAAATATTACCAATTATCATTAACATGAACTCTAAAAGTCTGAGTGTTCTTAATTTAAGGAGAACTCAAAGAAACTCAAGGACATACCCTTGGTCTTGGATTGGGCAATATCTGTGACCCAGAAGGAATGTCGTGGTACTGACTGCTGGAAGAGAGCAGAGGGTGCCATGGGGACTCAGATGAGAAGTCACATTGCATCTCAGAAACAATATGAGCCACCACCCGGCATAGAGCATCAAGAATTTAATACGTGTAAACATACGCTTCAAAAGACTGATGTACAAGCACGTCACATCAAAGGGCCTCATTCCAAGCTGTGGAGGTCCCACCCTGGCTTCCCCCACGCCTCATCCTTAAGAACTACAACATGGCACTTTATTACTGTGGTGTTTTTTTTTTTTTTTTTTTTGGCCACAGCTTGCAGGATCTTAGTTCTCCAACCAGGGACTGAACCCAGGCCCTTGGCAGTGGGAGTGCAGAGCCCTAACCAGTGAACCAGAGAAGACATGTAAGACATGAACGTACCCTGACTCCCATGAGTCAGCTCGCATCACTCTGACGGCACCATCGCATACTGACATTGTGTGGTCTGTATCCCCTAAAAGAAACTGGGCACAAAATGGCACCAAAGGATGCCACAGCTAGGTTAGCTTAAGTGAATGGCCTGGTTTCCCAGCAGAAGAAAAGCTGGCACTGTTTAAGGAAACTGAAAAAGGGGAACCTTCCTTGAATAGAATCCTCTACTTCAGACCTTCTCCAATGCCATGATTCAATTTCCATTAGCAAAACTGTTTCAAAAAATTATTTATGTATTTAAACTGTTGGCTGCACTGGGTCTTTGTTACTTTGTGCAGGCTACTCTTACGGGTGCTTGGGTGTCTCACTGTGGTGGCTTCTCTCACTGTGGCTCATGGGCTTAGCTGCGCCGCAACATCTGGGATCTTCAGGGCCCAGAGATTGAACCCGTGTCCCCTGTACTGGCTTTCCTGGTGACTCAGATGGTAAAGAATCTACCTGCAGTACAGGAGACCCAAGTTCTATCCCTGGGTAGGGAAGATCCCCTGGAAGAGGAAATGGCAACCCACTCCAGTATTCTCGCCGGGAGAATCCCATGGACGGAGGAGCCAGGTGGACTACAGTCCGTGGGGTTGCAAAGAGTCGGACACGACTAAGCAACTAACACACACCCCTGCACTGGCAGGTGGATTCTTATCCACTCGGCCACAGGGAAGCCCTCCACTTTTTCAATCAATCTAAATATGTTCTGTTTAGAAGGCTGCTCTATATTCTGGGAGGTGGACCCTTCCCCATTTTTGGTGTTAAAATGTCTTTTCTTAAATGATGGTAATGATGGAAGAGTACAGAGCTTTTTTATTTCCCTATTTGAAAAACAAAATTTGGCAATCCTGTGTTGGACTTCCTGATTTTTTTTAACTGCTGTCACTGATATGACTAAGTAAACAGTACACAAATACATGCCTAGCGTGACCATGCAGAAATGGGTTGGTTTTTCAAAGCTTCTAACTATTCTACCTCCAGAGGCTGACTGATAACATCACCCCCTCTCATATTACATCACACAGCAGCTATGGCACAACTAATTGATAATATGGACGCCTAGCGAGGAGCAAAGATCAGGACGCAACGATTCTCCATTAGACTGGCTGGCTGACATTATGAAGATTCAAAGCAAGGTCAAGGTCACTCTAAATTAGATGCGGAAGGAAATAAAAACAAGATGAAGATTAAGACACATGGAGAATGGGAAAGACTTCTGAGGAGAGAAAAAAATTATATTCCCAAATATTGCTTGGGAAGGATTCTTCACAGAGGTATAGATGTGAGAGCTGGTTTTTCCTGGGGTGAGAGAAAGGAAGGGGCGGGGCTTAACAAAGCCGACCAAACAGGAAGTTGTGTCAAGAAGGGAGGGTTCCCCTTCTGATGCTTAAGGTGGACACGGAGCCGGGGCTGGGGTGTAAGAAACGCGATTAGACGTGGTAGAGATGCCGAAAGGCGGATCAGGAAGGCCCAGAGCTTTCCCTGGAGACCAGAAAGCACAGCAAGCTTTCCCAGGTGATTCCAGCACATTCTGCGCAGAGGGCAGGCCAAGGGCCTAAGGTCCAACGCTCATTTTTCAGCGTCCCCACTCTCCCTTCATAGGAGAAGCTTCAGGAGAGGCCCTCCCCCTCACCTAGCCTCCTCTAAGGCTCAGAGCTATAGGACATAGAGGAGTAAAATATTTACCCGCAAACATCCACAAAAATGCCTTAGGATATCCATGTGAAGCTGTTGCCTAAATAAGACTGGTTCTTAGCAGCCTTGGAAACAGAATTGAATAGATCACCTTTGTGAAAAAGGATTCTGAAGCTCTTCCCATATTGCAAAGAAACACTAAGTGGAAAAAGGCAGGGTTCCAAATAGCAAGTATCATCTGCTACCATTTGTGTAAAAGGGAAAGATAATCATAATGGATTTGCTAATAGATGTTATAAAATATCTTGGCTGTGCCCGGAACACCTCTGGAGGATGAAAAAATCAGTAACAGTGGTGCCTCTAAAGAATAAAACAAGGTGGCGGCATCAGGGATGGACAGAGATGTAGCTCCTACCTCACTTTTGTGCCTTTCGAATGTTTTCTTTCATCATGTAGATTCGTTACCCACTAAGTTTTTTTTTGCATTAAAAACACTGAAAAATTTAAAATTCTAATAATAATTAAAAAAAAAACAGAATAGTCTTTCTGGAGCAAAACCAAACACCCTTGTTAATCTGGACAGTTGTCTTCCCGGCACACACCAGATGCTCAGTTTGTTGAATTTAATGAATCTCTGCTTAAAAGAAAACAAAAGAAAATCAGAAACCAGGCAAACCCAAGGGTATCAGTTCTAATTCTCTAATAAGCTCTTTACCTGGCTGTTACTTAACTACCGCAAAAGACCAGAAAACAGGTCCTTGGGTCATATGCCCTGCACCCAGTTGGGTCCAGTGTGCCAGCCTCATGGGTAACAATAGGTCTGGTGGCCTGTCCACACCAGCCCTTTTATAAATAGAAAACATATAATCAGAAAACATGAAGCCTTGGAACCAAGACCACAAAAACAAACGTGCAGATAGGAAAATGATCCTGAAGGGAGATGTCAGCACCTACAAGGTATCAGTACAGAAATAGCAGCTTGTGGGTTAAAATACATCAAGCACCATCCAAAAAGGTTAGAACATGCAGAGCTGCTATGAAATCCTCATGCCAGATCACATGAAGACGTGGCCAGAATTCCCTGTGCCCTGTTCCTAGGGACAGTATAGCCCAAGATGATACAGGAAGGCTGAAACACCCCTTGCCCGTCATCTATACTCTTAAACTGGTCAAAAAGTACTCAAAACCCACACTGCAAAAAAAAAAAAAAAAAAAAAATCAGACTGTTGTAAGCAGTAGGTTGTAGCAGAAATTCTGCCACACGAATTCCATTGTATTAGAAGACTCTCTCTCCTAGGACTTTTCAAAGAGCCAGGTTACAGGCAAAGAATAAGATAGACTTCACCACGGTCTTCCCTAGGACTAAAGATATTATTTTGAGGTGTGGACAGGAGCTTGGGACAAGGGTGGTGGGGAACCACTATACTCTCCATGGTCCCTGCCAGAGATTCCCAGGAAAAAAGTGGAAATGGAAGAAGGGAATGGCAACCCTCTCCAGTATTCTTGCCTGGAGAATCCATGGGCAGAGGATACTGGCGGGCTATAGCCCATGGGGTCGCAGAGTTGGATATGACCCAGAAACTCAGACACACACACACACACACACACACACACACACACAAGAAACAACAGCAAATGAGAAGCCCTTTCACTCAGATGTTACGAGAAAAGAAAGCAAGAGAGAAAAGGGCCCATATTCATACACAAAGAAACTACAACAATTATTCTAAGATGGCTGAGGTCTAGAATGTCCTAAGCAAAAGAACACAAACAAAAACCCAAACTCAGAATCAACTGTTAGGAAGGTGCGAATCAATGAACAGTGATCATCTTTGGTTCATTCTAGAAAACATGTAAAAACACAGAAGGGAAAAACCAAAAGTGACCAGATTCCTGCAAGAAATAAAGATGACAGGTTATCTTCTGATGAAAAGGGAACTGGCTGGCAGATTGAGAGTAGATATTTATCAGACCCGTGAAGGTGACAAAGGAAGTGAAGGTGAAAGCAGAAGAGAAAGAAAGGGAATTTCCCCAACTAAAACAAGAGGTAAAGAACCATTCCACTGCACGTGCCATCTGGTTTATTTCAAGCTCAAGAAAAGAACAGGAAAAACGCAGTGAAATTGGTGAAAGAGCTAGATTACCAGCAAGAATCAGTCATACACTTGTGCTTCTGCCAGGGAAGGCAGGCGCTGCTGGTGCTTTCCCTGCTCCCATGACTAAGTAACTTACTTAAATGCATTTGACACATGATCCCTGAACTTCCAAAAAGCACTTAATACAGTGGCTCATGAAATCTTAATCTAAAAATGTTCACCCATTTATAATCACGCTGCATCACACTGACAACTGGGACGAAGGGCCGAGCAGAGGGGAGAGATATTTAGAAGAATGCCGTGGAGACTGATATCATCAGGGACCTTATCACTTTGGGGGGTTTTTCTCCCTATTTTAAAGAGAACGAGATTTGGAGTCTGAAAAAGAGTATAATTACAAGGAGAGGACTAACAGAGACAATGAATTACCTGATTCAATAAAAGACAGAAAAATAAGCAATAAATAAGAAATAAAATGTGATGTGACTTGGAAAACCCCACAGACATCTGTGCTACAATGAAATCTGGAATATGTTTAATGAACTAGGGGAGTGGAGGCAGGGGAAAAAATCAGTTCCTGATAGAAAATACTGGCAGGTAAGTACGAAGAAAATAAAGATTAAAAAGGCAACAGAAGACTATATTTAGCAAATCCATAATGCTTATTGTGTGCCAGGCACTGCTCTAACTGCTTCTGATATCAAAACCTCAAAACAACCTCCAATCTAAGTACCATTATTTTCCTTGTTTCAGAGGTGAACAAGCAGAGGCACGGGCTTCCCTGGTGAATCACCTGCCAATGCAGGGGATGCGGGTTCGATCCCCAGGTTGAGAAAACCTCCTGGAGAAGGAAATGGCAACAATCCACTCCAGCACTCTTGCCTGGAAAATTCCGTGGACAGAGGAGCCTGGCATCCTACGGTTCGTGGGGTCACAAAGAGTCGAGTGAACAACAACAGAGGCACAGAGAGGTTAAGTGACTTGCCCAAGGTGATAGCCAGTAAAAAACAAGGCTAGGGTTCAAATCCAGGCACCCTGGCCTCAAAATCTGTGCCCTTAACATCTCTGCACCCCACCCCTAGAATTTCGACTCAGAAGAGTGAGAAAAGCAGCTAGGAGTGAAATACAAGTCATGCACTTGCTAGACCCAGGGTCAACAGATCAACCTTTAGTCATGGTTCTGTGATGACCAGTCAGTCCACTGACCTCCCCAGGCTTTCATTCCTTCACCTGTGCATTGGAAAGGCTGATTAGATGAGCTCTACCTAAGGTGTCTTCAGCTCTACAATTCCACAAAACCATGCTGACAATCAGCAGTGTACAGACCGGTCTGCTTTCTTATTTTTATTTTTATTTATTTATTTATATTTATTTTTTTGACCGGTCTGCTTTCTGACTGGTTATTCAAAGGTGAATTCACCCTAAAACAGGCAGCACACTTGCTATTAAGGTTCCTTCTTTGTCTCCTGACTTTCAGAAGATTATTATGTCCTCTCCATTCAGGCAAGTGAAAGAGGGTAGTGAAAGGGAGGCTGTATAGTTTCTCTTCTGGACTCTATTTTGTGTGGTTGCAATGAAATGGCCCTCGAAAAGCTCTGGGCCAGATCACATTAACTCTACTAAACCTACAGTCCCTCCCACTCCCAGGCATCTCTCAGGAGTCTGATCTTGGAGCCTGCCTTTGGATCTGGTTACTGGAATGCAGGTGAAACTGACACACTGGAGTTGAAGCAACCAGAGAGGAATTGGGAAGATTAAGAGAGTTCAAAGGAAGGAGTTTCGTGATGTCTAAATAAACCTTATATTCTGGCTATGGTCTGTTCTCTTTGCTAACATCCACTCTTGAGAGTGAGACCACCAGTTCATTTGGAATGAATTCAACACCCTCTTTCAAACTAGTGAGCCCCCAGCAGTATTCTTCTGGAAGTAGGCCTTCAAAGTCAGAGTGCATCTGTGCATGAAGAAGGGCCTTTACAGGTCAGTCACACAGTCCTCTGTTGCGAGTCCTGTCTAAGCATCCCTGGCAGGTGGCTGTCACTTGGCCTCTGCCTGCTCACTTCCAAGGTCGAGATGCGGCTGCCCCGCCTAGCAGGGCCTGTACTGCTGGACAGCTCTCACTGGGGGGAAAGACCACGAAGCGCCTAGAACAGTGCCTGGCAAGGAGCGGAGCTCAGTAAGTGCACCTCCAAGTGGGTCAAAAGCTGCCTCCTTACAACTTGAACCCATCAGTCCTGAGTGTGCCCCTGGAGCCCCAAAACGCAGAGACCCTTCGGATATTCGGGGCTGTAATCAAATTCCTCGGCCCTCTCCTTACAGATGCGGATCCCAGATCTCCATCACCAAGCTTGGCAGACCGCCCTCGCCAGACCCCCCAAGTGCGCACTGATGGACCAATGACCGGTAGGGAGGCCGCAGTCGGGGATGTCCCCAGCCTCGGTATCTGAAGCTGCAAGGGACAAAGGGCTTTCAGAAAGGCGTATCCCACCCTATGTGAACCAGGCTGCCTCCCTCCCCGCCGGCTCCGGGGACCCCCGCAGCGCCAGGTGACAGGCCCCCTGAGGATCCGGGGCTCTCAGGCAGCTGCGCGATGGGCCGAGTCAGGACAAGGGATCTCGAGGCTCAGAGGCTTGACCCGACTGATCGCGGGCTCGATCTCGGCTCAGCGGAGCTCGCTCGGCCGTGGCTTTACCTGTGCTTGGTTGACTACAGCGGCCCAGCTCGCCCCCGGTCGCGCTCCCGCAGCTCCGCGGCTGCCGCCGGCGGTCATGGAAATGCAGCCGGAACCCCTGGCCAGTGCAGCTCCCGCCGCTACCGGCCCCGCCCAAGCAACTGCCGCCACGCCCCTGACGACCGCTTCTGCCACGCCCCTAACCGCGGAAACCCGCCTGTTCATTGGGCAGCCCAGCGGCTGCTCTGCTAGCCCCGTGCTCTCATTGCACTCGGAAGGCAGCCCATTGGTCAACGGACCTGGTCCTCAGAGCGGAGGCGGAGCCCTTAGCGAAGAACTCCAAGACAATTGGTTATTTTTGACGTCGTTAGCCCGTGGGCCAAGGAACTATAGGATAAAGCCAGCGCGGAGGGGGCAGGGAAAAGAGAGGCGGGCTAAAACATGGGTCTTGTTTGATGCTGATGGAGGCGGGGTGCAAACTGGGAAGCAATTGTGACCACAAGCCGGGCGGGGTAGAGTCAAGTGTTGTCTGGGTTTGTGAGGAGGGAGGCACGCAGGTAGTTCAGCTTCTGGATCTGAAGGCTTCAGGCCGACCGATGGACTCACCTACAGTTCAGGACACCAGGGCAAAATTTCGGGTCGTGTCCCACGAGAAAGGAGGCAGGTTGGTGAGTCATCAAGCCGTAAGGGGAGGAAAGGATGAGGAGGCAGCCGTCTCTGGCCTCTTCTAGCTAGGGAGGTGTGATGGGGACATGCGGGGCAGTGTGGATCTCAGTTATTGTCCCACTGTTCTTTCTGTCCTTATGACGACCCTTGCCCAGTTAGAGGCAGCCTGGAAGAATGTGGCCTTTGGAATCCTAACTAGAACTCTGTTGGCATGTACAGGTTACATGGTCTTGAGCAAGTCATTTAACCTTTCTGCTTAGGTCCAGATTTTTTGCTTTGGCAACTGAGATGAACAGTAGCTAATGAGAAGATTTAATAACTCTCCACGCCCCCCACCCCCTGGGCTTTCTTGGTGGCTCAATGGTAAAGAATTTGCCTGCCAACACCGGAGGTGCGGATTCGATCTGTGAGTCAGGAAGATCCCCTGGAGAAGGAAATGGAAACCCACTCCAGTATTCTTGCCTGGGAAATCCATGAACAAAGGAACCTGGAGGACTACTGACCTGGGGTTGTAGAAGATTCTGACTTGAGTTAGTGACTGACTAACTCAAGTAACAACAAAACACTAACAGTGCCTGGCACTAAGCAGGCAGGCATTCAGGCAAGACTAGTTCCCCACTCACTGACACATCCGTCTATGGAATTAGGACCAGTTCTAACATTCTATGAGTCTGAAACTGCTTTTGCATTGGCATGTGCTTTTACCAAGAATAGAACACTTGACTGACTTGAAAGGCAACTGCTCTAGGGCAGACAGGGCCACTCTACCAAAGCACCATAGGGCTGGAAGAAAGAGAGCACAGGATGAGATGGGAATGGTGATTTAGCCAGAGATGGGAAGTGGTATTTGTATCAGTGTTAAATTTTTTCCAACACATTTCAGGATTATGATAAGGAAAAATGGAGCTTCCTTTTTCCTATTCACCCATCCAAGCATACAATGGCTCATGTTTCATCGTTTTGAAGGCTAATCAGCACTGGACCCAAAACCGGTGAATAAAATCTGTCAGGAACTCCTGAAGCCCCTTGCCTATTCTGAAGGTGTGGAAGTCCTAAAATGTGAACAGAAATAAACCTTCAAACCTGAAGTTAGCCCCTTTGAGAGAACTCACTTTTTGAGTTCGAGTTTGCCTTTGAGAGAACTCACACCCATGGAATTCTAGGTTGAAGGAAGAGAAAGAATTCTTCACTGATGCTCTATTTTTCATTCTGTTGTCATGTTACCTAAAAAATTTTTTTAACCTCAACATTTATTTATTCCTCTATATTCTTTTCATTTTGGGAAAGAAAAACTCAAAGGATTATAGTGATGGACTCCCCCCCCCCCCCATAGTTCTGACTCTTTATGTTAATTGTTTGTGCCTCCAGCAAACTAGATGTCCATCAACAGATGAATGGATAAAGAAGCTATGGTACATATTTACAATGGATTATTACTCAGTCATAAAAAGGGGCACATTAGAGTCAGTTCTAATGAAGTGGATGAATCTCACTAGAGGCTATAATAGGCTAGAGTCTATTATACAGAGTGAAGTAAGTCCAAAAGAGAAAAACAAATACTATATATTGACACATATATATGGAATCTAGAAAGATGGTACCGGTGAACTTATTTGCAGGTTAGCAATAGAGATGCAGACATAGAGAACAGAGAACAGACTTGTAGTGGGGAGGAGAGGGCGGGATGAATGGAGAGAGAAGCATGGAAACATATACACTATCATATGTAAAATAGATAGCCAGTGGGAATTTGCTGTATGACACACAGATCAAACCAGTGCTCTGTGACAACCTAGAGGGGTGGGAGGGGGTGGGAGGTGGGAGGGAGGTTCAAGAGGGTGGCTGACCTATATTGATGTATGGCAGAAACCAACACAAAATTGTAAAGCAATTATCCTCCAATTAAAAATAAATTTTTAAAAAATTTGTGCTTGCAGGAAAAGAGCTTTAGATCTGTGGCCAGTGGGATATGTGTGTGTGTTCATGTATATGTGCATATGTGTGTGTGTGCGCATGCACACACTTGAACAAAATGGTTCTGTTCCACAGTTTTCCAGTTGTTGTGTGTTTATTTTTGTGTTTTTTTTTTTGTTGTGTGTTTAATTGTACTTCTTGGTGGCCATACATATGTCTGCACGTGTGCTGGGGGAACAGGTTTGCTCCTGCTGGTGTTTGCTGAAGGAGACTGAGATGTCTCGTTAGGCTCTGAAAGGCATGAAGTGGCTCCCGAGATCCGGAAAGACTTTTCCAGCTTGATTCAGAGCCATAGATAGCAGCTGTTGGGAGTAGATTGCAGATAGACTTATCATTGTGCAAATGGATTTTTCCACACAGGTCAGGAACAAAGCTTCAGCCAAGAGTTCCAGAAAGGGATGTCCATCCAGTTCAGAAATTCTAAAGCATAATTGTGTCACCAAAGCTCCAAGGGAGGTACAGAATGAGCCCAGGCAGCTGTAAACAAGGGAAAGGACATGACAATCTTTTCCTTTGCAGCTCTGGCTGGTTTAAGTAATGATCCATTGCCATTTGCAACACATAGGACTGTTTTCTTATTGGTCTCTCTCTGGTTTCTGTTTCCTCTCCTCAGCTTTGGCTCTTGCCATATTCTGTTAACTCAAATGATTTCCCTCTATAAAGCTTTTCTGTGGAAGGCCATTCAGGGGAAGAGAATGGACTCAGTTTTGCCTTTAAATTTAGTAGCCTGCTGGGATTGAGAATTTGGGATGGCTTGGTTTGAGATAACTATTGGTTAGCACGTGGCTATGAGATGCATTTCTGAAAGCATAAGAGTGCCTTGGTATAAAGGGAATGAGGGAGAGGGTGTGCACCCACTCACATTCCGGAATGACTAAAGCTCCATCACTTTACTGAAGGAGCACTGACTCTAAACTCACCTGGGGTCTCAGCAGGATTTGTAACCAAGTCGCTGAGGTCTTCAGAGAGATATCAGGCAGCAGAGGTCAGAGTAGGTAGTGAGCTCTATTTATTCTCTTATAGCAAAGTCAGTGATTCACTCAATCTGTTGTTTTCATTATCCTGTATCCTTAGTGAATGACTGAGAGCAGTGAGATTTGGCATCTATTCCGCTGGGACTTGAATCCTGGCTCCTCCTCTCCCAGGTTTGTGACTTTGGGCAAGTTCTGTGTGTCCATTTTTTTTCCCGTAAAATTCAGATGATGGTATTTGTGCTTCCTTCATGGGGTGCTGTGAGAAGCAAACAAGGTAATAGATGTAAAGTGCATCTAACAGTGCCTGCCACATACTTAGCTCTTAATAAATGTGTGCCTTATTTATTCATTAGCCCAGAGTCTTAACTACTGGACTGCTAGGGAAGTTCCTGCCATAGTTATTATAGGAACTCACTTAAGAACATTTTTCTAAGTGCTAACTCATTTTTCAAGTTCTGTCCCTCAAAAGCAGTGGTCACAGAATTCAGGATCCATGAAGTGATGGGACCGGATGCCATGATCTTCGTTCAACATTCAGAAAACTAAGATCATGGAATCTGGTCCCATCACTTCATGGCAAATAGATGGGGAAACAGTGAAAACAGTGGCTGACTTTATTTTTATGGGCTCCAAAATCACTGCAGATGGTGACTGCAGCCATGAAATTGAAAGATGCTTACTCCTTGGAAGGAAAGTTATGACCAACCTAGACAACATATTAAAAAGCAAAGACATTACTTTGCCAACAAAGGTCCATCTAGTCAAGGCTATGGTTTTTCTAGTAGTCATGTATGGATGTGAGAGTTGGACTATAAAGAAAGCTGAGTGCCAAAGAATTGATGATTTTGAACTGTGGTGTTGGAGAAGACCCTTGAGAGTCTCTTGGACTGCAAGGAGATCCAACCAGTCCATCCTAAAGGAGATCAGTCCTGGGTGTTCACTGGAAGGACTGATGCTGAAGCTGAAACTCCAATACTTTGGCCACATGATGTGAAGGACTGACTCATTTGAAGAAACCCTGATGCTGGGAAAGATTGAGGGCAGGAGGAGAAGGGGATGACAGAGGATGAGATGGCTGGATGGAATCACCGACTCGATGGACATGAGTTTGAATAAAGTCTGGCAGTTGGTGATGGACAGGGAAGCCTGGCGTGCTGTGGTTCATGGTGTCGCAAAGAGTCGGACACCACTGAGAGACTGAACTGAACTGAACTGAAACTTTATTTTTCTTTTAGTCTTTACTGAACTTGCTACAATATTGCTTCTGTTTTATGTTTGTTGGTTTTTTTGGCCATCAAGCATGTGGGATCCCAGCTCACTGGTCAGGAATTGAACCCACACTCCCTGAGTAGGAAGGTCAAATCTTAGCTACTGGACCACAAGGGAAGTCCCGGATAGACTTTATTTTAAAAAATAGTTTTGGGGACTTCTCTCGTGGTCCAGTGGCTAAGACTCTGAGCTCCCAATGCAGGGGACCCAAGTTCAATCCCTGGTCAGGGAACACGATCTCCCATGCTGCAACTAAGACCTGGTGCAGCCAAATAAATAAAATTTTTAAAAAAATTAAAAGTAGTTTTTGATTCACAGCAAAATTGGACAGAAAGTACAGAAAATTCTCATTTACCCGTATTCCTAACACATGCAGGATTTTTTTTTTTTTTTTTTTTGCTAGTTATATCTACTACCTGCCACATGGTAAGAGAAGTTTTTGCTTCAGACTATCCTTCCCAGAGAAGGTTCAGAGGACTGAGTTAAGGGGGGGTTTCATCTTTCTTTCCATTATGGTTTATCACAGAATATCTTTTTAAAGATTTCTTTATTTACTTATTTTGGCTGTGGTGGGTCTTTGTTGCTGCATGAAGTCTTTCTCTAGTTATGGCAAGCAGGAGCTACTCTTTGTTGTGGTGTGCAGGCTTCTCATTGCAGTGGCTTCTCTTGTTTCAGAGCACAGGCTCTAGGCACACAGGCTTCAGTAGTTGCAGCTCATGGGCTCAGTAGTTGTTGCTCGAGGGCTCTAGCATGCTGGCTCAGTAGTTGTGTTGCATGGGCTTAGCTGCTCTACGGCATATGGGGTCTTCCAAGTCTAGGGATTAAACCAGTGTCCCTTGCATTGCAAGACAGATTCTTAACCACTAGACCTCCAGGAAAGCCCTATCACAGGATATCTAATATAGTTCTCCGTGCTACACAATAAGACCTTATTGTTTATTCATTCTATATATAATAGTTTATATCTGCCAATCCCAAACTCCTAATCCAACCTTTTCCTACCTCCTCCCCCTTAGCAACCACAAGTCTGTTCTCTGAGTCTATGAGTCTGTTTCTGTTTTGTAAATAAGTTCATTTGTGGCATATCTTAGATTCCACATATAAGTGATATGTATCTGTCTTTCTCATTCTGACCTACTTCACTTGGTATGATAATCTCCAGGTCCATTCATGTTGCTGGCATTATTTCATCCTTTTTATGGCTGAGTGATATTCCGTATATATGTGCCACATCTTCTTTATCCATTTATCTGTTGATGGATATTTAGGTTGTGTCCATGTCTTGGCTGTTGTGAACTATGTCTTGGCTATTGGGCTGCTATGAACATAGAGGTGCATCTATCTTTTCAAATTATAGTTTCGTTTGGATATGTGCCCTGGTGACTTAGATGGTAAAGTGTCTGCCTGCAATGCGGGAGACCTGGGTTCAATCCCTGGGTGAGGAAGATCCCTTGGAGAAGGATATGACAACCCACTCCAGTACTCTTGCCTGGAAAATTCCATGGATGGAGAAGCCTGGTAGGCTGCAGTCCATGGAATTGCAAAGAGCTGGACACGACTGAGTGACTTCACTTTCTTTCACTTTGTATATATGCCCAGGAGTGTGATTACCAGATCATTGTTGTTGCTGCTGTTGAGTTGCTAAGTTGTGTCCGACTGTTGTGATCCCAGGCTCCTCTGTAGCCCACCAGGCTCCTCTGTCCATGGGGTTCTCCAGGCAAGAATACTGGAGTGGGTTGCCATTTCCTTCTCAAGGGGATCTTCCTGACCCAGGGATGGAACCTGTGTCTTCTGCATTGCCAGGAGGATTCTTTACTGCTGAGCCACCAGGCAAGCCCTTGCTGGATCATATGGTTGTTCTATCTTTAGTTTTTTGAGGAACTTTGATACTGCTTTCCATAGTGGTTGCACCAGTTTACATCCCCACCATGAGTTGATTTTTGAGACTAGACCTCATCAGCATAATCCTTCTGAGGGAAAGGTGAAAGCTTGTGCCTGCAACCTGAGTGTTCACGAGATTCCCCTCAATGCTGGAGATAGCTCAGGACTCTAAGGACTTTATTGTCACACACGGTGCTGCCTGTGTGTAAAGTCTGGGCAATGTGTTCAGAATGCCCCAGGGCCAGGCCTCCTGGCTAGCTTCTGATTGATAACATAGACGAAGTTTGTTTAGAAAACCTAAGTTCCCACACACAATAGTTCCGTGAGGACAAACTATGGTGAAATTCAACTGTTTAGCCTCTTCTGTAATCAGTAAAGCTTCCTGCTGGTTGGTTGAACAAGAACCCTCTCTGTGATTTGGGCTGCTTCCTTAAACTAACTTGTGAAGTTGTCTACGGTCAAATCACTGGGTGGTTTTATGTCCAGGACAGTCTTGGTTTTATGCCTGCTGCCCCAGTAGAATTTTAACAGTGTTGTTATCCCCCAAATCTTGGCTTTCTCTGTCCACTGAAGCCAAATTAAAAAATTACAGAGACAGAGTTTGGAAGAAAAAGAAAGGTGGCCTTAATTCTCAGCCGTTGAGAGGAGTATGCAGCAGGCTAGGGTCTCAAGAACTGTGCCCCCTGCCCCAGGGGAACCGAGGGACTTTCCATAGTCTGGGTCTCCGGTCTTTAGATAAATGATAAGGCTCAAAGTAATGAAGGTTTTGCTTTTTTTTTTTTTTCTTGCTTTGTTTCAAAACTCCTATCTGGCATCAGGTAGCCCAGTAATTGAGTCTGGCAGTCTAGTGTAGCCTGGTAATTAGGTCTGCTTGTCTCTGGATTTTTGTACTGTGGCTTTCTGGCTAAAATGGAAAAAGATAAAAAACTACAAGAAGTGGTCCCAGGTAAAGGTGAGCACCAGATACAGGATGCAATTAGCACAGAGTTAAAGGATGCGGAATGTAGGTCACGCTAAGTTAGATGCAGGATGTAAATTACAGTGTCAGGTTAGTTTTGAGAAAAGCAAACTTAGTTACAAACCACAGATTAGGAATAGTTAAAGTGAAAACTAGGAATGATCAAACCTGCTCACTGTTCTCTTTATCTTCTTTGTTCTCAGGAAAGGGAAAGAAAGAAACTCATTCCTTTTTCTCCTTTTCACTGCAACCGTGTCCCCTGTTCACTCAAATGGTCTCAGTTTGAATGATAAATAGTGTGGTGACACTTGTACTTACATACGTAGGACCCAGGACTGTAAATGTTTATGTAACACACACACACACACACACACACGCACACACACACAGGTGAAAAACTCTTTCAGCGTTATAATCAGATACATAATCAGAGTGTCAGACAGATGATTGGCTAAAGATGACTTCTTAGTCACTGTGCATTCCTTTTCTTGACGTCCTCCTTAATTACAGTAATAAAAATTGAGTTGTTCATGCTGCTAACTCCAAAGGAGTCAGTAAAACTTGTGCATTAAGTAAGTGCTTTACAAGCCTTTCCTGCATAATTTCATGTTCTTGAGCTATTTTTAAGCTGTTTACATCCTGCCAGAGATCCCTATATTGTTTCACCATATATTGGAGTTAATAAGAGAGCAAATATTTTTACTGAGCGAGACATTTAGTATTACAGAGACAGAACCAGAAAGCCAAGTCCTGTGTAGGGCAAAGGGGAAATACTTGGAGAGCTCACTAAAAAGGACTGAGTAGTTAGTGATAAAGTGTAATCGCTATCATGAGCAATTATTGCACAGAGGGAACACTTGCTTCTGATTTTGATTCTTAGAGATATGAACTGGGGCTTGAAGGTCTATGGGCTGAAGTAGGGGTGAGGGTGACATGGCATTGGGGGAGTGGGGAGGACACGGGGACAGAGGCCTCTTAGTGGAAGAATACAATTTGACCTGTCCAGAGTAGAGTTCAAGTGAAAAATCAATAGGAGAGAAGGTGAAAAGATAGAATGGGTCAGTGACAGAGGCTGGTTACTATTTCATCGAAGTTGATGGCTTCATCTTCTCTGCCTGAGGATTTGTTTATCCTAGTTCAGCGCAAATCACACCCCAGGCATCCTAAACTCCAGGCACCTGCATGTCGCCTGGATCATTTTGACCCTGTGTCTCTGTCTTTTTTAAACTTGTTATTTTGTATCGGTGTATTTCCAGTTAACAATGCTGTAATAGTTTCGGGTGAACAGCTAAGGGACTCAGCCATACATATACATATATCCACTCTCCCCTAAACTCCCCTCCCAGCCAGACTGCCACATAACATTGAGCAGAGCTCCCTGTGCTGAACAGTAGGTCCTTGTTGGTAATCCATTTTAAATATAGCAGTGAGTGCATGTGCATCCCGGGGATCGAACCTAGGCGACCTGCATTGGGAGCATGGCGTCTTAGCCACTGGACCACCAGGGCAGTCCCTGAACATTTTTAGATAAGAAGCTTTTTTTAAAAAAGAAAAAGAAGAAGAAAACTAACATTCAGTGTCCTGGCAAAGAAATTGATTCCCATGGCTTCATATCTTTAAATTTGCATTTCCATTGAGAGAGAGAGAGGAGAGAGGAGGCGCGTGGTCACAGAGGTCAAGGGAGGAGGGAGTGGTCTTGCAGCGCCTACTGCCGTAGTTCCAGCTCTGCCCCTGCTGCTCCACTGGACGGGCTCTGACAAGGTCACCATCACCCCCACTCACTGCCACATCTTGCGGTCAGCTTTCAGACACACTTTCTCAACTTCTTGGTGGCCTGGGACTCTGGTGGTCGGCGCCTCTGCTTTCCCTACATTCCCTGTTAGTGTGTATTGTGGACTCTTCTTCTCATGTCCGACTCTTCAGCCACGGTTCTGTCCTCAGCCTTCTGTTTTTCTCTCCCATATACTCTTTCCAAATGTTTCGTCCTCTCCGAGTAGCTTAAGTGGCTGCCAGGCTGCCTTTCAAAATGCACTCTTAATCAACTGATTCCCTTGTTAAAATAAAACCCAGGAATGTCTTCCATTACCCGAGTGATAACATTCAAACTCTTCCCGGAGGCACAGGAGGTTTTTTCAGCATCTCTTTGCACCTCCACCTCCTAACTGCCTTCCATCCCAAGCCTTTCCTCCTCCCATTCCCCTTCATACCTCCATGTCACCCAGTTACATCATCACTGTATCTGGAATGTGCCATGCTATTTCTTGCTCCCACACCTTTGACCCCAGCTGGAACACCTAACTATACCCTTCTCTACCTGAAAAAACTTACTCATCCTTTGGGACACTGCTTGGAGGTCACTTCATTCATAAAGCCTTCTCTCACCTTCCTGTGGAGTTCATGCATTCATTCAATCATACATTCATTCATTCAAAAAATATTTATGCTCAAGACCCTGAACTAAGTTTGAGTGCTGAGGTCAGGAATCCTCACAGTTCACAATTTATATCATAGTTCTTATCTCATCAATTCTACTGACCTATTTACATTAATAGCTACTCCTATAGTCATACCTTGAGGGCAAGAATGATGACTTATTCATCTTTGAACCCCAATGATAGAAGGCACTAAATATGTTTGTTCAATTGAATTAAAGGAGAATGAGTACTGAGAAAAGGCCTTTGGGGTTGACGATTCAAATGCTTTTGATAATCTTTGGGTGTCTGCATGGCAAAATTTAGGGTCAGGGATGGAGAGAATGAGTTCCATTTCCTCAGGGGTTAAGGAGAACCTAGGAATTTGTCCAGTAGTAGCCATGTACTTAAGAAACACATTCATGAGAAAGTGTAAGAAACAGGATGGAAGCAAGATTGAGTGATGAGGGTGTTCAGAGGACTTTAAAAGACATAGAGAAGGGCCCATGGGAAATAGATCAGGGACTGGTTTCATGGAAAACAATTTTTCCATGGACCGGATGTGGGAGGGATGGTTTCAGGATGATTCAAGCACATCACCTTTATTGTTCATTCTATTATTATTACATCAGCTCCATCTCAGATCACCAAGTATTAGATCCTGGAGGTTGGGGATGCCTGGCTCAAAGCATCTCAGTGACTCTCCACTTGGGCTATACATTAGAATCACCTAAACTGTGACCCCAGGTATTACAGCTTCTCTGATTTCATTTGATCTGGGATAAGACACTGGAGTCTGAATTTATTAAGCTCCTCAAGTGATGCTAATGTATAGTCAGAGTGGAGTACCATGTAAGGAATTCGCTGGAGGTGGTTCACTTGCTGGGATGGAATTCGACTCTGATCAGCCTGATTCCAAAGCCAGAATGCTTTCCCCTAGGGCAGTGATTCTGTGTGAGGCCCCCAAAACTCTTCTAGTAAGTGGGGGCTCTCCTTACCTGTTAACCTACTAAATAAGAAACTCTGAGCATATACAAGGCCCCCAAAGCCTTGCTACTCAAAGCAAAGTTGTGGGCTACACATGCATAGCATCAGCATTTTCTGGGAATGTGTTAGAAATGTGGGACCTCAGGTCCTACCCCAGACCCACTGATGCAGTCTCTGTTTTTGGCATGTTCCCGTCTTTTTTGTATGTGCTCTATTTTTATTTATTTATTTTATTATTTACTTATTTATTTAAAGTTATCTTTGGATCTTCATTGCTGCTCACGGGCTTTCTTTAGTTGCTATGCTCAGGCTTCTCAGTGTGATAGCTTCTCTGGTTGTGGACCTTGGGCTCTCGGGCACGTGGGCTCAGTAGTTATGGCACCTGGGCTTAGTTGCCCCACGGCATTGTGGAGTGTGGAATCTTCCCATATCAGGGATAGGACATCAACCCTGTATCCCCTGCATTGGCAGGCAGAGTCTTAACCACTGAACCACCAAAGAAGCCCCTGTGTGTGCTTTAAAATTTGAGATCAGTAGATCCCAAACCTGGTTGACAATCAGAATTAACTAGGGAGTTTTGTTTCTTTGTTTTTTTAAAGTATAAATTCCCTAGGTATCCCAAGTTTCTAATTCATTAGGTCTGAGGTCATACCTAGCTCCTTTTTTTAAAGCTCCCCATAAGTTTGATGATCAGTTAAGTCTGAGGACCACTCTCCTCTACAGTGCTGCCTCCCTGCAGAAAAGAAAATTTTCTAAGTATATTCCTTGTTCCCAGTTACCTCAGAAGATGTTTTCCTCACAATGAGGTTGCAAGATTTAGCAGATGAAATTATAGAATGCCCAGTTCAACTTGAATTTCAGATAAAGAGTAAATACACTTTTAGTATAAGTGTGTCCCAAATATTTCATGTATTATGTATGTATTAAAATTATTTTCAATAGTAAAAAATTTTAATTTAGTGAATTTACTAGGAAAAAATCTTAATTTAATAAATTTGATCAATTTAAATTCAGTCAAAATTGTTTAGAAATTATTGTTAACCTGAAGTTCAGATTGAATTGGGCATTCTCTATTTTGTTTGGCAACCCTACTCACAACAGTAGCAGAGTTTCAAGAATAAATTTGGCATAACTTTAGGGAGAGGAAAGAGACAGAATCTGCCAGGACATCAACAAGAAGTGGATGAATGAATGACTGGATGTCAGAAACCCAAGATCAGTTATCTCAGTTTGCTTAACCTAAGATATGCCTGAGGCTGCAGTGAGAAACAGCTGTCACAAAGCCACAGCTCACAACCACACAGACTTCTTTCTTGTTCATGTTGCGTGTCCAAAGACATCAGCTGCATCTCCTTTTCATTCTGTGATCAAGTCTCATGGGAACCTTCTCATGAGGATATTTGTAGTTTCACGAGAAAGGAAAAAAAGGAAGTGGTTGGCCAGGTAGTTATTCATAAAGCTACAGTGACCAAATATCCCACTTTGCCCAGGATCGGGGGGTTTCCTGGAACACAGAGCTTCAGTGCCAAAACCAGAATGGTTCTGGGCAAATCAAAATAGTTGCTCACCTTGGTAAAGCTTCTATTTGAAAGTGGCACATTTACTGGTGTTCACATTCCACTGGCCAAAAAAGGTCACACGACCAAGTTTGTCATCAATGGGGTAAACATTTATAAAGCCTCCAGTAGCCAGGGACCCATAGAGGAGGGAATGACTATTCTGAATATGAATACAGTCTACCACAGAAAGCAAGTCGAAAAACCTCAAAACCTCCAGGAGGGCATATGCTCTCTCTAAGAAGAACCTCCAAGATGGCAGAGGCAAGAACTATGAAGGACAATGGCCTGATGAATCCCCTCTTCCCTTGATAGCAGGACTAAGACTTAATCAAGAATCATTCCCTCTACCTAGGGTTCCATGTCAGCCCAGCAGAATTTCAAGATTTCCTTAGACCAGTGACTACCATGTAGCCCATTCTTTCCTTTCTAAATGAAATATTTACTGAGATTGTCCAATCTCTGTTCTTCCTTTGTCCATTGGGTGTATAGAAGGCTGATAACTTGTCTTTTAAGGTCTAGATCTCCTGATCAATTGGAGCTACATCTAGACCTGTTGTATTGGGTTGACCAAAAAGTTCATTTGAGTTTTTATGGGAAAACCTAAATGAACATTTTGGCCAACCACAATAGCAACACTCATGAAATCCTTGACTTAAAGTCTGGTGCCTTATTGAGATGGGAATTTAGGTTGTCACCTGTGAGAGGAATGTTTTGGGTTTTTTTTGCAAAAAAACAGGGAAATAAATATTTGTCACCAAAGGGGAATACTGGGGTAGATTGTATTATTATCCAAAATGTCTGTTGCTCCTCGATGGCTACTCCCTTTGGGGTCTCTATCTATTTGAGGATTGTATGTGCAATCCTGTTGACCTTAGGCTTGGGCACGTGACTTTCTTTGGCCAATAAAATGTGAATAGAACAGCCAGATGTCACTTCTGAGCGAGAGTTTGAAGAGCCTGCTCATGGCCCACCATTTTCTTTCTTCCTTCTGCCACTAGACTAGTGATGTTCCAGGTAGGAACTGCTCTTTTAGCCAGGATACCACAGCAGAGTTGCTGCCAACTCTCAATATATATATAGTATGTTTGTAGTATTAAGTCAATGAGATCTAGGTGATGTTTGTTACCACAGAATAACCAGCCCAATCCTGCCTGATACAAGAGTGAATGAACAAGATTATGTAAGTATCATTCCATTTTTATAAAGCTTGAAAACAGGTAAAACTAAACAGTATAATATTTAGGAATAAACCTGGAGTGGCAAAATTATAAAGAAAACAAGAGCATAATTAACACCAAATTCATGAGAGATGACCTTGGGTTGATGTAAGGAAAATAGACATGATTGGAGAGTTCTAGACTCTTTATATGTTTTATTTACTCTTCTGTGTGTGGATTAGGCAATTTAAACAAAAAGAAAGGAAAAGCATGACAGATTATGTTTTCCAAAGATGGACATGGTAATTCCTGTTTAAATAAATTCTTCTAGAACTCACTTCTCTCCCTGTCTTGAACCCAGGCAACTGTGTGACTGCCTCAGTCAATATAATATGGCAGAGATAGGCAATATAACTTCTTTTATTTATTTATTGCCATACCCTGTGGCATGTGGGATCTTAGTTCCTCAGCCAGGGACGGAACCTGTGCCCCATGCAGTGGAAGCGTGGAGTCCTAATCACTGGACAACCAGGGGAGTCCTGAGGCTCTGTAACTTCTAAGGCTGGATTGTGAAAACAGCACGCACTGTGCTTTGCCTTCTTGGACACTTTCTCTTGCATCACAGCTACAAGCTAGTTTGAGGAAGCCCACACCAGTCCACATGGAGAGACCATGTGTAGGTGTTTGGGCTGACAGCCCAGCTGAGGTTCCAGATAATAGCCAGCATCGAACAACCAGATGTGAGTAAAGATGCCTCTAGATGACCCCAGCCCCCAACCATTGAGACATCCACAGCTTTTGAGTCTTCCCAGGTAAGACCCCAGACATCAGGGAGCATAGATAAGCCACCCCTGTTAGATCCTGTCTCATTTTCTGACACAGAGTTCATAAAACATAATAATGCTTGTTTTGGGGGCATTGAGTTTGTTATGTAACAGCAGATAGCTTAGAACAGTTTAAAAAAAATACACATTTTAAAAACTGTTTCAGTGATCTACTATTTAAAAATCTGTCCATAGGCTCTTTTAAGGGAGTTTGCACATGTTAGTTGGTAGGTGGTCCACAGAATGACCTGGAGGGTTCCTGACAGGAAAGGTCCTGCAAGGGAAGAAGTCTAGGCTCATAGTCTTTGCAAAAGAAATTCTCCCTTATTCCTTGGTAAAGGAAGTAGAAGTTTATTCAGTATTTATGGCAAGAGTTCCACTGAACCCTAGTTCTTTCACTCATTCATTCATTCATCAAACAATTGCTGGTCAGTTCCTAATGGCTCAGTTGGTAAAGAATCTGCCTGCAATGCAGGAGACCTAGGTCCAATCCCTGGGTTGGGAAGGCCCCCTGGAGAAGGGAATGGCAACCCACTCTAGTATTCTTGCCTGGAGAATTCCACGGACAGAGGAGCCTGGCAGACTACTGTCTCTGAGGTCGTAAAGAGTCGGACACAACTGAGCAACTAACACTTCTTAGTCAGCTCCAGGCTGTGAACGTGGAGCTCAGCAAGTCAGGGTCCCTGGTCCGGAAAGGAAGGCCAGGGATCCAGATGCCTGTAGCACTCTTTTTCTTTCTTTTATCCGGTAGGCTTATATTTAGGTTCTAGTTTTTGGGCATGGAGGATACATACTCATAATAAAATTATAGAGAAAAGCATGGGAATGATTAATGTAAAATTCAGGATAGGAGTACCTCTAAGAGGACGAGAGACTGATAAGCCCCCCTGGGCAGGGCCTCCAGGGGGCTTCTAAGGCTTTGATAATGCTCTATTTCTTAAGCACCAAGTGAGTTCATTTTATTAATATCTTTTAAGCTTTATATATATATATGTATATATATATCTCATATCCTCTCATGTGTGATATATTCACCAGTAAAAATGTGTAGAGTGTTCATCACTGAGAGGTTTATGAAGTACATATTTGGAAACAAAATCAAGTGTTTGTTGTCAGCAGTCCAGTTAAATAACATAAAATATCCACTTAATGAAGTATAAACAAGCCATTAAAATAATAATATAATCTTACCTTATTGACATGAAATCATATCCATAATATATTAAATGGGCAAGCTAACTTAGGATTTCCTTGGCAGTCTTGGATAACATTCTGAACTTCAGGGCAGGGGGTATGGGTTTGATCCCTGGTCAGGAAATCAAGATCCCACATGCCGCCCAGAAGCTTAAACTATATATGCCAAGTGTCTACTGACAGATGAATGAATCAACAAGATTTGGTATATAATGGAACATTATTCAACCTTAAAAAGAAGGAAACTCCGACATGCACCATAATAGATAAATCTTGAAGATACTCTGCTCAGTGAAGTAAACCAGTCACAGAAGGACAAATACCGTAAGACTCCATTCTCATGAGATATTTAGAGAAGTCAAATTCACAGACAGAAAGGAGAATGGTGGTTCCAGAGGCTGGGGGTTGGTGGTGGAGGGGATTGGGGAGTTAATGTTTAATGTGTCCAGAATTTTAGTTGGGGAAGATGAAAAAGTTCTAGAGATAAATGGTGGTAATAGTTACACAACAATGTGACTATGCTTAATGCCACAGAACTATATGGTTTAAAATGGCTAAAATGGCAAATTTTATGTTTATTTTATCATGATAAGAAATGGCTATGTATTAATATAAAATACAATAACCTCTGTGTGTGTGTTTGTAAGACAGAGAAAGAGAGGGAAAGAGAGGGAAAATCTATAGGAGAAAATCTGACAGGACTTATATCAATATGTCTGTAATGGTTATCTTTTGGTGTTTAGGTTACAAATTATTTTTATTTTCTTGCTTATACTTCATGCTTTTCTATATACTATAGTTTTTTTTACTCTGAGTAAATTTTGTGTGTGTAGTCAGAACACAATAAACCTGATTTAAAAGAAAGGAATTCCATGTTCTATCAAGAAGTGGCAGTTGTTGCCAAAACAATCTTGAGGAAAAAGGACAAAGCAGAAGGCATAACCCTCCCAGATTTTAGACAATACTACAAAGCTACAGTAATCGAAAGAGCATGGTATTGGCACAAAAACAGATGTATGGACCATTGGAACAGAATAGAGAGCCAAGAAATAAAGAAAATATGGTCAATTAATCATCAATAAAGGAGGCAAGAATATACAATAGAGAAAAGACAATCTCTTCAGCAAGTGGTGTTAGGAAAGTTGGACAGCCACATGTAAACCAATGAATTGAGAACGCATCCTCACACCATGTACAAAGATAAACTCAAAATGGCTTAAAGACTTAAATATAAGACATGACACCATAAAACTCTTAGAGATGAGTATAGGTAAAACATTCTCTGACTTAAATCAGACCAATATTTCTTGAACAGTCTCCCAAGGCAATAGAAATATAAGCAAAAATAGACAAAAGGGACCTAATCAAACTTACAAGCCTTTGGACAGCAAAGGAAACCAAAAATGAAAGAAAAAGAACCTACAGGTTGGGAGAAAATATTTGCAAATGAAGCAAATTTGCATTTGCATCATTTGTGTCATTGCATTTGCATCATTTGCATCATTAAGCTCTTGCAAGAAGAGCTTAATTTTCAAAAATATACAAAGAGCTCACACAACTCAATAACAACAAAAGACCCCCCCCAAACAACCCAACTGAAAAATGGGCAGAATATCTAAATAGAAGTTTCTCCAAAGAAGATATCCAGATGACCAACAGGCACATGAAAAGATGCTCCATATTGCTTTTTACTTTAGAAATGAAAATCAAAACTACAATGAGCTACCACTTCACACCAATCAGAATGGCTATAATTTAAACACTGGAAAGGGTGTGGAGAAATGAGAATCCTCCTACACTGTTGGTGGGAGTGTAAATTGGCACAGCCACTATGGAAAACAGTATAGAGGTTCTTAAAAAAATGAAAATTAGTGTTGTTATATGATCCAGCAATCCACTTCTGGGCATATATCTGGGCAAAACTATAATTCAAAAAGATGATGCATTCTTATGTTCATAGCAGCACTAATCACAATAGCCAAGACGTGGAAAGAACATAAATGTCCGTGGACAGATGAGTGGGTAAAGAAGATGTGGTACAGATATACAGTGGAATACTACCCAGCCATAAAAAGAATGAAATAATGCTGTTCGTAGCACATGGATAGACTGAAAGAAATAAGTCAGAAAGAGAAAGGCAAATACCATATGATATCCCTTATAAGTTCACAAATGAACTTATCTACAAAATAGAAACAGACTCACAGATATAGAGAATAGACTGTGGTTGCCGAGGGGGAGTGGGAGTGGGGGCGGGATGTAGTGGGAGTTTGGAATTAGCAGATACAAGCTAGTATATGTAGGATGGATACACAACAAGGTCCTCCTGTATAGCACAGGGAGCTGTATACGGTATCTTGTGATAAACCATAATGGAAAGGAATATGAAAATGAGTATATATGCATATAACTGAATCACTTTGCTGTATGGCAGAAATTAATACATTGTAAATCAACTAGCTTCAATTCAATAAATTTTTTAAAAGAAGCGGCAGTTGTGATTGATTAAAGAGACGACAGAGTCAAACAAGCAAGATAAAAATATTAAAAGGAAATTATTCTCCTCCAATAAAAGTGACTCATTCAGGCAACAGTAGAAATCAATAAGGTGAGATGAGCCAGCTTTAGATTTCTTCTCTGACATATTCATGCCTATTTCACAATAGAGCATCTGAAACTACGCTAACTCTCTTTGCCAGCTTTAGAAGCACCTCCCTTTATCCATTCCTAAATTTCTTTTCTTTAAGATCAAGTCCTGAACTTCCTCCAGACAAACCCCTAGTGAACATCATCCCCAAGTGACTGACCTTAGTATTTTGGAATGAACAAGAACTCTGGGACCCCAAAACCCCCTTCTTCATCACACACTGTGCTTTTTCTCAGATCTTAGCCTAGCCACAGGCTTCTGGTGGTCTTTCCTTTCAGTCATGGGGTCCAGAGGTTTCTCTCTTTCTGAGAGAGAGGCTGTGTCTTCCAGAATTCATGTCTTAAAAGTGTCCTCAAGGGACTTCCCTGGTGGCTCAGTGGTAAAGGATCCGCCTGCCAATGCAGGAGATATGAGTTCAATCCCTGATCTGGGAAGATTCCATGTGCCACAGAACTACTTAGCCCATGCGCCAAAACTACTGAGCTTGCGCCCTAGAGCCTGCGCTCTGCAACAAGATAAGGCGCCACAATGAGAAGCCCATGCACCACAGCTAGAGAAAGCCCACGCAGCAACTAAGACCCAGAACAACAAATAAATAAAATAAAATTATTTTTTAAAAAGCGCCCTCAAATTTTGGTGCTTTCTGTGAGTCTCAGCCTCCCTAGTTCTGCCTGTTCCAGCTCCTCTTGGCTGGGTCTACTCTTCCTTCACCTCAAGCTCAGTCATGTCCCCCTCACCCCATGTAACTTTGGCCTTAGGACCCAGTGGAGCTTAGAAATTGTCTTGCAGAGACAGCCTTTTCATAAATTAATGGGATGGACAGGCTTCCAGAAAAGCCATTTGACCCTTTGAAAGAAGATTCTGAAAATATTTTGTAGCCTTTGAAACTCTGACTTTACAATTCTACTTCTGAGACTCTATCTTAAGGAAATACTCCAAAATGAAAGGACACAAATTAATGCAGAAATAGGAATCATGTAATTTAAGTCAGCAAAATAGCAGACGCAGCCTAGATGTCTAAGAGCAGAAGATTGATCAAATGAAGCAAATTATAGCCATTGTATATTTGTGGACAGTTATGCAGCCATGAATAAATTTGTGGAGTATCATTAATGCTATGGGGAAAATACTCGATCAAAATGATGTATTTGATATGATTTCAAGTGAAATAAAAAAGTCATAGAACCAAAATAGAAAAGAAATATGCCAAAATATTAATAGTTGGCCTCTGGGTAGTAAGATTCTAGGTACATTTTTTCCCCCTGTTTGTCTTTATACTTAGACTGTTCAAGTGTTCCATGGGAGTACAAGTCACTTTTATAATCTGTAGGAAAAAACTGCAAAAGACTTTCCACACACAGGAGAAGAAATAACTAAATTACGCTTGGACTTGGTGTCCTAGTCTGAATGGCTAGGTTCCCAAGTATTGAGCTGGCCAAAAAGTTTGTTCGGGCTTTTCCGTAACGTCGTATAAAAAATCCAAACTAACTTTTGGGCCAACCCATTATACGAGGGTGGCCTACCGAGAACGTAACTTGG
Organism: Muntiacus reevesi; assembly: GCF_963930625.1. Classification (NCBI taxonomy): domain Eukaryota; kingdom Metazoa; phylum Chordata; class Mammalia; order Artiodactyla; family Cervidae; genus Muntiacus; species Muntiacus reevesi. The sequence continues at coordinate 18,958,400 of NC_089263.1, read as the reverse complement.
GCTTTGTCTTTCTGCTGATGTCTTGTGAGGGGCTCCTGTTTTTGCTGGGTGGGCACAGATAAGCTGATCTATGTGTGCTCTGCCTGATGGAGATGGAATATGGAGGACAGGGCAGAACACATCCTTTGTTCTGGGGAGCTGGTGTTGGCAGACAGGCCTGGGCTGGTTCTCAGGAACTCAGGGAAGCAGGCACAAGGGTTGCTATTCACGGAGAGGCAGCTGTCTGAGCCCGGGTCCCTCTGTGAATGGGAAAGGCCTGAAAGAACTGGGAATCGGGAGCCAAGGCCCTGGGCGCTTGTGAGGGGCCCCCCAGGCTCGTGGAGGAAGGCGTGTTCCTCCGGCAGCCCAGCTGGCGTGGGCAGGGATGGTGAAGTGAGATTTTCCTGCAGCACCAGTGACTAAGAGGAAGACAGCAGCTCTGCAGCAGGAGACCCAAGCGCCCCATTTCTCAGTGAGACTGGTGGCTGATTCCCTCCTGTGATGGCAGTCTGTCGCCCTACCTGACTTCTGGGGAGTCATCCACTGCCTCCCCACCCCAGTGCCCACTGTCTCTGCACTGGGGTCTGTGACTCTTGTCCATCTTGCATCTCACAGGCTGGCCAATCATACTTCTCAACCCATCACTTCATCAAAGCCAAATTCTTCAACTCTTAGGGTTCAAGGTTTTTTCCCCCAACTCTTTTATAAAAATGTGTTTTCCCCTTTAACTCCATCTTTTTTAAAAAAAAATGTGTCAACTCAGTTATTTTATTTTTTAAAGGTTTTTATTTTATTTGTTGTTTATTTGTCCTTACTGGGTTTAGTTGCAGCACACCTTTAGTTGTAGCTTGCAAACTCTTAGCTGTGGCGGGTGGGATCTAGTTCACTGACCAGGGATCAAACCCGGCTCCAGTGCATTGGGAGTACAGAGTCTTAGCCAGTGGACCACCAGGGAAACCTCCACTTTAATAGCTCTATAAACCATTGCCTGCCCAGCATGGTGACAACAGATCCAAGGTTTCCTCTTCAAGTTGTAAATACGATCATGTGATCAATCTTATGAATTTTTGTTAGATTTGTGGGTCAGGGAATTGGAACAGGAAGTCATCTGGAGACAGGGGTACCTCCAGGGGCAAATAATAGCCAGTTTGGGGGGCAGCAGGTGGTCAGGACTGTGCCAGCTTGCTCTAGCAATAGTACACATTTTGCTGAGGCTGGTGGTGGATGCCCGGTCAGGGTACGGAGCAGAACTCCTCTTTCTGAACGTCCTGGCACATGGGCGTTGCCTGTGCTGGCCTGGAGTCTCAAATGAGATTGCAGAGGTGTGGGCGGTTACGAGGCGAAAGGAGCCCCGCTGAACATGGAAGGGGAGCTTGAGGGAGGTGCTGGAGAGGAGAGAAAATTTCCATTTGGCTTTTCCAGCTTCTTGCCACGTCCCTAGAGCACAGCCACTTGGCGGTTCTCCTAGTGCCTGATCCCTAGTCTTCCTTCATGAATTTTTCATTTCAGGCAAAGAGCCCTTATCTCTCACCAGGGCTGCTATGGGAGCCTGCTTTCCCAGCAGCTGGAGACAGAGCAGATGAAGAATTGCATCAAGGCAGAATTATCTGTCTCTGGAGAGAGGAAGGGCACTTCGTGCTCCTGGAGGGACAGCTCCTATCCCGTATTACTGTAGGTTTCCGTCCTTCACAAGAGAGCTGGGCTACTGTTTTACTGAGATAATATTGAGGGCAGAGAGAAGTCCACCAGGCTCCTCTGTCCATGGGATTTCCCAGGCAAGAACACTGGAGTGGGTTGCTATTTCCTTCTCCAGGGGATCTTTCCAACCCAGGGATCAAACCTCTGTCTCTTGCACTGGCAGGCGGATTCTTTACCACTAGACCACCTGGGAAACCCATGGGTTGAACTGAGTTGCCCCCAAAGATATGTTGAAATCCTAACCCCCAGTACCTCAGACCATGACCTTATTTGGAAATAGAGTTGTTGCAGTTGTAATTAGTTAACATGAGACAGACACATGGGGGGAGAAGGCCATGAGAAGATGGAGTAGAGCCCCGAGTGATACAAGACAAGGATTCCTACAAACCCCCAGAAACCAGGGAAAGACCAGGAAGGATTCTCCTGTACAGGTTTTGGATGGAGTATAGCCCTGCTGATAACCTTGATTTTGGACTTCAAGCCTCTAGAACTGAGACAATACATTTCTATTATTTGAAGCCACCCAGTATGTGGTGCTTTGTTACAGCAGCCCTGGGAAACTGATACACACTCTCAGACTAGACTCTGGGTACCAGACCCCAGACTTCCTGCCCAACGGGCACCAAGACCTCCATTCATCCTCTTGCCAAGGAGGTATATATTAGCACCAATGTGTAATATTAGCGCCTGAAAATGGAAGTGGGAAAGAAAATAGGGAGTTGTACGTATAGGGTCACTGGTGCACAGGGCCTGTGAGCCGAAGGGAACCTAGCTAGACCTGGCAAGCTAGAGTTCTAACACAGTGCCCTCTGAGACAATTTTTCTTTTGTTATTCTTCATCTCTTATGGCTGTCTTGGAAAGTCCCAGTGGATTTCGCAGCTTACAGCATAGCAGGGAGAAATGACAATTGTTGAAGAGGAAGCAGTGCCACCCTGAGGCTAGGGTGGGAACTGCAGTAGGAATCATTCCGTGATCCCAAGGGGACCTGCCTCCTAGCGTCAGGCACCAGATCCGCCCCGCCCTCCCCATTCCACAGCTACAGTTCCTTTAGAGGCTTTATTTTTTATTTTCTTACCAAAAATGTCAGTTTCCTCATGGAAGCTCCCCAGAGAATTCTTAGCTGTTTACTAATGGTGAGAAGTCAGTCCTCCAAGCTCCCAAGGAATGCAGGCCCTAACTCCCCAGGGCCCCTTTGTAGCCCCTGCTTCTCCTCACCCCCAGAAACCCCCACCGCGCCGCCAAGTGCTGGTGTCACTTAGAGGTGAACCCTTGAGTAGCCGAGAAGCGTTATCCTGAGCTCACATGCTTTCCTGTGTGCGTGCTCAGTCGCTCAGTCGTGTCCGACTCTGCAACCGCGTGGACTGGAGCCCGCCAGGCTGCTCTGTCCATGCGATTTCCCAGGCAAGAATACTGGAGTGGGTTGCCATTTTCTCCTCTAGGGGATTTTCCTGACCCAGGGATAGAACCTGTATCTCTGTGTCTCCTGCAATGGTAGGCAAATTCTTTACCACTGAGCCACCAGGAAAGCCCCCATAAGCTTTCAGAAGGAGTTAAATAGATCTTTTCCCCTTTTCACTGAACATTATTTTAAATTGTACCAGTTATAGATTAAACTGGATTGACAGTGTGAAAAAGATAAACGCCTGCTTGCTCTCTCTCCTGGCATTGCCCCCACGTCAACCCTGATGAGTAGAGATTATCATCCTCATTTTATAGACAGGGAACTTGAGGCTCAGGGAGATGAATGACTTGCTCAAGGTCACACAGGAAAAAGGAACATTGCTGGATCTCTCATCTCTTTTCTTTCCTCCATTCGATCTTCTGCAAGCATCTCCAAAGGAATTAAACATTCAAATCCTTGCCACAGTCTCTGCTCTAGGGCATGGTGTTCTTTTTACTGTTACTTCTTAAACTGTTTTCTACTATATTATTCAAGTTGCAAAGTCAATATATATCTATTGTAACTAAATAAATATCTCTACCACCATCTCCTAAGGTGAACAATATTAACAGCTTGGTGAGTTTTTTCCTATTATTTTCCCTAAGGAAATACAAATGCAAATTTGTAAAAATGCAGATAGGAGTTCCCCACTTCCATTTACAACATTTTAATAAAAAGCAAAAAAAACCAAAAACAAAAACAAAAAAACCTTGTACAACTGGCTTAATGTATTTTTCACTTAACAATATACCATGGCCAATTTTTTACAAATAATATTGACCCTTCTTGTTCCTAATAGCAGCCCAAAATTTCATAGTACAAAATATGCCATAAATTATTCAATCACTCCCCTGTTGGTGGACATCCAGGTTGTTTCTTGTGATTTTTGCTATTGTCAATTATCTGGCAATAAATGTCTCTGCAAATGTATTCTTAGAAAACAGTGCTTTACTTTTGTGGGATGTATTCCTAAAAGTAGGAATGTAGGATCAAAGTGTTTGCACATTAAAACTGGGAACAAACTGAATTTCCAACAATAGGAAGTTGATTAGCACACATCCCACATGAGGAAACATTCCTTACAAATAACAGCAAATTGCTATTGGTTTTGAAAAGTGTTTGAAGCTATTTAGAGAAGTCATGCTATGTAGTGTTACCCGATTTTATAAAAATATGTGCATAGAATAAAAGACTTTGAGAAAGAATACTGAAATGTTATCAGTGGTCATTTCTGAGTGGTGGGGTCAGAAGCGACATTTATTTTCTTATCTTGCCTTGTCTATATTTTCTAAAATTTCCCCAAGGAAATGTGTAGTAATGTGTTAGGCACCCTTGGGTTGCAAGGAGGCAGATAAGAGACCAGCTTGGTGTATGACCTGGCAAAGGTGAGGTTATTTTAAAGTTCCACCAGAAAGGTGAGGATGCAGGTGTCTAGGAGGCTGGTAGATTATTCAGGATGGCGGTGGCTCTAGCAGCCCCCTGTGAAAAGTGGGGTGAGCTTCTGCTCAGCCTTCAAGGCCAGTGGAGGTGCTGGCCTTGCTCCAAGGGGTGCCCTCTAGTGCATCTTGGTCCAGGTATCTTGCCTTGGCTTCTGTTTTGCCCTGGAGTCTCAGCCTCTGTTGCTGCTTCCAATGCCTGACTCCATGCTCCTCTCTACTTGAAGGATCTGCTTCTGTTCCTTCCATGGCTTCTCCTTATGGACCTCCTCGTCTCAGTTCCTCTACCACTCGGTGTCCCCCTTCTCTGAGAGTCTTGCACTCTCCATAAACCCTTCAAGAGAGATGATCTGGGACTTCCTTGGTGGACTAGTGGTTAGGACGCTGCCTTCCAATGCAGGAGATGCAGGTTCAATCCCTGGCCCCGGAACTAAGATCTCACGTGCTGTGGGTCAGCTAAGCCCAAGCACCATAACGAGAGACGCATCCGCACGGCAACAAGGACCCAGCACGGGGCTTCCCTGGTGGCTCAGTGGTAAAGAATCCATCTGCCAATGCAGGAGACACAGGTTCAGTCCCTGATCTGGGAAGATCCCACATGCCACGGAACAACTAAGCTTGGGAGCCACAGCTATTGAGCCTGTGCTTGGCAACAAGAGAAGCTGCCGCAATGAGAAGCCTGCGTACCGCAACTGAAGAGTAGCCCCTGCTCCTGGCAACTGGAGAAAAACCTGAGCACAGCAACGAAGACCCAGATAAACAAAAATAAATAAGATCTTTAAAAAAAGACCCAGCACAGCCAAGAAAGAAGAAAAAAAAAAAAAAAAAACTATCTGACTGGGTGGCCAGTATAGGGAGAACCCATTGGGCATAGCTCTAGCACCTGTCCAGGTCAGATTGCACTGGTCAGCCTTTGTCAGAGATCCCTGGCCAGGTCAGCTGTCACAACGGTGGGGGGATTAGGCTGCATGTCACTTTTCTATGACAACTAGAATGGCCGTGTTCATTTTCTAAGGCTGCTGTGTCAAAGTACCACTAATTTAAATAACAGAAAGGTATGGTTTCACAGTTCTGGATGCTGGATCAGTCTGAGATCAAAGTGTCAGCAGGACTGGTTTCCTATGAGGGCTGTGAGGGAGAATCTTGTCCATGCTCACATTTTGGTGGTTTGTTGGCAATCTTTAGAGTTCCTGGGCTTATAGCATCACCATGATCATAGCTTCTAGCTTTACATGGTATTCTCCCTGTGTGTGTCTGTGTCCAAATTCCTCCTTTTCATAACGACACCAGTCATATTGGATTAGGGATTAGGAGGTATTTACATCAAACAGAACTGCCTTAGCCACTGTGAAATTCTAAGACCTACCTGGCCAGCTGGTTTGATACTAATTTAGAATTTACTTCATCTCTATGTCCTGTAAACAGACTGTTCCTTTAATATGTAATCATAAATGTATGTCAGTGGATAGCTCTGTTATTAAATACAATTAAAACTAGCCTGATGGTACAGTGCATGATGGTACAGCCCATTCTGGCCAATGCAAGGGACACAGGTTTCCTCCCAAATCCCAGAAGATTCCACATGCCAGGGAGCAACTAAGCCCATGAGCCACAATGACTGAGCCAGTAAGCTTCAACTTCTGAAGCCTGTGCTCCACAACAGGAGAGGCCACAGCAATGAGAAGCTTGCACACGTCAGTGAGAGTAGCCCCTACACCCTGCAACTAGAGAAAAGCCCAAGCAGCAACGAAGACTGAAGACCCAGTGCAGTCAAAATAAAGAAATGAAAATTAAAATTATAAAAACTAGCCTTATGATTTCTAAGGTTTTTAAAAACTTTTCTTTCTTTTTATTCAATCTTGTCTGCACCAGGTCTTAGTCACAGCATGTGGGATCTAGTTCCCAGATCGGGAATCGAACCCAGGCCCCTGCACTGGAAGCATAGAGTCTCAGCTGCAAGACCACCAGGGAAATCCCACCATTTCTCAGGTTTAATCTCCTCCTAAACCATACCAAACCCCTGACAAAAAAGTCCTTGGCCTATGGCAGGCTCCAGGGCCTCAGAAGGGAGTTAGGCTACAGCACTCCCATCTCTCTGAACACTAAACTAGGGACCAACCCTGAGTAATCTAGTTGAATAACACTGGGTGGGGGGGCGGAATCTGTTTCCATCCTCTGGCCCAGGAACCTAGCCTCCATTTATGGTCTTGTTCCCATGGGAAAATGCATTCCAAATTCCAAACAACTGATCTGCACAGGAACTTTCACTCTGGAGGTTAGGGACTGCCAGAATGTGTTTTCTCATAGCTTAGTTTTCTGGTAGCTTCCCACGAGTCCTGTCCCCCAGCCGCTTCCTCAGCTCCCATCTCCCCTGGACATACTCAGCCCTCATGCGGTACCTCTTCTGTGAAGTCTCAGCCAGTTTCCTCTCTCTCCCTCCCTTGAACCCCAGAACCTTTGGACTTGGGCTGCAGTGCCTCCCTTGCTTTGCCTGGGCTCTAGGGAACTGTGTGCAAGGCTCCTGACCTCTAACAGGATCTTAAGATCCTTGAGGGCAAAATAGTATGTTTCTCATCTTTGTGTCCTTCCGGGATGACTTCTCTGGTGGCTCAGTGGTAAAGAATCCGCCTCCCAGTGCAGGAGATGTGGATTCAATCCTTGGGTCAGGAAGATCCCCTGGAGAAGGAAATGGCAACCCACTCCAATATTCTTGCCTGGGAAACCCCATGGACAAAGGATCCTAGTGGGCTACAGTCCCTGGGGTCACTCAGTGGCTAAACAATAACAACAATCCTTCCAGGAAGAGTGTGAGGGAGACAGCATTCACAAAACAGCTACCATATGCCAGACTCTGAAACAATGCTTCTTGCAGGCTTTCTTTTACTTATTCTGCTGCCCCCAGCCCAAGACTGGACACATTCTAAACACTCAGTGTATAATTCTTAAATGGATTGAATCCCTTTCTATGACAACCTTCCTGCAGGTTTCTTTCCCTGTCTCTTCCCGGCCCCTGGAGCCTGCTGTCCCAAGCTCCCAGACTCATCGGTGTTATTCAAGCTGCCCCTGCCTCCCTCAGGCCTCAGGGAATTGGCCAGGTGACAGGATTGGCTCCGAGGGAACTGTCATCTGGCATCTGAGGGAAAGCCAGCCCCCTCTTGTCCCCACCCCAACCCCCCAGCAGATGGGACCCGCTGAATGTGCTGGCTCCCCTGCTCCAGGGAGAACAGGAACACATTGGCTCCCTGGGACTCATGCCGTGAGAACAGGTGTGCTGAGGAGAAATCTCTGTCTGAAAACCCAGGTGCACACAAGGTTTAACTTTGTTTTTCGTGAATCAAGCACTCTGCTAAACCGCTGCTGCTGTTCAGTGTCTGAGTCGTATCTGACCCCATGGACTGCAGCTCTCCAGGCCTCCCTGTCCTTTACCATCTCCCTGAGTTTGCTGAAACTCACGTCCATTGAGTTGATGATGCCATCCAACCATCTCATCCTCTGTCCCCTTCTCCTCTTGCCTTCAATCTTCCCAAGCATCAGGGTTTTTTCCAATGAGTTGGCTCTTTGCGTCATGTGGCCAAATCTGCTAAACTGCGGGGAGCTTAACTCCAGCTCTTCTTAGAGATGAGTTCCGTGCTCCCCCATCCCACCCCAGGGTTGATTTCAGGCCCCACATCTTAGGCTGTGCTGAACTGGCTCTCACTGGACATATGCCCATGTGGTTACTGCTGAGACGTCCACAACCCTGCCCCCTGGTCTTTCAGATTGCAAATTCCATCTCAGCTAGCCCTCTACCAAGACACACTCTCCAGCCAACCCACCAGGGGTCACATATGAGGTTTCCGGGGTCTGTCAGAGAGTCAGGTCTGGTCTGCGCTGCTCCTAGGACCCCTGACCTCCCCATCCTCCCAGGCCCATCTGCCTTCCTCTTCCTCCCAGACTTATTTTTCTCCTCCAGGAAATCTCCTCCATCTCGGGGCCTTAAATCAGACCCATGAAAACACTCCAGGAAGGGAGTTTGTATTTAGTGGGTGACTTTTGTTTTCTGCTGCAGCCCAGAGATAAGGAGAACACACTCTTTGGAGGAATGGAAAAACTAACAATACAAGGAGGAAGAAAAAATTCCTACATGAATACATCAAAACACTTACCCCAATCTTATTGATTGCCTCTAACCCCAGCTCTGCTGTCGAGAGTGAACATACCTTGATTGAGGGCACCGGGAAGAGCTCGGGCAGGATGGAGTGCCACCTTCAGAGGGAGTCCAAGTCCTACTGCTGTTTGTCCACAGCCGTGCTGCTTGCTTTCCTTGCCACCCTGACGGCACGGAGAAGAACCCAGGGCTTCATCCCAGTGGTCAGCACACTGGGATCAGATTGTGGAAGCCCTGAATAAGAGTGAAGAAATCCTTCAACCTAAGCAAAATAGGAAAGAAGGGATTAATTTCTAGGAGGGGAGTCAGCAGGAAGTCTTTGTGAAGGAGGTGGTGTTCAGTGTGACTTAGATGTGACTGGAAACAGGGAAGACAGGAGTGGCTTGGCTGGGGAGCTGGTGAGGGTGGAGGGAAGGGGACAGTGCATTGCACCTTGCATATTTGCTCCAAAAGCAACAGCTTTTCAATTTTTGAGCTAAAACACTGACCCTTGAAAAGACGTTTGAGGGGGTAGAGTCAGAGCAAAACCACAGGGTTATGGAAAAGGTGTTGGAAATCTTGGGTCGTGTTGCCGAGCAGTTTGAGCAGACCCAAGAGCCAGACCACCAGGACTCCAATCCTGGCTGTGCTACTCACCAGCTACACCTCCTTCAGTAAATTACAACCCCCTCCAGCCCATGGATTCCTCAGCTGCAATGTGTAGGTGATAAAAGTCCTCATCAAGTGGCTGTGCAGATGAACTAGATGTGTAAGAAGTTAATACGTGTGAATTTACCTGTGTATGTATTAATGAATTCATATGGGTAAGAAAGCACTTATACTAATACTCAACATATAGCAATGGCTTGTTAGACACTAGCTGTTCCTGTTTGTAATGATGGAGATGATGAAGATGGCATGATTGTGCTCCCCTACCAACTAAACTCCGAAGGGGATCTTAGGCCTCAATCTCCTTCCAGCCCCACCCTCTCACTGTTAGTCTCCAGCTGAGCCTCTGATTCCAGGTAGGGGAAGACACCTGTGCCTTTTGAGATTCAAGGTTTCTAATTCTGTGACCATCTGACTGCAGTCCCATCTAGGTTTCTCTGCTACTCAAGGGAGGGGCCTGGGAGAGGTGGGCCCGCTGATGGAGAAGAGTGTCCCCCCAGCTCAGCAGAGCAGGTTGAGGGAAGAGTCATTCCCCCAGCTCCACGTCTCGCTTGGTTCAGCTCTCTCCTTAGCATCTCCTAAGACATCTACGTGTAAGCCTTGATAGAGACACAGGCTTACCCAGGCCTTGCAGCCAGTGAGTGGCCGATGTTGAATTCAAACTCAGTCTGTCTGGCTTTTAACCAATGCACTAAAGCCACTGCAAAAATCAAATATCAAAGAAGTTTCTAGGAGTCTTGATGCCTTCAGTGACTCTACGCAGACAAATGCTGATGGGCCAAGATAGAAGGATCACAAGTATGTGTATTAGTCACTCAGTCGTGTCCAACCCTTTGAGACCCCATGGACTGTAGCCCTTCAGGTTCCTCTGGCCATGGGATTTCCCAAACAAGAATACTGGGGTGGGTAGCCATTCCCTTCTCCAGGGGATATTCCTGACCCAGGGATGGAACCTGGGTCTCCTGCTTTGCAGGTGGATTCTTTACCATCTGAGCCAGCAGGGAAGTCCCATCATAAAGTATGTAATAAACAAACTATAAGAAAGCAGAATTTAAGCCAAAATTCAGAAGAAAAGTAATCTTTTCTATTCCCTTGCAAAACACCCCAAAACTTTGTTGGCTTAAAACCACAAAACTCACATTTGCTCAAGATTCTGCAACGTGGGCAGGTGTTGGCAGGGACAGCTTATCTCTGGTCTGCATGCCATGATCTGAGACCACTTGACTGAGGCTGGAGGAGGCTGGATTCACTTGGTTGGAAGTTGATGTTGGCTGTTGGATGGGCCCCAGATGGGGCTGTCAACCCAGGGGACCACCTCTTCATGGCCTCCCCACACAGCTAAGTGGGACTTCCCACAGCATGCCAGCTGGGTTCTGAGTGGGAGAACCTCCAAAAGGACAGGTCAGGTGTTCAGGCACTTTTTCAGCCTCTGCTAGCATCTTTTTGCTAATGCCCCATCAGTCAAAATTTGTTACATGTCCAACCCTGAGTCAGGGTAGGAGGTGCTATGATGGTGGTTTAGTTGTAAGTCGTGTCTGACTCTTTGCGACCCCAGGGACTGTAGCCCACCAGATCATCTGTCCACTGGATTTCCCAGGCAAGAGTACTAGAGTGTGTTGCCATTTCCTTCTCCACAAGATCTTCTTGACCCAGAGACTGAACTTGAGTCTCCTGCATTGGCAGGCAAATTCTTTACCAACTGAGCCACAGGGAAGCTCCAGGGGGTGCTATACACAGGCAAATACTAGAAAGTATGACTTATTGGGAGCCGCCAAAGTGGCAGTCAGCCTCCACCTTTTCTCCCCAAATCTTCCCACTTTGTGCCCGTGACATCTCTTCCAGGCTGAAACGTTGCCCTAGCTGGTAGCCTCTCTCAGCTCAGCCTTTGCTCTCCCCTCATTTAATCACCCATTTTCAGCCAACACACCACTTGCATCATAGCTGCTATTTCCAGACAGCTTCCTTCAGCCCTGCTTTTCCCTCAGGCTACTGCCCTGTCTCCTTCCTTCACTTTCTAAATCCTTCAAAGAGCTGTCAACACCGGAAATAGAAAGGGTCACCTAAAGTCCATTTGTCAAATTTACTGAATCTTTTAATTTGCCCATTTAAAAGAATAATGTCTTTTTTATTTTCAATGACTATACCAATATGCATTTCTTCTGAATGTATAAATATTGGGTTGGCCAAAAAGTTCATTTAGGCTTTTCCATAAGATCTTACAGAAAAATCTGAATGAACTTTTTGGCCAACCCCGATAAATCTGTTCAAAATATACGCTCTGGACTATAAGTTAAAAAAAAGAATATATTCATAAGAAACCTAAACTACTTTGTGACACTTAGCTTTCAACAAAGTGATGTTCCATAAAAAATATTCTTCTTTAAGAAGAGGAAGATGGATTTGGGGAGACAGTCACCAATCTCTGCCACCTTCCTTAATCGTCTGAATTGGCCTTTTCCAGTAACTTCCTCACCAGGCCCTCTGCTCCTTCTCTTCCTAATCACTTCTTCATGCTGCAGCCAGAGGGATCTTTCTAAAATTTAGACCTGAACACCTTACTCTCCCACTTAAAAATCTCTTCACCACATCTCACTGTTCACAGGATAACTCCAAACACTTAGAATAACCGTTTACGGGGACTTCCCTGGTGGTCCAGTGGCTAAGACTCCACACTCCCAATGCAGGGGGCCTGGGTTCAATCCCTGGTCAGGGAACTAGATCCCACATGACACAACTAAAGATCCTGCATGCTACAACAAAGACTGAAGATCCCACGTGCTGCAACTAAGACCCGGCACAGCCAAAAATTAAAAAAAAAAAAAAAGATATACAGGCTCACAGTCACCTACCTTGCTTTCCAACCTCATTCCCTATTATTCTCTCTTCTTTTCCACCAACTCCAGAGTCGGCCTCAGCTTTCTAAGCTCATGGGATGTTCTTTATTTTATTTATTTATTTTTAAAGATTTATTTATTTATGGCTGCGCTGGGCCTTTGTTGCTGTGCAGCCTTTCTCTGGTTGCAGCAAGCAGGGCTCCTCTCTAGGTGTAGTGTGCAGGCCTCTCATTGTGGTGGCTTCTCTTGTTGTGGAGCAGGGGCAGGCAGATTCTTAACTATTGCCCCACCAGGGGAGCCCTCAAGGCATGTTCTCTAGCATTTGCCTTCTGATATTTTGAGCTCACTGCTCCCGTTGTTGGTAATGTCCTTTCCTGCTTGCTTTACTCAGCTCATGCATTTAAGACCCCAGTCAAGCAGCCCTCACTCTGTGAGGTCTGCTCTGAGGCTCATTCCTAGGGAGGATTAATCACTGCTCTTTATACCTTAGCTGCATTTGGTATAAACTTATAGGCGAGAACATTTCAAACCACAGTCTTTTGTGTCTTTGCTGTTACTTTGTAAGCTTAACGGGGCCAAGAATTCTTTCTTTAGAGTCTTGCACACAGTAAGTGTGAAATAAATGCAAAAAAAAAAAAAAGCCAAATAAGACTTGAGAACATTCCCATGGGCACCCATCATGGGGCAGGCATTCACATTTATACTCTCATTTTCTTTTAAAGACTTAAAATTTGTCCCACGATATAGACGTTCAAAATGGACTTGAGGGAAAAATAAAACATTTGTGTATTTGCTTTTATATGCACAAGATACTTTTGGAAATATTCATAATGGAAAAAGATACATGTACCCAAGTGTTTATTGCAACAGTATTTATAATAGCTAGGACAAGGAAGCAACATAGATGACCATTGATAGATGAGTGGATAAAGAAGTTATGGGATATATATACAATAGAATATTACTCAGCCATAAAAGGAATGCATGTGAGTCAGTTCTGGTGAGGTAGATAAACCTAGAGCCTATTATACAGAGTGAAGTAAGTCAGAAAGAGAAAAACAAGTGTTGTATATTAACACATACATATGGAATCCAGAAATGTGGTGCTGATGAGCCTATTTGCAGGGAGCAATGGAGATGCAGACACAGAGAGCCAATTTGTGGACACAGCAGGGGAGGAGAAGGAGGGATGAATTGAAAGAATAACATGGAAACGTATGTAAAATAGACAGCCGGTGGGAATTTGCCGTATGACCCAGCGAGCCCAAACCTGGTGCTCTGTGACAACCTAGATGGGCGGGGTGGGGTTGGAGTTGAGAGAGAGGTTCAAGAGAGAGGGGACATTTGTATACGGAAGGCTGAATCATGGTGATATATGGCAGAAACTAACACAATATTATAAAGCAATTATCCTCCCATTAAAAATAAATAATTTTATCAAAAAAAGCTATCATAGTCTATCAAATCTAAAGTAACATCAGATTCAAGATGCTCCATTGTTTTGTGTACAGGACAGAAATAAAAAAGACTGCTAACTGGAGATGCAAAAGAAACAGCACAGTTAACACCTTATTTGGAAGAAGAACAAAGTTGGAGGACTGACACTACCCAACTTCACGAATTATTGCAAGCTGTAGTAATCAAGACAGTGTGATACAGGTGAAAGAAGAGAAAAATAAATCAGTGGAACAGAACAGAATAGAGAACCCAGAAATGGATTCCCATAAATATAGTCAACTGATCTTTGACAAAAGAACAAGAGCAATACAATAAAGGAAAGATGGCCTTTTCAACAAATGGTTCTGGAACAACTGGACACCACATGAAAAAAAAAAAAAAACAACCAGAAGAATCTGGACACAGATCTTAGATCTTTCACAAAAATTAACTCAAAGTGGATCATAGACCTAAATGCAAAATGCAAGCTTATAAAACTCCTAGAAAATGCCATGGAAGAAAATCTAGATGATCTTGGATATGACAGTGATCTTTCAGATTTAACACCAAAATGACAATTCATGAAAGAAACCATTAAACTTAAAAACTTAAGCTCTGTGAAAAAACTGTTAAGAGGATGAGAAGAGGCACAGACTAGGAGAACATTTTTACAAAAGACGTTTTTGATAAAGGACTGTTATCCACAATATGCAAAGAACTGTTAAATATCAACAATAAGAAAATGAATAAGCTGATATTTAAAATGGGCTAAAGACCTGAAAAGATACTTCCCTAGATAACATATACATATGGCAAATAAGCATACGAAAAGATGCTCCACATTATGTGTCATTGGTGGTGGTTTAGTCACTAAGTCATGTCTGACTCTTGAGACCCCGTGGACCATAGCCCTCCAGGCTCCTCTGTCCATGGAATTTCCCAGGCAAGAATACTGGAGTGGGCCACCATTTCCTTCTCTAATCACATGTCATTAGTGAAATGCAAATTAAACAACAGTGAAAAATCGTTACATGCCTAGGAGAATGGCTGAGTAATAACGTAAATGGGAAAAGAATTTGTAAAAGAATAGATTCATGTATATGTATAACTGAATCACTTTGCCATATACCCTAAACTATTACAACATTGTTAATCAACTATACTCCAATATAAAATAAAAAGTTAAAAAAGAAAAAAGAAAGAAATGAACTATTGAAAGGTTGTCTCTATGAGCCGTGAGTGATATCGGGATTCTTGGCCTCCGGAGGAGAGGAATTCAATCCCGAGCCAGTGACAAGGCTTGATTGTGCAGAGATTTTGTGTGATAAAATTCTATTAAAGTATAAAGGAGATAGAGAAAGCCTCTGACATAGACAACAGAAGGGAGCAGAAAGAGTACCCCCTTGCTAGTTTTCAGCAAGAAATTATATGCCTACTAGCAGGCTGCTAATTAGAGAAAGGAAATGTCTCAAAACTCAGAGAGTGGCACCAGGCCCCTCACCCACAACATGCATTTTGAGATAACATGGGCATAAATGAGTCAGCCCAAGCCATAAAATGATTGACATGAATCTTGAAGAAAGGCAGATTTCCAAGCAAATACATAGTCTCATTAACATAGTTTAAGGGAACATTTCCTTGAGTAAAACATACTGGCTTGTTGAGCCATTATCTCAACAAGCTGAGATAATAACTAAGTTCTGAGTCTTAGGCGGAACCAGCTTAAAGAAAGACAGAGTCTAAGGTAAATACATAGTTCATTACATAGCTTAAGGAAAACATTTTCATAAGAAAAACCACATTAGTTAGCTCAAGGTTTGAGAAAAGTTAAGTTCAGGTGGAACCAGGTGTCGTCATGGCAACACAGAATTTTAAAAGAAACCTCCTTTTAATTTCGTATAGAGAAGGGGAAAAAATCTGATGCTTGTCGTTTGTTTCCTCCTGCCGCTTAAGAGAGAGAGAAAAAAAAAAACTTGCAGCTTATTTCCTCCGTTTGTTTGGGGACCCCTAGCCTTCCTGCCTATTACCCTCTCACTATCAAGTCATGAAAAGACATGGAGGAAGCTTAAATGCATATTACAAACTTAAATGCATATTAAATGCAAGTGAAAGAAGCCAGTTTTAAAGACTACATATTGTGTGGTTCCAACTATATGACACCCTGGAAGTGGCAGTAAATAGATCAGTTGTTTCCAGGGGCTCAAGGGACTAAGCGATAAGTGAAGCACAGAGGGTTTTCAGAAGAGGGAAACTATTGTGTATGATACTCTACTGGTGGGTGTAGGTCACCGCATGTTTGTTAAAACCAATGGGATGTATGACACCAAGAGTGAACCCTAACGTAAACTCTAGACTTGTTGTTCAGTCGCCAAGTCTGAAGTCGCCAAGACTCTTTGTGACCCCATGAACTGTAGCAACACCAGGCTTCCCAGTCTTTCATTATCTCCCTGAGTTTGCGCAAATTCATGTCCATTGAGTCAGTGATATGATTTTGGTTCATTTCCAAGGCAAACCATTCAACATCACAGTAATCCAAGTCTATGCCCCAAGCACTAATGCCAAAGACACTGAAGTTGAATAAGTCTATAAAGACCCATAAAATCTTCTAGAACTCACACCCAAAAAAGATGTTCTTTTCATTATGGGGGACTGGAATGCAAAAGAAACTATAGACCTAGGATAACAATATTGTGTCAGTGTAGGTTCATTGATTGTAACCCATGTAGGACACTGGAATGTTGATAGTGGGAAAGACCTTATTTGTGTGGGGACAAGGGATTCAGGGAAACTCTCTGCACTCTGTCACAATTTTGTTGTGAATCTGAAACTGCTTCAAAAATGATTTATTTAAAAATAGAGTATCAGTGAACTATTTGGCATGATGCCATGGCAACAGTCCTGCATGACACGTGGTTGGTCACATCAGCCCTTCACTGCTTTGAAATTCTTTCTATTTTGCGAGACCTGGCAACTTCCTTTGCCTTGAGTGGTGCCATCTGGCAAGGCTCTCGCATGAGTCTCCATACGTCGCAGCTCTTCGCCTATGTTGGGTATCATCCTTTCTTAGGTCTTCAAAGTGGACCAAGTGTGGACCAGCAGCCTCAACATCACTAGGGGACTTGTTAGAAAGTTTGCATCTTGGACCCATGCCAGGTTTGGTCAATCAAAATCTGCACTTTATCCAGATCCCAGGGTCTTCACGTACCCTTTGCAGCGGGAGAAGCAGTACCACAGAAAAGCGCTCTGGGGCTGCTCTGCAACAATATAGGGACTTGTATCATTTCTCCCACAAAGTGTACATCTGCTTCACTAATAGCAATTTTGCACCTCACCATTGTTTCTATGACTTTCTGCATCCAGAGTGACCTTTCATTTCAATGCCGAATCATACTTTTCTGGTAGATAAGATGGTAAAGAATCTACTTGCAATGAGATATCCAGGTTCAATCCCTGGGTTGGGAAGATCCCCTGGAGAAAGGAATGGCAACCCACTCCAGTATTCTTGCCTGGAGAAGTCCATGGACAGAGGAGCCTGGTGGACTACAGTCCTTGGGGTTGCCAAGAGTTGGACATGAGTGAGCAGCTATAATCCTTCAGAAGACATTTTAAATAGCAATTAAACTCAGCACATGCACACAAATCTGTTGAAGTGGTAATGACACAAAAGCCATAGCTAAGTTTGCACATGTGTCGGCATCCACGTGACGAGAGCCACCTGGCTCACAGTTATTGTAAGATACAGCCTGATTTCAAAGATGTTAAAACGTGGGGGAAATATGTATTTTAAAAGTCAAAGAAATATGATAAAATTGGTTGCTTCTGGTAAAGGAACTGGAAGAATGGAGAATGAATGGGAGGAAGACTGTGCATTGTATACCCATTTGCATCTCTTGAATTTTGAGTCTTGCAAATTTATAACATTTCATATTATATAGATACACATATACAAATATATTTATTTATATTTTCACTGATAAACTTGGCTCCAACCTTTTTTTAATTTTTTTTTTTTTTTTTTTTTTTTAGTTTTTGGCTGTCACATGCAGCATGTGGGATCCTAGTTCCCTGACCAAGGATCAAACCTGTGTCCCCTGCATTGGGAGAAGGGAGTCTTAACCATTGGACCACCAACAAAGTCCCCAGCTCCAACCTTTTTTAAAATTTTATTTATTTTTTTTGGCTGTGCTGGGTCTTCATTGCTACCAACAGGATTTTCTCTAGCTGCGGCAAGTGGGAGCTACTCTCTAGTTGCGATGCGTGGACTTCTCATTATGGTGGCCTCTCTTTTGCAGATCTTGGGCTGTGGGGCGTGGAGGCGTCAGTCACTGCAGCACGTGGCCTCAATAATTGTGGTGCACAGGCTTAGCTGCTCCGCGGCACGTGGAGTCTTCCTGGGTCAGGGGTTGAACCTGTGTCCCCGTCCCTGGCAGGCAGAATTCTTTACCACTGCACCACCAGGGAAGTCCCTAGCCTGTCGTTTTGAATCATGATGCCATTCTTCAGATATTAGCTATCTCTCCCAGCCTGCTTTCTGTATCTTCATCTAAGTCATTGATAAAAGGTTGAACTGGGTGGGACTGTGGTCCTGGCTTTGCAACAAGAAGCTTCAGGATGACGGGGATACACTCATTGGCCCTTGTAGGAGACAATGGATTTCTATCAGTGGGAAAGCCAATGGCCATACTTCCTCAGCCTGTAAGTCTCCATCCTGCCCTGGAAACAGCCCAGGGAACCTTGTGAAAACCTTGTTGAAATCCAGGCAGGGAGAGTGTTCATTCTTGTTCATCCTTTTGAGGGTTGTTGTTATGACCTAACTCAAGGCGGTGTGACCTTAGGCCTTGCCTTCTTCCTCCATCTCATCTGGGTGGGGCAGGCAGGAAACGCTCAGGGGCCCACGTCTGAGTTAGTCATTCTGCCTGCTATCCCTGGTCCCTGGGAGACCCCTCTCCAGGCCAGTGGTCCCAAGTAGGGCCCTTTTATTTTATTTAATGGATTAGTCCCTGTGCTAATCAGACCAAGACTGTGCTGTAGTGACGAACACCTCCAATACCAGACACTTAAAGCAACAAAGGTTTTGTTGTTCAGTCGCTAAGTTGTGTCCAACTCTTTGCCACCCCACGGACTGCAGCACGCCAGGCTTCCCTGTCCTTCACTATCTCCAGGAGTTTGCTCAAACTCATGTCCACTGAGTCAGTGATGCCATCCAACCATCTCATCCTCTGCTGCCCTCTTCTCCTTTTGCCTTCAGTCTTTCCCAGCATCAGGGTCTTTTCCAATCCAGAAAAATATCCACTTCTGCTTCACTGATTACATGAAAGCCTTTGATTGTGTGGATCACAACAACAAAAGTTTATTTCTGGGACTTCCTTGGTGGTCCAGTGGTTAAGAATCTGCCTGCCAATGCAGGGGGACATGGGTTCGATCCCTGGTCCAGGAAGACTCCACATGCCACAGGGCACAACTAAGCCCAACTACCAAGCCTGTGCTCTAGAGCTCGGGAGCCACAACAAGAGAGGCCGCTGCAATGAGAAGCCCACGCACCGGAACTAGAGCGTAGCCCCGGCTCGCCACAAATAGGGAAAGCCCCCACACAGCAAGGAAGACCTAGCACAGCCAAATGATAGGAAAGAAATCGCTTTTTAAAAAGTTCTCACTAAAACTAACTGTCCCATGCAGGTTGGCAGAGAGGGGCGGGGGAGGGAGTCAGGTCCTTATCTCCACTCTGGTGTCCAGGTTGATGGATGTTTCTTCTTAACTTGTGTGTTCCTGAGAATCTGCAGTTGAAAATGGAGTACTGGATGGCCTCCCACCAGAATGAAATGCTCTGCTACAGAATCGGCACATATCACTTCCATTCATAACTCCTGGGACACAACTAATTGCATGATGTTGCCGTGCCAGGAGCCAGCACACGAGGTCCCACCCATGACAAGGTCATGAGGAGAAGACCTGACGGGCAAGGTGGATCAGGTTTTCAGGGATTCCGAAAAGTTGCCCCCAGCGCTCACCTTAAAGATGATATCTGTCTTTCTGATGCTTGCTTCAATAGACTACTCCCTAATTTCTGTGACACAGGCAGAAGGCCTTCCCCAATCTCTTTCCAAATAAGAATCAGTTTAGAACTTTAATCAATAAGTTTCTCAGGTGGTGGTATTTTGTGAGATTATCCAGGGTGAAAGGAGTGTTTTAATTTAAACTCCTTTGCTGGTATTTATTTTGTTTGGCAAATGCGTTTATGCCCTTGGTACTAATATGCATGATTGCTTATAATACCCTAATCATAAAACAGCATAAAGAACCTGATCACATAAAGGCCCTAATAGGCACATGCGGGGAGCCGGCCTGACTGCTCAGGCCCCTTCTCGGCCCTGAGAGAGATCAAAAGGGTCTCTCTCTGTCCCGCCACCCCTGATTTATTAAAGTGCAAATTGGCCTTTCTCACCTCCCTCAAGGAAATTGCTGCAGCCACCATTTGCCCATTCTCCTGACTCTGACAAGATTATCAAGCTCCTGTGAATCTTTAACTGATTGTAAGACGCCAGTGCCATTCTCTGCTAGTCTCAAAGAGTTGAGAATAAAATTCATGAGCTAAAACTAGTGTCTGCAGTTCTGCACGTATGCATGTCTTTGATCTAAAATTTGGTGAGTCCCGTGAGCATATATATGTATGTTACCCCTCAATAAAGTTGTCGGAATCAGTCACGAACTGACTCCGTCACTCTCAACCCCATCTTTCCTAGTCTTTCATTTCTCAGGTGCTCTGGTGATTGCGTCCTCAACCTGTTCCTTAGCTGGCTGGCCCGGCAGGCACAGAGCCCTTCGGGGGTGAGGAAGCCCTATAAGAGAACATAAAAATATTATTCTAAAAGTGGTTATAGTTAAAGATTTAGAAAAATAAGAGTTTAAAATTGTTAATTTTAACCAGGAATGCTAAACAGGGGCTGCCTCACTGGAGCTGCAGAGTCTTTGTGTGGTAGACCTTTTAGATAAATTTAACTGATAACTTCTGCAAAAGGACTGACCTTTGTGTTCATTAAAGAATAGATTATGGAAAAAACTTTGCATTCACCTAGGTCATAAAATGTCAATAGGCCCCAAGGCCAGAAAATAATGTACAAGACCCTCATAAATAAAGAAGTATGCAGAAAACACCCTGGTTTCGTGAAGAACAAGCTGATGTAATGTTAAACTATCTTCCCCTTAGAAATGTACTAATTTAGGGTATAAAAGCCACGGTAAAAAATAAAGCATTGCCAGACTCTGCCAGACCCTGCAAACACCCCCGTCTGGTCATTCTCTCTCTCTCTCTCTCTCCCCCTCGCAGACTTGGCCCCATCAAGGCTGGTCTCACGTGTCTTCTCTCTCTCTCTCTCGCCGACGCCGTTCATCCTGAGGGTACCCCCTGGATCCTGCCGAGGCTGGACCCCGGCATTCCCCAGTTCCGGAGGTGATGGGCAGAGAAGTGCAAACCTCCCATGTGCTTGGGGTAAAGGAGCGCAGGCTATGAGTGAGGTTGAGAGGAATCTATGACATTTGCTTTTATCTTCCCTCTTCACTCCCCCCACCACTTCCCTTTCCTTCCACCCCATTAATAGGATTCTAATGTGTTTGATGTGTATCCTTTTATTTGTGCGTGTTCTTGCAAAACATATCGTGTTGTTTTATGGGCATCTGCTTTTAATTTACATAGATGCTATTGTGCTATAGGTTTTATTCTATTTCTTTTTTTTCCCACTCAACACTGTTTTTAATATGCATCCATATCGTTAAATATGCCTCTAATTCATGACTGCTGATGGATGCTTGTACCACATCTCCCAGAGGTGTGCACCTAGATTGACTTTAGCTCTTTGCTATTATGATGCAAACATGAACAGCTTTGCTCATAGAATAACAAGAGAATTTCCTTGGGAAATTTACCTAGAAGAAGAATTGCTGGTTATGGAGTATATTATTCAACTAAGTGGGCTTCCCAGGTGGCTCAGTGGATAAAGAATCTGCCTGCCAATGTAGGAGACATAAGAGATGTGAGTTTGATCCCTGGGTCAGGAAAATCCTTTAGAGAAGGGAATGGCAACCACTCTCTTGCCTGGAGAATCCCATGGACAGAGGAGCCTGAGGGGCTACAGTCCACGGGGTCGCAAAGAGCTGGACACAACTGAAGCGACTTAGCACACACAGAGATCCTTTTTAGATTTAAAATATCAGGCGTCTTGGAGTCTGGAGTATTCTCCCTAAGTAACCTTTCAGGGAGAACTTTCTCAAAAATGGAAACAAGGTCTGTCTGGCATAACCCTGTCCTCACAAGCCCACACTGGACCTTTGTCCAGTTCATCAGCCTGCAGTACTTAGACTCTGCCTGTTCTTCTTTTGGAAAATTAGAAAATTAGAACGTTTGCCTATTTCCAGTTGGGTGGAGCCTCGCCCATTCTTAAAAATTCCTCAAAGATTACAAACATTGGTGGGGCCTTGGAATATAACCAAAGTAGCCCTTGTTGATGTTAGAGGATTTTCAAAATTTTCTTTTTTTAAAATAAGCCTCACCTCATTCTGTGTCTTATTTTCCCCTGTATTCTTTCCTTATGATATTCTTTCATCGTTTGAAAAGTGTTTGCTTGACTTTAAACTTAATATCAGGTTTTAACTCTTCTTACACATCCCCTGCCCCAACCTACATCAAACTAATATGTAGGGTTAGCCGAAAAGTTCATTGGAGTTTTCCCAGAATATATTACAGAAAAATCCGAACAAACCTTTTGGGCAAACCAATAGAATTCCACCATAGTTGTGTGATCTTGAGCAAACTGTCTATACTTTCCTCACCTCACTATGCCCTTCTACTGGCATATATTCTATCAGGCTTCCCTGGTGGCTCAGATGGTAAAGAATCTCCTGCTATGCAGGAGACCTGGGTTCAATCCCTGGGTCAGGAAGATTCCCCTGGAGAAGGGAATGGCTACCCACTTTAGTAGTGTTGCCTGGAGAATTCCATGGACAGAGGAGTCTGATGGAAGCCAGCACGCCAGGCTTCCCTGTTCTTCACTATCTCCCAGAGTTTGCTCAAACTCATGTCCATTGAGTTGATAATGCCATCCAACCATCCATCCTCTGTCACCTCCTTCTGCTCTTGCCCTCAGTCTTTCCAGCATCAGGGTCTTTTCCAATGGACTAATAATTTTTTTCCTTTTTTTGGCTTGCGTGAGTTTGTATAACTGACACTTCCAGCAGAATGGATCCTAGTTGGTATAGGCACCACCTTACCCTATCTTGTATCATTGGCTCTTACATTTTAGTATCTCCCATTCCTTATCCTTATGGTCCTCACAAAATTCTAGCTAAGCTCTTTCAAGGCACCTTTAAAATGCCTTCTGCAACTCCTTATACAAGTATTCAGCTGGTTTTGATGGAATTAAGCAGAATTTTTAGTTATTTTCTCCTATGGATTAATGTCATCACCTCCCTTTCCCATAGAACTATAGCTTTTGGAGGATGGAGACACTGTTTTCTACTTTTTTCTTCTAAGTTTTTTTTTTTTTTTAATGTGGATAATTTAAAAAATCTTTATTGAAATTTGTTACACTATTGCTTCTGTTTTTTGTTTTGTTTTTTTGGCCCTGAAGCATGTGGGATCTTAGCTCCCCAACCAGGGATGGAGCCCGCACCCTTCGCTTTGGAAGGCAGATTCTTAACCACTGGACCACCAGGGAAGTCCCTGTTTTCTACTTTTTATAAGTTACTGACAGGTGCTCTGCACATAGCCCGTGTGTGCATGCTCAGTTGCTCAGTTGTATCAGACTCTTTGTGACCCCATGGACTGTAGCCCACCAGGCTCCTCTGTCCATGGGATTTTCCAGGCAAGAATACTAGAGTGGATTGCTATTTCCTACTCCAGCGGAATCTTCCTAACCCAGGGATTGAACCCTAGTCTCCCTTGTCTCCTGCATTGGCAGGTGGATTCTTTACCCCTGAGCCGCGTGAGGAGCCCCTGCACACAGTAAGAACTCACAAAACCCTGGGGGTTGTGATGGTGGTAACAACTGCATCAGGAGATGAGCCTGCTAATCTCGTGACATTCTCAAAATCACTGTGCCTGCTAGCACCGCTGACACACAGCGAGTCACACAGATGACAAGGTCCCATGGCAACAGAGACCCTTCTGCCTGAAAGCTGAGAGTCCACGTGACTCCTCCCAGGACCTCCCCCTCCCCAGGGAATTTCAGTCAGCCCTGGCTAAAGAGGAGGCAGCTTCTGGAACAGAGCCCTGGGAAGTGAGAGCCTAAATATGGACAGCAGTGGCTACAGCCACAATCTGTTTTTAACTCAAGGGCCAGAAAGGCCTGGCTTTGATTAGTGGCTCCTATCCTGAGAAGCTCCTGAAATTATAGCAAGGGGGCTGGGTTCATAGACAACACACATGTACACCAGCAAATATGCTGTCAGCAGACAAGTAACATGCTTTATCTACTTATGTAACTGCAACTTCTCAAAAACATTTGAGAAGCACATTTGCTGTCATAAGCATGTGAGGAGGTAGGGGTGGATGTGTGAGCGTGTGATACCATCAGGGAAGTGTTCTGACTTGCAAAAGAGTCCCTGGAATCCAAGAGTCTCCACGGGCATGGTTGAGGGGGGGCAAGAAAGCACTGGACCCAGTTAGCCACTAGAGGGCGCCGAGGAGCAGGACATATCAAATTTGGGCATCAACTTCCCTTCATTGATGCTGAAGCTGAAACTCCAATACATTGGCCACATGATGTGAAGAACTGACCCATTGGAAAAGACCCTGATGCTGGGAAAGATTGAAGGCAGGAGGAGAAGGGGACGACAGAGGATGAGATGGCTGGATGGCATCACTGTCTCAATTGACATGAGTTTGAGCAAACTCCAGGAGATAGTGAAGGACAGGGAAGCCTGGATTGCTGCAGTCTATGGGGTCACAAAGAGTCAGACAAGACTGAGTGACTGAACTGAACTGAACTTCTCTTCATTGCATCCTAAAGACCAGAGGTGGGGACTCTTCAACAGGTAGAGATCAAGGCACGTGGCCAGCGGTGAATGAGTGGGAACAGAACTGCACCAACCAGTACTGTGCTTTGGGCATTTCATGGCTTCTGCTTCCAGGAAAGGCCAGGGAGGTTCCGCCTCTGTGCTTAAGGTCCTGCAGACTTAGGGATGTCTCTCAGCTTCGTTACAATTTTAAATTGGCCGTCTTTGTCCTAGCCAGTTTTTCAGTTCTTGTTGTTGTTCAGTCGCCAAGTTGTTGTCTGACTCTTTGCAACCCCATGGACTGCAGCACACCAGGCTTCCCTGTCCCTTACCGTCTCTCTGAGTTTGCCCAAGTTCATGTCCATTGAGTTGGTGATGCCATCCAGCCACCCAATCTTCTGTCACCCTCTTCTCCTTCTGCCTTCAATCTTTCCCAACATCAGGTTTCTTTTCCAGTGAGTCGCTGTCTGCATTAGGTGCCAAAGTATTGGAGTTTCAGCTTCAGCATCAGTCCTTCCAATGAATATTCAGGGTTGATTTCCTTTAAGATTGACTGGTTTGATTTCCTTGCTGTCTGATGGACTCTCAAGAGTCTTCTCCAGCACCACAGTTCGAAAGCATCAATTCTTTAACCAAATCTGTGTGTGTTCCAGGTCACTAAAGCACTGAAAGTGGGTTCCTTAGGCAGTGAAAAGTGAAAGTGTAAATCACTTAGTCGTGTCCGACTCTTTGTGACCCCGTAGAGTCCATGGAATTCTCCAGGTCAAAATATTGGAGTGGGTAGCCATTCCCTCCTCCAGGGGATCTTCCCAACCCAGGGATTGAACCCATATCTCCCACATTGCAGGTGAATTCTTTACCAGCTGAGCCACTAGGGAAGCCCAAGAATGCTGGAGTGGGTAGCCTATCCCTTCTCCAGTGGATCTTCCTGAGCCAGAAATCAAACTGGGGTCTCCTGCATTGCAGGTGGATTCTTTACCAGTTGAGCTACCAGGGAATCCCTAGGCAGTGAGGGGATGAAGTAAGTGGGGAAGGAGTGAGAAGGCAGCTATTTTTACCCACAATGGCCTTGTTGTCTTGCCTGAAGGCAGCATTAGGAGACTTGCTTCAGGTCAAGAGCAACCTCAGTTTTTCCAGGTGAGTGGGTGTCCAAGAAGTGCCCACAGAGTTGTCTCCAGGAAAATGAGTCATTTATTGGGAAGCTAGCAAAAAAAAGAACTTACTTGCCAAAACTATGGAGACATTTTACCCAGGAACCGGAAGTATGTCTTTTTCTGTTGCTGCCCTGATGTTGTCACTGGCAAGGCAACTCAGCTGCAGAAGCCAAAAATAGGACTCCTGACCCTTCAAAAGCCTTTTGGGCAACAAACTATGGCCCAGAATGGTCAACAGACAAACCAGGATAGTTAACACCCCAAGGGTACTCCTCTGTGCTTTGAAAGGTCAAAGAAAACTTTCTCCCATTTAAAATCCTCAATCCCACACCCCTTCTAAATCAGCAGAACCCATTGCCTACTTCCTGAATGAGCAGCTACAGAGCCTCTGCTGGGTCAAGAAGCATCTGTTAAGTGCTCTGCATATAACAGACAAAGTAATTAAACATACAAGCATTTGCACAGTAAAGGAAATCATAAAGAAAACTAAAAGACAGCCTATGGACTGGGAGAAAATATTGGCAAACACTGTGATCAACAAGGGCTAAACAAACAAACAAACAAACAAACAAGGGCTTAGTTTCCAAACAAACAGTTCATATAGCTCAATATAAAAAAAACTTAAACAACCCAATCAAAAAATGGACAGAGATCGAAATAGACTTTTCTTCAAAGAAGACAGATAGACAGCCATCTGTCTATGCTTAGCATGACTAAGCATAGACAGAGAAAGATGCTTAGCATCACTGCTTATCAGACAAAGGCAACTACAATGAGGTTATCACCTCATACCAGTCAAAAAGTTTCCAAATGAGAATTCCCTGGTGGTCCAGTGATTAGGACCCTGCACTTTCGCTGCCAAGGGCACAGGTTCAATACCTGGTTGGGGAATTAAGATCCCACAAGCCCCATGGAACAATAAAAAAAAAAAAAAAAAATCTCCAAGTAACAAATTCTAGAGAAGGTATGGAGAAAAGGGATGAGAAAGATGCTTAGCATCACTGATTATCAGACAAAGGCAACTACAATGAGGTTATCACCTCATACCAGTCAAAAAGTTTCCAAATGAGAATTCCCTGGTGGTCCAGTGATTAGGACCCTGCACTTTCACTGCCAAGGGCACAGGTTCAATACCTGGTTGGGGAATTAAGATCCCACAAGCCCCATGGAACAATTAAAAAAAAAAAAAATCTCCAAGTAACAAATTCTAGAGAGGGTATGGAGAAAAGGGAAACTTGCTACCCTGCTGGTGGGAATGTGAATTGATGTAGCCACTGTGGAGTTTCCTTAAAAAAAAACAAATCACTAAAAATAGATTTACCATATAACCCAGGCAATCCCACTCCTGGACATTTATCTGGGAAAGAGGAAAACTCTAATTTGAAAAGGTACATGCACACCAATGTTCATAGCAGCACCATTTAAAATAGCCAAGATATGGAATCAACCTAAATGTCCATCCAGAGATGAATGTATAAAGAAGATGTGGTATATACAGTGGAATATTACTCAGCCATAAAAAAGAATGATATATTGGCATTTTCAGCACCATGGATGAACTGAGAGATTATTATACTAAGTGAAACATTTGTCAAAAACATATAAGATGTCACTTACACGTGGAATCTAGAAAAAAGGATACAAATGAACTTATTTACAAAACAGAAATAAATTCAGATACAGAAAACAAGCTTATGGTTACCAAAGGGGAAAATGGGGAGGGAGGAATAAATTAGGAGTTTGGTGTTAACTGACTATTTATAAAATAGATGAACAACAAAGTCCTACTGTGTAGCATAGGAAACTATATTCAGTATCTTGTAATAACTTATAATGGAAAAGAATCTGAAAAAGAATATATATACAATTGAATCACTTAGCTGACCTGAAACTAACACAGTATTGTAAATCAAATGTGAAAGTGTTAGTCGCTCAGTCGTGTCTGACTCTTTGTGACCCCATGAACTGTAGCCCACCAGGCTTCTCTGACCATGGGGTTTCCCAGGCAAGAATACTGGAGTGGGTTGCCATTTCCTCCTCCAGGGTATCTTCCTGATCCAGGAATCTAACCCCAGGTCTCCTGCACTGCAGGCAGATTCTTTACCATCTGAGCCATCAGGGACTCTTCAATTAAATCAAGTATACTTGAATTAAAAAAATAGATAAGGTCCTAAAGGAGATCAGTCCTGGGTGTTTATTGGAAGGACTGATGTTGAAGCTGAAACTCCAATAGTTTGGCCACCTCATGCGAAGAGTTGACTCATTGGAAAAAGACCCTAATGCTGGGAAAGATTGGGGGCAGGACGAGAAGGGGATGACAGAGAATGAGATGGCTGGATGACATCACCGACTCGATGGACATGGGTTTGGGTAGACTCCGGGAGTTGGTGATGGACAGGGAGGCCTGGCATGCTTCGATTTATGGGATCAGAGGCGGACACGACTGAGCGACTGAACTGAACTAACCTGATGGAATGAATGATTGTTTCACTGAGAAAATAAAGGGTCTAGTTAAATCCTGAGCTTCCTTCCCTCTCCCTAAAAGCTTTATATGCTTCCTTCCCTCCCTCCCTTCTTCCTTCCATCCACCCCTTCCCTCCCCTCGCTCCTTCCTCCCTTTCTTCCTAGCTTACTTTCTTTTCTCTCTTTCTCTTCTCCCACATACCAGAAAATTCACCCCTTTAGAATGTACAGTTGAATAGCTTTTAATGTACTCACAGAGTTTTGCAGTAATCACCACTATCTGATTCTGGAATCTTCTCATCATCCCCCAAAGAAACCCTGTAAACATGAGCAATCACTCTTAGCTTCTCTCTATCCTCAGCTCCTGGGAACTGCTAATCTACTTTCTATGTCTATAGATTTATTTTTCTTTTCTCTTTTAAAAACTATTTATTTGGTAACACTGGGTCTTAGTTGCGACATTTGACATCTTTTTTAGTTGTGGCCTGCGGGAAGCATGCAAACTCTTTGTTGAAGCTTGTGGGATCTAGTTCCTTGACCAAGGATTGAACTCAGACCCTCAGCATTGGGACTGTGGAGTCTTAGCCACTGGACCACTGGGGAAGTCCTCACCAATTGGAAGGTCTTAACACCCTTGTCCAAAATCAATTGCCCATAAATATATGGGGTGACATCTAGACTTTCAGTTCTAGTCCCTTGATTTATGTCTATTCTTATTCCAGAACCAAATAAGTCTTAATGAATGTAACTTTGTAGTGAGTTTTGAAATTGGGAGGTGGGTCGTCTAAGTTTGCTTTTTTTTCAAGATTGTTTTAGCTATTCTGGATCTCTTGTATTTCCCTATGAATTTTAAGATCAGCTTGTCAACTTCTGCAAAAAGGCAGCTGGAATTTTGATAGGGATTGATCTGAACCTCTACATTAATTAGGAAGTATTACCACTAAAAAAAAAAGATTTATTTATTTATTTAATTTCTGGCTGGGCTACATCACCAAGTTTCTCTAGTTTCAATGGGTGGAGGCTACTCTTTAGCTGCATTGGGCGGGCTTCTCACTGTGGTGGCATCTCTCACTGCAGAGCATGGGGTCTAGTGTGCAGTATCTGTGATGCACAGGTTTAGTTGCCCCGAGACATGTGAGATCTTCCCCGACCAGAGACTGAACCCATGTTCTCTGAATTGGAAGGCAGATTCTTAACTACTGGACCACAAGGGAAGTCCCTGGAAGTTGGTAACTTTTGACCACCTTCACTCATTTCCCCTACCTCCACCCGCTGGCAACCATGGATCTACTTGCTGAGTTCAGCTTTTTTTAGAGTCCACATAGACGTGAGATCATAGAGAATTTGTCTTTCTCTGTCTGGCTTATTTCACTTACGTTCATGACCTTAAGTTTCCTCCATGTTGCGGCAAATTGCAAGATTTCCTCCTTTTTCATGGCCTAATAATCTTCCACTGTGTATATATAAATCATATTTTTCTTTTTCATTTATCTGTTGATAGACACTTAGGTTGTTTCCATGTCTTGGCTACTGTGAATAGTGCTCCAGTGAACATGGAAGTGCAGATGTCTCTTTGAGATAGTGATTTCATTTCCTTTGGATAAATACCTAGAAGTGGGATTGATGGTTTATAAGGTAGTTTTATTTAAAATTTTTTGAGGAACCTCCATATTATTTTCCATAGTGACTGCACCACTTTATATTCATGACAGTGCCCTGGGATCTCATCCTCTAAGGACACCGATCCTATCAAACTAGGGCCCCACCCTTATGATTTCTTTTAACCTTAATTACTTCCTTAGAAGCCCTGTCTTTAAATACAGCCACACTGAGGGTTAGAGCTTTAACATATGAGTTTGGGAGACGCAAACTTTCAGTCCATAATATAACTCATTTCTTTTTACTTTTTTTTTACATATGACTTTACTTTTTACATATGAGTACTAATGTGCTGTGCTTAGTCACTCAGTCGTGTGACTCTTTGTGACCCCATGGACTGTACCCCACCAGGCTCCTCTGTCCATGGGATTCTCCAGGCAAGAATATTGGAGTGGGTTGCCATGCCCTCCTCCAGGGGATCTTCCCAACCCAGAGATCGAACCCAGTTCTCCTGCATTGCAGGTGGATTCTTTACTATATGAGCCACCAGGGAAGCCCGATATGGCTACTAAAATATGACACATGTTGTTCACATTTATATTTCTAATGGCAGCACTCATCTAGATATTGGCTTTAAAAACTGAAAACCAGTTGTAGTGGGCTAAATAGTGATACCTGAACCTCCCCTCCCCAAATAGGTCCATGTCCAAAATCTGTGAATGTGACATTACCTAGGAATAAAAAGGACTTCACAGAAGCAATTAAGTTAAGGATCTTGAGAGGAGGAGATCATCCTGGAATATCTATTTCCAATGACAGGTGTCCTTAGAAGAGACCCACAGAGGAGAAGACACTGAGGTTCAGGGGAACCAATGTGACCCATGAACACAGAGAATTCAATGATGCGTCTACAAGCCAGGGACATGTGGAGCCACCAGAAGCTGAAAAACACAAGGAAAGATCTCCTCTAGAGCCTTCAGAGGGAGTTCAGACTTGCTGACACCTTGACTTCAGACTTCCAGTTACCAGATATGTGAGAGAACAAATTCTGTTGTTTTCCTAAGCTATTTCCTACTCCAAGGGATCTTCCTAACCCAGGGACCAAACCCGCATCTCCAAACCCACATCTCTTACCTCTCCAGCATTGACAGGCGGGTTCTTTACCACTAGTGCCTCCTGGGAAGCCCTTAAGCCATCAAGATTGTGGTAATTTTTTACTGTAGTGCTAGGAAGTCATGATATCAATAAATATCGATTACAGTATTAGGACAAAAAACTGATTGGATCCATAAAGAAATAAATGTAATTCTTTGTTCTTTGTGCTGCTTGAAGGAGATGTTCCAAGAATCCAGGTCAAATGGGCTTGTGTTTATGCGTGCTCAGTCGCTCAGTCACATCTGATTTTTTGCAACCCTTTGGACTGTAGCCCTGCAGGGCTCCTCTGTTCATGGCATTTCTCTAGCAAGAATACTGGAGTGGGTTGCCTTTTCCTCCTCCAGAGGATATTCCCCACCCAGGGATCAAACCCGATTCTCCTGAATTGACAGGCAGATTCTTTACCACTGAGCCACCTCAGAAGCCCTGCTGGCTCTGTGATAAATAATCAGCCTGCAACACAGGAGAGGCAGGTTCAATCCCTGGGTCCATAGAGTCAAAAGAGTTGGATGCGACTGAGCAGACATGCACACACTTTTCCATATGTATGTTATACCTCAATTTTTTTTCATTTATTTTTATTAGTTGGAGGCTAATTACTTTACAATATTGTAGTGGTTTTTGCCATACATTGACATGAATCAGCCATGGTTTTACCATCCCGATCCCCCCTCCCACCTCCCTCTCTACCCAATCCCTCTGGGTCTTCCCAGTGCACCAGGCCCGAGCACTTGTCTCATGCATCCAACCTGGGCTGGTGATCTGTTTCACCCTAGATAGTATACATGTTTCGATGCTGTTCTCTCGAAACATCCCACCCTCGCCTTCTCCCACAGAGTCCAAAAGTCTGTTCTGTACATCTGTGTCTCTTTTTGTTTTGCATATAGGGTTATCGTTACCATCTTTCTAAATTCCATATATATGTGTTAGTATGCTGTAATGTTCTTTATCTTTCTGGCTTACTTCACTCTGTATAATGGGCTCCAGTTTCATCCATCTCATTAGAACTGATTCAAATGAATTCTTTTTAATGGCTGAGTAATATTCCATGGTGTATATGTACCACAGCTTCCTTATCCATTCGTCTGCTGATGGGCATCTAGGTTGCTTCCATGTCCTGGCTATTATAAACAGTGCTGCGATGAACATTGGGGTGCACGTGTCTCTTTCAGATCTGGTTTCCTCGGTGTATATGCCCAGAAGTAGGATTTCTGGGTCATATGGCAGTTCTAGTTCCAGGTTTTTAAGGAATCTCCACACTGTTCTCCATAGCGGCTGAACTAGTTTGCATTCCCACTAACAGTGTAAGAGGGTTCCCTTTTCTCCACACCCTCTCCAGCATTTATTGCTTGTAGACTTTTGGATAGCAGCCATCCTGACTGGCATGTAATAGTACCTCATTGTGGTTTTGATTTGCATTTCTCTGATAATGAGTGATGTTGAGCATCTTTTCATGTGTTTGTTAGCCATCTGTATGTCTTCTTTGGAGAAATGTCTGTTTAGTTCTTTGGCCCATTTTTTGATTGGGTCATTTATTTTTCTGGAATTGAGCTACAGGAGTTGCTTATATATTTTTGAGATTAATCCTTTGTCTGTTGCTTCATTTGCTATTATTTTCTCCCAATCTGAGGGCTGTCTTTCCACCTTGCTCATAGTTTCCTTTGTTGTGCAAAAGCTTTTAAGTTTCATTAGGTCCCATTTGTTTATTTTTGCTTTTATTTCCAATATTCTGGGAGGTGAGTCATAGAGGATCCTGCTGTGATTTATGTCAGAGAGTATTTTGCCTATGTTCTCCTCTAGGAGTTTTATAGTCTCTGGTCTTACATTTAGATCTTTAATCCATTTTGAGTTTATTTTTGTGTATGGTGTTAGAAAGTGTTCTAGTTTCATTCTTTTACAAGTGGTTGACCAGTTTTCCCAGCACCACTTGTCTTTTTTCCGTTGTATATCCTTGCCTCCTTTGTCGAAGATAAGGTGTCCATAGGTTCGTGAATTTATCTCTGGGCTTTCTATTCTGATCCATTGATCTATATTTCTGTGTTTGTGCCAGTACCATACTGTCTTGATGACTGTGGCTTTGTAGTAGAGTCTGAAGTCAGGCAGGTTGATTCCTCCAGTTCCATTCTTCTTTCTCAAGATTACTTTGACTATTCGAGGTTTTTTGTTTTTCCATACAAATTGTGAAATTATTTGTCCTAGTTCTGTGAAAAATATCGTTGGTAGTTTAATAGGGATTGCATTGGATCTAAAGATTGCTTTGGGTAGTATAGCCATTTTGACAATATTGATTCTTCCAATCCATGAACACAGTTTCTCCATCTGTTTGTGTCCTCTTTGATTACTTTCATCAGTGTTTTATAGTTTTCTATGTATAGGTCTTTTGTTTCTTTAGGTAAATATACTCCTAAGTATTTTATTCTTTTTGTTGCAATGGTGAATGGTATTGTTTCCTTAATTTCCCTCTCTGTTTTCTCATTGTTAGTGTATAGGAATGCAAGGGATTTCTGTGTGCTAATTTTATATCCTTTACTATATTTGTTGATTAGCTCTAGTAATTTTCTGGAAGAGTCTTTAGGGTTTTCTATGTAGAGGATCATGTCATCTGCAAACAGCGAGAGTTTCACTTCTTCTTTTCCTATCTGGATTTCTTTTACTTCTTTTTCTGCTCTGATTGCTGTGGCCAAAACTTCCAAAACTATGTTGAATAGTAGTGGTAACAGTGGGTACCCTTGTCTTGTTCCTGATTTCAGGGGAAATGCTTTCAATTTTTCACCATTGAGGGTGATGCTTGCTGTGGGTTTGTCATATATAGCTTTTATTATGTTGAGGTATGTTCCTTCTATTCCTGCTTTCTGGAGAGTTTTAATCATAAATGGGTGTTGAATTTTGTCAAAGGCTTTCTCTGCATCTATTGAGATAATCATATGGTCTTTATCTTTCAATTTGTTAATGTGGTGTATTACATTGATTGATTTGTGAATATTAAAGAATCCTTGCATTCCTGGAATAAAGCCCACTAGGTCATGGTGTATGATTTTTTTAATATGTTATTGGATTCTGTTTGTTAGAATTTTGTTAAGGATTTTTGCATCTATGTTCATCAGTGATATTGGCCTGTAGTTTTCTTTTTTTGTGGCATCTTTGTCTGGTTTTGGAATTAGGGTGATGGTGGCCTCATAGAATGAGTTTGGAAGTTTACCTTCTTCTGCAATTTTCTGGAAGAGTTTGAGTAAGATAGGTGTTAACTCCTCTCTAAATTTTTGGTAGAATTCAACTGTGAAGCCATCTGGTCTTGGGCTTTTGTTTGCTGGAAGATTTCTGATTACAGTTTTGATTTCCTTGCTTGTGATGGTTCTGTTAAGATCTTCTATTTCTTCCTGGTTCAGTTTTGGAAAGTTATACTTTTCTAAGAATTTGTCCATTTCTTCCAAGTTGTTCATTTTATTGGCATAGAGCTGCTGGTAGTAGTCTCTTATGATCCTTTGGATTTCAGTGTTGTCTGTTGTGATCTCTCCATTTTCATTTCTAATTTTGTTAATTTGGTTCTTATCCCTTTGTTTCTTAATGAATCTTGCTAATGGTTTGTCAATTTTGTTTATTTTTTCAAAAAACCAACTTTTAGCTTTGTTGATTTTTGCTATGGTCTCTTTAGTTTCTTTTGCATTTATTTCTGCCCTAATTTTTAAGATTTCTTTCCTTCTGCTAACACTGGGGTTCTTCATTTCTTCCTTCTCTAGTTGCTTTAGGTGTAGAGTTAGGTTCTTTATTTGACTTTTTTCTTGTTTCTTGAGGTAAGCCTGTAATGCTATGAACCTTCCCCTTAGCACTGCTTTTACAGTGTTCCATAGGTTTTGGGTTGTTGTGTTTTCATTTTCATTCGTTTCTATGCATATTTTGATTTCTTTTTTGATTTCTTCTATGATTTGTTGGTTATTCAGAAGCGTGTTATTTAGCCTCCATATGTTTGAATTTTTAACAATTTTTTTTCCTATAATTGAGATCTAATCTTACTGCACTGTGGTCAGAAAAGATGACTGGAATGATTTCAATTTTTTTGAATTTACCAAGAGTAGATTTATGGCCCAGGATGTGATCTATTCTGGAGAAGGTTCCGTGTGCACTTGAGAAAAAGGTGAAGTTGATTGTTTTGGGGTGAAATGTCCTATAGATTTTAATTAGGTCTAGCAGGTCCATTGTGTCATTTAAAGTTTGTGTTTCCTTGTTAATTTTCTGTTTAGTTGATCTATCCATAGTTGTGAGTGGGGTATTAAAGTCTCCCACTATTATTGTGTTACTATTAATTTCCTCTTTCATACTCGTTAGCGTTTGCCATACATATTGCGGTGCTCCTATGTTGGGTTCATATATATTTATAATAGTTATATCTTCTTCTTGGATGGATCCTTTGATCATTATGTAGTGTCCTTCTTTGTCTCTTTTTACAGCCTTTATTTGAAAGTCTATTTTATCTGATATGAGTATTGCGACTCCTGCTTTCTTTTGTTCTCCGTTTGCGTGAAATATTTTTTTCCAGCCCTTCACTTTTAGTCTGTATGTGTCTCTGGTTTTGAGGTGGGTCTCTTGTAGACAGCATATATAGGGGTCTTGTTTTTGTATCCATTCAACCAGTCTTTGTCTTTTGGTTGGGGCATTCAACCCATTTACATTTAAGGTAATTATTGATAGGTATGGTCCCGTTGCCATTTATTTTGTTGTTTTGGGGTTCATGTTTATACAACCTTTCTGTGTTTCCTGTCTAGAGAAGATCCTTTAGCATTTATTGAAGAGCTGGTTTGGTGGTGCTGAATTCTCTCAGCTTTTGCTTGTCTGTAAAGCTTTTGAATTCTCCTTCATATCTGAATGAGATCCTTGTTGGGTACAGTGATCTAGGTTGTAGGTTATTCTCTTTCATTACTTTC
This sequence comes from Muntiacus reevesi, assembly GCF_963930625.1. NCBI lineage: Eukaryota > Metazoa > Chordata > Mammalia > Artiodactyla > Cervidae > Muntiacus > Muntiacus reevesi. Next base: position 18,922,503 of record NC_089263.1, on the reverse strand, counting down.
AGTATGTCCTGCCATTCCCTTCTGGCCTGGAGGGCTGCTATTGATAGATCAGCTGTTATCCTTATGGGAATCCCTTTGTGTGTTATTTGTTGTTTCTCCCTTACTACTTTTAATATTTGTTCTTTGTGTTTGATCTTTGTTAATTTGATTAATATGTGTCTTGGGGTGTTTTGCCTTGGGTTTATCCTATTTGGGACTGTCTGGGTTTCTTGGACTTGGGTGGCTATTTCCTTCCCCATTTTAGGTAAGTTCTCAGCTATTATCTCCTCGAGTATTTTCTCATGGCCTTTCTTTTTATCTTCTTCTGGGACTCCTATGATTCGAATGTTGGGGTGTTTCACATTGTCCCAGAGGTCCCTGAGGTTGTCCTCATTTCTTTTGATTCTTTTTTCTTTTTTCCTCTCTGCTTCATTTATTTCCACCATTTTATCTTCTATCTCACTTATCCTATCTTCTGTCTCCATTGTTCTACTCTTGGTTCCCTCCAGAGTGTTTTTAATCTCATTCATTGCATTATTCATTTTTAATTGACTCTTTTTTATTTCTTCTAGGTCTTTATTAAACATTTCTTGCATCTTCTCAATCTTTGTCTCCAGGCTATTTATCTGTAACTCCATTTTGTTTTCAAGATTTTGGATCATTTTTATTATCATTATTCTAAATTCTTTTTCAGGTAGATTCCCTATCTCCTCCTCTTTTGTTTGACTTAGTGGGCATTTTTCATGTTCCTTTACCTGTTGGGTATTTCTCTGCCTTTTCATCTTGTTTAGATTGCTGTGTCTGGAATGGGCTTTCTGTATTCTGGAGGTCTGTGGTTTCTTTTTTTGTGGAGGTTTCAGCCAGTGGGTGGGGTTGGACGATTGGCTTGTCAAGGTTTCCTAGTTAGGGAAGCTTGCGTCGGTGTTCTGGTGCATGGAACTGGATTTCTTCTCTCTGGAGTGCAATGGAGTGCCCAGTAATGAGTTTTGAGCTGAGTCTATGTGTAAGGTGTGACTTTGGGCAGCCTGTATGTTGACGCTCAGGGCTATGTTCCTGTGTTGCTGGAGAATTTGTGTGGTATGACTTGCTCTGAAATTTACTGGCTCTTGGGTGGTGGTTGGTTTCAGTGTAGGTATGGAGGCTTTTGGTTGGTCTCTTATTACTTAACGTTTTGTGTATTCAGGAGTTTTCTGGTGTTCTCAGGTTTTGGGCTTAAGTCTCCTGCCTCTGGATTTCAGTTTTATTCTTCCAGTAGTCTCAAGACTTCTCCAACTATACAGCACTGATAATAAAACTTCTAGGTTAATGGTGAAAAGATTCTCCACCATGAGGGACACCCAAAGAGGTTCACAGAGTTACATGAAAAAGAGGAGAGGGAGGAGGGAGATATAGATGAGCAGGAGGAGAAAAAGGGGGACTCAAGAGGAGAGAGACAGATCTACGCAGTTTTCTGTTCCCAAAGTGTTCTCCGTAGCCCAGACACCCACAAAGATTCACAGAATTGGATTGGGAAGAGAAGGGGAAAGGAGGAAATACAGGTGTTCTGAGGTAGAAAACGGAGAGTCAAAAGTGGGAGAGAGTAATCAACACACTCCTGAATAAAAATGGGAACTGAATATTGGATTCTTAAATGTCCAAAATTTATATCACATACTGAAAAACAAAGATTAAAAATCTAGAGTAGAGGTTAGACTCTTAAAGATACAATATTAAAAACAAAAACACAAAAAATTTTAGAGATATATATGAAGTTCGATTTAAAAATAGGGCTTCTCTCTTTTTTTTTTTGCAAGGTTATAGTGAAATGAAAATGAAAATTAAGGAGAAGTAGAGGAGTAATAGAGGACTTTAAGAGAAAATAAGAGAAAAAGGAAAAAAAAAAAGAAAAGAAAAAAAAACAAGAAAAAAATTTTTTTCCTAATTAAAAAAATCGTAAAGATATATGAAAATGAAAGTTAAGGAGTAGTGGGGGAGTAATAGGGAATTTTAATAGAAAATAAAAGAGAAAAAATAAAAAAGAAAATAAAGGAAAAAAATTTTTTTAATTAACAACAACAACAACAAAAAGGTAAAAATATATCTAGGAATTTCTCTGGAGCTGTTGCGGTCACAACAACAACAAAAAGGTAAAAATATATCTAGGAATTTCTCTGGAGCTGTTGCGGTCAGTGTGGGTTCGGTTCAGTTTCAGATAGCTCCTTGTTCCAGCTTACACTTTTCGGTATCTATAGGCCCCTTCTGGTGTAGTCGGTGTTATCTACAGGGATTTTAATCTGTTGCTCCGGTCCCTTCTGAAGCGTTCCCTTTGTTTATTTGGCTTCTGTTTGCCGGTCTCTTCAGTGCCTAATTTCCGCCCTGACCCAGGGGGGCGGAGGTGGTCTCTAGTTCAGGTTCGCTAGTTCCGTCGCCCTGCGGGGAGGGAGGGAAACTGCTTTCCCGTCCACGCTGCTCAGGCTCCCGGCTGTTCTATATGGAACGGGCCCTGCGTTGCGTGCGGTTCCAGTTTTGGGGTATTCCACAAAAGCCCGGACTCGGTTGTGCCTGCATTTTGTGCCTTCCCTGCCCGAGCAGCTCAGGCAGCCAGGAGCTTGGTGGGCGCACTCTCCCCGGGTGTGGTGCGCCTTCTCCCCTCCGCAGCCCCAGCCTCAGTTCCCGCCTGCGCCGGTTGGGTGCGTGCCCCTTGAGTTTAGCCGCGACCCTCCCAGCAGATGTCGACTATCCAGAATCTCAAGTAGTCTTTGGTTAGAAATTGGAGGCCTGTTTGCGGTGTGGTAGGGGATGCCGTCTCTGGGGCCGAGTTTGCCCCTTTCCCCTCCCCCCTGCCTCCTGCCTCCAGCGGGGCTGGGCGGTCTGCCGCAGGCTAGCTCTTCTCTGGACTTGATCAGACCCTTTGTTCTGCGATCGGCCGGCAGTGTGTTCGGGCCGGTTAATTTTCTCTCGCTCTTTTGCTGACCCACAGTTTAAGTTGGTATCTCACAAAGGCTCCCTCCGATTGTCCTCAGGGCACTCAGGCCCGGTCCTTACCCTAAGCAATGCTGCCCGCTCCTCTCCGTTCCGCCCCCACTTGCTGGTGGCGGATGCGGGCGTCTGGGGTACTTTTCTGCTGGGAGTTGCTTTTAGGCACGTAATCTGTGGGTTTTATTTATTTTTCCCTCCCAGTTAGGTTGCCCTCCAAGATTCGAAAACTTCCCCCAGACCCGCCAGTGTGAGGGTTTCCTGGTGTTTGGAAATTCCTCTATTAAGACTCCCTTCCCTGGACGGGTCTCATCCCTAGCTCTTTTGTCTCTCTTTTTATCTTTTATATTTTGTCCTACCTCCTTTTAAAGACAATGGGCTGCTTTTCTGGGCTCCTGATGTCCTCAGCTAGCGATCAGAAGTTGTTTTGTGAAGATTGCTCTGCGTTCAATTATTCTTTCGATGAATTTGTAGGGGAGAAAGTGGTCTCCCCATCTTATTCCTCTGCCATCTTGGCTCCTCCCCTATACCTCAATCTTATTTTATGTTTTAAGATTTATTTTTAGTGTGGCCTATATTTTACAATATTGTTTCTGTTTTATGTTTTTGGTTTTTGGGCTGTGAGGCATGTGGGATCTTTGCTCCCCAACTAGGGATCAAACCTACATCCCCTACATTGGAAAGTGAAGTCTTAACCACTGGACCACCAGGGAAGCCCCTATCCCTCAATTTTAAATGAAACAAATAGTTTATAATGTTGTTCAGAGCAAGTTGCCCCAATATATGCCACTCTGTCATATTGATTGAATTAAAGTTACTTGAGAAACAGCAGGTGTAAGGACACTCTGAACATCCTCTCTATCCCCCTGAAAGCAGGAAATAAACCTCCTACATGAAAGGTACCCTCCCACACTAGCCATCCTTATTGCCAGAGATAAAGAATTTGGAGCCCAGAGGGGCTGTGTAAACAAACTCCACTTAGTTTCTTCACTAATTAGTACCTAAGCCTGTTTCTTTGTCTTGTTGGCTCTTCACAAATTTATAGTTTCTTCATCTAAAAGACTTAAAAACTGCTATGAACTCCCATACACACAAGATCAAACTTTTATTTTCTCCTGTTGATCTATCTCATGTCAGTTTAGTTATTAAACCAGTCAAAAGGATCTAGAAAGGTATCGGGAAATGTCTTCCTCCCCAGCATTTTATACATAAACCCTGACTTTCTTATACCATTTTTTTTTTTTTTTGCTTTCCCTAGAGCTTTTAAAAATTGCTTCCCCCCCTTTTTAAATCGAAATTGCTTCCCCTATTTTTTTTAATTGATGGAGAGCAAAGATTATGCCCTTTCATAAATGCCCTCTGTTGGTTGGAATCTACTTTCTCCTTGAAAGCATTCTTCATGTAACTCTTTGACTTCTTACTCTGAGCCACTAATTCACAGATCTGTGGACAACTATCATACTGGGATTTTTTTTTCCCGTTCCATTGTTCATTTCTTTTTCCTGAATTCATTTTGCTAGAGTTTGTCCTTGAATTCCGCCCCCCCTCCCCGCCCTGCGCCACCCCCGCCGCCCTGTAAAAGGCACATGGGAAGTCAATGTTCTTTTTTTTTTTTAGCTCCAGGACAAATGAGGTCTTAGTTCCATGAACAGGGATTGAACCTGCCCCCCCCTGCATTGAAAGCTCAGAGTCCTAACCACGGACAGACAGGGAAGTCCCGAAAATCAATGTTTTAAGTCCCATATCTGAAGAAAATGGTTATTTTATCTTTTGTCTGGGCATACAACTACAGAAACAAAACCACATTCCCTGAAGATTTGGAAGGCATTGTTTCAATCTTCTAGAATCCAATATTGCTGAGGTGTTTGAGGCTAGTTGGATATTTATTCTGTTTCAGGTGACCTGTTTTTCCCTATTAGATTTTTTTTTTTTTTCATTATCTTTAGAGTGCTCCAATATCATCTAGGAGTTTTATTGGGGTTTTGTGTTGTTCCTTTGTTCATCTGGCTTCACACATTAGTCTTTTCAATCTGAAAGATTCATGACTTTCTTCAATTTGTGAATATATTTTTCTATTATTTCCATCCTGTTTGTTCATCTTGCTTGACACATGAGTCTTTTCAATCTGAAAGATTCATGACTTTCTTCAATTTGTGGATATATTTTTCTATTATTTCTGTCCTCTTTCTTTCCTTTCTTTCTCCTGTTTCTCTAGAACTTTCAGATGGTTGGCTCTCCTGTCCCTTATTATTTTTTTTCTCTTTTTAAAAATTTCTTTATCTGCTAGTCCTTCAAGTGCTGCTAGTCCTTCAAGTCTCTGTCACTCACCTCTTCCTCTCTGAGTGCTCATACCTACTCCCACAACCTAACCTCTCTCCTATATTTTGAGACCTGTCCAAACCATAATGCGTTTATCCACAAGTCTCAGGTGTTTAGACCCAAATTTCCTTCTACCTGCTTAGCCCACACAGTATTTCACAGATAACTTAAAATCTTAATGAAAATAACTTTCTTCCTGCCTGGAAAGAAAAACACACACTCCTATTGTTTCCTCTATACTCAGTTCTCCACTCCTGATGCTTGTGGTCACCATATGTGTGTTAATGTATTGGGAGAGGTTCCTACATGAAACAATTCTGTGACCCAGCCAGATGTCCCACAGTTAACTCAATTCTGACACTGTCTACCTGAAGATAATATCAGATCCACAACTTAAGCTCTCCCTCCCCCTTTTCAGACACAGTTCACTTCAGTTCAGTTGTTCAGTCGTGTCTAACTATTTGTGATCCCATGTACTGCAGCACGCCAGGCTTCCCTGTCCATCACCAACTCCTGGAGCTTACTCAAACTCATGTCCATTGAGTTGGTGATGCCATCCAACCATCTCATCCTTGTCATCCCCCTCTCCTCCTGCCTTCAATCTTTCCCAGCATCAGGGTCTTTTTCAATGAGTCAGTTCTTCATATCAGGTGGTCAGAATATTGGAGCTGCAGCTGCAGCCTCAGTCCTTTCCATGAATATTCAGGACTGATTTCCTTTAGGATGGACTGGTTGGATCTCCTTGCAGTCCAAAGGACTCTCAAGAGTCTTCTCCAACACCACAGTTCAAAAGCATCAATTCTTCAATGCTCAGCTTTTTTTATGGTCCAACTCTCACACCCATACATGACTACTGGAAAAACCATAGCTTTGACTACACAGACCTTTCTTGGCAAGGTAATTCTCTGCTTTTTAATATGCTGTCTAGGTTGGTCATAGCTTTTCTTGCAAGGAGCAAGCATCTTTTAATTTCAAGGCTGCAGTCACCATCTGCAGTGATTTTGGAGCCCCCCAAAAATAAAGTCTCTCACTCTTTCCATTGTTTCCCCATTTATTTGCCATGAAGTGATGGGACCGCTTGCCGTGATCTTAGTTTTCTGAATGTTGAGTTTTAAGCCAACTTTTTCACTTTCCTCTTTCACTTCCATCAAGAGGCTCTTTAATTCTTCTTCACTTTCTGCCATAAAGGTGGTATCATCTGCGTATCTGAGGTTATTGATATTTCTCCCAGCAATCTTGATTCCAGCTTATGCTTCATTCAGCCTGGCATTTTGCATGATGTACTCTGCATATAAGTTAAACAAGCAGAGTGACAGTATACAGCTTTGACGTACTCCTTTACCGATTTGGAACCAGTCTGTTGTTCCATGTCTGGTTCTAACTGTTGCTTCTTGACCTGCATACAGATTTCTCAGGAGGCAGGTAAGGTGGTCTGGTATTCCCAGCTCTTAAAGAATTTTCAGATATACCCATTGCCAATCACAAGTTCAGGTTGTCACCTGTGCCTCTGACCCACCAGCTATAAATCAGACGGTTCTCACCACCCCATCCATGAGTTTGATTCATTTGCTAGACCAGCTCATAGAAGTCAGGAAAACAGATTCCTTACTAGTTATTGGTTTATCACAAAGGATGAAGGAACAGCCAGTCTTCCCTGGTGGCGCAGTGGTAAAGAATCTGTCTGCCAGTGCAGGAGATGCAAGAGATGTGGGTTCTACCTCTGGGTTGGGAAGATCCCCTGGAGGAGGAAATGATAACCCACGCCAGTATTCTTGCCTGGGAAATTTCATGAACTTGGGGAGCTGGTGGGCTACATTCCATGGGGTCACCAAAGTGTTAGACACGACTGAGCGACTGAACAAGAACACAAAGGAGCAGTCAGATGTAGAGACACACAAGGCGAGGTGCAGGAGGGCCCTGAACGGAGGAGTTTCTGATCCTGTGGAGTCCGGAATGTGCCACCATCCTGGCATGTGGATGCACTCTTGTTCATCAGTCCATCCTTCTGGGATTTTCCTTCTGAGTTCTTTGGGAAGCTTTATTACATAGACACCAACTGCTTATATCACTAGCTATGGGTTGAACACATTCTGTAGCCCCTCCCCCCTGCCAAGGTGGGGGTGGGGCTGAAAGTTCCAACCCCTCTCTCTGATCACAAGGTTGGTTCCCTGCCAACCAGCCCATCCTGGGGGCTTTCCGAAAGTCTCCTTGTTAACATGAACTCTGATGTGATTGAAAGGGGCTTGTTATGAATAGCAAAATACATCTTTACAGCTCTTACTACTTAGGAAATCCTAGGAGTTTTAGGAGCCTTGTGCCAGAAAAAGGGGAAGACCAAATACATATTCTTATCATAAATCACAACATTGTACTGTCCTTTGCCAACTCTCTCTATGTCCTCTGTCCACTGTCCACGCATATACCTGCCTTTCCATGCCTTGGGGTCTGGCTCGGTTTCTGCCCGTTCTTTACAATCACCTCTGTCAGAGCTCCCCTTCTCCATCCCACTGTTTCCACTGTCCTCGCTTCTGTGGAAATGAGAGGAAAGATGGGGAGGAAGGAGTGAGGAAGAGCAGGAAGTAGGAGGGAAAGAAAGATTAGAGACTGGAGGCTGGGTCACTCCTGAAGGTGGAAGGCTACTGATGTGCCTTTGATCCATACACTTGTTTTTTAAATTTTATTTGTTTATTTTTGGCTGTGCTGGGTCTGCATTGCTGTATGGGCTTTCCTCTAGTTGTGGCAAGCAGGGCAACTCTCTAATTGCAGTGCACCAGCTTCTCACTGCGGTGGCTTCTCTTGTTGCAGATGAGCATGGGCTCTCAGGTATGTGGGCTTCAGTATTTGCGGCACTCGAGCTTAGTAGTTGCGGTTCCCCAGCTCTGGAGCACAGGTTCAATAGTTGTGGTGCACAGGCTTAGCTGTTCCATGGCATGTGGGATCTTCCCAGGTCAGGGATCAAAGCACTTTTGTCTCCTGCATTGGCAGGTGAATTCTTTACCGCTGATCCACCAGGTAAGCGCCAATACACTTGTCTTTATACTGCTGGAATTAGGATAAAATCATGCCTACGGATAGCCTTAACTGTGTAGAGAAGTCAGCAAAGGGTGACAGATGTGCTGAGGGGCGAATGTGGAAAGGGGACAGAGAGAGGTATGGGAGAGGAGGTTCTGGAAAAGGGGAGAGAGTTCCCCAGTTTACCACCTGCTGGGCTTTTTACAATAAGGAAGGTTAAGGAGGGGGAGCCTCTCCTTCTCAGTCCTCCCCCAACCCTGCCCCCACCACATCCCACATCCCTTGTGTGAAGGGGATTGGCTGAGACCAGGGGCCTCCCTCTCAGCCTTTCAGCAGCCCTGAGGGTAGTGAGGATGCTCAGACCTGGGAATACAGGAAAATCTGGACTGGCTCTGGTTAGAGAGAAATGGGATGGGGAGACAGAGATTTCTTCTAATGAAAGGGCTGATAAGTCTGAAATTTCTAAGGCAGGCTGGAAACTTGTGCTGCAGAACTTTTTCTTCCCCAGGAAACCTCAGAATTTGCTCTTATAAGCAAAATTGAACTGATTGAATGGGGCTGATGAACATTATGAAGGATCATCTTCTTTACTAAAAGTCAACTGATTATAATTAATCCTATCTGTCAATATGGGGTTGGCCGAAAAGTTTGTTTTGGTTTTTCCATAAGATATTATGGAAATAAACTTTCTGGCCAACTCATAGGTTCACAGCAACTCCTAGATTCATGTTTGATTAGATATCAGACACTATACCCCATAGTTGGCTTAAAACTTAACATTCAGAAAACTAAGATCATGGCATGCGGTCCCATCACTTCATGGCAAATAGATGGGGAAACAATGGAAAGAGTGAGAGACTTTATTTTGGGGGGCTCCAAAATCACTGCAGATGGTGACTGCAGCCTTGAAATTAAAAGACGCTTGCTCCTTGCAAGAAAAGCTATGACCAACCTAGACAGCATATTAAAAAGCAGAGAATTACCTTGCCAAGAAAGGTCTGTGTAGTCAAAGCTATGGTTTTTCCAATAATCATGTATGGATGTGAGAGTTGAACCATAAAGAAAGCTGAGCATTGAAGAATTGATGCTTTTGAACTGTGGTGTTGGAGAAGACTCTTGAGAGTCCTTTGGACTGCAAGGAGATCCAACCAGTCCATCCTAAAGGAAATCAGTACTGAATATTCATTGGAAGGACTGAGGCTGAAGCTGAAGCTCCAATACTTTGACCACCTGATACTCATTGGAAAATACCCTGATGTTGGGAAATATTGAAGGCAGGAGAAGGGGATGACAAGGATGAGATGGTTGGATGGCATCACCAACTCAATGGACATGAGTTTGAGTAAGCTCCAGGAGTTAGTGGTGGACAGGGAAGCCTGGTATGCTGCAGTACATGGGATCACAAAGAGTCAGACAGGACTGAGTGACTGAACTGAACTGATACTCTATATTGGATTCCATACAATACTTTCAAACTGTAGTGCTGGAGAAGACTCTTTCGAGTTCAATGGATAGTGAGAAGATCAAAACAGTCAATGCTAAAGGAAATCAACTCTGAATATTCATTGGAAGGACAGATGCTGAAACTAAAGCCCCAATACTTTGACCACCTGATGTGAAGGACTGACTCATTGGGAGAGACCCTGATGCTGGGAAAAATTGACGGCAGGAGGAAAAGGGGATGACAGACGATGAGATGGTTGATTGGGATCATTGACTCAATGGACACGAGTTTGAGCAACCTCCTATAGAAAGTGAAGGGCAGGGAAGCCTAGAATGCTGCAATCCATGGAATCACAAAGAGTCAGACACAACTTAGTGACTCAACAACAACAACAGCATCTATACCCTAGCCGAGTAGACACATAAAATTAGCCATCATAGTAGATAAAGTGAGGAATAGAATAAGCAGATTTTGTGCTTCTAATGCAAGGCAGCAGAGATTCATGTGGAGTGGAAAACAGCAGTGTTTTCACATGACTCACCATTTTGAATGAAAGTCAAGTGGTTTCCTAAGGTTTAGCTCCTGTTGATCTGAATGCCGTTTAGTTGGTTTTGCAGAAGTCCCGGTGCTTTCCGAGGACTAGTACTCTCCAACTGGGCGTTGGATGATGATGGAAAGAAGACTCAGATTATTTCCAGTGTTTGGATTTTGGCTCTAAATTAGGAAAGGAGTATGTCAAGGCTGGATATTGTTACCCTGTTTGTTTAACTTATATGCAGAGTACATCATGCAAAATGCCAGACTGGATGAAGCACAAGCTGGAATCAAGATTGTTGGGAGAAATATCAATAACCTCAGATACACAGATGACACCACCCTCATGGCAGAAAGTGAAGAAGAATTAAAGAGCCTCTTGATGGAAGTGAAAGAGGAGAGTGAAAAAGCTGGTTTAAAACTCAACATTCAGAAAACTAAGATCATGGCATGCGGTCCCATCACTTCATGGCAAATAGATTGGGAAACAATGGAAAGAGTGAGAGACTTTATTTTTTGGGGGTTCCAAAATCACTGCAGATGGTGACTGCAGCCTTAAAATTAAAAGACGCTTGCTCCTTGGAAGAAAAGGAGCAACCTATGACCTATGACCAAACTATGACCAACCTAGACAGCATATTAAAAAGCAGAGAATTACTTTGCCAAGAAAGGTCTGTGTAGTCAAAGCTATGGTTTTTCCAGTAGTCATGTATGGATGTGAGAGTTGGACCATAAAGAAAGCTGAGCATTGAAGAATTGATGCTTTTGAACTGTGGTGTTGGAGAAGACTCTTAAGAGTCCCTTGGACTGCAAGGAGATCCAACCAGTCCATCCTAAAGGAAAACAGCCTTGAGTAGGCCTGAGGCTGAAGGTGAAGCTCTAATACTTTGGCCACCTGATGTGAAGAACTGACTCACTGGAAAATACCCTGATGTTGGGAAATATTGAAGGCAGGAGAAGGGGATGACGAAGATGAGATGGTTGGATGGCATCACCGACTCAATGGACATGAGTTTGAGTAAGCTCCAGGAGTTGGTGGTGGACAGGGAAGCCTGGTGTGCTGCAGTCCATGGGGTTGCAAAGAATTGAACAGGACTGAGCAACTGAACTGAACTGAGGCGGGAAAGGCCAGTAGGCAAGCCATGACACTGGGGTAACACTACTGGGTTAGTTGGCTTCCACCAGGTCATGATGCAGTAACATACTGCCCCCACATCTTGGCGGCTTAGAACAGCCACAGCATGTTTCTCCCTCATGTTATATATTCATGGCTACAGTTCTGTCCATCTGACTGTTTATTCCAGGACACATGCTGAAGGAGAATCTCCTATCTGGAATCTGGTATTCCCACGGCAAAAAGAAAGTGAGAGTGTTGCAGGAAACACTTCAGGCTTCTACTTGGAGATGGTATGTCATTCATACTCCTGTCTCACGTTGTTGTTGTTGCTCAGTCTTGTCTGACTCTTTTCAACCCCACGGATGCAGCACGCCAGGCTTCCTTGTCCTTCACTTTCTACAGGAGTTTGCTCAAACTTGTGTCCATTGAGTCAATGATGCCAATCAACCATCTCATCCTCTGTTGCCCGCTTCTCCTGCCCTCAGTCTTTCCCAGCATCAGAGTCTTTTCCCCTGAGTTGGCTCTTTGCATCAGTTGGCCAAAGTTGGCTTCAGGTTTAGCATCAGTCTTTCCAATGAATATTCAGAGTTGATTGACTAAAGGAAATGATCTCCTTGATCTCCTTGCAGTCCAAGGGACTCTCAAGAGTCTTCTCCAGCACCACAATTCAAAAGCATCAATTCTTCAGTGTTTAGCCTTCTTTATGGTCCAACCCTCACATCCACCCATGGACTACTGGAAAAACCAGAGCTTTGACTATGTGAACTTTTGTCAGCAAAGTGACGTCTCTGCCTTTTAATACACTGTCTAGGTTTGTCATAGCTTTTCTTTCAAGGAGCAAGCATCCTATCTCACAGGTGGTGTTAAATCACAGGGCCCGGGACTTCCCTGGTGGTCCAGTGGTTAAGGCTCCAGGCTCCCGATGCAGGATGCTTGGGTTTGATCCCTGATCAGGGAATGAGATCCCAAATGCTGCAACTAAGACCCAGCGCAGTCAAATAAATGCATATTAAAAAAATATATTTTAGGAAGTTCTGACCTGTAATTATAACAACTTTAAAATTTAAATAAAAAATTTTCCAGAAAAAAAAATCACAGGGCTAGGTCTGTCAACAGGGTGGGGACCACAGATCTTACGGTGAGCATAAACAATCCTTTCACAGGAAGGGAGGGCAGTGGATAATGGAAACCACAGCACAGTGTATCTAGCCCCCATCTACCTGATTCTTAGAATTCCAGCTGGCCTCTTTAACAGCATTATTTAACTAACATTACTGACAGAGAAGAAAGTCATTTTACACCGAGTTCATGGGAGGGAGCAAAGTAATAAAACCAGGTCTTACCTACCCAGGTTCTTGGACTGTTTAATCAATAGAAATTGATAAGAAGCCTGGTGATAAATTCAAGCAAGGCTTTGTTGGGACTTGGGCTGCAGCACGAGGGGCTGAAAAGAGGCAACATGTGCCCTTGCTTGCTCCCTGGGGGAATAGGGGCGAGCTGGTTCCTCAAGTGGGGTGAGGATAGGGGCGGGTAGATGGGTCTGGCTGGAGGGGTAGCTTAGGTGGTCTTCCCACCCCCAGAGTGGTACTGTGTGCAGGGGTCATGCACAGTGCCCTGGTATCCTGCTTTTGCTACCAGCACGTCACAAAATGGAAATTAGGTTTTGGCATCTTTGTATCTGGGTTTCCCTGGTGGCTTAGCAGTAGAGAATCTGCCTACAATGCAGGAGACGTGGGTTTGATCTCTAGGTTGGGAAGATCCCCTGGAGAAGGGTATGGCAACTCACTCCAGCATTCTTGCCCAGAGAATCCCATGTACAGAGGAGTCTGGTGGGCTACAGTCCAGGGGTTGTAAAGAGTCGGACACGCCTGAAGGGACTGAGCAGGCACACATTTTTGTATTTTGTTTTTCATAACTGCCCTGACTTCGTGTAGTTATTTTTAGCCTTTTATAGTTCCTTTGTGTCTGTGCTTGAGGAAATGTTTGTTGAGGCACAAGCCCTGCAGTCAAGGGTCTCAGGTCCCAGGTCCCAGCCTACCTCACAGGCGCTGGGTGACAAGGTCAGGACTTGGGCAGAGGACTCTTTCCAGTTCCTGACATCCTGGCCAGGGCGCCAGAAGGACGTCCAGCCCTCCTGTGGCCTCTGGGATTTCCCTCTGACACCCAGGGCTCAGGACACTGCCCCCTCCAGGGTTATGGGGTCAGCCTGTCTGGGACCTTGGTGGTAGGAATTTTTTGGGTGTTTTTTCCTAATAAACAAAGCAAGGGGTCAGATGGGATGAGCTGGCCTTACTGTTTGAAACCTCCGGAAGTGCTGTGGTTTGGGCTGCCATAAACATCTGGATGCAGGAAGCGGTGTGGGCAGACACAGACCCAGAGGAAAGCCACGCTCTCTGGAAGCCACCGGCCCCAATTTCTCTATTTATTGTCCCCTCCCCGCACCTCACCCCTTGTTTTGGTAAAAGAGTCAAATTGTTAGAATAGTAGAATTTCAGATCAAAAGTTGAATTATATAATCATGAAAGGCAAGGTTGGAAGGGATGCTGGATATCATTTGGGTGCAGCCTATTGAAAAAAAGACTTCCCTGGTGGTCCAGTGGTTAAGAAACTGCCTTCCAATACAGGAACCCCCACACCCCATTGGGTACTGGGTCTGCGTTTGCTCAGTGAGAGAAGAACAACAGGGTAGACTCATCCATGGATCCCAGGACAGGATTTCCAGGTGCCCACTGAAGGGCCAGGCAGCAGGGCAGAGGTCTTCAAGTTCTGAGATTCTTTTCGTTTATCTAGTGGTGGGGAAAGGCACCTTCTGATTTGTGACACCAGCTTTTCAAGACTGTGTCAGTTCAGTGGAAAAGCATTTTGGGATGTCCTGCAAATAATCTATGACCCACACACCAAGCAAACAAATCAGTTGCATGTAACTCTTGGGTCTGCAGGTCTGGGGTTCCTGGCAAAGAAATAGGAGATATGTCAATGGAGTGGTATGACTGGGGGAAGTGAGACTCTGAGACTTGACTTGTATTTCCTTTGTCCAGTCTTTTTCTTTGGAAAAGTCTGGTGAGCTTCCACTTTAGTGGTGAATGCTTATGGGTGGGAATGGAATGTAGGAAGTGCCAAATTAAATAAAATTTAACAAGTTGTGTTAATAGTAACAAAGCTCTTACTATTAATATATACCAAACAGTATTCTATGCTCTATGTGTACTTACCTAACAAAACACCCCTAAGGTAGTAGATACTGCTATGAAAACTCTGGGGGCACAGAGTCAGGAACTTATCCCAGGTCACATAGCTAGAAGGCAGTGAGAGCTGGGATTTGAACCTTGGCAGTGGGGCTCCAGAACCCACACTCAGCCTATATCACATTGCCTTTAGCAATGATTATCACTATTGAAAGAGCACTTACCTTGACGGGGGGGTGGGGGGGTGGGCTAGGGGCGGGGGGTGGATTGGGCTGGCATTCAGCTAGTGCCTTAGAGTTGCCTTATTTCATTTACTCCAAAACAACTGCTTCAGGTATTAGGTAATATTTCTACCTATAGCATGAAGAAACAGGCTCCGAGAGACTGAACACCTTGCCCAGGATCCCAACACTAATTGGTAGTCCCAGCACTAATTCCAACATCGGCTTGTTTCCCAAATCCCTTCTCCCTCACGTTCTTCACTTTTTTTTTTTGCCACACCATGGGCCATGTGGGATCTTAGTTCCCCAACACCCCTTGCCCTCTGTGTTGGAAGCACAGAGTCTTAACCACTGGACTGCCAGGAAAGTCCCCCAAACTCCAACAGTTTCTTAAATATTGATAATTGTTGAAAGTGGATAATATATCCAAAGAGTTTGATTTTACTATTCACTTCACTTGTGTGTATTTGAAAATTTCCTTAAGAACCCCCCTCCAAAAAAACCAAAACAAAACAAAACTATGAACTTAGCCACTGTGTTGTCCCAATTCCACTGGTTCCTGTGTGTTTCCTTGATGGTACAGGAAGAGGAAGAGATGAAGTTTAGATATGGGTTGGTAGAATTTCGTTCCCAACGATGTGCGTGTATTAGTCTGACTCTCTGTGACCCCATGGACTGTAGCCCACCAGATTCCTCTGTCCATGGAATCCTCTAGGCAAAAATACTGGAGCGGCTTGCCATTTCCTTCTCCAGGGGAATCTTCTTGACACAGGGATAGAAGCTGTATCTCCTGCTTGGCAGGTGGACTGTTTACCACTGGGCCAGCAGGAAAGCCCAGGGACTATCATCTAAGGTTAGCTTTGATTTTGTTTGCTAAGTGGTGGGAGCTGCAGTCCAGCGTGTACTGGGCCACAGAGCCCTTTGGGCCTTATGTTGAGACTAGGGAAGGCTCTGCAGCTTTTGGAACGATGTGGTGGCTCAGGCTTCTATCCCCAGAGGATACCCCTTCCCAGGGAGTCAGGCCTTGACCTAGAACTTCCATTGACCAGAGGACTCGGGACAAGTACCTCAAGATCACAGAACATCTGGCCATAGAGAGGTTGTCCAAGGAACTATTCTAGCATGGACTGGGGCCGGTCTGCTCCTCTGAGGGCCTTGTGGGACAGTACGGAGCCTCAGCCCACACTGCCCGGGGACAGAGGACAAATTCTGACAGTACCCGCCTGAGGCCATCTGACTCAGGGCCTCCACTCTTGCCCAGAGCTGGCTCATCTCCTTAGCAGGCCGGGAGGGCCAGGCAGGAAATATTGCCTCCAGCTGTGTTCAGTTGTATGTGACTTTGTTCTTGGGGGAGGATGCGGCTGAAATTCAGGGAATTTCCAAAAGGACAGGCTAGGTCCGAAGGAGGCTGGTATTAAAGGATTGTGAGAGGCTCGGGCTTGAGCTGGAGACAGGATGAGGTCCTCCACTCTCCAGTCAACTGGGAGCCTCTTGTGGCTTCCTGTGTGCTGCTGCCAGAGTTCCATTTATCCCTCTTTTCTCCCAGGATTTCGCAGTGCTTAGCAGTATCTCAATAATTCTGCTTGCTCGGTGGATGGATTGATGCTTTTCAGACATCAGCTGAAAACATCAAGTTCCTGACACTGGTCAATGAGTCAGAACTAGAATGATCATCCTCTCATGGATCCTCTTTCCCCAAACTTATGTTTTGTACATTAGATTTCCTGAAGTGGTTATGTTACTGAGAGGTGTACGGTCCGGCCACTTGCTGCTCAAAAGCCAATAAACAGGCCAGGTTGGTGGAAAGAAAAGTTTGCTTTATTTTAGATGCTGGCAACTGGTGGGGGGAGTGTGGATATCTATCCGAAGGCTAACTTTCCTCTCTGCCAAGCAGGAGGTGAGAGCTTTTATAGGCTGAGGGAGGGGACTACATGTAGAAACAACAGTCAGCTCTGACAGTCATCTTCAGATAGGTTATCGGTGGACTGACCAGCGTCATCTTGATTGTTTTAGGTACAGTTAATCTTCAGTTCCAAGGTCGGTTTGCATCCATTTCTTTGAGGCCGTTTCTTGGAACTGTGGCAGCCTATGTCACAGCTGCAGTCTGGTTATCATGTAGTTAACTTCTTCCACCCGGTGGGGGTTTCAGTATCTATAAGACAGCTCACAGGACATGGCTCAGAATATTATCTATAGTCCTTGAGGAGAAACTAAAGGTCCTTGACTATGCTTAGTGAGTACCTTATTATTATTTGGTCTCCTTTGTTTTCCTTCGTTTCTGCATGTTCTCATTTCTCTGATTAAACTGATTCTTCAAATTTTTCCACAGACAAAGGCAGGCAGAGAACATGGGGGAAGGACCGTAGAGTCCTGCTGTGTTTCAGTTACTTGTAAAAAGAAAAAAGGAAGAAGCAGCTGCAACATATAGTCAGGGCTTTCTCTGGTCAGCCTTGATTTTTTTTTTAATCTTTTTTTTCAATTGGCTGCACTATGTGGCATGTGGGATCTTAGTTGCCTGACCAGGAATCGAACCTGTGTCCCCTGCATTGACATGTGGCATCTTAACCATGAGGGAAGTCTCATCAGACTTGATTTGAAGTCACTAAATACATTGCCTCCTCAATCTTTACAATCACCCTGTGTGGTAATTGCTATTCCTTTATCATCTTTCCATGTTTGTGAGGCCCTGAAGCTTATACAATTGGTGGGCCCTCTTTTAAAACAAATTAGATTCCAATTATGTAAATATAAGTACAAAATTAGGTTCAGGGCCTTGACAAGTGGCATATGACAAGTGGCAGAAACCAACAAAATATTGTAAAACAATTATCCTCCAATTAAAAATAAATATATATTTTTTAATTACTGAAAAAATTTAAACATTAATTTACTATTTTTTGACTGTGGTGCATCTTCACTGCGGTGTGCAGGTTTCTCTAGATGTGGTGGGCCGGCTTGGTTCCCCTGAGGCACGTGGGCTGTTAATTCTTGAACCGTGTCTACTGCTTGGAAAGGTAGATTCTTAACTGCTGGGCAACCAGGGAAGTCCTCAAGGTATTGTTTCTTTCCTTTTTGAAAGGCTTCCATATTTTCTGCAGTTCTAATAAGGAGCATGTAATTCCTATGAAAAGAAATTTTGTTCTATTGACTGCCCAAGCAGGAAAGAGTCTGACGAGTGTGTAGACATGCCCCTGTGTGGGTTAGAGTCAAAGTGAGGGCAGTGGGCATGGGATCAGGACACCTGTACCCACTGCCTTGGTCTTGCCCAGGACTGGGAATGGAGCATCCCGACTCTAGCATTTGAGCATCTGGACCCAGAGGGAAGAGGTAAACTGACACCAGTGAGCTGCGAGCAAGTACTCTGGGTGACCTCTGGCCGTTGCTGGGTGTTGCCCAGGGAGGACTACTTTAGACCCGGTACTCTCACATGGGGAGCTTCCCTGGTGGCTCAGACGGTAAAGAATCTGCCTACAATGCAGAAGACCCAGGTTTGATCCCTGGGTTGGGGAGATCCCCTGGAGAAGGGAATGGCTACCCACTCCAGTATTCTTGCCTAGAGAATTCCACGGACAGGAGAGCCTGGTGGGCTACAGCCCATGGGGTTGCAAACAGTCGGACATGAATGAGCAACCAACACTTTCACTTTCACTTTGGGCTTCGCTGGTGGCTCAGATGGTAAAGAATCTGCCTGGAAAGGAGGAGACCTGGGTTTGATGCCTGGGTTGGGAAGATCCCCTGGAGAAGGGAACAGCTACCCACTCCAGGATTCTTGCCTGGAGAATTCCAAGGACAGAGGAGCCTGGGGTCATAAAGAGTTGGACACGACTGAGTGAACACCTTCACTTTTTTCACTCTCATCTGGAGGATGAGGGGCCAATTTCCCAAAGACAGAACTGCTGGCTTCGACTCCACAGCTGAATATGCAGGATTCATTCTCAATTCATATCTTTGCCATCACTGATCCTCCTTCTTGGAAGGCCCTCTCCTTTTTTACTTTGCTTCAAGGCTTAATTCATGATCCACTTGATCATAGGACTCTGCAGTATAGACTTGCACCACTCACCCAACCTTTGGTTCTTTCTGTCTTAAAATGCCTCTTTTCCCTTTCTCTCTTGTAAAACAACAGTAGCTGATAGAGCTATGGATCAGGCACTTCCTATGAGCAGTTTTCATGCATTTTGGGGACTAGCTCATCAACATGTACATACGCGCTCTGCTCACTTGTGTCCGACTCTTTGCCCCTCATGGACTGTAGCCCGCCAGGCTCTTCTGTCCTGGATTCTCCAGGCAAGAATACTCGGAGTGGGTTGCCAGTTCCTCCTCCGGGAGATCTTCCGGACCCAGGCATTGAACCAGAGTCTCTTGTGTCTCCTGCATTAGCAAGCAGATTCTTTACTACTGTGCCACCTGAGGAGCTACCTCATTTAATCTTCTAAACAAGCTAATCAGTGACTTTTATCAAATCCATATTTCCAGACAAGGAAGCAGAGGCTGAAAGTCACACAGTATCTGACTTGAGGTCACATAACTGGGAAGGGGCAGAGCCAGAACTCCAAGAAAAGACACAGGTCTGTGTTAAATTTCTTGCCTGACCTATCTTCTGATTAAGCTAGAAGCTCTAAGAGATGCCTGAGGGGACTTCCCTGGTGGTATGGAAGTTAAGACTTCATTGCCCGGGGCGTGGGTTCAATCCCTGGTTGGGGAACTAAGATCCCACATGCTGCACAGCATGGCTAAAGAATAAAAAATTAAAAAGAGAAAAATAATGTTAAAAAAAGAGGTGCCTTGGACCTCTTGATGTCCTCATGGCATGACTGAGTGGCTAGTACAGAATGGGCATGCAGTGTCAGTAGAGAAGTGTGGGAGGAACTGGGGACATTTTGAAAAGATTCTTCAGCTGATGCTGAGCTCCGGATTGGGAGGAGAAATCACAGATAGAAGCATTGCAAATGAGCCTCTGAGCTGGACCTGGTCTGGCAAGAGGCTAGATTCTGAATCCAGTCTCTCTGCCATTAGGCCCCAGCCCAAAGTCCTGCCTTGATCAGCTAAGGACTGAGCGTCCTGTCTTCTGAAGGCTGAACTTGAAAGCCACATCATGGAAGGGTCTGATTTTCATTTGGTTCTGGTGTCTCCAAAGATCTTAATAGTTTCCCTAGTTTCTGCAAAGGTTCCAAGGCTGTCTGGGATTCCAGTCCAAGATACACCATCCATCACTTTGAGCTTCGATCACTTTGAGCCTTGAGACCTTGGCAGGTCCCTTCTGGACCACATGGTCCCACCTGTGACTGCCTGCACCCTTCCTTGTTCAGTGGTGAGAGCCAGTGCACCTGCAAATGTGTGTGTGCGTGTGCGTGTGCGAGTGTGTGCTTTGTAACCCGCAGGGCTCTCACTCACATCCTGCTGGCATTTCATTTGCTTTAACTCACTCTGTCCTTGAGGCAATCCAGGGAGGTACTCACTGCTACCCTTGGGTTTTGTTTATCTAATGCAACTTTTGTTTTTTAATATATAGTCATTGAAATAATTCAGAACTTTAAAGCTCCAAAACATATACTTCTAAAAAGTCTCCCTCCCTCCCCTGGTCCTCAACCACCCAATTTCCTTTCCTGGCAGCAACCCAAACAGCCCATTTTTTTGTTTATCCTTCCAGACATACTTCTTGCACACACAAGGAGATGTGTATAAATATTATGTCCTCCTCCTCTGCCTTCTCCAATGGTGGCCCACTATCCATCCAGTTTGTACCTCACCTACTTTACTTAGCAATACACTCTCCCCAATATTAATACTTTTTAGTACCTCACCTACTTTACTTAGCAATACACCCTTCCCAATATTAATACTTTTTAAAAGTTTTTTTTTTATGTGCATCATTTTTAAAGTCTTTATTGAATTTGTTACAATATTGTTTCTGTTTTATGTTTTGGTTTTTTTGGCCAGGAGACATGTGGGATCTTAGTTCCCCAACCAGGGATGGAACCTGTAACCCTAGCATTACAAGATTACAAGGGGAAATATTAATCACTGGACCACCAGGGAAGTCCCTCTCCACATTATTTTTACACCCTTGAGGTTCCTGGGGTTATGGAGGCTGGATGGCAAATCAGGTCTTTCAGGATGCAAAGCCTGTAAGGCGCTGACTCTGGGAGGGCACATCCGAAAGCCCTGTTCCTATTCAGGACTTTCCCTCAATGGGCCCAGGCAGCTCTGATCGACATACCTCCGGGTGCCAAGAAAGCTGGGAAAAAACCAGCCAATGGCTTGGCCTGGCAGAAGGTTCCAGGACCTGGAGGAAAAAAGGGTTTTGTTCTCCACCCTCTGAAGACTGGCAGGAGTTGGCCTGTCTGGGGGCCATGCTGTCTTTCTCTCTGCTGTCTATAAGAGCAGAAAAAAAAAAAAAGTTTTCTCTTCCTGCCAAGACCCGATGGCACTTCGGCGGGTCTTGTGCTGGTCCCTCCAAGGGCCCGGCTCCCACGCCTCACCTCCTTTAGATGGCCGTGCTGGCGGTGGGCATCCTTGGGGGTCCCTGCCAAGGCCGGGGGGCCTGGCCTCCCTGGGAATGTACATCTTCTCCACGTCTGGACCTAATTGCTGTGCTGGGAAGGAGCTCTCCATGTCCGTGTCCAGACAGCCGGCCTTCTGGGATTGGTGTGGGGTAGGAGGCCAGGGAGAGCCGGCCAGCCCGGGCTGATGAGGAAATGTCATTGAGAGTTAAGTGTGTTTTTCTGCTTTTCCCTACAAAGAGCCCTGTTTGTGGCCTCTCTGTCACCCGCTGTCCCCCAACACCAACCCCCCAGGCTCTCTGCTCCTCCACAACGCTGGGTCTTGAAGGTCCCTGGGAGGCTGCCGGAGGCTTCCTTCCGGTGCACTTGATTCCCAGGGAGCCTGCCCCCAACTTCCAAGCTCACTGGAGGAGGGAGGGAGGGAGGCCGGATGGGAGCCTGGAAGCTGCCCACGGGGGATGGCTTTGATGAAGTTTCTTTCTGGGAGCACCAGGTCCCAAGCCAGGATCTACTCTCTCTGTCCTCAGAAGCTGGGCTTACAGACAAAGTGCCCAACAGCTGTGTCCCTGAGCAGGCCAGCAGGCGGAGGTTTCTCTGAGCTTCATCCTTCCAACTGTGAAATGGATGCAATAGCAAGATCTGAAGCCAGTGGCGAGAGGGCCCAGATGAAGCCAGGTGGGGGTAGGCTACAGCCCGAGTCTCTATGGGCGAAGTTTGGCTGGAAGAGCACAAACAGAGGGACCTGCTGGGGCAGGCAGGGAGGGGAGAGGGCTTTGGTTTGGCTGGGGTCCATGCTCGCCCCCGGGGGAAGTGGGCCCCTAGACTAGCATTAGGGAGGTGTACCTCCGGGCATCTTCAGCAGTGAACCTGTCTTTTGAAGGATGGCAAAGAGGGCCATCCAGTGTTCAGAGTGCAGAGCCTGCCCCCTGAGAACTGAGCAGCAAGATGTGGTCTGAGCCCCCACTCAAAAGGGCTGCTGGTGGCAGCTCAGGGAGGTAATGCAGGCTGGAGGTTTCAGTAGCAGCAGTGTGGACAATGGGCAAGAAAGAGCCTATTGATGGCTTTTTCCTGGTGGTCCAGTAGGTTAAGACTCCAAGCTTCCACTGCAGGGGCTGCCGGTTCCATCCCTGGTCAGGGAACTAAGATCCCTTATGCCAAGTGGTGTGGCCAAAAATAATAATACTAAAAAGAAAGAAAGAAAAGAGCCTAGGAGGGGATGGCAGGACAATGGGTGTGCACCAGTTCTTTGGGAAGTGCTCGGGAAGCCATTTGGGAACTGCCACTCTTAAGACACAGGAGCCAGGTGCCAGTGATAACTCTGAAGGGGGAGGGCCTTGGGAGACCCCTCCTTCCACATTCATCAGGGAGGTTTGGTAACTCATGGGCAGGCATGCTAAGTCGCTCAGTCACGTCCAGGTCTTTGTGATCCACTGGACTGTAACCCTCCAGGCTCCACTGTCCATGGGATTCTCTAGGTGAGAATACTGGAGCGGGTTGCCATGCCCTCCTCCAGCGGATCTTCCTGACCTCGGGATCGAACCCATGTCTCCTATGTCTCCTGCATTGACAGGCAGATTCTTTACCATTAACACCACCTGGGGAAGCCCAACTCAAGGGCATCCACTTGCTAGTTCAAGGAAGAAATGGGTCTCAGAGCTCCACCAAGATCTCTGGCATTGAAAAGGTTTAAAGTTGCCGCAAGAAGGCCGTATGGAGAGAGACATGGAGAGTGCGGTGTGCAATTCCAGTTTGTCTAGGCTCTGAGAGCCATGGTGGTTTACATTAGAATGTGTCAGGGGGCCCCTATCACGGTTTGCCTCATTAGGTTTGGATGAGCTTGTGTCCCTGCTGGGCTTCAAGCCCCTTTTGGTCATCTTTATGCCCCTTTGGCATTCACACCAGGTCTGGCAGATGCTAAATACTCATGGTGAAGATGGAGAATTCAGTGAATCATCTGTAATTTTCCAGGGCCACTTTGCAAGGCTGGATAAGTAATCTGGATTAACTGTGGCTGGTAATGTGAGGTCCAACTACTTTTCTGTATCCCTCCCTACTTTACTTCCTTCCCCTCCCATCCCAGTAGAAAAGAGTTCTTTTAGTATTATAATGTAGCAAAGTCAAGTTTCCAGGCAATGAGAAAAGTCTGCTTGAGCAGCTGATTCTCATCTTGATGCATCTTATGAGAGCTCTAAGGACTACTGGGCCCTGGCACATTACGTAGTGGGTGCCAGTTGAGTGCATGCATTCTCAGTTGCTCAGTTATGTCTGACTCTTTGCAACCCCACAGACTGTAGCCCACCAGGCTCCTCTGTCCATGGGATTCTCCAGGCAAGAATACTGTAGTGGGTTGCCATTTCCTCCTCCAGGGGATCTTCCTGACCCAGGGATTGAACTCACTTCGCCTGTAGCTCCTGCATTGGCACGTGTACTCTTGACCTCTGCGCCACTTGGGAATAATCTGGGTCTCAGGTACCCCACCATAAAAAATGGCAGAGCCAAGCTTCCATTTGTTGACTTAAAAGATGCAGGAGAGTTGCAAGTTTAAGTTTTATTTGGGCCAAATGAGGCCTGCAGCCCGGAAGACAGCACCTCAGATAGTTCTGAGAGACTGCTCCAAAGGGGCAGTGGGAGAAGGTCATTATATAAGATTTCAGTGAATGGGGAGTTCAATGCAATCAAGCACTTACTTTACAAAAGGTTTTCTACTAGTCATGAGGAGCTGAGGTCACCATGAAGGGATTTAGTGCTTTTCCAGATATGAGGAGATGCAAGGATTGGGATCATGAAGTCAGTTCCTGAAAATATCTATCTAAAGACCTGTTCCACCAGTTTCCCTGGAGAACAGAATGCCTCATTCTCCAACCGGAATTCCTTCAGGGAGTGTCAAAGGTCAGCAGCTGCAGCAGCCCAGGATTCAACCCCCCCAGAGGCAGATGGCAAGGCCCTTGTGTTGTTCAGTTCAGTTGTGTCCAACTCTTTGTGACCCCATGGGCTACAGCATGCCAGGCTTCCCTGTCCTTCACTATTTCCTGGAGTTTGCTTGAATTCATGTCCATTGAGTTGGTGATGCTATCTAACCATCTCATCCGATGTTGCCCTCTTCTGCTTTTGCCTTCAATCTTCCCCAGCATCAGGGTCTTTTCCAATGAGTCGGTTCTCCACATCGAGTGGCCAAAGTACTGGAGCTTCAGCTTCAGCATCAGTCCTTCCAATGAATATTCAGGGTTGATTTCAGGATTGACTGGTGGCAAGTGCCAGTTTGTAGTTGACACATTCCAGTTTGGAGGATTCAGAAGTCCATGGGCCTCTCATGTCTTAGGGCCTTAGGGCCTGCCTTAGGGCCAGCAGGCACTCAAAACCTTTTCATTCCGCTGCCCCTTCTTCTTCTTCAAGCATCCAGGGAATCTGGGCTTGTTGTAGAGAAGAACCAGTTCTGACTCTATGTTAGAACTGTTTCTTTGACTTGCTTTCATTGCTGTTGTTGTTGTTGTTGTTGTTGTTCAGCCCCTAAGTCACGTCCAACTCTTTGGGACCCTGTGGACTGCAGCACACCATGCTTCCCTGTTCTTCACTATCTCCCGGAGTTTGCTCAAACTCAGTCTGTTGAGTTGGTGATGCTATCTAACCATCTCATCCTCTGCCACCCTCTTCTCCTGGGTGAAGAGGAGAATCTTGCCCAGCCTCAGGGTCTTTTCCAATGAGTGGGCTCTTCATATTAGATGGCTAAAATATTGGGTTCTTTTCATTGCTGTTATTATAATCATTCATAATGGCCTTCCTCAAAGGACCCAGTCCCTCTGCCTGACTGTTAAAGTGCCTTTGTTCAGCTCAGAGAGAGATAATCTGACCCTGCCCACTTGTAATGGCCACAAAGGAGAGATTAACTCACCCCTTCCAGAGTCTGGCCCTTCCTGGAGATGTTTTGCAAGACTGAGGGCCCTTTTTACTTTACTTCCTCACTGCCCCTCCCTCTCTATTCTGCCTTTTGAGTTTAGTTCCTCATCACTTCTGTCTCTGGTTCTATAAAAGAACATGGCATCCAGACCCTTAGTCTGGCATCTTCTCGGTCAGCTGGCTTTCTGCCTCTACACCTCATCTCGGATCCATCAGCCTGGCCTGCGGCAAGCAGAGTGAGCTCAGACTGAGGTGAGGGAGTGCGTTTGCAGAGCCCTACAGGTGAATGCACACAGGTTTGGCTTTCTTCCTGCGTCTGCATTTTCACGCCTTGGGTTGCCACCTTAGAGCTGGTGATTTTCACATCTATCTGTATGGATCAACTAGCTCCCAGGGACTTTATTGCCAACTTCCCCAATGCCTCAGGACATCCCAGCTTTGTATTCTCAAACACAAAGATCACTGGAAGAACAACCTCCCCCCACCACACCAGATAGCAGAGTGAAGGAGGAGGAGGGCCACCCTCCGCTAAGAATGCAATTGCCCTTTTACAAGTTCCATTTCAAAGCCCCAGCCAGGTCTTTGTGAGTGTAGCTGAGAATGGCCCTTTAAGGAGACCGTTCTTGCTGGGACCCTTTCTCACTCCTGGCAGCCCAAGGGGCTGGGGGCGGGGTGGTGTGAAGTGCTCACTCCGTATCTGAGGGCCATTAGGAACTCTGCTCTGTCCTCCTTAAGGGTTGTGCTGCTACATACTCCGCTCAGTCGATCGGTCACGCCCGACTCTTTGCGACCCCACCAGGTTCCTCTGTCCATGGAATTTTCCAGGCAAGAATACTGGAGTGGATTGCCATTTCCTCTAGGGTCTTCCCAACGCAGGGATCTGACCTGTGTCTCTTGGCTCTCCTCCATTGGCAGGTGGATTCTTTACCACCTGGGAAGGTATTTCTGAGAATGAGTGTTTGCCCTTGGGAAGCCTGGGGGCATCTGATTCAGCAGTGATGGGCTGGATTAGTGGGAAAATGAAGAGGCTTTTCTGCAAGTTACCTTGCTGGTGAGACCTTGAGGCAGTATGGACTTGGTAGGCCAAAGCTTTCCCAGCCAAAGGTCATCACACAAGCTGTCTAGTCCCCAGGGCGTTAATCAAGGTTCTAGATTCTAAAAAGACAAATAGACTCTAGAATCTAAATTCTAGAAAGACAAATAGCTTAGACCTGTGGATATGCTGGGAAAGGAGTGGATTCTGGCTCCAGGCAGGAGTCTCAGCGAGCTCATCAACTGAGGTTAGCAGACACTTGGAAAGTGGGGATGGGAAGTGTGCAAGGCTAGGAATTGGCATACACCCTAAATGTCCTGTGAGGAGGATTTAATGCCTTAGGATCAAGAGGTTGGCAGTGCTAGGTAAGGGCTTTAGGGGCTCCAGGTCTTGTTGAGAACTGCTGGGTAAAATAGGATTCATTACAAACCATTTCTGAGAAGGAAAAAACTTCCTCTACACTCTTATGTTCTGTTACGAGGGCCTGTGAATTAAACTGACAAAAGACAGTTTAACAAGAATTTACTTACACACAGGTGATCAATGATGAGCAACCCAAAAGGGGAGTTAGAATTAGGGGTCTGAGTATCTAACTTAGTAGGTGAAAGGGAAGAGGAAGAAAAGGATCTTATGGAAGGAATAGGTTTCTCTAGGAGAACTAAGGGGACATAAGAATATTGGCAAACATGTTTCTTTAGAAAGGTATGAGTGGTCTTTCTGTCACCTACAGGACCCTAAAACTCCTATAGAGAGGGGTTTACTGTAGTTTACTCCTGGTCTCTTCATGGGAGCAGAGCCACCCCAAAGAGGGCATTTATAACAAGTCTCAAGTCTCAAGGTTTTCTGCTTTTAGTCATATAGGGAAGCTCTGAGAAGGCTTCTTTCCACATCAACTGAGTTCCAGATGTCTTCAGCTTAAAATAATCCTTGTTCCAACCCTGAGGTTCTGAATGGGCCCTCATGCCACATAGCTTGGCAATTGCTCAGTAAATGTTTTTCAGTGAATGAACACAGTAGCGACTAGGTAGGGGAGGATGTTGATTTATGGCTACACATTTCACACCGAGGATTGGGGCAGGAGATGTGGTCCAATTCCTCTCTGGAGACAAGTTTGCCCCACAGCCAAGCTGAGCTCCCTCTGCACTCAGTGGCATTTTTGGAATATGGCAAAGACTGGGTAGACCAACTTGTTCACCTGGCAGTTTTACAAAAGTGCATGTGACCTCTGCTAGGACTTGGGAGTTGAGTTCAAAGGGGCACTGGGGCCAGAGCTGCAGCGTAGTGGGTTTGGAGCAAGCAATCAGAAATTTTAAGTCTGCTGCTCAGTTCAGTGAGAGTTAAATAACACAACCAGGTAAATCTTAAAGATCTCATTGGCTTTATTAAACAATTCGTGAATTGGGCAGCATTTCATTTAGCAAGTATAGAAAGGAGCTCCACCATGCTGGAAAAAATGAAAGATTTCTAAAGACAGAGAGGGGGCAGAAAAAGGAAATTATGAGCAAAAAGATCCATTGTTTCAGGCAGGGTCACCTTCCTGAGGGGAACAGAAGGGACCTACGAGGCAGAATATCTCATTAGTGCTGATTAGGTAATTTCAAGTTGGTTAAAGATTACATTCCTGGGGGAGGCTGTAATTGCAGTTGGGTTAGGTATTAAGTCTTGGTTTGCTAAGGAGGGGTTTTAACATAAGCAATTCCATTTTGAAACTTTTATTTTTATTGTTGTTGTCTCTTTTTTCTTTTTGACAAGAGGGTTGACTAATTCTTGGGAGAAATGGCAAAATGAGTGTCTGACAAGTTCTCCTGGGGCTGCTGGCTTGAAAAGGAGGCAGTAGTAAGAGAAAGAAGACAGGGCCGAGATCTCTGCATAGACAAGGCCCCCGTATCCTCAAAGGGAGACCCTTCCAGCTGGAGGATGAGAGATTGTTGGGTGGGCGAGTGGGGGGCTGGGGGTTAGTCTGTGACAAACCCTCCTGGCCTGTGGTTTACTAACCACCCTTCAACCCTGCCCAACCTGGGGCTATGGCTTCATTCCTCCCTGGGTTCAATTTCTAAGAAAGGACTTGATGTTCTTCCCGGAAATGGCCTTGCTCTGGACTCAGGCAGTAGATGGCTTATCCAGATGTCCAGCTGGCCCCATTAAAAAGGCTTTGAACAGAGCCCTACAAAAATAGATCTTTCTAAGGCATTTCTTCCGTGTCCCCTTTCTGCTCTGCAGATCAAATCCCCAACCCAGGTGTGGTGGTATTTCTTTTCCGCACCAGATGCTGACTCTGAGGACTGCTCTGGGCCAGCGAGGCAACCTCCCTGCATGCCACTAACCTCCCGGGGAGAAAAGGAAGCAGACTTTGAATGAAGAAGATTAATGTTCCTGGTTAGCAGCTTTGGTCGAGGTACCAGGCAGGTAAGATGGGAAGCTGGGGCTCAAATCCAGGTCTCGGGTCTAAATCTCTCTGTGCAACACCCAACTGTCTCCCAGAGGAGCAGACAAACTAGGTGGGGAGGCATCTCAGGGTGCCAGGAACTGTGAATAGGAGACCATTGGCTGTTCTGAGCATCAGGGCTTCAGGAGTTCAGAGAAGGAGAAATTAGTGAGGGTGGAGGGAGTTGCCAGGGAAATTAGTGAGGATAGTGTTCAGAGGTGAGGAAAATCATATAAAGGAACCTCAGAATTTGGCCCACCTTTTGGTTTCAGCGAGAAAACACTTTTACATTTTTAAACTGAAAGCATGTTTATTCCCCAGTGCCGGCCCTTGGCCTTTGGCTGAAAAACAAAAGGAGGTTGTTCAGTCCCTGGACTGGGATGTTTGCTCACAGATCATGATGTGTGCTTGGAGCATCTGGTCTGGGAAAGGGGGTGTGCATCTAAGGAGCATGAGCTTGGGACTGCCGTGCTGTTCTGCTCCAGCCCCACCTGCTTTCACAGATGCTGGAGGGCAGAAGAGGAATGGCTGGACTAGACAAACGCTTCCTTCCTCTCCACATCAATGGAGTTGGGCAGTGTTGACAAATACATAATCATAAACCAGCATCTTAGAGATAGTGACTGTGCCTCTCATATACCCTCCTCCTGACTCATGCTTTTTGCTTGAATCCCTCCAGCCACAGGGACCCACCCCTGCAACAACATCAATCTGTTTCCCAATGCAAACATAGCAGGTATCATTGGAGAGCACTGTTTTCTTTTTGAGCATTTTCTGGATGCTCCAGGCTCTTCTTATATCCTCCCTGCCCTCAGTTCAGTTCAGTCGCTCAGTCGTGTCCAACTTTTTGCGACCCCATGAACCGCAGCATGCCAGGCCTCCCTGTCCATCACCAACACCCGGAGTTTACTCAGACTCATGTCCATCGAGTCGGTGATGCCATCCAGACATCTCATCCTCTGTCGTCCCTTTCTCCTCCTGCCCCCAATCCCTCCCAGCATCAGGGTCTTTTCCAATGAGTCAGCTCTTCGCATGAGGTGGCCAAAGTACTGGAGTTTCAGCTTCAGCATCAGTCCTTGCAATGAACACCCAGGACTGATCTTTAGGATGGACTGGTTGGATCTCCTTGCAGTCCAAGGGACTCTCAAGAGTCTTCTCCAACACTATAGTTCAAAAGCATCAATTCTTCGGTGCTCAGCTTTCTTCACAGTCCACCTCTCACATCCATACACGACCACTGGAAAAACCATAACCTTGACTAGACGGGCCTTTGTTGGTAAAGTAATGTCTCTGCTTTTTAATATGCTATTAAAAAGGTTGGTCATAACTTTCCTTCCAAGGAGCAAGTGTCTTTTAATTTCATGGCTGCAATCACCATCTGTAGTGATTTTGGAGCCCCAAAAAATAAAGTTTGACACTATTTCCACTGTTTCCCCATCTATTTCCCATGAAATGATGGGACCAGATACCATGATCTTAGTTTTCTGAATGTTGAGCTTTAAGCCAATTTTTTCACTCTCCTCTTTCACTTTCATCAAGAGGCTTTTTAGTTCCTCTTCACTTTCTGCCATAAGGGTGGTGTCATCTGCATATCTGAGGTTATTGATATTTCTCCCGGCAATCTTGATTCCAGCTTGTGCTTCTTCCAGCCCAGCGCTTCTCATGATGTACTCTGCATGTAAGTTAAACAAGCAGGGTGACAATATACAGCCTTGACGTACTCCTTTTCCTATTTGGAACCAGTCTGTTGTTCCACATCCAGTTCAAACTGTTGCTTCCTGACGTGCAAAGAGGTTTCTCAAGAGGCAGGTCAGGTGTTCTGGTATTCCCATCTCTTGAAGCATTTTCCACAGTTTATTGTGATCCACATAAAGGCTTTGGCATAATCAATAAAGGAGAAGTAGATGTTTTTCTGGAACTCTCTTGCTTTTTTGATGATCCAGTGGATGTTGGCAATTTTATCTCTGATTCTTCTGCCTTTTCTAAAACCAGCTTGAACATCTGGAAGTTCACGGTTCACGTATTGCTGAAGGCTGGCTTGGAGAATTTTGAGCATTACTTTACTAGCGTGTGAGATGAGTGCAATTGTGTGGCAGTTTGAACATTCTTTGGCATTGCCTTTCTTTGGGATTGGAATGAAAACGGACCTTTTCCAGTCCTGCGGCCACTGCTGAGTTTTCCAAATTTGCTGGCATATTGAGTGCAGCACTTTCACAGCATCATCTTTCAGGATTTGAAATAGCTCAACTGGAATTCCACCACCTCCACTAGCTTTGTTCGTAGTGATGCTTTCTAAGGCCCACTTGACTTCGCATTCCAGGGTGTCTGGCTCTAGGTAAGTGATCACATCATTGTGATTATCTGGGTCATGTACATCTTTTTTGTACAGTCCTTCTGTGTATTCTTGCCACCTCTTCTTAATATCTTCTGCTTCTGTTAGGTCCATACCATTTCTGTCCTTTATTGAGCCCATCTTTGCATGAAATGTTCCCTTGGTATCTCTAATTTTCTTGAAGAGATCTCTAGTCTTTCCCATTCTGTAGTTTTCCTCTATTTCTTTGCATTGATCGCTGAGGAAGGCTTTCTTATCTCTCCTGGCTATTCTTTGGAACGCTGCATTCAAATGGGAATATCTTTCCTTTTCTCCTCTGCTTTTCGCTTCTCTTCTTTTCACAGTTATTTGTAAGGCCTCCTCAGACAACCATTTTGCCTTTCTTTTCTATGGAGATGGTCTTGATCCCTGTCTCCTGCACAA
Source organism: Muntiacus reevesi (assembly GCF_963930625.1). Lineage (NCBI taxonomy): Eukaryota > Metazoa > Chordata > Mammalia > Artiodactyla > Cervidae > Muntiacus > Muntiacus reevesi. The sequence goes on along the minus strand of NC_089263.1, from coordinate 18,891,127 downwards.
TGTCATAAACCTCCGACCATAGTTCATCAGGCACTCTTGTCTATCAGATCTAGTCCCTTAAATCTATTTCTCACTTCCACTGTAAAATCATAAGGGATTTGATTTAGGTCATACCTGAATGGTCTAGTGGTTTCCCCTATTCAATTTAAGTCTGAATTTGGCAATAAGGAGTTCATGATCTGAGCCACAGTCAGCTCCCAGTCTTGTTTTTGCTGACTATATAGAGCTTCTCCATCTTTGGCTGCAAAGAATATAATCAATCTAATTTCGGTGTTGATCATCTGGTGATGTCCATGTGTAGAGTCTTCTCTTGTGTTGTTGGAAGAGGGTGTTTGCTATGACCAGTGCGTTCTCTTGGCAAAACTCTATTAGCCTTTGCCCTGCTTCATTCCATACTCCAAGGCCAAATTTGCCTGTTACTCCAGGTATTTCTTGACTTCCTACTTTTTCATTCCGGTCCCCTATCATGAAAAGGATGTCTTTTTGGGTGTTAGTTCTAAAAGGTCTTGTAGGTCTTCATAGAACCGTTCAACTTCAGCTTCTTCACCATTACTGGTTGGAGTAAAGGCTTGGATTACCGTGATATTGAATTTCTCCAAAGCACTCTCATCCCTTTTGTTGGAGAATGGTATTAGAGACAAAGGTCTGAGCACTAAGGTGTTCATTGCTACTGGGGTGTCACTGCTTCTAGGCCTTCTCAGCAGACAGAGCTAGGAGATAAACATAACTCTTTGGAGAAGGAAATGACAACCCACTCTAGTATTCTTGCCTGGAAAATTCCATGGACAGAAGAGCCTGGTAGGCTACAGTTGATGGGGTCACGAAACAGTCGGACATGAGTTAGCAACTGAACTACAACAACATTATGACTCTTATATACACACGTATCTATAATTATTTCTGTACCCATTCATCTGTATCTAGGTTAAGTTGAATTTGAAGTCATACTAGTATCTCTGATTAATCTAGTACTATGTGGATTATTCCAACCTCCTTCCTTGCTTATCTACAACTTCTTTCTCCAACAATGAGAAATCTGAGTCCTATCATCAACCATCCATTTACTCACTTATTTAAGCCCCAGTATACATGCATACAGGAGGCTTCCCAGGTGACTTAGTGGTAAAGAATCTGCCTGCCAATGCAGAAGATGCATGTTTGATCCCTGGGTCTGGAGGATCCCCTGGAGGAGGAAATGGCAACCCACTCCAGTATTCTTGCCTGGGAAATCCCATGAACAGAGGAGCCTGACAGGCCACAGTTCTTGGGTTGCTAAAAGTTGGACATGACTGAACAACTGAGCACATATATGCACATGTTAACCTGAAACTCCATGAAAAACAACTTTACTGCCTTTACTGACTAGCTTTTGGGGATTATGCGGAATTCTGTTTGTCCTCAGCCTTAGAGTTTCCAGTCAAAACACTGTTTTCCTAAGCTGCTTATGTCAGTTCCTCTCCACTCCCCTTCCCGCCTCCCCACCAACTGCTTGCACTGAGGTTTGTCATACATTTGCAATCAAGTTAGACTCTTCTGTCACAGTCTGGGGTTCCCCAGCCATCCTGGCTGATTTTTAAGTATTTGTCTATGTTAATAAAGTTTACTTTTTGTGTTGTGAAGTCTGTGGATTTGGCTAAATTGGGTAGCATCACGTATCTAGCACTCCAGTGTTATACAGAATATTCCATCACCCAAAAATTCCCCCAAGCTTGCCCTTTGCGGTTAACCACTCCTGCTTCCCCAAATCCCTGGCAACCACTCATCCATTTTTCATCCCTATAGTTTTACTTTTCCCAGAATGTTATGTGAATGAAATCATAAAACATGTAGCTTTTTAGGTCTGTTTTCTCTATTTAGCAAAATGGATTTAAGATTCATCCATGTTGCCATATGAATCACTATCTCAGTAATTTTTTCACAGATAAGTATGCCATCAAATGGTTACACTACGATTTGCCAATTCATTGATTAAAAGACATCTTTGTTGCTTCCAGTTTTTAAAAAATATTTATTTATTTTGTCTGTGTTGGGTCTTCATTGCTGTGCCTGGGCTTTCTCTAGTTGCGGCAAGCGAGGGCTACTCTTCTTTGTGGTGCATGAGCTTCTTATTGAGATGGTTTCTCCAGTTGCAGAGCACAGGATCTAGGGGATGTGGGCTTCAGAAGTTGTGGTTAGTTGCACTGGGGCATGTGGAATCTTCCTGGACCAGGGATCGAACCCATGTCCCCTGCATTAACTGGTGGATTTTTAACCTCTGGACCACCAGGGAAGTCCTCCAGTTTTTAATGACTATGAATGAAGCTGCTGTAAACATTTGTGTATAGGTTTCCATGTTAACATATTTTTAATTCACTTGGATACACATCTCGAGTATAACTGCCTGTGTATCATAAGTCTATGTTAAATTTTATAAGAAACCACCAAATTGTCTTCCAAAATGACTGCACCATCTTCCATCCTCATGGGCAGTGAATGAGGGTTCCTATTGCTCTGCCTTGCTGTCAATAAGTATTTGTGGTGATCAAGTTTGTTTTTTATTTTTTTGGATTTTGGCCATTCTATAGATCTGCAGCAATATTAAATAGTTGCTTGCATTTTTATTTTCTTAGTGAAAAATCACTTTGAGCATCTCTTCCTATGCTTATTTGCCATCCACTTATCTTCTTTGTTGGGCTTCCCTGATAGCTCAGTTGGTAAAGAATCTGCCTGCAATGCAGGAAACCCTGGTTCGATTCCTGGGTCAGGAAGATCCACTGGAGAAGGAATAGGCTACTCACTCCAGTATTCTTGGGCTTCCCTTGTGGCTCAGATTTGGGTAAAGAATCTGCCTCAAGCCTGGGTTTGATCCCTGGGTTGGGAAGATCCCCTGGAGAAGGGAAAGGCTACCCATTCCAGTATTTTGGCCTAGAGAATTCCATGGACTGTACAGGCCATGGGGTCACAAAGAGCTGGACATGACTGAGAGGCTTTCACTATCTTCTTTGTCAGTTTAGGTTTTTTGCCTATTTAACAAACTGGATTGTATATTTTCTTATTTTTGAGCTTTAAGAGTTCTTTATTCTGGATACATGTTCTTTATAAGATATGTGATTTGCAGACGTTTTCTTAGTGTGTGGTTTGTCTTTATTTCTCTTAACAATGTTATTGCAGAGCAAAAAGTTTTCTTTCATGAAGTCCAGTTTGTCCATTTTTCTTTCATGAACCCTGCTTTTAGTACAGTATTTCAAGCTCATCACCCAAAGAGAAGTTACGCAGACTTTCTTCTAGAAGTTCTATAGTTTTCTGGTATAGAGTTATTTCTATGATCCTTTTTGAGTTAAGTTTTATATAAGATTACAGTTTAATTTTGTTTTTATTTTCTTTTTGGCATGCAGTCATCTGATTCTTCCAGCACCCTTAGTTGAAAAACCTATCCTTTGCCAGGTATTGCCCTGGCACCTTCAAAATTCAGTTGATCAAATTGGTGTATATACTGGGGTTAATTTCTGAGCTCTCTGCTCTGCTCCTTTCTCAGAGCTTTTGCTTCTTCAGATCCTTGTAAGGCTGTCTTCTTATTCAGGATCAGTGTGAAAGTCACCTTTTTAAAGAGGTCTTTCCGGGTCACCCGAGTTAAACTTGTCCTCCTTTATTTGAAACATGTCATATTGCTGTGCTGTCTTTATAGCACTAAGACCTGAAATCATCTAATACTGGGTAAGAAAGTGTTCAGGCCAAGGAGATACCATCCCACTGAAGTCCAAAAGGGGCAGATCATAAAAGAAAAGCCCCTTCCTCTCTGGCCCTGTCTCACTTGTTAAGCCCTCTGTCAGCTCCAGATCCCAAGCCCAGGTCTTCTGTCTCTGTCCTCAGTGAGTGGATCCAGTGGTTTCCATTCTCACTGTGCATGAGCTTTAACTGGGGGAGCTTTAAGAACACTGATTCCCAGGCTCCACCCCAGGGACTCTAATGTAATTATGTGGAAATGTGACTTGGTCATCTGTATGTTTTAAAAGCTTCCCAGTTGATGGCAGTGTGCAGCCATCATTTCCAGCTTGAATGCTGCCCACAGTTGGTACTCAATAAATGGTTGTTGAATGACTCGATGACGACATGTAACTTAAGTTGGTAGCTCTGCATTTGTACCAGGTGGGTGGCAGAAAGTCAGTGAGGGTGATCAGGAACTTTGGTTCTGCTGGGGTTTGTGGCATTAACCAGCAAGGATGATGTACTCACAGCCCTCTCGATCTGCTATCTGAGGTGGGATTTCATTTTTCTTCTCTTTTCTGGCTGTGCCGTACAGCTTGTGGGATTTTAGTTCCCTGACCAGGAATCGAACTCAGGCCCTCACAGTGAAAGCACTGAGTCCTAACCACTGGACCACTAGGGGATTCCCTTAGGTGGGATTTCTGAAGAGCTGTATTTCCTTTTTATTGAGATATATTTCACAGAACATAAAATTCACCCTTTAAAAATGTACAGTGGTTTTAGTATACTCTCAAAGTACAACCATCACTGCTAATTTCAGAACATCTTCATCACCCCTAAAAGAAGCCTTGTACCCATGAACTGTCTTTCAGTTAGCATAATGTTTTCAAGTTTCATCCATGTTGCAGCAGTGATCAGTACTTCATTCATTTTAATGGCTGAGTAATGGTTCATTGAGTGGATATACCAGTCGGTTTATATATTCATCAGTTGATAGACATTTGAATTGTTTTCAATTGTGGGCTGTTGATAATGAGTCAGGAACATTCATGTGTAAGTTTTTGTATGAACTTGTCTTCAGTTCTTTTGGGTATGTACTTAGGAGTAGAATTGCTGGGTCCTATGGTAACTCTATGTTAAACTTTTTGGGAAACTGCCAAACTGTTTTCCCCAGTGGCTGTACCATCTTACAAGTCCATCAGTAATGTGTGAGGGTTCCAATTTCCCTATATCCTCACTAGCATTTATTATCATCTGACTTTTTGATTATAGCCCTCGTTATGGGTATGTGAAGTGGTATCTCATGTGTGTTTTTTTTTTTTTTTTTTTTCAATTATTATTTACTTATTTAGCTGCACTGGGTCTTAGTTGCAGTACATGGGATCTTTGAAGCAGCAGGTGGGATCTAGTTTCCTGACCAGGGATCGACCCCAGGCCCCCTGCATTGACAGTGAGGAGTCTTAGCCACTGGACCACCAGGGAAGTCCCTCACGTGATTTTGATTTTGATTTCCGTTTTTCTGATGACTTAAAGCATCTTTTCATGTATATCTTCCATTTGTTTATCTTCTTTGGAGAAATACCCATTCAAATTCTTTTCCCATTTAAAAAATGATTTGTCCTTCTGTTGAATTCTGAATTATTTATATATTCCTGATATTAGATCCTTACAAATGATTTGCGTTTATTTCTTCTGATTCCATGTGTTGAGAAGACCTGTTTGAAAGTGCCTTTTGGAGTATAAAAGTTTTAAATGTTGATGCAGTCCAGTGGATTTATTTTTTCCTTTAGTTGCTTATGTTTTAGGTGCCATGTCTAAAAATCCACTACCTGATCCAAGATCATAAAGATTTATGCCTGTTTCGTTTTACAAGTTTTATAGTTTTAACTCTTACAGTTAGTTCTTTGATCTCTTTCGCATTAGTCTTTTGTATAATGTATATGGGAGTCCAACTTTATTCTTTTGTGTCTATCCAGTTGTTCCAGCATGATTTGGTGAAAAGACTACGCTTTTTTGGGCTGTACCACATGTCTTGTGGGATTCCAATCTCCTGACCAAGGATCAAACCCAGACCCATGGTAGTGAAAATGCTGAGTCCTAGCCACGGGACCACCAGGGATAATCCCAGACTATTCTTTTCCTACTGAATTATCTTGGCACTTGTTGAAAATCAATTGACCATAGATGTATGACTTTATTTCTGGACTCTCAGTTCTATTCCATCGATCTATGTATCTTTCCTTATGCCAGTACCACATGGTGTTTTTTTTAATTAAAAAAAAATATATTTGGCAGTTCCAGATATTAGTTGAGGCATGTGGGCTCTTAGTTGAAGCTTTTGGGATCCAGTTCCCTGACAAGCCCCCACCTCCCCTCCCCTGTAGGGGGAGTCTTAGCCACCAGAGTTCCCACACAGTCTTGATTACAGTTGTGTTGGAGCAGGTTTTAAAATTGTGAAGTATAAGTCTTACAACTTTGTTCTTCCCCTACTAAGATTGTTTTGATCATTCTAGGTCCCTTCTGTTTCTACCTGAATTCTAGGATCAGCTTGTCAATTTCTGCAAACAAAAAGACGGTTGGAATTTTTATAGAAGTTATGTTCAACTTGTCAATCCGTTTGGAGAATACTGCCATCTTAACAAATCTTAACAATATGTTATCCAATTCATGAACAAAAATGTTTACATTTATTTAGGTCTTCTTTAATTTCTTTCAATGTTTGTTAGTATTCAGTATACAAGTCTTCTATTTCTTCTGTTAAATTTATTTGTAAGTATTTTATTCTTTTTTGATGCTACTGTGAATGAAATTGTTTTCTTAATTATTAATCCATTTTGGTATTGTTCATTTCCGGGCTTCCCTAGTGGCTCAGAGGTAAAGAATCCCCCTGCCAATGCAGGAGATTTGATCCCTGATCAGGTTTGATCCGAGTCAGGAGGACCCCCTGGAGATGGAAACAACAGCCCACTCCAGGGACAGAGAAGCCTGGAGGGCCATACTCCATACCTTGCAAAAGAGCCCAACACAACTTGGTGACTAAGCAACAACAAAATCATGAAGGGTACTGGATTTTTACCAAATGCTTTTTCTGTGGCTACCGAGTTGATCATGTAAGTGTAGTGTTTTTCCTTCTGAGTGGTTTTAAGAAGGGTCTCCTGCCAGTAGGTAAGTCTGACTAGTCTGAACCTAGGTATCAACATAGCTGGTAGGGGAGATATCTGGCTGCTCTTTTTTTTTTTTTTGTGGCTGGTCGGATGAGAACACTATTATTAAAATATTTTTACCCCCGAAAATAGGCAATACCTGCATATGATAAAAAACTAATTATTTAGGAAAAATTCAACCATGACAAGCAAGTCTGTTTTGACCCTGACACTCTAGTTTCTGCCCTCTTAAACAACCACCGCGTTAATTTCATTTCCTGGAACACTGAGATGTTTTCCTGCTACAAGGAAGGGCAGAGGTGAACAGTTGCCTCAGAGACTTTATAGCGTGAAAATCCTGAAGTATTTTCTACCTGGCCCTTTACAGAAAAATATGCTGATTCTTCTTCTTCTTCTTTTTTCTTTTAAAGTCTCTTACCATTTCAAAGGATGATGCTATGATATGCTATGCTATCTTTGTGTACATGTCATTTTATGCGCGAGAGGTTCGGCAGAATGAATTCCTTTACGGCGAATTGCTAGGTCTTCCGGTCTCAGCCTTTGTCATGTTGATAGATATTACCGCACAGCTCTCTGGGGAAGTTGAACCAATTTACATTCTCTCCAGCAATGCATGCTTGAGCCTGTTCCCGGGAGCCTCGCACTCACAGTGCGCTACTAATTTGATGCTTGCTAATCTGATAAATGAAAATGGTACCCGTCTTTGTAATCTGGGTTTTTCTTACAATGAATAAGGTTTAGCATCTTTTCTTAAGCCTAAAAAGTTAAAGCAAAACCAAAAACCAAAGCAAAACCAAAAAGCAAAGAATAGACAACTCCTGAGCCCTTTACTTCTCAGACGACTCGGAGCTCCAGGCCTGGTCACTCGCACCCGGCGGGATGCAGGGCGCGGCTCGGACTGAAGTGGGCGGCCGCGGACCCCCGGCTCCTCCCAGCCCCTCCCCAGTCCGCGGAGCCCCGCCCCGAGCCGGCCTCTGGCGGGCCTGGGCGGAGCACGTGGCCCGGTGGGCGGTGCTGCGCTGCATGATTTATTCCCGTCCAGGAGCAGGAGTGCGAGCCCCTGGGTCTGAACCGCCGAGCGCCGGGTCCCGCGCCCTCGCCCCCACACCATGCCGAGTCCCCGTCTGCTGGCCGCGCTCTGCGGCGCGCTCTTCTGCGCCTCCGGACTCTTCGCCTTCTCCGGTGAGTCGATCGCACCGCCCTCTCGCCCTCGCCCCTCCTCTCCGCGCCGCTCGGAAGTTCGCCGCCGCGCCCTCCCTCTGCCTCCGCTGTTTACAAACTTGGTCCAAGAGCCGGAGCTGAGCCGAGGGGCGACCTCTTCGGTTGCGCTCGGGCGGGCGGCGGGGATGCTCCCGGCCTCTCCTGCTCGGGGTGGGGGTTTGGCCGGTGCTCGAGGCTTGAGCGTTGGGCGGGGGCTCGGGACACTGGGTGACAGCCCAGCCTCCCCCAGGGAAGTGGCTTACACAGAACAAAGGAATCCGCTCTGTGGGGCCTCTCTTTTCCCATCTGTAAAATGAGGCCACATCCCTCGTAGCCCAGACGGTAAAGAAATCTGTCCGCAATGCGGGAGACCCGGGTTCAATCTCTGGGTAGGGAAGATCCCCTGGAAGAAGAAAGGGCAACCCAGTCCAGTACTCTTGCCCGGAGAATGCCATGGCCAGAGGCTCCTGGCGGGTTACAGCCCATGGGGTCGCAAAGAGTCGGACACGACTGAGCGACTAACAGTGCTTCTGCGCTCCTTCCACCAGGAAGTTTCTAGGACTCTTGTACTGATAAATCTTTTCCAGGCAACTTTACCTGGAAACTCCTTCCCAGGCCATGCCGGCGGCTGGTCTGTTCATTGGGATTATATCCTCCGTTTAAAAATAGGTATTTGGTCAGATAAGCGAGGGGCTGGCTAGGGAGCCAGAGGACTGGATAGGCTTGGCTGGGTGGGGGTTGGGAGGAACTCAGGAGGGGCCGAGGAGCCTAGAGAGGGATTCGGAAAAGGGCTCCGACCGGAGATGGCGGCTCCTGACTCCCCTCTCTCCGTATGGCCTTGGCCTGCCGCTTTATCTTGCTTGGCCCTCCTCCCCTGCCTAGGACGCATCCTGCTGAGAGCTGGGCCTCCAGCAGGCTGGTGATGGGGATGGGCGATGCCCCACACCGCGGGCTGAGGAAAGGGTGCCCATGGGGTGAGCGGGATATGGCAAAGACTCTTCAGGCACCGCTTGCATCCTTTCTTCCTAGGAATAAGATTGATGAAATACGTTGGGGTGGGAGGGTCATGGCTGAGCCCCGGCTCTGTCATCCGGAGCCAGTCTGCCCCCGCCCCCCCACAAGGAGTGGAAGCCTTAAAGCCACGTGAAGTCTCTTGGAGACACAGAGAGATGGCTGGGTCTTAAAAGTCCCTTGCCTCGCCTCCCCTGGCCCCACAGCCTGAGCCCTGGCAAAATGTCCCTGGGGAGATCTCCCAGAGAAGGCAGGACCCTGAAATCCCAAAGGTGAATTTGGAGACCCAGCTTAAGCGGGAAGGGGGAAGCTCCACAGCTGCGGCGCGCCGTGAGTGGGTCAGGCGCCTGGCAGGTAGGGAACACCTTTCTCTTCCTCTTTCCCCCTCCTCTGCTTTGCCCTGGAGCTTTGCAGGGAGAGCGCCCTTTGTGAGGGGGACAGAGGGGAGTCAAATTTTGCCTGCAGGAGCCCAAGGCTCTGGCCATTCTCAAGCCTCTGCTGAGGCAGTGCCTGCCGCCTGTCAGGTCAGGGAGGGGATTAACCTGCTATTTAAAGCCAATGACTAATGGCTCATTGGGAGCCGCCTTAAGCTCCTGAGGCCCCCACCGCTCATTAACGGTGTTCAAGCCCCCGCCCAGCTCTCCAGGGCCTTGGGATTTCTGGGGGGCCCTCCAGCCTGGGATGGTGTGACTCTGCAGGGAGGAAAAAAGGTTTCTCATGTCTCACCCCAAGTGATGCGTAGGGTTGTGGGGTCTGGGGCAGCCCTTCTGGGATGCAAAGATCAAGTAGAAGATGCTCTGAAGGTCTGGCTGACCTAATGGGCTGAAGTCCACCCAAGTCAAAGCACTGGGGACAGACTAACATTTGTCACCTAGGCCCCCAGATAGAATCTGTGAAGTCCTCTTCAGCCCTCTTCCCACCTCTTGTTGTTGCCCAGTGTTTCTCAAATCCACCTTCTTCCTTACCTCTCAGCCTGACTTCATCTTTTACCAGGAGGCCTGTGGCAGCATCCTTGATGCTTTCCTGGTCTCCTTTCTCACCTGCTCAGTCACATTTCCATGCAGAGCCGGAGGGATCTTTGTATACTTCTGAGCCACTTCTCCACCCCACCAGCCCATCCACATCTCAGCACAAGGGCTTTTCTTGACATTCTCCCTCACCATCTAGGAAATGGCTTCCCCAATCCCACCTCATGCTTGTGAACCTCTGACTTTTTCCGGTGGCCAGTGGTGGGGATGCTAAAGGAGGGTTAAGAGCCCTAGTTCTGCAGGATGAAGAGTCTCCACTTGTCATTCGTAAGGTCCCCCCACCCCCAACCTCCCTTTTCGGCTATGTCTTTATTCTTGTTCTGCAGCATACCATGTGCTCTGGGCTTCTGCTTCTTTTTGGAAAGTTCTTTCCTCATTCCCCAGCCAGGCACCATCCCACTGTGACTTTTAGCCAGCCCAAATGTCCTTACCTCTGAACCTGCCAGCTTTCTGGCAGAAATCATCCTCCCTTGGCCGCTCACGCAGCAAAGCTTATGGTGCCTCCTCATTACCTGGTGACTTGTAGGTCACCACCACTTTCCTCTGACTTTTTATTTTTTTTAAAAAATAGGTATTTGCTTAGTTGGCTGTATCTGGTCTTAGTTGTGGCATGCAGGATCTTCAGTCTTAATTGCAGCATGCAAACTCTTAGTTGAGGCATGTGGGATCTAGTTGCCTGACCAGGGATCGAACCCAGGCCCCCTGCATTGGGAGTGTGGAGTCCCAGCCACTGGACCACCAGGGATGTCCCTCTTTTGGCTTCTTGAGAGCCAGACTGCATCTGTCTTAGGGGCCCAGAATGTATACCTGGTAGTTGCCCAACCCCCCCCCCCCAATATTTACTCAATGCATGACTGTTCCTAACCCAGAACTGGCATTGCAGGTGACTCCTGTGACTCCAGCCAGTGCCTGAATGGTGGGACCTGCTTGTTGAACGAGGACAGAACCCCCCCCTTCTACTGCCTCTGCCCCAAAGGCTTCACGGGCCTCCTGTGCAACGAGACGGAGCTCGGTACCTATCCTCGGCCGTGCCTGCTGCTCCCCGCCAGCTCCCAGCTGCAGCCCAGGCTGCTGGCCTAGCTTGTCCCGCTGTGGGCAGTGGTCCCCAGCACCCCTCCCGTTGTTTGCCGCCCTTTTCCTGGAAGCTCCCAGGTCACTTGGAAAGCTGGGTGCTTCCTTCACTTGGGCTGACTCACCTCCACGTGACCCTTCTTGGCTCCAGGCTGGCCCAGACCCCATCGGGCAGATTGAGGGGGGTGAGGGAGGAGCTGGGGGGCTCTGGCAGGCAGTGGGCCGAATTTGGGTGGAGGGTCCTTTGGGGCTTGGCCTGTCTGTCGTTGCCTGTCTCCAGCTCCTTCTTGACCACCTGCCCGTCTTACCTGCTTCCTCCCCAGATGCCTGTTTCCCAAACCCCTGCCACAATGATGGTGAGTGCCAGGTAACTGACCACGGCCTCCGAGGGGATGTCTTCACCGAGTACATCTGCAAGTGCCCTGTTGGATTCAGGGGCACCCACTGTGAGAGCAGTGAGTATCCAGGGGTGCCTGCTCCGAGGGGCACACCCTGTACCACAGGCCTGGTGGCTCAGGCCACATGCTGGCCTTCCTTCTGCGTCAGGGTCTCCTCTGGGTGGATTTGGAGCAGGGCAGAGCTCAGTTACTTTGGACTGGGGAGGCAGGGAGGGACTCTGTCCCTCCCCAGGCTTCTTCCTGCCTGGTTCTCTCTCCTGGGACTGCTGGCCAGGCCTGATGTCCCTGCAGGGGAGTGAGGGGTGGGGGTGACCCCAGAGGTCGTGGGAGTGTTATTTTCTGTCACCACAAACAAGACATACAGCCTTAGAGTTAAGTCCTGGGATTTTTCTACCAAGAAGGGAAAACCAACACATTCTTAATCTTTTGGGGCCCAGGGAGTCGGTTAATAAGGTTTGATCCTTAGGGTCTGACAGTGCTGGCCCAAGTGTGACCTCTGGCCTCCTCGCGGAGCTCAGAGAGGAGGGAGAGGCCTGGGCAGCCTGGGCTGTCCGCTCACAGCCAGGCGGTCAGAGGCCCGGCGTGTGCAGAGGGGCTGACCAGCCTGGCTCGCTTGGTTATCCACCCAGCCACAGCTCGGCCCTGGCGGGTGCCCAGCAGACCTTGCCAGTGGCGTCTGTCCATGCCGTCCTCGCTCCTGGCCTAGCTGAGCTTCCTCCCACAAGCCGGGACTCTTCCTCACCTGCCATGGGGTGGGCGAATCTAGGCCCGGGGCTGGATGGGGTGAGGGAGGCGGTGCCCGATATCTGCAGCCCGGGGGGTCTATCCCTGAGCGGGTGAGCTCTGGGCAGATACGGGGGCGGTCTCCAGGGGAAGGAGAAAGGGCTGGGCCAGCCGGGTGGGAGCCAGCTCCCGGGGGAGACCAGGTAAGTGCCTGCTCACCCTTCACCTCAGAGGAGGGCTGGGACCAACGTGTCTGAGACGCTGGGTAGAGGAATGTGGGGGGTGGCGGGCGTTCGTCAAGGCCGCTGGGAGCCCTGGCTGGAGCCGGGTGGGCCCACTAATTACTGTGCCAGAGCCCAGGTAACCCTGGGTGTGCCTGAGTGTGAATTACTCATCTCGCCTGCTTCTGCTTCTCGGCTTGGGGTCTGTCCCAGGCTGGAAGTGGCAACGACCACAAACGGCGAGGAACCGCCCCCCCCCCGCCATAGGGCCCTCTGTTGCCCCCCCTACTTGTTACCTGGTGTGTGTCTTTGGAGCCCATAAGGACCCCGCAGGCATGTTTGGGGCCCGCTGGCTGTGGACGCTGGGTGTGGACGTGAGGGCTGAGAACAGAACAGATGTGAGTTCGGATCTCCGTTCAGCCAGCGGCCGGCTCTGATCTCGGCCACATGGCCTCGCTTGTGCCTCTGTCTCCCTCTGAAAGGGTCATACACCGAGCTTGGTTGGAAGACAAGTGGGTCCCTCCTCGGTTCTCTGCTTGGGACCCGAGGTCCAGGCTTGCAGGCTTGGCCCCCGAAAACCACATTGCTGGTGAAGGCGATGGGCCTAGGCCAGGGGGGTCGTCCCGATGGCCGGTCAGGACCAGTAGTTAGAAGGCCCAAAGGGTAGAGTAAACAATGGCACTCACACTCCATTCAGAAAACTCCTGCCAGTGAGAGTCTAGAAAACTCCAGGCACATGTGCCCAGTGCTTTATGTGCAGTGTAAGGACTGTTCGCTGCTGTCTGAGGGGCCCTTCTTACAAAGTCATCCTCCGGGGGCTGGGCTGGATGTGGCGGGACATGGAGGAAGACAGGAGGTCATACTGCTATCTGCTCACCAGCCCACCCCCTGTGTTAGAGTAATTGCTGCTTGATGTCCTGTGAAAAAGAGACCACCTCCTGCAGCCTGGTGGGGGACTCCAGCTGCCAGTCGTGACATGTGGGCCTCGCCTGGAACCTTCTAGCAGCCCAGTGTCCCAAACCCCTTCACGACTCTGCCCGGCCCCTCTGTTCCTCACTGTGTGCTTTGTTTCCGCACCTCCTCCTTGGCCCTCGTTGTCCCTTCATGGTATCTGCTCTGGGTCCTCTGGGTCCTCAGCACAGGCCACAACTGTCTTGTTCTTGTGTCTTCTGGGCCCCGCCTGCGTGGGTGGCCCTCTGACTGCCCTTCTCCCCCTCAGGTTGCACCTCGCCGCTGGGCATGCAGACGGGCGCCATTGCCGACTCCCAGATCTCTGCCTCATCCATGCACTTGGGCTTCATGGGTTTGCAGCGCTGGGCCCCAGAGCTGGCCCGCCTGCACCACACGGGCATCGTCAACGCGTGGACGTCCAGCAACTACGACAGAAACCCTTGGATCCAGGTATGGAAGGGGTGGCCCAGGCATGGGTGATATGTTAGGAGTGAAGGTGGTGTGATGGGAGATTGTGGGTGCCTACGTTGGGGGGGACACCATGGGAGGGTTCAGAACTGGGGTCCAGGTAACAGGGTAGCCGGTTCCCACAGGTGAAGTATGTTTAAGTGGAGGGCTGCTCTGGGGGCCTGGAGTGGGTGGGCGGGATGAAGGGAGTGAATACTAGGCTGTTAGAGAGACTGTTTGCAATGTTTGCAGGCTCTGGAAGCTTGTCTTTTTTTTTTTTTTTTAAGCCTTTATTGAATTTGTTACAATATTGCTTTTGTTTTATGTCTTGGTTTTTTTGGCCACAAGCCATGTAGAATCTAGTTCTCCAACCAGAGCGGGGATGGAGCCCATGCCTCCTGCACTGGAAGGCAGATTCTTAACCCCTGGACCACCAGGGAAGTCCCTGGAATCTTGTCCCTGTGTCCTGAGCACTGAGTCCAGAGCCTGGAGAGGGCCAGATGAGAAAGCCCCTATTCTTTGTCCTGACTGGGGGAGTGACGAGGGTAGGAAGAACCCGGGAGATAGGGTTCTGTCCTGCCTGCCCTGGTCCAGGTGAACCTGATGCGGAAGATGCGGGTGACGGGCGTGGTGACCCAGGGGGCCAGCCGCGCAGGGAGTGCTGAGTACCTGAAGACTTTTAAAGTGGCCTACAGCACCGATGGGCACCGATTCAAGTTCATCCAGGTTGCAGGGTCGTCAGGAGAAGGGCGTTCAGGAGATAAGGTGAGGTTTGTTGGGAACCCTGAAGAAGGGCTGTGGTCAGCAACCCCTAGGGCTCAGTGCTGTTTGAGGGCTCCCAAGAAGGCGAGGGTACCCAGGATGATGAACCATAAGGTGGGCTTTCAGGTGTATCTTGGCTCACAGAAATTGGGAAGCCCAGATTGTGTCTGTGCTCTGTGATTTACAAGTAATAGGCCCATATTACAGATATAAGAATTGTTTTTAGTTGCTCAGTCGTGTCTGACTCTTGTGGCCCCACGGACTGTAGCCTGCTGGGCTCCTCTGTCTATGGGATTTCCCAGGTAAGAATACTGGAGTGGTAGCCATTTCCTTCTCCAAGGGATCTTCCCAACTCAGGGACCGAACCCACGTCTCCTGCATTGCCAGGTGGATTCTTTACCACTGAGCCACCAGGGAAGCCCATAGATAAGAATAGTGAGACTCAAGAAGTTTCAGTGACTTGAGGGTGGCTGTAGTGGTGGAGATGGGATGCGTTTATAGCCTTCAGGGATACCATGTACAGTTGTATGCGTTGTGCACTGCTCAAGGGCTACTACTTAGCATCATTCACAATGTAGACCTCATGTGTACTTCTGTCTGTGGGAAAATTGTTGTTATAAAGTCTTTTGAGAGAGGAGTACCTTTTCCTAATTTGCGTAGAGGCACCCTGTAGATCATAGGTGGTCCTGGGTGAAAGATGAGGATTTACACCTACGCCCCATGGTGACCAAAGAAGGTATGAAAAAGGGAATCTGTTGAGGGCTGTGGACTGTCTGGAGGAACGGGGAACTCCTGCCAGCTCTGCTATGCACACCTCTGTCTCCTGGCCCGAAGTGGAAGTGGGGGAGAGACCACCCCAGGAAGTGGGACTGCCCGCACTGACCCACTCCTCCAATCTGCCTCTTCCCTCCTAGATATTTATAGGTAATGTGAACAACAGTGGCCTGAAGATCAACATGTTTGATACCCCCTTGGAGGTGCAGTATGTGAGACTGGTGCCCATCATCTGCCACCGGGGCTGCACCCTCCGCTTTGAGCTCCTTGGCTGTGAGTGGAATGGTGAGTGCCAGTGGCTCTGCCATCCTCAGAGATGGCTGTCCCTGTCCCCTCCTTTCTCAGCCACGGTGAGGAGTTGGGTAGGCAGGCAGCAAGGCCCAGGAACCTGAGCTCACACAGAAGGATCACCAGGCCTTAAGGAGTCCTGCCCAGGTGCTTACTCTTTGCTGGTTGTTAAAAGGAAAAAAGGACTTCTGCGGCTCAGTGATAAAGAATCCGCCTGCAATGTAGGAGAGCCGGGTTCAACCCCTGGGTCGGGAAGATCCCCTGCAGGAGGAAATAGCAACCTGCTCCAGTATTCTTGCCTGGGAAATCCTGTGGATAGAGAAGTCTGAGGGGCTACAGTCCATGGGGTTGCAAAGAGTCAGAGATGACTTAGCAACTAAATAGCAAATGACAACAAAGAGGAAAAAAAAGATACCACTTCAGTTTTCAAAATATTTTCACGTACTCTGATAGGTACCTCGAGCTTCTAGAACATTTAGCGTTGGTTCTGTTTTGCAGATGTCAGTTCTACCAGGGCAGGGAGTTTGTTTTGTTCTCGGCTGCATTCCCAGTGCATAGAATAGAGCCTTGATCATAGGCGCTCAATAAATACTGATTAATGAGTGAATGAATGAAGGAGGAAAGTGAGGCCCAGATAAATTGTTTATCGAGGGCACACAGCTGGTAGGCATTAAAACTTGGTCTGGATTCCTGGGCTTTGACACCCACTCATCCACGGTTTCTCCCTCCCAAACCTATAATCTGCATTCAGGAGAAACATTTCGGGACTTGGAGGGTCATAGGGCTGGAGATGGTGCTTCTTGTCTCTGTTTCCGGAGAGATCAGGGTACAGGGGTTGGGCTGAGGGCATTGTCTGCCCAGCTCAGTTCAGCCTTTCTTTCTCCCTGAGGTCTGGATATTTTTCTCTTTTCAGCGACAGTGCCACCTGCTGGCTGCCGTCAGAACTGCAGGGCTCTCTAGGCAGAGCTTGCAGAGCAGAGATGGCTCTCTGCCTTTCTTGTCTTAACCCAGGACCTGCCCTTTGTGCCTCCTTCCCCACTGTGGATCCTCTTTCTGTTATTGCATTTCAGTTACCACCCCAAACCACTCAGAGCTGAGTTCAGTGCCTGTCTGGGGTTATTCTTTTTTTAAAGCATGAAGTAAACTCAGTTTATTTTTGCTCCCAGGGTCACTGCCTTTTGAACCTAATTGTTTTGGGGAGTTAAAGACTCTGCCTTTTGCTGAAAGAAAATTTAAGCAATTGGTAAAGGACAGAGCAGGTCTGGGGACTCAAACCATGGGCTCGTCTCCCTGGTGTCCCTCACTACTTGCTGTCATAGTCCGAAGCCCTTGCCTGTTTAAAGTTGCTGACCTCAGCCTCTCATGTCACAACTGGCTCCTTCTAAGGCCAAGAGAGGGTGTGTTTGGCAAGGGGAGGAGGTGAAGCTGGCTTGTTTATTTTCCTTAAGGATTGGACCAATCTCCTTTCCCTTGTAGGGATTTGGGTTGGCTGGAGAGAGTATTGGTGTGTGCGTGTGTGTGTATACATGTGTGCACGTCCATGAGACTGAGGTCTGGGCATTTCTGGGCATGCCCTGCACTAGATTCCTCTTTACCAGCAGACACAGTCTCCTTGGTGAATTGATTAGTTAACTCAGTAGATATTTATTAAGGTATTTGTTAAGCTCCTTCTGAGTGTCTGGCTCTAGGGAGTAAGGCTGTTGGGTTCTAATGAGAGAGTCTAATGTGAGATAAGAAGCAAATATAAAACAAAGGTCAGATAGCAGTAAGAATGATAAAGGAAAAATTAGCAGGAGATGTGACGATGGTGACTTGGGGTGAAGAGAGGGAAGGGCATGGGGACTGCCCTGTTGGGATGGCCTTTGAGTGGAAGGTTGAATAATGCAGATCAGGCCATGTGAAGAACTTGGAAAGGGCATCCCAGGTGAGGAATTGGTGAGTGCAAAGCCCTTGGGACACGTTGAAGGGTAGAAGGGAGGCCAGTGGGGCTTGAGCCTAGAAAATGAAGGATGACTTGGTGGGCGATGGGCAGAGATGGACCAGGCAGGGACCGTGTGGACCATTTTAAGGATTCAGGCCTTTGTCCTCAGAACAACAGGCAGCCATTGTTGCGGTGGTGCTGATAGGCTGTGGTTAGAGTTGGGTCCAGAAGGGACCCCTCAGGCTGTATAGGGAGAATGGAGGCAGGGGGCATTGTGAGCGAGGGGGAGACCTGTGGAGATAAGGCGGCTTGGGTCAGGGTGGCGCAGCCAGTGGACTGGGTGGATGAGTGTCTTCTACTCCAAGTGAGCTCCATGGCCTGGCAGAATGAGCATCACTTGGAAGCTTGTAAACTTCCAGCCCCACCCTAGACCTTCTGAGACAGAATCCCTGTATTAGCAGGGTCCCTCAGTGATCTAAGGGCTTCCCAGGTGGCGCTAGTGGTAAAGAACCCACCTGTCAATGCAGGAGACATGAGACAAGGATTTGATCCCTGGGTTGGGAAGATCCCCTGGAGGAGGGCATGGCAACCCACTCCAGTATTCTTGCCTGGAGAATCCCATGGATAGAGGATCCTGGAGGGACTATAGTCCATGGGATTACACAGAGTCAGACATGACTGAAGTGACTTAGCTCGCACGTATGCACCAGTGATCTGAAAACCATCAGTATTCTGGTTCAGATGGTGAAGAATCTGCCTGCAATGCAAGACACCTGGGTTCGATCCCTGGATTGGGAAGATCCCCGAAGAAGGGAATGCATCTCACTCCAATATTCTTGCCTGGAGAATCTCATGGAAAGAGGAGATTGGTGGTCTATAGTCCATGGGGTCGCAAAGAGTCAGACATGACTGAGTGGGCTAACACTTCATTTCACGTCTGCTGATCTAAGAGAAACACTACTGTGGTACCTAGATGGGGAGTCTGAGGACCAGAGTGGGGAGGAGGCTTCCCCAGGCTCACACAGGGTGTGGTGGAGCTGAGCTCTTCGTGGTGCCCTGCCAGTTCTCTTTTATCTGGAAGGCTGTCTGACTTCTGGGGAGGGGGCCCGTAATGATGGGGAAATGTCGTGCTGGAAGCAGATGGGGTGTAGAAGGGTGCACCATGATCAAATGATGCCTTGGCTCCTCTCCAGAGTGCTCCAGGTTTATGCCAGCCCCTTGGCCTTCCAGGTCTGGAGCTTTGGGATGAGCCAGCTCCCAGCCCATCAGCCTATCTTTATGGGAGAGGCTGAAGGTTACCTGATGCATCACCGTCACAGAGATGGTGTGATTGATCAGCATCGGCACCGTCTGAAGGCAAATGTCTTTACTGGCAAGGTCGCCAGCATCTGGGGAGATGTAAAGCACCATATACTATAGTCTGCTCCCAGATGGCACCGTGGATTTGCAAGTCTTACCCCAGATTCTGCAAAGGGACAGACAGTCAGTTGTGCAGTGAAGATTCTGACGTGTGTGAGACATACCTGTTATTCTCTTGGGAGTTTTTTTTTTAAAGATATTTATTTATTTGGCTACACCAGGTCTCAGTTGCACAATGTGAACTCTTAGTTTCGGCATTATGGGGTCTAGTTCCCTGGCCAAGGATCGAACCTGGGCCTCCTGACACTGGGAGTGTGGAGTCTTAGCCACTGGACCACCAGGGAAGTCCCCTCGTGGGAGTTTGTCTCCTGCCCATCCCCAGCCGTTCTGGTCTCCTGCAGGTGCAGATGAGAGGACAAAACAGCCTGGCACATTCCTGAATGTTTGGAGCAGGCCTGAGTGAACCCAAGGCCAGCTTCTCAGGCAACCCTCTCAGGCACGTCAGACAGCAGCAGAGTAGTGAATGTGTAAACCCTTTGGGAGGGGCTGTGGGGCAGGGAGACATGGTCGTTCCTGAGCCTCAGGAGTTCTGACTTGTTAGCTTCCACCTGCTGGAGAGCAGGAATGCTGTGCTATTCATCACTGGGTCATCACCAGGCAGGCCTTCCCAGCTCTGAGGGTGCAGGAGTGGTGGAGACAGTGTCACGTGTGGCATGGTGACTCGCTCTGTGTGTGTGTGTGGTGTGTGTCAGAGAGACCTGGGGACAGTGCTTCATGGCTCTTAGCCTCAGTTTTCTCATCTGTGGAATGGGGTTGCTAATATCCTGTTGATTCCGGTTTTTGTATGGTGGATTAAGTGACTGAAGTCAGCACTGAGTCAGTGAGATGGTTATTATTAGTTACTCCAGGACTTGGTGGTATGAATCGCAGCCGTACTGTAGGAACGACAGGAAGTGCTGTGAGTCCAGAGGAGAGAGGAGTCCTACCTGAGTGAGGTGGTCAGGGCAGGCTTCTTGGAGGAGGGGTCTGAGTCAGGCTTTGAAGGAGGGTGAGAGGTGGTGGATCAGGGCCCTGCCCTGGTGCAGAGGGAGAAGAGTAGTGGGTGATCTGTACAGAGCATCTGAGGGGCGTGGGCGGGAACTGAGCTGAGGTGTGGGTTGGGCTGTCAGCAAGAAATTATTTAGACCAGTTAGTTGGCTCTAAAAGGTGGAAGGAGATTGTTCTTTTGTTTTTTAATGGTTTTTAAGTGTAATTTTATTCTTTTGACTGTTCTGGGTCTTCATTGCTGTGTGGGCTTTTCTCTAGTTGCTGCAGCCGAGGGCTACTCTCTAACTGTGGCGCACGGGCTTCTCACTGCAGTGGCTTCTCGTTGTGGAGCACAGGTGTGCATGGGCTTCAGTAGTTGCGGCTCCAGAGCTCAATAGTCGTGGTGCACGGGCTTAGTTGCTCCATGGCATGTGGGATCTTCCTGGACCAGGGATCAAACCTTTGTCTCCTGCATTGCCAGGCAGATTCTTTACCACTGAGCCACCAGGAAAGCCTGAAGGAGCTTCTATGTGTTGTCCAAGAGGATGCCAGAGGCTTGTCAGAAGCCAGAGTTCTTTTCCCTTCACTGCTTCACTCTCACACCTACCGGGGGAGGCTTTGGATCCCAGATCTGGGTGACAGCCCCCCATCCCCCACCTTGTTGGCAGGATGCTCTGAACCCCTGGGCCTGAAGGATAATACCATCCCCAACAAGCAGATCACAGCCTCCAGCTACTACAAAACCTGGGGCCTGAGTGCCTTTAGCTGGTTTCCCTATTACGCACGACTGGATAATCAGGGCAAGTTCAACGCCTGGACCGCCCAGACCAACAGTGCCTCTGAGTGGCTGCAGGTGGGTCAGGGTCCTCCGGGGACGCAGGGCTGGGGTTGGGTAGGGCTGTGGGATCTATGACCCTGGACCAACCCTGGCTTCTGCTTGCCAAGAGGGAGTTTCTTTGAGACTTGTTTGTGTTCGACTTTGCTCTTTTCTTCCTCTTGTGTTCCCACCTTTCTGCTGATTCTGTAACTTGAGTGGGGGGATGGTGGAGGAGCTCAGAGTTGCTTCTGTCAAGGCTCTCAGCCCCGGGTGATGAGTGTGTGTGTGTAGAGGTGGGGCCACTTCCAGTGGCTGCCACAGGGTGATAAGGCTGAGCCCAGGGCCAGCAGGGCAGGATGGAGGAGGGACATGTCAGGCTTCCTGTGCCTGCTCTCAGAGGATGCTCTCTCACTGTCTGAGATCACACCGTGTGTTGGCTCTTGGACTTCACTGCAGCTGGGAAGCTCAGGAGAGTCATGGAGAACCAGAGCATCCTCTCTTATCTCTGAGGAACCCGGCTCCTGGCAGAGCGAGGACTTACCTGGGGCTCCCCTTCTGGTTGGCAGTGAGATGGCTTTGTAGTCTGGATCTTACTGAGCACCATCTGCCTCTGGTCAGCTGACAGGCTCCCCAGGTTGGACTGGGGGGCAGGAGGGTGGTGGTGTCTATAGGCCCCAAGGAGCACATTAGCCTGGGAGACTGGGTTCCATGAGAAGCTGCCTGTCTTTGGAACCCCCCAGGACCAATATCAGGCTCTGGACAGCCTGCAGGGCCTCATGAGCAGTTCATGTCCCTATAGACTATGGCCTCTCTGCCCGTTTCCATAGTACAAGGGTTGCTTGGGGCCAGGCTCTGAAATCTGACCTTTGTTGCAGTGAAGTGCTTGACAAAGTTGCTGGGATTATTTATGCCCATTTGATTGATGGGGAAACTGAGGCTCTGCCAAATGAAGTAATTTCCCCAAAACTAGAATGTATGCCCCAGCATGTATGTATGCTTTTCCCCACCTTACTGGAGATGGTGCAAGCAAAGAAGACGGAATTGATTTTTTTTTTCCCCCTTGTAGATTGACCTGGGCTCCCAGAAGCAAGTGACTGGCATCATCACCCAGGGTGCCCGAGACTTTGGCCACATTCAGTATGTGGCTGCCTACAAGGTGGCCTATGGTGATGATGGTGTGACCTGGACTGAGTACAAGGACCCGGGGGCCAGGGAAAGCAAGGTGAGTGTGTGTCCAGCTGTCCTGCCTTCCCCACTCCAGGGGTGCCCTGCGAGTCAGATCTTGGGGTCTGAGGGGGAGGAGGGCTGACTCTGGGGGCCTCCTGACACCTCCTCTGCCTCCAGATTTTCCCTGGTAACATGGACAATAATTCCCACAAGAAGAACATGATTGAGATGCCGTTCCAGGCTCGCTTCGTGCGCATCCATCCCGTGGCCTGGCACAACCGTATCACCCTGCGTGTGGAGCTGCTGGGCTGTTAGTGGTAGGCCCAGCTGCAGTGACTGGAAGGGCCCTGGGGCGGCTGCTTCTTTCCGTGGACCTGCTGCCTCCTCTGCCCGCCCTCCTGATTGTAGCTGACCGGGGGGCAGGCAGTGTCTCCCTCCCAGTCACCTCTCCCTCCCTCCTCCTCCCTCGCCCCCTCCCAGGGGTCTCTGGCACCCAGTCCTCAAGGCATCCCGTTTTCTTAGGCACGGTGGGAGCTGAGTAGGTCTGGGATGGACAGGGAAGGGCAAAGTACGGAGCGCGGGTGACCTGTGCCTCTCCAGGTCCCTTTGTCCAGCCCCCGTGTCCTTCCTGCGCTGCTCCCACACCCCACACCCCCAGGGCCCTGGAGGAATAAACAGGTCCTGAGGCCTCAGACTGGAGAGAACAGCCCGAGGCATGATGCTGCACTCCTGACCCCCAAGACTTCCCCCTCATCCCCACCCACTCCCCACAGACCCCTCTTGACTCTCATCTGGGAAGCCTAGAAAGAGGTAGAAGGTGGGGTGGGGTGGGTCTGTGGAGTGATGGGGGAGGAGGCAGGTGAGCGCAGGGAAGGCGGGGAGTCCCCTGTGCTGGTTCTTTACCCCCAGAGTACACAGGCAGCTTCCAAAATATATTTATATCACCCCCTGAATGCTCACTGTGGTTCATCATTGCTCCGTCGAAATGGGCTTCTGCCTGCAATGCAGGAGACCCTCGTTCGATTTCTGGGTTGGGAAGATCCTCTGGAGAAGGGATAGGCTACCCACTCCAGTATTCTTGGGCTTCCCTGTGGCTCAGCTGGTAAAGAATCTGCCCGCAATGCGGGAGACCTGGGTTTGATCCCTGGGTTGGGAAGATCCCCTGGAGAAAGGAAAGGCTACCCACTGCAGTATTCTGGCCTGGAGAATTCCTTGGACTGTATAGTCCATAAGGTCGCAAAGAGGCAGACACCACTGAGTGACTTTCACTCACTCAATGGGCTTAGACTTGGGCTGGTTGCTGCTGCCACCTTCAGCCCTCGCAGAACCCCAGCATTCTGTGTCACCTGTCCTGGCTGCAGAGAGGGAGGAGGCTGCTGGGGGGCTTGGGCTGGAGTCACACTGGAGGGGTCAGGACTGTTCCCCATAGTTCTCCTGCTTCAGAGCCTTGCAGCCCGGGGCCTTAGTTGCTGCCAGGTGAGGGGCCCCTGGGAGCCTGCGCTGTAGCTTCCTTCACGCCTGCCTTTGCTCCTTTCCAGCTCCAGGAAAACAGGCGGAGGAGGCTGGTTTTCCCCTTCGGCAGTTTCCATTTTCTTTGCCACTGGAATGGTGGGCTGGAGGAGCTGTTAGAAACTTGGTGAACCTAGGCAGCTTTCAGAGCTGTGGGAGGCCCCAGGGTGGGGTGCAGTGTGGGATGGGGGGGCGATGGCAGGGCTTTGCCAAAGGGGCTCGGCGCTGCTGGCCAAGCACACTGGATCCTGGGAAGCCACTGACAATTTTACTCCAGGGCTGGGAGGAAACTTCTGGGGTACCCCCTTCCCACTCCCTACCCTTAGCGGGGAGCCATCAGGAAGTGGCTCATGTGTAGGGGGGAACACTGCAAGCCGGTGATCTGGAAGGGGTGCTGGCAGATAAAGGAGGGACTGACTGCCCGGGAGAGGGGCACATGAAACCACCCGTTAGTCTTGGGACACAAGATGGATTTTCCTGAACAGACTTTGGGAGTGTGCCTTGACACATATATAGGCAG
Source organism: Muntiacus reevesi (assembly GCF_963930625.1). NCBI lineage: Eukaryota > Metazoa > Chordata > Mammalia > Artiodactyla > Cervidae > Muntiacus > Muntiacus reevesi. Next base: position 18,867,086 of record NC_089263.1, on the reverse strand, counting down.
CGTCTGGGCTACAGATCTGGCCATGTGGCTGCCAAAGGGAGGGTGTGGTTTTGTTGGAACTTCATCAGGGAAATTAGTCTGGAAGTGGCTCCTCCCCTAAAGCTTCTTGGCTGGGCTTCTTGGCTGGTCAGGGATAGAATAAAAGGCACAGACTGTGGTCTCTGATTGAACTGGGAGGGTGGGGTTCCCCATCCCTGGGGTCTGGGGTTCTTTCTGATTTCAGAGCTCTCCTCTGTGGAGCTGCATGGTCTGGGTCTGGAGTTGGTCTTTCTGGGTGGTTACTGACTTTAGGACTCCCTCCTAGGAGTGTATCCTACAACCAGACTTGTTCAGGCCTCTCCTGGGGACTGAGCATCTTTTCCCCCCTGCATCTCTGCTCTGGGATGGTGCCGCCCCCACTAAGTCCCACTTGCAGTAAGTCCCAGGAGTCCCACTTGCAGAAGGGGAAACTGAGCTTCTCTTCAGTCTGTCAACTAGTCCCTCTGTGGGATTGGATATTTCCTGCTGGCCAGTTTCACTGACTGGTTGGCCAGGTGGACTGGTGGGCAGTAGTTATGAACCCTCCACCTGGCCCAGGAGACCCCAGGTGACTCTGGAATTGCCTAAGCCACCTCTCAGTCCCTTCTTCCACTCATCTTTGCACGCTTGGATGTGTTGGCTCATAGCCTTCTGAAAGTCCCCCTCCTGGGACCCTAGATGAGGGTCCCTTCCCTCCTGACCCCTTCTGTCCTTGACTCCTCTCCCTGGGCAGCCCCCTCCACTTCCAAAGCTTTCACTACCATCTTCACCAAGTGGTCACTGTAGTTTTTTATTCCTGACCACAGTTCTGAGAGCCACCTCTTGAGATTTTACCTGCTGGCCAGCCCTGCCATTGGCCAGGATGTTAAACTTGCTTTGCTGTAACAAAACTGATCTTCCCTGCTGTCCATCTATCCCTCTCCCTAACATGTGTGGCAGTCAGCACTGGGACCTGTTGACCTGCCTCTCCCAGGAGTCCAGATACCTTTTCATTCCTGGTTTAAATATAGTGGAGTGATTAGAAGCGTGATTAGAAGCACAAGGCCTCAAGTTGGAGAAAAGTGAAAGTGTTAATCGCTCAGTCGTGTCTGATTCTTTGTGACCCCATGGACTTTAGCCTGCCAGGCTCCTCTGTCTGTGGAATTCTACAGGCAAAAATACTGGAGCAGGTTGCCATTTCCTCCTCCAGGGGATCTTCCAGACACGGAGCTCGAACCTGGGTCACCTGCATTGCAGGTGGATTCTTTACCATCTGAGCTACCAGGGAAGGCTCCAAGTTGGAGAATCTGGGTTCAGATCCTGACTCTGAGTGATCTTGGGCAATTTACTTAAATCCCTCTGAGTCTCATTCCCCACCTGTAAAGCAGAAATAAGAGGACCAACTCCATGGCCTTGGGTTGGATGGAGAAAATGGACATAAGCACTGATGAAAAGCCTGGCTCATCAGGGGCCTCAGAAACTTGGATCATTGTCAGCAAAGCTTGCAAGGGTTTCCTAATTGGAACTGGCATCCTACTCATTTCCCCATCCTATCCATCCTGCACCCAGTTTTCTGACAGCTCTCTCTTGGGGAGGAAACTGCACTGGTTCCCTTTTGCCCATCAGGCTGGCATTCACTTTGGGTGCAATTTAGTCCACCACGGAGAAGGGAATGGCTACCCACTCCAGTATTCTTGCCTGGAGAATCCCATGGACAGAGGAGCCTGGCGGACTACAGTCCACGGGGTCACAGGAGTCGGACACGACTGAGCACACACACTACTACTGCAGCTCTTTGTGGTCTGAGATGCTCCTGGCAAATCACACACACATACATACGGTCAAGGTGTATTAGGAAGAGGTTCTGGGTTCAGTGACCACTTGGCCAAGGCGGAAAGACCTCCTTATGCTTGGCTGCTGAGGAACCAATGGGGCTTTCAGGCCAGGCCTCCCGTTGGCATGGAGGGAAAATTAAACACCCAGTTTAAATAAACAGGCATCCGGGGAGCTGGCTGCCTGATAGCTATGCTGACAGGTCAGGATTCTAAAGCCGAGTCACCCCTGTTGGAGGACAAGGCAGAAGCCTGACCGCCCCTGCAGGCTGCTGGGAGCACCATCTGCCCACCCTGTGTTCCCCCTTCCCGCCCCCAGGACTACTCACTCAAGGCCCACCTACTAGGGGCAGCCTCCCTGTGCCTGATGCTGAGTTAGCCGACCCGCAGTAGGTTTCCTGACGGTCAAACTCTAGGGCAGGAGGGCTGTCAGCGCCCCTTTGCCTTCTCTGGGCGAAAGGCAGGTGAGAACGGTCACCCCTCCCTCACCTGAAGGTGGGAGTCGGCCGTAGCCCACCCGCAGTGTGGAGGTGGGGTCTCCCTCCTGCTTTTGGTAAACCGGGACGTTCTAATGAGACCCTCTCTCTACGAACGCTCGTCTTCCACGCCCCTAAATATGACAGCCTCAACTCCTGGGCACTCCCTTCACCGCGCGGCCTGCCAGATGCTCCGCAGGCTGGGGTGGTCTCCAGCCGGTTTGGGGTGGTCTCCAGGCAAGTCTGGAGGCCGCCCAAATCTGTCGCACCTCCTCCGTTTGGGGCCAGCCCAAGGGAGGGAAAGGGGCGTGTGTTCCTTTAAGGGGCTGGCCCGGCGGGAGCGCGGGGGTTCGTCCGCAGCCGCTTCCCTTCGGATCATTCAAGATCCCCGAGTCCGCCTGCTTCCTCCGACCGGATCAGCCCCGCAGCCCGGAGCGCTCGAGCCGTCGAGGGACGGTACGTAGCTTAGGGGTGGCCGGGCTCCTGGGGCGCCCTATGGACCAATTCCTCTCTTCCCGCTTCCTCAGCCTCACGCTTCCTGGGGAGGGTTGGGGAAGTGGGCAGGAGTGAGCCGGGCCCCGTGGGGCCGGGGCCGAGTTGGGTTGTGATCGCCGCCGCCGGTCGGGGGCGCCCCGGGCGCCCGCGGGTTCAGAGCAGCGCGTGGCGTGGGCTGGCTTGCGTGGGACCCTTGTGCATAGACCCTGGTCGGCGAGGAGGCCAATTCTGAGGGAAACCAGTGGCCTCCGAGACCACCTCCCGGGTCTCCTCTCTCCCACCGGGTGTCTTCACATCTTATCCCGCAGCCTCCAGCACAGCGCCCCAGGCGCCGGGCTCTGCCTCGGGGCATCTTTTGGGTGCTCATCTGTTCGGGGCGGGAGCGGGGTCGGGGGTCGGGAACACTGCGAGGGGCTGGGGACACCTCCTGAGGCAGCGGGCGGGTGGTCTTCTGCTGGCCTGCTCTGGCCCTCAAAGGGCAAACACAATGGATGCTCGTGGGTTTCAGGCCTGGGTTCAGTGGGGTTTCTAACTTAGGGAACACCCGGAGCGCGCGGAGAGTAAAGTCCTGGGTGGGAGATGGGATCCTTTAGGGAGGAATTTAGAGCTCCTGAGCAGCCAGGGGGAAAAAAAAACGACAGCGCCGGACACTTGGACCCAGCTCTGTCACCAACTCGCTGGGTGGCCTTCAGCAGTCTGTGACCCGGTCTGGACCTTGACTCCCAGCGCTGACCTCTGGAGGGCCTTTTGCCTTCTGCCGCAGGAGGAGGTGGCCGAGAGGCGCCCTGGCCCCTCTCCCACAGCCCTGCACGGGCCAGCGGGCTGGGAATGCTGGTAGGAAACACCTCCGGACTTCTACTTTCCGGGAACTGCAGGTTTCAAAGGGCTTGGGGCACCGAAGTTAAATTCCTCTCCGGGAGCGGAATGATGGAGACCTGGAGGGCAAGGCTACCCTCTGCTGGTGGCAGGGAGACGTGTTCTGCCCGGTGGTGCAGACGGGGTAGCTCGTCTTCCTACCAAGTCAAGGTTCAGCTTATTCTGATGTGTGGAGGGGTCCTAAGGCACGTGGTGGCTGGGAAAAGCAAAGAATGGGTCGTCAGGAATCAGGAAATCCACACATCTTGTTTTGGTCACTCCAATACTTTAGTGAGCAGGGGAAAAAAATAATCACCCCCAGACCGGAAACTAAGAGCTATTTTGGCTCACGGCTTAGTTTCTGAACCGTGAATTACCTCGTGCACGGCTGATAAGAACCCTGGGGGAGCAACGTCAGTATGACATGGAATGGCTTTGGTCTGGTGGTGATTCCCCCCCCCCCCCGCCCCCAGCTCACTAATGTATTAAAGTGACCAAAACAAGATTTCTTCACTATTAAAGAGCAAACCTGAGCAGTGTGTGAATTCCTTAAGATAAATGCTGTCAGTCCTGCAGAAAGTGCCTTTCTTACTGATGTCCCTCACTATTCGAATGCTTGCTACTCACTGTCCAGCACTAAAGAAACGAATAGACAGCATCCTTCCCTGTCCAGATTCCCCAAACTCTTAGTATCCAAACTCTTGCCATCCCATCTGAAGGATGCGAGAGATGTGGTGAGGCAGGAGCGCTGTACTGCTGGTTTAGCCGCTGAACAGAACTTAGCATAAAGTTTTCTGATAAAAGTAGAAACCAGGGACTTCCCCGGTGATACAGTGGTTAGGAATCCACCTTCCAATGCAGAGGATGCAGGTTCGATCCCTCCTTGGGGAATTACATCCCACATACCTCAGGGCCGTGAAATTCTCCTGGCCAAAATACTGCTCAGATGGTAAAGAATCCGCCTGCAATGCAGGTGACCCCGGTTGACCCTTGGGTCCAGAAGATCCCCTGGAGAAGGAAATGTCAACCCACTTTAGTATTCTTGCCTGGGGAATCCCATGGACAGAGGAACCTGCAGTCCATGGGGTCACAAAGAGCCGGACATGACTGATCGACTAGCACTACTTCAGGGCAACTAAGCCTGCAAGCAGCCACTAGAGAAGCCCACAACTAGAGAAGCCTGTTCATCACAACTAGTAAGCCCACCCACTGCAACTAGAGAAGCTTCTGTGTGCCACAGCTAGAAAAAAGCCTGCCCAATGGAAAGAGACCCAGCACAGCCAAAAAAAAGTGGGCAACAACAGCTGAAGAAGTTGCAAAGACATTTCCTCTGTGTTAAAAAACAAAACAAAACATTTAAGAAGATGACTTTACCCTGGGTCAGACTTTTAATTTTGGTAAACCTAGTATCTTTTGGAATCCAGTGCCCCTAAGAACCACATTCTGAAGGAAGAAGTGTTTGCCCCAGTGGTGGGCGAAAGCTGCAAATGCAGATTGACATGCTGTTTTTTGTTTTTTTTTTTCTTTTTTCTTTTTTCTGGATTGCTCTTGTTTCTGTTAGTGCTTTGGTTACAAAGTTGCATTGTAGTGCTCTGGTTACAAAGTTGCATGTGTTTTGAGCTGTTGAGTTGTTCAGTCCTGTCTGACTCTTTTGCGACCCTATGGACTGTAGCCCACCAGGCTCCTCTGTCCACGGGGATTTCCCAGGCAAGAATACTGGAGTGGGTTGCCATGCCCTCCTCTGGGTGATTTTCTAGACCCTCTAGACCCAGGGATCGCACCTGTGTCTCTGGCATCTCCTGCATTGGCAGGTGAATTCTTTACCACTGAGCCACCTGGGAAACTCCTGTTTGTGCTTAGGCTGCTTAGATCCAAGTCACCAAGAGGCTTTGTGGATGTCACCTGGGGATTCCTCTTGGATAAGAAGCGAGGCTCACAGTGTCCTCCTGTCATGCACAGCACACAGGGCAAGTCTGGGCCTTGGGCTCCCTGCAAAGAGGTCTAAGGGCACAGTGGATTCTACCCTTCAACTTCCTTCACAGCATTGCTTCTTCTCCAGTAAGAGCTCCTAACTGTTCTGAAAACAAGAATGTTTCCTCCACAATTCCACCACCCTTACAGGCCAAAGCTTTTCTTTCTTCCCCTCGCTTGCTCTCCCTTTCTCTGGTTTTGCTGTATTCCTCCCCTTCTGGTTCCTGTACACAGGCATTCTTAGGGTCACATTACAATCACAGCGGAGTGGCAAGTCTGTGTTCTGCTTTGTCTGCCCTAAATTATACCTTGTGCACTTTCCACGTTGCTGCCTGATGATCGTACTCATACTTCCAAATGCCTGCTGTCAACTCCGGTCTTGCTGCCCCAGAGTCTGCTTTCCACTCAGCCACTGGAGGGATGTTTTTAACATGTAGGTCTGATCCTGTGGCTCCTCTGCCTAAAGCCACTACTAGCACCCCAGGGCCTTGGGGACAAAGGACAGGCTGCTGAGTGTGACACCCAAGGGCATCTAGACACTGGTCCTTCTGTCTTCCTCTCCCATGTTTCAGCCAGAGCCTTGGAAGGAAGCAGAATTCATCCTGGATGTTTCCAATAAAGACTCTCTAATGAAGGCTCAGTGGTAAAGAAACTACCTGCCATTGCAGGAGCCACGGGAGATGGTGGGTTTGATCCCTGGGTCGGGAAGATCCCTTGGAGAAGGAAATGGCAGCCCACTCCAATATTCTTGTCTGGAGAATCCCAAGGATAGAGGAACCTGACAGACGACAGTCCATGGGGTTGCAAAGATTTGGACCCAATTGAAGTAACTGAGTAAACACATGGCACTTTCAGTAAATGGACAAGCAGGGCAGGAATAAGGGGGAGGTGTGTGGGGCACTAGGCTCCTGTGCAAATTTTTTTTTTCAATGTGGACCATTTTTAAAGTCTCTACTGAACTTGTTACAACATTACTTCTATTTTATGTCTTGGTTTTCTTGACTACCAGACATGTGGGATCCCAGCTTCCCGAACAGGGGTCAAACCTATATCCCCAACATTGGAAGGTAAAGTCTTAACCACTGGACCACCAGGGAAGTCCCCTCATGTGAAAATTTAAGGGAGGGGAGTGTGCATACCAAAAATCTCAATAATCAAGACATAATATTTTGATGCAATACAAAAAAATTGAATCAATAATCTGTAGCCCTTGGGCCAGCTGCCTATTTTATTTGAGTGTCCACTTAAACTGTAAGAGCCCCCAGAAGTATTCTAGCATAGCATAAAAAAAAAATTTTTTTTTTAACCTCTATCTCCATAGTCGTTTCTGGACTGAAACAAAAGCTTTGCAGTGCAGGACTCATCCTCACTGACCATGAATGCCCCTGATATTTTCTACTAGTCTGGTTTCTTCAATGTCATTTTAAAATGCTGCTCAAAACTTTTCCAGTTCAACCTTGCAGTTTGAAAAATGGTGATACTGTCATATGGTCCTGCTTAATTTTTTCCGCAGTCTTTTCACTGCCTCCTAATTCCTGTTGGGCTTCCCTGGTGGCTCAGTGGTAAAGAATCTGCCTGCCAATGCAGAAGACACGGGTTTGATCCCTGATACAGGAAGATCCCCTGGAGGAGGGCATGGCAATCAACTCCAGTATTCTTGCCTGGAGAATCCCATGGAGAAAGGAGCCTGCAGTACATGGGGCCACAAAAGAGTCTGACATGACTTAGGAACTAAAAAACGACAACAGTAAATTCCTGCTTAGGATTTGTTGGCTTTCCTGTTGCCCATCTGGCCTGCAGGGTGCAGTCCTCTGAGGGCAGGGACCTCATCTTGCTCATCACCGCTGTTGTCCAGCTGCGAGAACGGTGCCTGGCGTGCCAAAGCTGCTCTATCACAGGGGTCCCCAGCCTCCAGGATCTAATGCCTGGTCATCTGAGATGGAGCTGATGTAATAATAATATAAATAAAGTGCACAATAAACATAATGTGCTTGAATCATTCTGAAACCGTCACCACCCCTACATTCACCCTGTCCCAGTCCGTGGAAAAATTGTCTTCCTTGAAACAGGTCCCTGGTGCCAAAAAGGTTGTAAAGTGACATTCAGTCATGACCAACTCTGCAACCCCATGGACTGCAGCCTGCCAGGCTCCTCTGTCCATGGAGTTCTCCAGGCAAGAATACTGGAGTGGGTAGCCATTCCCTTCTCCAAGGGATCTTCCCAACCCAGGGACTGAACCCTGGTCTCCTGCATTGCAAGCAGATTCTTTAGCATCTGAGCCACACACACACATACATACACACAGTGCAGGGGATCTTCTTGACCCAGGGACTGAACCCTGGTCTCCTGCATTGCAGGCAGATTCTTTAGCACCTGAGCCACACACACACACACACATACACACACTGCAGGGGATCTTCTTGACCCAGGGACTGAACCCTGGTCTCCTGCATTGCAGGCAGATTCTTTAGCACCTGAGCCACACACACACACATACACACACTGCAGGGGATCTTCTTGACCCAGGGACTGAACCCTGGTCTCCTGCATTGCAGGCAGATTCTTTAGCACCTGAGCCACACACACACACATATACATACTCCAGGGAATCTTCCCAACCCAGGGATCGAACCCTCGCCTCCTGCTTGGGAGGCAGATTCTTTACCACTGAACCACAAGGGAAGCTGTTAAATTCCTGTTGATTGAACGAATGAGTAAGTGGGTCCCTGGGCCCCGCTGCAGACTTCTGTAACTGGCTTGTTTTTCTCCTCCTCCCAGTTTGCCCCGGGCCCCAGCCTTGCCTGGACACCCTGGCGCTGCCTGGTGCGTGACGCCATGGGCCTGCGGCTCCCGATCCTGCTGCTCCTGCTGTGCTGTGTCTCCGGCCTGCCTTTCTACAACGGCTTCTACTACTCCAACCGTCCCAACGGCCGGAACCTGGGCAATGGCTACAGCGAAGGTGGGTGGCCTCTTGGCTCTGCTGTTAGCTCGGCTCTCGGTTTGGCTAGGTGACAAAGGCCTCTCCTGGCCCCTGCAAGTTCCGAGTTGGGTGGGGGCTCAGGGCGTGAAGCCAGCAGCCCTGCTCCCATCTGGTCCCGTGCAGTGGTCCAGCCTTGTCGCTAAGATGAGCAGAAGGGTGAGAAGGTTACTCCATGTCTACTGGCCCCTCAGATATGGAGGGCTTCCCTGGTGGCTCAATAAGTAAAGAATCCGTCCGCAATGCAGGAGACCCAGGTTTGATCATCCCCTGGAGGAGGAAATGGCAACCCACTCCAGCATTCTTGCCTTTAGAATTCCATGGAAAGAGGAACCTGGTAGGCTACAGCCCATGGGGTTGCAAGAGTCAGACATGACGGGAGCAACTAAACCAACAACAACCCATGGGTGTGGAGCTGAATGCACTGTAGCATGGTCAATTTTGCTTTTTATACTTTCCCCAAAGTCCTGCCAATTTTTCAAAATTCCGCTTAAACGTGACTTCCCCAGGTCTTCCCAGTGGAAAAGGGGTTTGGAGTTAGGGAGATAGGTTTGACTCTCCATTTTGCCACTTACTACCTATGTGGCTTTGGGCAGGTGACTTTTTTTTTTAACTTTTATTTGCATTTATTTTTTTGCGGCATTTCTTCCCCAGGCAGTACGTTTCTTTTTTTAATATTTATTTATTTATTTGGCTGTGCTGGGTCTTAGTTGTGACACTTTGGGATCTTTAGTTAAGGCATGTGGGATCTAGTTCCCTGACCAGGGATCGAACCCAGGCCCCCTGCATTGGGAGTGTGAAGTCTTAGCCATGAACCACCAGGGAAGTCCCAGGGCCATAAATTATTGTTTTTTTTGGTTTCTTTTGGGATATCTTTTTCTTCTGTGCAGCCTTCTCTCCTGGTTTAGGAATAATCTGACCCTTTTCAATAAGGATCATCTATGTGACAGGGGAGCTTAGGTATGGGTTGATCCAACCCTGAGCTCTGTAAGTCCTGTCCCGTATCTTTAGGGGCTTTTTCACCTGGACGTGCTCCATGACCAGAGAATCTACATCTAAGCTCTGAAGTCTGGAATTACTCTCTGCATTTCTGAGCATGTGCAATAAAAATTCAGCACCCTTGTTGGGCCACCAACCCTGCATCCAGCCCCACTGGTTGGCCTGGGAACACCTATCAACACCATTGTAATGACAGAATGGCACACAATATCTTTAAAGTGACATCCTTCAGATACTTGGTGGCTTTCCGGATATGCATACCCTTCATGGCCTGGGTGGTTTCATCAGTGTTCTTAAAAGAAAGTGAAAGTTGCGTCTGACCAACTTTTGCGACCCCATGGACTATATATATATACAGTCCAGGAATTCTCCAGGCCAGAATACTGCAGTGGGTAGCCTTTTCCTTTTCCAGGGGATCTTCTCAACCCAAGGATCGAACCCAGGTCTCCCGCATTGCAGGCAGATTCTTTACCAGCTGAGCCACAAGGGAAGCCCAAGAATACTGGATAGGTAGCCTATCCCTTCTCCAGGGGATCTTCCTGACCCAAGAATCTTCTTTACCAGCTGAGCCACCAGGGAAGCAGTGTTCTTAAAGTGAACATGAAAATTTGAACCTCTTGATTTTGTGCAGTTTTCTGGGCCAAGTGAATAGCAAACTATTTTTAGAGGTTACTTCAGGCCAGTTACTGGAAAAGGAAGATGACTTTTTATCAGCAGCTTTACGCACCTACTATGCATCATTTGTTAGGTTACATGAGCCTCATAGAAACTCGGACACAGGCAAGGAGTCATTAGGTATGGTTGTTTTTTAGCATGAGATTCTCTACAGGGAGCCTCCCTGTCTATCCCTTGTTTACTCCTGAGGTTACCCCCTGCCCTCAGCCTGTGTACCTCTAAGGTCTGAAGTCCAGACCTAAGGCCGTGAGACCACGAGACCCCGATAGGAAGACTCCAGTGAGAGATGGGCCAGCCTTAGCCATAAATCTGGTTCTTGTGGCTCATGTTAGGCCCGGTGTTTATTTGTCCCCCTGAGCCTGACTGCAGTCTCCTCTGTGAGTCCTGGCCTGGTCTCACCTGTGTCTCTAGGTGTTTGGGAAGAGTCGTGGTGGACAGCTGGCCAGAGTGAAGGGCAGGCTGTGCTCTCCTGGGACCAGTGTGTTAGAGAAGGAGACCCAGATGATCTGAGTCCCCCCACCCTCCCTGCTGAGGTGCTCTTGCTGCCAGCTACACCAATTTGCCTTTTGCTTTTCTTTCTTTTTTTCTTTTAGTTGAACCACGTGGCATCTTAGTTCCCCGACCAGGGATCAAACCCTCCTCCCCCTACTGCCACCGCATTGAAAGTGTGGATTCTTTCCCCCCTCCATTTAAAAAATTTAAAGATATTTAAAAAGTGAAGGGCAGAGAAGTCTGGTGTGCTGCTGTTCATGGGGTCATGAAGAGTTGGACATGACTGAGTGACTCAATAACAACAAAACATTTTTACAGTGTCGTATTGGTTTCTGCTATACAATGCAAATGAGCCATCATTATACACACATCCCCTCTGTCTCTAGCCTCCCTCCCCTCTCCGCATCCCATCCCTCCAGGTCCTCACAGAGCACCAGAGGTAGCCTCCCTGTGCTACACAAGCAACTTTTATCTGCCATCCATGGACCATCAGGGAAGTCTACCAGCTCGCGTCTTCTGCCTAACAAACCTAGTGGTTTAAGACAACAGCCATGTACTTTGCTCATGGTTTCATGGGCCAGCGTTTTGGGCTGGACTCCGCCTTTCCTTTCTTGGCTGTGCTCACTTAATTGATTGTGCCTGCGGTGGGCGGGCAGGTCAGCTGGGGGCTGGTGGGTCTAGGATGGCCTCAGCTGGGAGGGCTTGTCTCTGCTCTCTGCGTGTTCTCACCCTACAGGGGAGCCCAGGCCTTGTTCCGATGGTGGTTGGCAAGATTCCAAGAGAAAGAGAGGCCTCAGCAGGGCCTCCTGGAGCCTCAGCTCCGAACAAGCACCTCAGAACACTCACTTCCCCGGTGTTCATTTGGTCAAAGCAAGTGGCAGGGCCAGCAAGGATTTCAGGGACTGGGGGTGGTTCATAGAGTCACCTCCTGAAGGAAGGAGTTGTGAAGTCACATTGCAGAGTGTGTGGGTACAGGGGTGGTGCAATCTAGAACTCCTGAGCCTGGCAGGAGCTGGGGGTGAGGGTGAGGGAGGGGGTGGCCCCTGCAGGACTACTGGTGTGCTGCCGGAGGTCCCCATCTGCACCCCACCTCTCCCCTCAGGCATCTTCAATGGAGTGAAGCTGGTGGTAGAGACGCCGGAGGAGACCCTGTTCTCCCACCGAGGTGCCAACGTGACCCTGCCCTGCCGCTACCACTACGAGCCGGCCCTGGCCTCTCCGCGGCCCGTGCGCATCAAATGGTGGAAGCTGTCGGAGAATGGGGTCCCGGAGCAGGACGTGCTGGTGGCCATTGGGCTGAGACAGCGCACCTTTGGGGATTACCGAGGCCGGGTGCACCTGCGGCAGGACAGAGCACGGGAAGTGTCGCTGGAGATCCGGGACCTGCGGCTGGAGGACTATGGGCGCTACCGCTGTGAGGTCATCGATGGGCTGGAGGATGAGAGCGGCCTGGTAGAGCTGGAGCTTCGGGGTGAGACCCTGACCATGGCTGGGTCCTGGGGGCTCTGGGGAGAAGGCCTGAGAAAGCATCTAGACCTCTGTGCTTCTGGCAGATAATCCTCAGAACAACCCCATGAGGAAGCTCCTGTTATTCTCACCCACAACTTATGGATGAGAAAACTGAGGCACAGAGAGGTCAAGTCACTTACCTAAGGTCACACAGCTCATACATGGCCGAGTAGGGGTTTGACCCCAGGCAGTCAGACTCCAGAATCCTCTGCTCTCTACTCCCTCTTGCTCATGTCCTATTCAGAGAGAGGGAGACAGGAGCTGGTGACACAGCTCATTGAGTCAGAGCTGAGATTCACACAGGGTTGGCAGGAGACACAAATGAGGCAGCCCAGGGTGGGTGATCAAGAGTGGTGGGGACGGGGGTCACTCCTGAGCCCTCCTACTCAGGCCCAGCTGATGATGCTACACCGGAAGCAAGCCCAGTGCAGCCCAGTTTTCTTTCTTTCTTTCAAATATTTACTTATTTGACTGAGTTGGGTCTTAGTTGCAATGCAAGGGGTCTTTGTCATGGTGCACAGGTTCTAGAGCAGTTGGGCTTAGTTGCACCAAGTAATGTGGGATCTTAGTTCCCCAACCAGGGATCGAACCCACGTTTCCTGCATAGAAAGGCAGATTCTTTACCACTGGACCACCAGGAAAGTCCCTGCAGCCAGATTTTCTGATTTGATAAGCTTTATTCATGTGTGAAACCTCTGGATTTTTATGTAGAAATCACCTAACTAAAAAAAAACCAAAAAACAAAACAACCAGTGCTGTCCAAAGCTGCCAGCTGTGGTCTCCACATGACTTCTGCCTTCTCTGAGCCTAGGCTGGGGCTGTGTGTCCTCAGACCTCTCCTGCCTGTTAGGGAGGCTGCCAGGAGGGTATAGAGGGAAGGCTGATCTGACTCCATGTCTGCCCCGTCCTAGCTGTGGCACTCCAGATCAGTGCCTTCCCCCAGAGCTCCAGTCCTGTCACGTGTTAAATGAAGAATAAGGGTAGTTCCTCCTTCACCTCCTTCGAGGAGATGAGGATAGAATGTGGCTCAAGGGCTTGTCAATCAGAGGTGGGCCTTGCCACCAGCAGCCACCTGCCCAGTCCACGGGGCTTAGATGGTGGCCCAGAGGGGCCATGTTCCTTGTCCCTGATGTTGGGGATGGTGTGGGATGTGTGCAAGCCGGTCAGAGCCAGTTGTCTGGGGACCACGGGGGCAGCCTAGAGAAGCAGGGAGTCCTCACTTTTTTGGGGGTACACTTTTATTTCCTTTTTATTAATTTTTATTGGAGTATAGTGTCTTTACAATGCTGTGCTGTATTTTTTGCTGCACAGAAGAGGGAATCAGCCGTACGTATTCATGTGTCCTCTCTGTTTTAGATGTGCTTCCCCTTTAGGTCACCGCAGAGCCCTGAGTCGAGTTCCCCATGCTGCACGGCAGGGTCTCATTAGTGTTCTGTTTTATACGTAGTAGTGTGTGTATCACACAATGCGTTTGTGTCAGTCCCAATCCAGGGAACCCTCACTCCAGGCCCTGCCTTTGAACAGCGCCAGCCCCAGGCCCTAGGCACACCCCTTCTCCTTAAGGTTTCATCTGACTTGGTAGAGACTGAGTCCGGGGCAGTTAACATTTTTTATTACAGTCAAGTTTCAAACATGGAATTTTGAGGGAGCCTGTGGCACCTCCCAGACCGTGGCACCAGAAAGGGAAGCCACCTGCTCAGGACCTCCCTGACCTCGAGTTTCCTTTAGTAAGACCTTTTTCCATCCCTCCTCTTCCCCTGGGGCTTCCCTGGTGGCTCAGATGGTGAAGAATTTGCCTGCAGTGTGGGAGACCCCGGTTTGATTCCTGGGTGGGGAAGATCCCCTGGAGAAGGAAATGGCAACCCCGATCCTGTATTCTTGCCTGGAGAATCCCATGGACAGAGGACCCTGGCAGGCTACCGTCCACAGGGTCACAGTCAGACATGACTGAGTCACTAACACTTTCACTGTCTTCTTTCCTTGTCCCGTGAAAGTCGTCTGTCACATGGGGGACGTTTCTTGCATCCTCCTCTGAAGCTTCCATATTAATGTTAACATAGACGATGAGGTCTCAGCTGCTGAGTCAGAGCCCAACAATGCCTGTCTCCTGTAGGTGGCAGCACCTCCTCACTGGTGTCTTACTTCAGTCTGCAGTAACCAACAGTCTTGGGGACCTCTGAACAACAGCTATTCATTTCACATAGTTCTAGAGGCTGGAAGTCCCAGACCAGGGTGCCAGGACTTCTGTGTTCTCACAACGGTGGAAGGGGCTTGGGGGGAACTCTCTGGGGTGTCTTTTTTAAGGGTACTAAAACTAAGACTCCACTTTCATGACCTAATCACCTCCCAAAGGCGCCATCTCCTAATACCATCATATTGGGCATTAGGATTTATTTATTTAGCTGCGCTGTGAGACTTGTAGCATCTTAGTCCCCTGACCAGGGATCGATCCTGAGCCCTGGCAGTGAAAGAACCATTTCCTAACCACTGGACCACCAGGGGGAATTCCTGGGCATTAGGATTTAAACATCTGAATTGAGACCGTGGGCTTCCTCAGTGGCTCAGTGGTAAAGAATCCTCCTGCAATGTAGGAGACGTAGGGGATGAAGGTTCAATCCCTGGGTTGGGAAGATCCCCTAGAGATGGAAATGGCAGCTCCCCCCAGGATTCTTGCCTGGAAGAATAGGCAGGAGTTCAGCGGGCTCCAGTCCGTGGGGTCACAGTCAACTGAGTGACTCGGCAGGCATAGCACTGGGGTTCTTGGAACAGCCCTGTGGATTAGGTATTAATCCTGTTCTGTAATTGGGGATATTATTTGACTGACTCATTCATTCCTTTAACAAGTTAGTAGATTTCTGAGAGCTGCTGTGTGCCTGTCTAGCTCTGGGAGGGAGATGTAAAGCAGATATTGGTTCTGCGTTGGACTTGGACAGTGGACAGGAGATGACAGGTTTGTAGAGCTTTCCTGAGAGACTGTGTGTGTGTGTTGAGGGAAGCCTCTGTCTCAGTGGAGGTGGGTCTCCCATCGCCGGGCCCTGCCCACACATTCAAGCCCCCTTTTCCACCCTCCCCAGGTGTGGTCTTTCCTTACCAGCACCCCCAAGGGCGCTACAAGTTCAACTTCCACGAAGCCCAGCAGGCCTGCGAGGAGCAGGACGCCGTGGTGGCCTCCTTCGAGCAGCTGTTCCGGGCCTGGGAGGAGGGCCTGGACTGGTGCAACGCAGGCTGGCTGCAGGACGCCTCGGTGCAGTACCCCATCACGCAGGCCCGGCACCCCTGTGGAGGCCCGGGCCTGGCCCCCGGTGTGCGCAGCTACGGCCAGCGCCACCACCGCCTGCACCGCTACGACGTCTTCTGCTTCGCTGTTGCCCTCAGGGGTGAGTCGACTGGCCACGCATGGGCCTGTGGGTGGGAGGGCAGCATCTGGGGGGGCCTTCAGTCCTCTCGGCCCACCCTGCTGGTGCTTCCAGCTGCAGCCCTGTCCAACTTGTGCCTTGATGCTGCTGCTTCACACCGATCATCAGTTTAGTCATTCACCCAAAATTCCCTGAGTGCCTACTAGGTGCTGGGTCATCATGGACACAGAAAACACAGTCTGCCCTCACAAAGGAGCTCATTTCATGGGAAGATACATGAATAAAAACAAATTGGTTCAGTGCCATATCCCAGCTTGGGACATAGTAGGTGCTCAGTAAATGGCTGAGCAGATGAGAGACTCTTGATTGGTCCAGCAGAGGTGGGGCACCCTCCTAGAGTAAAATTAGGAAAGGCTGGGGCAGAGTACAGATCTGACTGTGGGGAACCCAGCCCCATGGCATGTGGGATGATGCTTTTGGAGAGGGGCTGAGATTTGGGAAGGTGCCCCTGACAGTCTCCACTGCAGATGCTCCATAGCGTGGCAGCTCCCTAAGCGCAGAGAGTTAACAGGTCTTTGGGGACTGGGTGGTGGGGTCTGCATGGGCTGGCCTTGCCCCAGGACCTCTCTGGCTGCACCCTCCGCTTCTCCATCCTCACTCCCCACATCCCACAGGACAGGTGTACTACCTGGAGCACCCTGAGAAGCTGACACTGACAGAGGCAAGGGAGGCCTGCCGGGAAGACGGCGCTCAGATCGCGAAGGTGGGCCAGCTCTTTGCTGCCTGGAAGTTCCGTGGCCTGGACCGCTGCGATGCTGGCTGGCTGGCAGATGGCAGTGCCCGCTACCCTGTGGCTCACCCACGTTCCAACTGTGGGACCCTGGAGCCTGGGGTCCGAAGCTTTGGCTTCCCAGACCCACACAGCCGCAAATATGGTGTCTATTGCTACCGGCCGCGCTAGCGTCGGGGTCTCAGCTCTGTTTCTGCCCCTGCCCCCTCCCCTTGCGGGCTGTATTTATTGAGTAGTTCATTTTCCCTTACAGGCTGGGGCAATTTTCATCTTGTTTTTATGCTTTCCAACTTAAAATTTTTTTTTTAATATTATTTTTTGGGTAAATCCCACAGATCCCAAATCATCCCTTTACTCAGGTGGACACCCAAAGGCTCTCACCCTCCCTGAATCCTCCTGCCTGGCTCCTCAGGGACGTTTGAGGTCCTTGGGCTCATGAGAGCTCTCTGCCATCGCTGAGTCCGTCCCCTCTCCTGGCCCTGGGGAGGCTGCTCTCAGAGCCGGCAGTGGCAGTGGCTCCCAGAGGAGCCAGGGCTGCGACCTGTCCTCTGCCTCTGCCTGGGGATGAGAGGGCAGCCAGGTGACTCTGGAGCTGGGGTTCGGACCTGGTGGTCTCCTGCCCCTCGTACGTCTTTGGGAAGCAGCTGGCCCACGTCAGCATGGCAGAGGAGCCTGGGCGGGAAGCGGGTCCCTGGGCTTCCATGTGACGTCCCAGGGAAGGAAGAGAGTTCCCTCCCCATATTTTCCTTCTCTCTTGCTCCCAAGAGTCCATGTTTTATTCTCATTTTTCCCTGTTTGGCGAGTGGCCCTCGGGTCTGTGTACTATTTTGGACAATAAATGGTGCTGTGACCCCTCCCTCCATCCTGAGCCTTCCTCTGTGTCTCGCTCTTTTTTTTTTTTTTTTTTTTTAAATATTTGCTTCTTTACTTATTTGGCTGTACCAGGTCTTAGTTGTGACATGCGGGATTTTCGATCTGCATTGCAGCAGGCAAACCTTTAGTTGCAGCATGTGGGATCTAGTTCCCTGACCAGGGATCGAACCCTGACTCCCTGCATTGGGAGTGCAGAGTCTTAGCCACTGAACCACCAGGGAAGTCCGTGTGTCTCATCTTTATCTCATTCAGTCTTAGGGTCCAGCTCCCTGCACGGGGGACGGTTCTGTCCTAGACGTGAGGTCGCCTGGGTCTGTCCACTGGGGTGGGCAGGGAACGCCATGGGCTGCACCTTCAGCCTGCCTTGGTCTGGCCTGGCCTGCCCTGGGTGTACCCTGCCTCGGGGACTGACCTAGCAGCTGGAGGCCCCAGCATGTTCTCCCACCGTCCCACTCCGGGCTGCGTGTCTGTGAGGACCCAGCGTAAGAGTGGGAGGCCGGAGGACGCTGTGCCCTGCAGAGATACTGGGGACCAGCCCTCTGTGTTCCTCACTCTGCTCCCCACCCCCATGTCAGCCTTAAGAAACCAGCTCTCTTGCCTCTGCACAGGCACACCTCTGCCACCCACAGTCGATCCTTTACGTAGCAAGGTGCTTCTCCAAGTGTGGCCGGCACCACCAGCTTCACCTGGGAATGTGTTTGAGATGCACCTTTCTGCACCTGACCCCAGACCCACTGAGTCGAAAATTCTGGAGTGGGGTCTCTCACAAGCCCTCTTGATGCAGACTCAATGTTGAAAACCAGTGACATAGGTGTGTTCCCAATGAATCAGTTACTTAATCAATAAATGGCATAATTTTTGAGTTCCTACTCTGTGAACATTGCTGCATCTTCTACTTTTGTCCACGGATCCTTTCCAGAGCTGTAGGTAACCTGGGCACATAAAAATACTCACCAGCAAACACTCAGCCACACAAGTACACACCTGAAGAGACATCAGCAGACTCACACTGGCACATGCTAACCAACACCAGTGTTAGTCCCTCAGTTGTGTCTGACCCTTTGTGACCCCATGGACCGTAGCCCACCAGGCTCCTCTGTCCATGGAATTCTCTAGGCAAGAATACTGGGGTGGAAAAAAAAAATAAAAAGAATACTGGGGTGGGTTGCCATTCCCTTCTCCAGGGGATCTTCCCAACCCAGGTATCGAACCTGGACCTCCTGCATTGCAGGGCGACTCTACCGTCTACAACCAACATCAGACACTTTCACACACAATCAGTGCCCATTAAGCAAGTGTGATGAGGGAGTGGCACTAACCTGACCTTCCAGGGAGGAGGCTGGCAGATGGTAACTGTCTGGCACACACACCCCAGCTCCACTCAAGGTCTGTTGGAGGAAATCCATAAACAATTGAAAGCATTTTCATTGATAACCTACAGCCTACTTAAGGGCAGGATGCCCAGACCTTTGTGCTAGTGGCTAGCTAACCCATTTGACCCCAAAAATGTATAAACAAGCTTCACCATTCCCAGACTGTCTGCAGTTTTTTTCTTCCCTCTTATAAATTTTGATTTTGCCTCTGTTCTTGGACTCACTCTATAAATCGACTCTTCTTGTGTGAGCAAACAGTGTAAATCAAAGGACCAAACTATGGAAAGTGGCCAGAAGTCTGACTTGAGTTACTCTCTGACAGCGTGCCAACTCACAGATCCATATACAGCACCTCTTGGCTGACACACACACACACACACACACACACACATACACACACGTGCACACACGTGTAGACACAAACATGCACACACACATACACAGAGAGGAACTCATGTAAGAATAGAACACCACAGGTGTGACTGTCCCAGGCCTCTGATCAAACAGGATTCGCACAAATTTAGAGTCATTTGATCAAAATGTGTCCCTACAGCCCCCATTCCTAAGAAACTTCTCAGTAGACCCTGGACCATGATTGCCTTCTCTTTAAATTAAGAAAAAAGAAGGGAAAAGAAAAGAAATAGATCTCTTCCAATGTCTTTATTATTATAATTATCATAATCTTTACTTTTCAAAAACATAAATAGGTGCACGGAACCCTGGTGCCTGCACGGTCCCGGGGGTGGGGGAAGGTGGGGGGAGGGGTGGGTGACACTCCCACCAGGAAGGAGGTGCCCCCCGACCCAGCCCTGCCGAGATGGACACCTGCTCGGGTGGCAGACCCAGGTGAGAGGACTCTGGAGGAGGGACCCTTGGAGGGAACCTGACCCCCATGCTTCGAAGATCCCTTGATGGCTCGCTCTCTCAGTGGGCTGGAAGCCGCCCCCTCTCCCCTGGGCTTCTCCCCGACACAGATGAACTCCATCTTATCCAATACATTCAGCTGCGGTTCCAGAGTTCTTCAGCCCTCGGGTCTCTCCGCCCCTCCTCCCTCCTCCCTAGCTCTCCCTGGAGGTGAAAGAACCAACGATTGCACTGCTCTTGGATAAAGTCAGGAAACAAAAAATAATCTTCTTTATTTAACTTAACCCCTTCCCTTCTCCCCCTGTCCTGTGCTGGCCCCTGGAAAGGCACAGCGGGAGATGGAAGGTACGTCTCTAAACTCCAGTCCACGGGTTACCATATGTTTGCTTTGCTTTGGCATTTGGGGGGAAAATTAGATGCAGATTTGGCGATTTGGGGGGGGGTGGGCGGGTGCATACACAATGTGGGGTTTATTTTTTTTCCTTCTTTAATGGAATTCCTTATATGACAGAAAGCGACAAGGAGAGGACACCATCCGGATGGGGTGTCAGCCTGGCCAGGCTTCTGGGCTCAGCATCCTGGCACGTCCTTCACGTCCGGGAAGCTCCTCTCAGTGGGCCGTGCTGGGGCGGCTCCTCCTCAGGGGCCGTGAGCTCCGCTTCTGTAGTCTGCGCTTGTAGGTGGCGGCTGGGGTGCAAGGGAAATGGAAAAATCTGGGTGAACCCTGGGAAGAAAGCAGGCCAGCCCAGCCTCCCCCAGTCCTTCTCCGCCGATCCCCTCCCGTAGAAACCATGGGCTCATGAAGGCAGCCTGAGGTTTTAGCTGCTTCTTGGTTTTGATTTTTCTTGAAACCACCTTGGGCTAAAGGGCCTCAGGCTAGAATACTGGAGTAAGAAATGGCAACCCACTTCAGTATTCTTGCCTAGAAAATCCTATGGACAGAGGAGCCTTGTGGGCTATAGTCCATGGGGTCGCAAAGAGTCGGATACGACTGATCGACTGATAACAGGGGGCTTTGGGCGGGTGTTGAAAAGGCCAGGAGGGCACTCGCCTTCACCTTCCCCCTCTCAGTGAAAGTGAACCTCCCGGGGGGCAGGGGACACCTGTGACAGAGCCCTCAATGGTGTTGGCAGTGGGGGATAGGGAGGAGGATGCGTTGGCCGGATCTAACGCTGTGCGGGGTGATGCTCACGGTCCGTGCAGGTGATCCGAGGCTCCTCCCAGTGCCCGCTGGGCTGGCACCGGATGGTGGGCACGTGGCGCTGGATGAAGCCCTCGGTGCACTGGTACCGCACCAGGGCATTGATCTCGTACCGGTCCTTCTTCTGTCCGAAGATCCTGGCGTGCTCCACCACGGGGGGCTCTCCGCAGGCCACTGAGGGGCAAACGTCCTTCAGAAAGGGCTCTCAGAGGGTCTCCCCTGATGCCCTGTGATGAGCTGGTGTGGTCCCCTTGGCTGTGGGGAGCCAGCTCAGAGTCCAAGGAAGGGGCGGGGAGCCTTGACACCCAGCCATGAGCCCTGCCTGTGGGGTGGGGGGGCACTTTCACTCTGCACTGGAAATCTGGAAGCCACTGGTTCTGACATCTGGGTTCCTCAATGATTTAGAGCATCAGGAAGGGAATAAAAGGATGAAGGGTTGGGAAAGAGGGTGAGGGCCAGGCAGACTGGCTGTGACTTCGCTGTGATAACGGGCTATGAAAATGGCGGTGCAGATGGACATCTAGGTTGCTTCCATGTCCTGGCTATTATAAACAGTGCTGCGATGAACATTGGGGTGCATGTGTCTCTTTCAGATCTGGTTTCCTCAGTGTGTATGCCCAGAAGTGGGATTGCTGGGTCATATGGCAGTTCTATTTCCAGTTTTTTAAGAAATCTCCACACTGTTCTCCATAGCGGCTGTACTAGTTTGCATTCCCACCAACAGTGTAAGAGGGTTCCCTTTTCTCCACACCCTCTCCAGCATTTATTGCTTGTAGACTTTTGGATAGCAGCCATCCTGACTGGCGTGTGATGGTACCTCATTGTGGTTTTGATTTGCATTTCTCTGATAAAGAGTGATGTTGAGCATCTTTTCATGTGTCTGTTAGCCATCTGTATGTCTTCTTTGGAGAAATGTCTGTTTAGATCTTAGGCTCATTTTTTGATTGGGTCATTTATTTTTCTGGAATTGAACTGCAGGAGTTACTTGTATATTTTTGAGATTAATCCTTTGTCTGTTGCTTCATTTGCTATTATTTTCTCCCAATCTGAGGGCTGTCTTTTCACCTTGCTTATAGTTTCCTTTGTTGTGCAAAAGCTTTTAAGTTTCACTAGGTCCCATTTGTTTATTTTTGCTTTTATTTCCAATATTCTGGGAGGTGGGTCATAGAGGATCCTGCTGTGATTTATGTCAGAGAGTGTTTTGCCTATGTTCTCCTCTGGGAGTTTTATAGTTTCTGGTCTTACATTTAGATCTTTAATCCATTTTGAGTTTATTTTTGTGTATGGTGTTAGAAAGTGTTCTAGTTTCATTCTTTTATAAGTGGTTGACCAGTTTTCCCAGCACCACTTGTTAAAGAGGTTGTCTTTTTTACCATTGTATATTCATCAGCAGATGAATGGATAAGGAAACAGTGGTACATATACACCATGGAATATTACTCAGCCATTAAAAAGAATTCATTTGAATCAGCTATAATGAGATGGATGAAACTAGAGCCCATTATACAGAATGAAGTAAGCCAGAAAGATAAAGACCAATACAGTATACTAACGCAAATATATGGAATTTAGAAAGATGGTAACGATAACCCTATATGCAAAACAGAAAAAGAGACACAGATGTACAGAACAGACTTTTGGACTCTGTGGGAGAAGGTGAGGGTGGGATGTTTAAAAAGAACAGCATCGAAATATGTATATTATCAAGGATGAAACAGATCACCAGCCCAGGTTGGATGGGTGAGACAAGTGCTCAGGGCTGGTGCACTGGGAAGACCCAGAGGGATCGGGCGGAGAGGGAGGTGGGAGAGGGGATCGGAATGGGGAACACATGTAAATCCATGGCTGATTCATGTCAATGTATGGCAAAAACCACTACAATATTTTAAAGTAATTAGCCTCCAACCAATAAAAATAAATGGAAAAAAAAAAAAAAGATAGCACCTAAAAAAAAAAAAAGAAAACGGCGGTGCAGGGGAAGGAGAAACCATAGGAGGCTGGGGGGCGGGGGAGGGGCACGAGGCCAGGAGCAGGAACAGCTGGTGAGCGTCCTAGCCACACCTCCAAGTCTGCAGACTCAAAGCCAAGGATCAAGGCCTGACAATTCCAACTCGTGTGACTGATGGACTTGGGATCCTAGAGAGAGAGGCTGCCAACTCATGTGCAACTGTGGGTGACTTTCTGTGCTGATACCCAGGGTACTGTGTGTGCAGGGGGCTCTGTCCTCTAGCCTGTGACCGTCACCCTCTCCCTGTCCCTACTAGGCTGAGCCTTCCCCTTGGTTCTGGAATGCTGGCATGGGGCAAGGCCCCTGCCCCCCAGGTCAGCTCCAATCTGCCAGTTGGGCAGGTGAGTGATGCCAGCAGCCAGTTGGGCAGGTGAGTGATGCCAGCAGCCAGAAGTCCAGGTGACATGGCCCAGGTCACACTGCAGGAACCTGGGGTCTTGAGTCTGTCCTCGTGGGACCCCTCCCATGCTGCCACTTACCTGTGCCCTTTTTACAGGTGAAGGGCAGCTGGTAATTGCATGGGACATCGTTCCACTCGCCCTTCTCATGCCAGATCATCACCACGCAGTCCTCCCCAGTGGCAAAGAAGTTGTCAGGCTGGTTGGGGCGCCAGTTCTCAAATTGCTGTGGGTGGGATTGGGGAAGGGGTGAGCAGAGGGCAGGAGTGGGACAGCCTGCCTAACCCCTGCTTTCACTCCCTGTCCAGCCCCTTCCTGGCCATGGTGCAAAGACTGCCGGGAGTCTGGTGGTGCCATGGGACTCACGGGCCCTCCAAAGAACTTGATCACACTGCCAGGCTATGGTCATTGTCAGGAACTCAGAAGACCCCGGGTTCACAGTCCCTGTTAATGAGTTGATGCCAATCTCCTCTTCCATATGGGCCAGCGGGGATGGTCACCAGGCTGCCAGGCTTGGGCAGGGCTGGGTGGTAGAGCTACTGTTCCCATGTTCAGACTCTGCCTTTCCAGGCTTCTCCCTCTACCCTGACTGTAGACAAACGAGGCCCCTTTCCTCTGATGTAGCTGCTCCTCTTCCCCATGACCATAACAGAGCCATGACCCTGTTCACATTTGCCTCTTCTAGGAAGTCTTCCCTGAGGTCTTTTGCTGATCTTCATTATTTACTATGTATACTATTCAACTGGCATCTATGTTGCTTTCTATTTGTCTGTCTACCTCCTCGTGTGGATTCTAGTGCTCTGTGGGCAAGAAACCTCTCTAAACCTTCCTCTTGGGGGCCTCAGGTGGCTCAGTGGGTAAAGAATCTGCCTGCTAATGCAGGAGACATGGGTTTGATTCCTGGGTTGGGAAGACTTCCTGGAGGAGGGTATAGCAATCCATTCCAGCATTCTTGCCTAGAGAATCCCATGGACAGAGGAGTCTGGCAGGCTACAGTCCATAGGGCCACAAGGAGTCAGAGACAATTGAAGCGACTGAGCATGTATGCATGCATGCATACATACCCTCTTGGTGATTTGCCCTCATTCATTCATTGCCTTCCTCATCCCCACCCTTCCCTTCATGTTATTACACAGGTGTCCAGCCTTGGGCTAGTCTCTAAAGGTGAGACGAACAAGACACAATCCCAACTTCAGGGCTCCTGGTCTAGCACCTGCTCAGTGAATGTTTGCATGTGATTTGAACGTGTCTGTCTCTGGGGTTCTTCCTTCATCCTCTCTGGGCCACCAACTATCCTGGGTGCCCCCAGCAGAACTCACCAAGGAGTGTCCATCTGACCAGCGGAAGTCCCCTTCGATGGTCTTGTCATTCAGGCCGATCCACTGGTAGTCCTGGGCATTGTCTGGAGAAAGGACATGGGTATTGGGCACCTGAAGGTATCTGGGAGAAACTTGAGTTCATCGAGACAGAGGGGACGCAGGGGTGGCAGGAGCTGGGTGGGTGCTTAGGAGCATGCCACCTGCCTCCGGGGTCCTGACAAGGGTCTTGATACGTGCATGTTTGTGTTGCACTTGGGCCCACCTCCCTGAGCTGATGTAGACTGACGACAGGGTTAGTCTGAGGCTGACTCTGACAGACTGTGGGCTGTCCTGGGTACAGTCAGAGTCGCTGGCCCCTAAGCCTGTGGAAATGCCCCCTTTCCCTCCCTCCCAAGTCCACTGACTGCCGGCCAGGGAGGCCCTTGGCTTGCATGGCCATTCCCCTCTCAGGCCCCTAAGGCCCCACCGCACTCACTGTTGACAAACTCCTGCTCCTCGGGGGTGACGATGCTGCTGAGGTGTGACTGCTGCTTCCGGCACTGGCTCTCAGCGTCCACCCAGGTTGCCCGGTCAGGGAAGTGGCGGTAACAGTGGCCCTGGAACTTGGTCCAGCCTTCCTCGCACAGCTTCTGGTCTGCAATACAGGGCAGGGGCTTGAGGAGAGGGCCAGGGGCCGACTAGGGGTGGTGGATTCCTGTGTTCACCCTGCCTTCTGTGTCACACCCCGAAAGGCAGGGAGAGGCCCCACTGGATGGAGGCTCAAGTGGGAAGCCAGGAGGCCTGGTCCCGCCCCTCATCCCCCAGAGGCCTCTGGGAAATGCCAGGGACCCTCTCTTTTTCTGATATCGCCTCCCATCCCCAAAGCTTTTCTCCTGTTGATGCCTGCTTGGCAGGACTGGCAGAATTCAGCAGGCCAGGTAAAAAGAGGTGGGAATGTAGGAGGCTTTGAGGCTTAAGGACAACTTAAGGAGACTCTGAGGGGCTTCAGGGAGAGAGGGGGCGGCAGGGGAGTGTGTGCAGGTGGCAGGAGCAGGCAGTGCTTGGGGCATGGAATGGAAGCTTGGGTGGGGACAGAGGAGGAGAACCAAGTCCGCTTTGGTCCAAAGAAGACAGGGACCTCTCAGTCTTTTGATCAGAGTTGGCTCTAGCAGAGCACACAATACTGGCTTGGGGTCCATGACCCAGAGACCCTGGTTTTTCATGTTATTTCTTGGTGGCGGATGAGAAGAGGGACTTTTCTCCCCCTAAATCTATATTGATAACAGGTTCTGAGTTTAGGAGAAAGCACTGAGGTGGAGCTCTTGGAACCATCTAGAAGGACAGACAGAGGCAGGGGTGTGCTAGAGCTCACTGGCGTGTGTCTTGCCAACCTGGCCTTTATTTTTATTTGTTTAGTTATTGCCGCTCCATGAGGCATGTGGGATCTTAGTTCCCTGACCAGGGATTGAACCATGTCCCCTGCAGTAGAAGCAGGGAGTCTTAACCACTGGACCATTACGGAAGCCCCCCAACTTGGCCTTTAGTGGTATGACATTGGTAGCTGCCCTGGCCCTCGTGGGAGTGTTGAATCTCAGAAACTGGCAGGTGCTACACATCATCTTTGAGAGTCAGTTGTTCTACCAGCACAGCACTGGACAGAAGGAATTCCAAGACCCTCTCTTCTTTCTTCCCCTGGTGTCTCACAGGTGAAGGACTGTCCCTAGGGCCCTGGAGCTGAGTGTGGGGCCATGAACCCCTCAGGCTGTGTGGCAGCCTTCTGGTCGGGCAGTTCTAGGAAGAAAGGATCACTACTGCTTGGCAGGGTTGGAAGACAGACACAGAGAGAAGAGTTCGTGGCCAGCGGTCTTTGAAGAGGGAGGCAGAGCAGCAGGAAGCACTTAGGAGGAGGTTGCTGGTGCCCCTGCCGCCAACACCTTCCCCCAAAGGGTTTGGAAAGAAAGGCAGAGAGGCTTCAGAGATAACTGAGCACCTGAGGAAGCCACAGACATCATCCCAGGGCTGACTTGTGGGGTCAGTTGGGGCTTGAGGGCTGAGCTGGGCTGGCAAAGCTGGAGGGAATAGCTGAGCCAGGAGGAGCCAGCGTCCTGCAAAATGGAGGCTCTCAGGAAATAAGCAACAGACTACAGGAGGCAATAGGAAATAAGCAACAAGAAGGCTACAAGAAGGCTCAGGGCTCCAGGAAGGTTGGAAGCATCTGCTGGGGGTGGTGAGTGCTCAGGACTGGATGGGAGAAGACAGGCAGCCCTAATCAGCTAGGTGCCCAGGCCTAGGGCCCAGTTCTGGGGCTCTGGCAGCACCCTCTCTTTGCTGCATCGGAAGGCAGAGCCCTGTGCAGGCACCTCCTTGCCAGGCCTGGCACCCAAGAGCTGTGGTCCGCGTGGACATTCCAGACTCTTCTTCCTGTGGCAAATACTCTGGCATTACGGGGAGAAAATCCTTGTAACTCTCCACTCCCACCCCAGGAAAGACCGATTGCACCAACTTCTTGGAGCCTTGGGGTGAAGGTGGAGGATGGGAAGCTGCAGAGAAGGAGGGTCCAGGCCAAGGCTTTTTGTCCAGAATTTCCTCCACCAGCCTGAAACCTTCCAAAACTATCTTCACACACTGATTAGGAGTTTCAGCTGCTGTCTGAAAGCTTCTGGGATGTACAACTTGAGGGTTCATTGTAAATGGCTTTGGCCCCTAAATATTTCCAGTTCTGCATGGATCATTGCTACTAGCAACAGCAAGCTTTTCTGAGATGGGGTGGCCCTGAGACCCAGGAGGATGAGGAAACTAGGAAACACCAAAGGCGAAAGAGCTTCAGGCACAGTCTGGCCTCAGGAAGTTCCTGGCCGACAGCTCCCCTTGGCAGGTCCTGGCCCAGATGCAGAAGCAGAGGGGTTGGCAAGAGGAAGCTCATCCAGTGAAGGGGGCACAGGTTTGATCCCTGGTCGGGAACTAAGATTCCACATGCCGCGTGGTGTTGCCCAAAAAAACCACGAAAATTGTTTAAGAAGGAACAGGAAGCTCAGCTCCTGTCTCACGCAACGAGGCTCTGTTCTCCCTGGCCAGCCTTTTGCCTTGCACAAGGAAGCGAGAAAGGAAGTGCAGACCGGAGTGGCATTGACAAGGCAGCTGTCATGGTGGCAATGATGACAAGGTGACACAGAGCAGTCCCTGTGCATGCGTGACCTGAGCATGCTGGTGACACGGGAGTTCTCAGATAGACCGACCATAGCTCTTGCCAGAGAAGAGGTCAGCTTGGCCAGTGTGGTGTGGTGGCTCCCCGGGCCATGGAGTGGCCACTAAGGTCCCGTGGGCAATAAGGCAGGCAGACACAAGTCCATGGGCATGTTGGGAGGATCCATGGCCATCACCCAGAGCAAGGACCAATGACTCCCACCCATAGCTTCCTTCAAGACAAATGCATGGAATTGGCTCTGTCTTCTTAGTCTGATGCAGGTACCAACTTTGCTGGTGGCATCTGGCATCTGGAGAAGGTTAGTATTTGAAAGTTTCCCCCAGAGCCCCACCTTCCAAAACATAGATTGGCCCGGCTTGCCTGGCTCTTCTGCGGTCAGGTCAGCCAGGGAACCAGAGGAGGGTTTCTGTGGGGAACAGCAAGAGAAGGAGTGAGAGTGAGGGAGGCTGACTTCTCAGTTGTGACCCCAGAAGTGGCTGCCTGGATGGATCTTGGGTGGGGGGTCCAGCCAGGGCCTAGAACCTGTGGTTAGCAGGGAAGGGTGAGGAAGGAAGAGTGGGTGCAGCAGTTAGTAACATTAGCTGAAGCCGAGACGGCCGTACCAATCTCACACATGTCCCCTTGGTAGCTGGGAAGGCATAAGCATGTGAAAGAGTCGATGGCGTCCACGCAGGTGGCTCCATTCAGACAAGGGCTTGAGAGGCACTCGTCAATGTCTGCAAGAAACCAAGGGCCACCATTAGGACTCCTGCCCGCAACTCCAGCTTCTCAATTGCATTGCAGCTTCTTTATGGGTGGCCAGCCCTGCGGTTCTCCACAGCCCTGGATTTCCTAAGAACTGTTGCTGCTGCTGCTGCTGCCACCATCTTGGAGCACTGAGCCAAAGATCCAACAAGGGTTTTCTCGCATGTGCGTGATTCTTGACTGGCAAGCTTGGGGCACTGGAGCCAGGTTTCCCAGCAGGTGAAGAGATCTGGGGCTTCTGAAGGCAAAGGCCTATTGTGAGAGTGAGCTTGGAGTTCCCCCAGGTGTCTTCTCTTGTGAATATTTCAAGCGGCCTTGGGGTCTGAATTGGCTCTCAACATGGCAGTGAGTAAGGACGCTGGAATTCAAATACTGGAAGCTTAGTAAGAGCTCTTTCTTTTCCTAACTTCTTCTGTCATTTTGAACCAAGGAAAGAGGACAAGGCCATGCAGTACTAGAACAAACAAGCTAGAAGTGGTTTGCAGAGCACAGGTTCATGAGAAAATGGCAGCATGGAATATTCACACGAGATTTTTTTTTTGGTTGCAGAACCTTCTTTGTCTTCAGTAAATAAAAGTCTAGAACGTCTTATAAAGATGAAGGCAACTTTGTTATCTTGGGGGGGTGGAACAGAAATTCAGTCTAATATCTCCTCATGTAATCTTCTCTTTCAGCCAAAGGCCTCAGAAAAGGGACATCTCCAGTGAATCACGATTTCTAAGAGGGTTGCATCCTGGCTAGTGGGAGGCCAGTGTTGGTAGCTGGCGAGGCACTTAGTAAGTGGCCACCCACCAGCACCAGCCTGGGATACTGGCAGGTCTCCATCAGCCTCGTTCCCCAGAAGACTCTTCTCTCCTTCTGTTCTTCTGGTCCAAGATGTACTTTGTGATCCATCTTTGTGGGACTTACACTGATAAGTCATTGGCCTTTGCCTCAAATTTTCATCCATTAGCTAAGATGAGAACTGAAACTCCTAATATAGTCTTACTGTATCTTTCAGAGAAGCCAGAGACCTAGAAGATCCTTCTACTCTTTTCGTATTCGTTCTTCAAAGGCACCTGCTGGGTTCCTTCCTCTGAGAACATGACAAAAGGTATTGGAATCTCCTCTTCCCAGGGGATTCATACAATTCTGGAATGAATAGATTCCACTGTCTTATAAGTCAGCATGATGTGTACAGCTATATTCATACAAACTTTAGGACCTGATGTGTCGATGGGTAGTCTCCACACAGACACCTTCCTAAATACGTTCCAGGACTTAGTTCTTACTTCTTAAGAACAGACTAGACCGTTAAAGTCAATCCTCTGAGAAGATAAAAGCACTTTCTTCTGGATCCTCTTCATTAGCGTGACACTGATGTTATCCAGACCTTAGCTGGTTTTGTGCCATGAGAGGCCCTGAGAATCTCAAGTCCTCAGAGAGGTCTCTCTTCCCACGAAGTTCTTGACTTCATTTCAGGGAGTTGTACACCATGGGCTAGAAACCAACGGTTCCAAGTCTGAAACTGTTCCAAGCAAAACCAAAATGCATGGAGGAACAGGCTGAAATCCCAGCATGCACTTGGATTCCCAGCATGCACCAGGATTCTCAGCAGCAGCAGTAGCAGCAATAGGTCAGGCCAGTGGGCTGGGCAGAAGCTGGGGGAGGCTCTTTTGCTTCTGCTGTTGTCTTTTGGTCCATTAGCATCATTATGGGAGACGGGAAGCACTGGGCAAGGGGGTATTAAGCAAATGTAGGCGCTAAAGCAGTTGTACAGAGCAGGGGAGGGAGTGGCCCTTGGGAAGAAGAGCTAGACATCAACCCTGGGGCCTCTGGCCAACCCACGGGGGAGAGGGTGGGAGGGCAGAGGCCTAAGGGAGGTCAGGCCCGGTGGTCTCCAGTGGTCCCAGAGGCTTATTTTACACCACTTGCCCCCCTCAGGTGGCCTGAGCCCCGGGACAGTGCGTTTTCCTTTGTTATGTTTGGCCAGGGCACAGAATCCGAGAAGGCTGCAGGGACTGAAACTCAAGGAACTAGTTTCCTGGGCTCAGAAGCTGTTTCATATAGCACCCAAGATTCACAGATAAGGAGGGAAGGCAGGGCCATAATTCTGAAGACCTGAGAGCCTGTGAGCGGCACTGGAGCAACTTAGGCTGTCAGCAGGATGGAGAGGGTGGGACATCCTGGGTGGGGCCTTCTCTTTAGTCACTCAGGCCTGTGGTGCCTCCTCTCCTCTTCCTCTGATTAGAAGAGCCATTCTGGCCCTGATTCGCCCCACCTCTTTCAGTGAAGGCAGTTAGAGCACTGCTTGTCTTCTGGAACCATGAGAACAGTTGGGCTGGACCCTGCTGTACTTTGGGGACACCAGACAAGGTGACAGCAGATGGAGAATGGGAAGGGCTTTGGGCAGACTATGTGAAGGAAGAGAGGAAAGAGAGGGAGCCATTATCTCCCAAGAATCTTCTCTGAACCAGACACCATATCTCACAACCTCTTATCCTCCAAGTGTTCCTCTAGCATGGATGTCATTGTGTCATATTATAGATAAGAAAACAAATGAAGTGACCTGCCCATGCTGGTAAGAAGGGGAAACAGATTGGAGGAGATGGAGGAGAGAATTAGACCATGAGGATGAAAGTCAGGCCTCTGTTATACGTGGAGGGAGAGAGACACTGGATCTCAGCATCTCATTACCATTTGTGCCTCCCCAGTCAAGGGCTCACAGGACTCTGAGTCCGCTTTCCACTACTCTAACCAAAAGGGATATTTTGTTCCTGAACAAGGTTTTCTAGTGATGTCACTAGCTAAGAACCCCTGGTAAAGGTGACAGGAATAAAGATACTTGCAAATAATCACCTTGGCCTCTGAATTGGAGAACTCACGCCTCTACCCTGAGTAGATCTTGTCCAGCTGTTGCCTGGGTCAGAACTCAAGACATCCAACTTAGCATTTATTTTGTTTACAGAAAAAGTTGAGTGAAGTGACAGCGGGTGCTTTTACTCAAGTGATATCCAACCAAAGGGGTTGCCACTCATAAACACCATGGTATGAGTGCTACCCCTCAAGTTGTTCACTGCACAACCTGTGTGGCTGTATGTGATGACCCTGGACATGACTCTACTGAACAAGGATGGTGGGGGGGAAAACCCCTCAAGAAGCACAGAGGCAATTTCTTAGCTCAACAGATGTTCCACACCCTGCATGTTCCACACCCTGCAAAGACCTAGGATCAATCAGGATGAACAGAATTGAACATATATACTTGCTTTCTGGTATATCACAATGGATAGTAGGACTATGTGTGTGTGCTCAGTTGTGTCTGACTCTTTGCCACCCCATGGATTGTAGCCTGCTAGGCTCCTCTGTCCAGAGAATGCTCCAGGAAAGAATACTGGAGCAGGTTGCCATTTCCTACTCCAGGAGAAGGACTATAACAGCATATTTATCAGTTCCCATTAGCTATAAAAACAAACATGATTAAAGTTATAGTTATTTATACTGTCAAGTCTTTTACATTTTAAAGGTTGATCTTGGATGCAACTTTAGTATCCTTCTTAAATTCAATTAGTTGCCTGTTAAAATCTGCTTGTGGACTTCTTGGTTATGTCAAGTCAAGATGTAATTTATACTTTCACTTGTAACCCTGTATTTTCACTTGCTTTGAAAGCATTTCCCCCAACCCCCAGGGATAACATTTCACTGGAATTCAAACATCACCCCACTGGGGGAAGAGACAGTGTCAGATCGTAGACCGGAATCTCAAATCCACAAAGTGAAAAATGTCAATAAAACAGAAAAGAGTCTGATTAAAATTTAAGTTCATGCCCTTCTAACCATGGAGTTTAGAGAAATCCAGGCAATGCCAGTGGTTGCTGAGAAACTGAATGTGAGATCTGCTTTCTTAAACTTGGCTGTTCATTAGAATCATTGTGATAATGAATTTTTAGATTAAAAAAAATTACCAACACCACCAGAGTCCCTCTCTAGACCAAGTGAATCAGAATGGCTCAGGGTGGGGCCCAGGTATGGCACTTTTAAAAAGCATTCCAGCATTTCCCTGGTGGTACAGTAGATAAGAATCCATCTGCCAGTACAGGGGATGTGGATTCGATCCCTGGTCTAGGAAGATCCCACATGCCACAGGGCAACTAAGCTGGTGTGCCACAACTACTAAACCCACGTACTGTAACTGCTGAGACCTGTGCGCCTAAAGCCCATGCTCTACAACAAGAGAAGCCAGTGCAACGAGAAGCCCAAGCACTCGAGAGTAGCCCCAACTTGCCACAACTTAAGAAAGTCCACGCACAGCAACAAAGACCCAGGGTAACCAAAAATAAATAAATACATAAAAATAATAAAGTATCCCAGGTGATTCTAAGGAGCTGCCAGGATTGAAACCTCAGGATCAGAAATCTAATTCCTACAGGAAAAACTGTGTTAACAGTGGAAGTGAGGAGAGTGCTTCTGCTTTTTAAGTTGATAGGAACAGGATAGTCTTGCTTTTTTTTTGGCCACATCTCGTGGCCTGTGGGACCTTAGTTCCCCCACCAAGGATCAAACCTGTCCTCCTGCAGTGGAAGCGAAGAGTCTTATCCACTGGGCTGCCAGGGAACTCTCCAGTTCAGCGCTTAACTGCCAAAGAAACTGTAGCAGTAGAAGTGCTCACTGCTAGTCTTGTCTGACGCTTCATGATCTCATGGACTGTAGCCTTCCCAGCTTCTCTGTCCATGGGATTTACCAGATAAGAATACTGGAGCAGGTGCCATCTCCAGTATGGCAATACTGGTTGCCATCTCCTACTCCAGGGGATATTCCCAATCCAAGGACTGAACCTTCATCTCTTGCGTTTCCTGTATTAGCAGGCAGATTTTTTTTTTTTTACCACTGTGCCACCTGGGAAGCCTTGCTAAAGAATCTGAGTATTCATTAAACATTTATTTTGCTGTAAAGAGTACAGAGTAATAGTTTATCAAGAACTTGTTTACAGAACGCTGACTAAACAAGATGACACAGATCTATAAGGCCTTTGAACAACCTGTGGTTCCCAGTTCTAGAGCCACATGACAGGTGGGTGATCTATGGATGCTGGACACCATCTGCAGTCCTTTTGGAAGCACCAAGTCTTGAGTTAAATTGAACAGGAGTGACTTGGGACCCCAGGGGTATCGTGGTGGGCATATGAGATGCCAGATTTTGCATGTGGATGACTCACTACTCACTCTTTAGAGATGACAAAGCTTTTCATAATCAGTGGCATGAGAGACAGAAAAGGGAACCTGTAAGATGTACATGGATGATCTTAATCCTCACAGCAGTGTTTCCCAGCTCTGCCTGCACACTGGAGTCACCTGGGAGATTAAAAAACCCAAGTGCCAAGGCCACAGGGGTGGGACCGAGGCACCAGGTCTTAAAGCAGAGAACCACCATCTCTGACACTGTTTACAAATGAGGTAGCAAGGGCTCCTCTGTGTCTAGTTGAACCACTGCGATACTACAGCCACTCTTCATTCTGGTTCCCCTGAAATTTAGCTTCTAGCTCTTTTAGACCAACAACTGGTTGCTATGTTCAAGAGGTTTCTTATTCAGCTGGATGTATTAAGCAGTGAAGACCTCAATTCTTTTTTTTTTAATCACAAATTCATTTCTTGGATATTAGCACACAAATGTTTTCGATACAAAAAGTGTTAGAAATTGTTAGTCGTTCAGTCGTGTCCAACTCTTTGTGACCCTATGGACTCTAGCCCGCCAGGCTCCTCTGCCCAAAATATTCTCCAAGCAAGAATACTGGAGTAGGTAGTCATTTTCTTCTCTAGGGGATCTTCTTGACCCAGGGGTTGAACCTGGGTCTTCTGCATTGCAGGCATATTCTGTACCATCTTTGCCACCAGGAAATTATATCCTGGAAAAAGAACTAGTAATGTGCTATTAAAATAATGCCTATCAATATAACTCAAATTAAATGGCCAATTGATTAGGTAATTATTGAATAGATCTAACTCAATTGTTAATTGAAATAATAAAAGTGTTTCCTGAACTGGTCATTGTAATCATCTTTTAACCCAGTTGGTTAGTTAAGTCGCTCAGTCTGTCTGACTCTTTTGAGACCCCATGGACTGTATGTAGCCGCCAGGTTCCTCAGTCCATGGAACTTTCCAGGCACGGATACTGGAGTGGGTTGCCATTTCCTTCTCCAGGGGATCTTCCTGACCCAGGGATCGAATCCAGGTCTCCCGCACTGCAGGCAGATCCTTTACCGTCTGAGACAATTGGTTGGGATATGCATTAATTACAGAGTGTTTTGTACTCTTATCCACTACCTTCAACACATGCACATAACAGAGTTGTTTTGAAGACCTCAGTTCTTGATTGGACTCACTCAGTGGAGTTAGGCAAATTGCTTAACCTCTATGGGCTGCACTTTCAAATGGACATGATTACCAGGCTCTCAGAGCTGCCTAGGAAGAAACTGCGGGAAGGAATGCCCATTGGAAATATACATGATTAAAGAAAAGCTGTCTTTAGAGCAGATTAGCTGAGGTCCATTGTCACCTACTTCTAATTTCAGAGGTGCCAGGACGCGAGCCTTGCCGCGTGACTTCTGATACCAGTGTTCCATTTTTGTTTCAAGTAGCAGGTTGGAGAAGGAGTCGCTAAGAATGGAGAGAGGTGTCAGAAGATACTAAAAGAGGGCAAGGGGGCTCTGATCCTGGTGGCTGCCCCCATCCCAGAAGCCCTACTGGGCCCTGAGTCTGTTCCTCGCTGACCCAGGCTGAGCTGGCTGACAGAGCTGAGCTCCATAGCACTTCACCAAGATGGGCGCCCTGCTGCTCTCCACCTGCACACCCAGACCCGGGAGTGGGGAACGTGTCTGCACACCTGTCTACCAGGCAGAGTCACTTCTATTGCCGACTGAGGGCTCTGTGCTGCAAAGCGCACCAGGTCTCCCCAGGTTGTCATCAGCGGTGGGCTCTCCCAGGACAGAGGCAGTGCTCTGCCTTCCCCGTGGGGGTGGAAGACAGGGGTGTGTCTGCAGCCTCTGGGGTCATGATGGCTCAGTGAAGCACTGTCCCCTTGGTAGAAAGGCCAGGACCTTCCTAGGAGAACCAACCTTCTTTGGCCACAGAGCCCTGTAGTGTTCTCAGTCACGGCCCCCACATGTGGGCAGAGGCTGATCCCAAAGGTGAAGAGAGTGAATAGTATACACTCTAGAGCCTGTTTATACACACACATTTCCTGTGTAAGTGCCAAGTATATAGCAGGTTTATATTAAGAGTGTATATATATTAAGAGTATATAACTCATTCACAGTAATTTCCCTACATGTGAGCCTTCAAGTTGCAAACTTTCAAAGAAGCGAACGTGCATGTGGTTTCAGCAAGGAACCGGAGCCCATGCCATCGGCATCAGGCATGAGTGACATGGCAGCTTGCCCTTCATCTCCTGTTGCTGACGACCCTTCATCACTACCATCTCCCACCTCCTCTCCCTCCTCCAGTCTAACTCTTCTAGCCTGTTCACTCGATGTCAGTGCCTGTATGCCAGTGTTAAACTTCTCAAGGTACTGTCCTCCTATACTTCTCAAGGTACTGTCCTCCTATACTTCTCAAGGTACTGTCCTGTATGATTAAAAATGTTTTCTTTGTTTTTGTGTTTGTTTTGGATGTATTACTTGTGTGAAAAGTATTATAAACCTATTACAGTATAGTACTCTATAGCCAATTGTATTAGTCGGGTACCTAGGCTAATTTTGTTGGACTTAGAACAAACTGGACATACAAATGTGGTCTCTGTACAGAACTCATTTACATGGAGGGGACTTGCTGTATTATTTTGAATATATATTGATATCTATATTAATGGACCTTCATGTATGATGTAAAGGTATTTTGCACGCGTCTTAGGAATGAAGCCTAATGGAAGGCCTTGGGTCTCGGATTTCTGACTCCAGACATAAGCAGGGGTAAGGACGTGGAGGGAATGCAGAGAGCTAAACCAAGAATCTGAGCTTGGAGGGAACTGGGCATTTCTTCCCTCAAGGGAGGTGATGTTGATGAGTTGAAATGTCCTCACGGCCACAGGCCTCCAGGTGCTCAGGGAGCAACACATAGATTCAATCATCTCATTTTGGGAACCACCCCCAATCAGAGGATCCCCCAGGCTCCTCACTTATCTCACAAGCTGCTTGGACAGACAGAGGCCCCAGCATGGTGGGTGCTCAAGGGTGGGGCTCTGCTGGGTCATAGATGACCTGCAGCCATAAATCCTGGAGCTGGGAGTGATGAGTTCTATCTGTGTCATCTCATTTAAGGCAAGAAAGGTACTCAAACCCCACCCAGGCCTAAGCATAGAGGGGACCATAAGGGCTTTCCCAGAGTGGTCTACTCTGCATGATGCAAGACAGCCTACCCTCGAATTTTCCCTCCCAGGGCCTTTGGGGCATGACTGGCTCTCTTCAATACACTCTCTAGCTCAAAATTTCTTTGAAGTCTCCAGCTTTATCTTCAAAATTCAAGCACCCTTTGGATTTTGCTCATAAAACAATCATTGGCTTGACAAAAAAAAAAAAAAGAACTACTTCTCAGTTTAATGACTTTTTTCTCTTAAACCATCACGCAGAACAGACCCTCTAGAAAGACATGCCAAGCTTACCCTGTGGCTGCTACCCCAACACATCACTATGTACTCTCCTACGCCAGTGTGACAAGAAGCCTGCACCTCAGGTGACCTCGGACGCCTTCTCCTGACCCTTCTGTCTGCACCCCCACGGCGGCCGAGGGTCTTACCTACGTCACAGTGCCTGCCAGTGTGGCCAGGGGGCACAGACATATAACGTGTCCCTCCATCTCCTGGCAGGTCCCAGCACCACAGGGCTTCTCTCACAGGAACTGGCAGAGGCTGCAACCCCCAGGGAGAGGCTGGGCATCAAAAACATAGCTGCCCGGGGTACAGTGCAGCCTCCAAGACCTCCAGAGTGGGGCCCCAGGCCACAGAAACCCACAAAGCTGGTTTTGGGTCAACATGATTTCTGGGGACTCTCTCCCTCCTGAACCCCTGCTTCTGGCAGGGCTGAATTCTCTGATTGGACTCTCAGTACACAGGGGGATGCAAGGGGTCCCAGAAAATAAAGGAAAATCAGCAGCTGCTGGGTTTGTGTCAAGGCGAGACCATCACTACAGTACAGAGGAGGGTTCACTTGCACAGGGTCGGGGTGAGGACCCAGGGTCCAAAGGCACGACACAGCTGAAGTGATACATCATAGTTTCTTAAACTGTGCAGGTTTTAACCCTGCACAAAGTAAATAATGGCACATAAATATCATCAGCAGATTCATTCTCTCCTTTCACACTCATTCCATGGGCCAGGGACAGGAGAAGAATTTCCAGCACTATCTAAACAGTACTTCTTGTGCCAAGTACAGATAGTTGAGTTCACATATAAATGTTTGTGTTATGTAACTCTACTGTGACTGTAACAATTGTGAACCTACAAGTGTGTACTGTGTGCAAAGATATAGCCTCATTCTTGACATATTTATATCTCATTTACTCTCTCCTGGTACTATTGCTGTTTTACAGATGAGGCTCAGAGAGGTTAAGAAACTTGCTTAAGCCTGCACAGCTCAGAACCTTGAGTCGACACTGCTTCCTACCATGCTACAGTCTGAATCACTCTGACCCACTTAAAGGAAAATAATCCCAACTGTACCTGTTGTGGTTGCCTCTGAATCATCTGTCCCTGCTGCAGAGGTTGGGATAGAAGCATCAGTTGGGGAGGTGGCTGTGTCAGCTATTTGGCTCTCTTCTCCTGAGTGCACGGGGCTTGAAGATTCGATTTCTAGACGCGCCTCTGCAGGGCGCTGGGTCTGCTGAGTCCACTCGGATTCTGGGATGGTGGTGCTGATGACAATACCCAGCCCTGAGGTGTGGCCAGACAGGTCTCCACTGGTGTCAATCTTGTCTCCAGAAGCCAGGGGAGTGGCGGAAGGTGAGCCTGATGGCTCTACGCTCACGTCAAAGGTGGTGGTTGACTCTCCACTCACTTCCGGGGTAGCCAAGCCCTCCGTGGGGCCTTGCAGAAAGGCTGAGGGGCTGCCACTTGCTCCCAGGCCTGAGGTTCCCTCCAGATCAGCTTCATGGAAGGTGGAGGTGGTTTCACTCAGGTCAGGGGACCCGAAAGCTCCTCCGCTTGCCTCGGGGGCAGCAGACGCTCCCACCTCAGCCTCGGGATAGGCCGACATCTCACCGCTGGATTCTGGGACTGATGACGTTTCTATCCCAGATCCAGGGAATCTTGGCACATCCCCAGATGCAGAGGCTTCACCACTGGATTCAAAAAGCTGGGGGCTGTATGTTACGGGGGGTCTCTGGCCCAGTTCCTGGGAAACGGTTGGTTCAGTAACACCCTCCACCAACTCAGATGTGATTAACGTAACTTCTGGAAGTCCGGAGGCCTCCCCACTGGTGCTCATGGCTGCAGAGGATTCCCCACTTACATCAGTGGTGCCAGAAAAGTCCCCACTAAAATATGGAGTACTTGCAGGCTCCCCACTGGGCTCCACTAGCCCAGACTGAAGCCCACTTTGGTCCAAAGATCCCAAATGATCTCCAGACATGTCTGGTGCTCCAGAAGGGGCACCACTAAGTTCCAGAATGCCTGAAGGCCCTTCTCCTGCTTCTTGGGCAGTTGTAGCCTGGGTTACAGATTCCACCAAAGTCCTGTCTACAAAAGAGACAGTGGGGAAACCAGATGGAAGTCCACTGCTATCATATGCTCCGGAGGGCAGGCTGCTCCCACTCTCAGCTCTGTAGGCTTCTCCACTGACCTCAGTTACTCCGCTTGGCAGGCCACTGAATTCTGGAGGCTGGGACGTAAACCCACTGGAGTCAGTTGCTCCAGAAGACAGTCCACTGACATCCACTAGCCCAGATGTGCCTGAGAGATCTGCCTCTCCTGAAGGGAGGCCACTGAGTTCCACAGATCCTAAGCCTTCTTCTTCTTTAAATGTCATGGGGGTCACTTCAACCAAACTGGTGTCCACGAACGTAATGCCAGAAGATTCACCACTGCCACTCATGGCACTGGAAACCAGGTCAGGGATCCCAGATGTTGTCCCACTGAACTCTGGCAAACCCGATGGTTGCCCACTGAGATCAGGGATCCCAGGTGCTTCTCCACTCAGGTCAGTTATGCCGAATGGTGGACCAAGGCCAGAAAGAATTCCAGAAGCTTCTCCACTGATTTCTGGTTGTCCAGAGGGCAGTCCACTAAGCTCAGTCACGCCAGATATTTCTCCAGAAAACCCTGATGGCTGCCCACTGACCTCAAGAAGCCTGGAAGTTTCCCCACTAATGTCAGGAAACCCTGAGGGCTGTCCACTGACACCAAAGAGTCCAGAGGTTTCCCCACTGATGTCAGGTGACCCGGATGCTTGGCCACTGAGTTCAGCTCCTGAAGAGAGTCCACTTGCTCCTCCACTAATGTCCAACTCACTGAAGGGCAGCCTAGATGTTTCTCCAGCACCGCTGATGTCAATGGTTCCCCTTCCTTCTAGTTCACCTGCTGTGGTGGCTGTGACGACTTCCACCAATGTAGTATCCACTAGGGAGACAGTTGGAAACCCAGATGGAAGTCCACTGAAGTCAGGAAGGCCAGATGATGGGCCACTTCCAAGGTCCACCCCAGAATACTCACCACTAAATCCAGAAGGAAGACCACTTGCTTCTGGACCTTGCCCACTTCCTAGAGTTACAGAAGGTATTCTGCCAAGGTCCAAGGCTCCAGAAGCTGACTCAGTCAAGTCTTCTTTTCCAGAAATCAACCCACTAAGATCCCCAGCTCCAGAAGCAGAGATCTCCAGACCTTCCCTTCCAGAAGGAAGTCCACTAAGGTCCCCTACTCCAGAAGCAGAAGTCTCTAGATGATCCTCTCCTCCAGAAGGAAGTCTACTGAGGTCCTCTACACCAGAGGCAGAGATCTCTAGATGACCTTCTCCAGAAGGAAGAACACCAAGGTCCTCTACTCCAGAGGCAGAGACTTCTGGACCTTCTCCAGAAGGAAGTCTACTGAGGTCCTCTACTCCAGAGGTAGAGGTCTCTAGATGACCTTCTCCAGAAGGAAGTCTACTGAGGTCCTCTACTCCAGAGGTAGAGGTCTCTAGATGACCTTCTCCAGAAGGAAGTCTACTGAGGTCCTCTACTCCAGAGGTAGAGGTCTCTAGATGACTTTCTCCAGAAGGAAGTCTACTGAAGTCCTCTACTCCAGAGGTAGAGGTCTCTAGATGACCTTCTCCAGAAGGAAGTCTACTGAAGTCCTCTACTCCAGAGGTAGAGGTCTCTAGATGACCTTCTCCAGAAGGAAGAACACCGAGGTCCTCTACTCCAGAAGCAGAGACTTCTGGACCTTCTCCAGAAGGAAGTCTACTGAGGTCCTCTTCTCCAGAGGCAGAGATCTCTAGATGACCTTCTCCAGAAGGAAGTCTACTGAGGTCCTCTACTCCAGAGGTAGAGGTCTCTAGATGACCTTCTCCAGAAGGAAGAACACCGAGGTCCTCTACTCCAGAGGCAGAGACTTCTGGACCTTCTCCAGAAGGGAGTCTACTGAGGTCCTCTACTCCAGAGGCTGAGATCTCTAGATGACCTTCTCCAGAAGGAAGAACACTGAGGTCCTCTACTCCAGAGGCAGAGACTTCTGGACCTTCTCCAGAAGGAAGTCTGCTGATGTCCTCTACTCCAGAGGCAGAGACTTCTGGACCTTCTCCAGAAGGAAGTCTGCTGAGATCCTCTACTCCAGAAACAGAGACTTCTGGACCTTCTCCAGAAGGAAGTCTGCTGAGATCCTCTACTCCAGAAACAGAGACTTCTGGACCTTCTCCAGAAGGAAGTCTGCTGAGGTCCTCTACTCCAGAGGCAGAGACTTCTGGACCTTCTCCAGAAGGAAGTCTGCTGATGTCCTCTACTCCAGAGGCAGAGACTTCTGGACCTTCTCCAGAAGGAAGTCTACTGATGTCCTCTACTCCAGAAACAGAGACTTCTGGACCTTCTCCAGAAGGAAGTCCGCTGAGGTCCTCTACTCCAGAAACAGAGACTTCTGGACCTTCTCCAGAAGGAAGTCTACTAAGGTCCTCTACTCCAGAAGCAGAGACTTCTGGACCTTCTCCAGAAGGAATTACACTGAGGTCTTCTACTCCAGAGGCAGAGATCTCTAGATGACCTTCTTCTCCAGAAGGAAGTCCACTGAGGTCCTCTACTCCAGAGGCAGAGATTTCTGGACCTTCTCCAGAAGGAAGTCTACTTAGGTCCTCTACTCCAGAGGCAGAGATCTCTAAATGAACCTCTCCCCCAGAAGGAAGTCCACTGATGTCCTCTACTCCAGATGCAGAGATCTCCAGATGACCCTCTCCTCCAGAAGGAAGTCCACTGATGTCCTCTACTCCAGAAGCAGAAACTTCTGGGCCCTCACCCCCAGAGGGCAACCTGTCAACTTTAGGAGCACTGGTCCATGTAATTCTCTCTTCTTCCCCTGAAGGCAGTCCACTTTCCACAGGCAGGCCTGAGCCCACTGTAGAGGTGAGCCCACTGGAGTCAAGGTCTTCAGAGGGCAGTCCACTTGCACTTTCCCCTGAGGGCTGCCCACTGACGTCTAGGTGTCCTGAAATTTCTCCACTGCCTGTGAAGTCACCACTGACTTCGGGCACCCCAGATGCCTCCCCAGAGCTTGGCAGCTCAGTCCTGCTGGGCACTGGGGCTGAAAGTGTGGATGGTTCCTCTGAGGGGAATGGCTCCTCTGAGGGGAATGGCTTCTCTGAGGGGAAAGGCTCCTCTGAGGGGATTGGTTTCTCTGAGGGGAATGGTTCCTCTGGGCGAAATGGCTTCTCTGAGGGGAATGGCTCCTCTGAGGGGAACGGCTTCTCTGAGGGGAACAGTTCCTCTGGGGGGAATGGTTTTTCTGAGGGGAACGGTTCCTCTGAGGGGAACGGCTTCTCTGAGGGGAATGGCTTCTCTGAGGGGAACGGCTTCTCTGAAGGGAACAGTTCCTCTGGGGGGAATGGTTTCTCTGAGGGGAATGGTTCCTCTGGGGGGAATGGTTCCTCTGAGGGGAACGGCTTCTCTGAGGCTGAGGGCACTTCCGTTGCAGAAGGGCCTTCTGTGTGCTCCTCTGTTGCTGCGCCAGTGGGAGGCCATGTAGGAGGGATCCCTGGAGGAAAGGAAGAAGAAAGACAAGGTGTGAATTTAGTAACTCTGCCCATTTTAAGCTCATGCAGAGAAGCTGAACTCCATTCCTTCCACAGTAAGACTTTTTCCTCAAGAGTTCAGAGATGTGTCTAGACATTTTCTAATGGACCCTTGCACAGACACTTGGGAGAATAGGGACCAGAAAGCTCCCCACCACCCTCAGGCTCTGCTTTGTGAGACTCTAGGGGGCGCCACCCACACACGTCACAGTATGTGAGAGCTTGGCTGCCGTTGAAGGCAATCAAGGTCACCTTCTTTCAAGTGCTTCTACATTATCACCTCATTTATCTAGAACTATGATTTTTTTTTATTTTTTTTTTTTAGAACTATGATTTTTAAAGTGTGGTTTTTGGACCATCAGCACTGCATCAGCTGGGAGATGGACAGAAAAGGAGATTCTCGGGTCCCTCCCCAGCTCCACTGAATTAGGAATTCTGGGGCAGGACATGTCACAATGATTTTAATGACCATGTTGATAATCCTTGTAAGTGAGAATTGTGCACCAGAACTCATCCCTCTGAGGCCAAGAGGGATGTTTTCAAAAATACATCAACTTTTTCCATTCTGAGAGCTCTAATAGGGCTAACAGAGAGGATTTGGAAGAGAGAGAGAGAGAGAAAAGAAAGAAACCCCATAACTCTAAATAACTATGGTTACATTATTTCCTTCTGTCCTGTTTCCTTTGGCATTGAAAAATAACTAGCTGGGATTGTACCTTGCATATATTTTTGGGCTAATTTCCCAGGCAGAGAACCTGAGCACAGAGGGTGCTGGGTTCCAGTGGTCAGGCTCACAGCCTACCTTCACTTAAAGGAGAATCCTGGATAAGGGTAGGGAGCTCAGGAGCAGTGGTGGTATGCATGCAAGAGGATTTTAGATGGATATTTATCTATCTATTTAAACACACATATACATGTGTGCGTGCATGTTCTGTCACTTCAGTAGTGTCTGACTCTTTACAAGCCCATAGACTATAGCCCGCCAGACTCCCCTGTCCATGGGATTCTCCAGGCATGAATACTGGAGTGGGTTGCCATACCCTCCTCCAGGGGGATCTTCCCTATCCAGGACTCAAACCCAGGTCTCCTGCATTGCAGGCAGTTTCTTTACCACTGAGCCACTGGGGAAGTCCCCCACATGCATACATATACACATAAATATATACATACACCACAAATCAGAAAATAGCCACTTACACACATTACATTTTTGGTTTCTTGTCAAAAGCAAGTCAATTTAAAGAAAAAGGTCCAGAGTTAACAGTAGCAGAGATGGTTCCCCATAGGGCTCAAATCAGTGAAGTGGTAGGGAACTGACGAAATATTGGGAAATATTTCTGTGGGGCCACTGGAGTCCCCTCCCATGAATAACTTCTGTTACTGGCTTCCCAAGTTCTGTGCCAAGCCACACACTCATGCCTAAGAGGACTCAGTTCTTCCTGTCCTGGTGAAGGGCGAGAAAAGGGCCTGGAGCAGGTGTGACTGCTGGGTGAGGTCTCTGAGTGAAAATTCTACTTTCTCCACTGATGCAACTTTACCTTCTGGGTTTGCATTTCCAGCACCCAGAGGAGCACTTGGTGTGGCCAGATTGCTTGGGAACTGTGCAC
The DNA here is from genome assembly GCF_963930625.1 of Muntiacus reevesi. Taxonomy (NCBI): domain Eukaryota; kingdom Metazoa; phylum Chordata; class Mammalia; order Artiodactyla; family Cervidae; genus Muntiacus; species Muntiacus reevesi. The sequence continues at coordinate 18,822,879 of NC_089263.1, read as the reverse complement.
TGACTGAGTGACTAGATGAATTAGTGGGAAGCTTTGATATATTCCTGTCTTCAAATGCACGTGACCCTGGGCAAACTGACTCTGCTAGGTACACACAGGTTACTGTGCATCACTATAAATCAGTCTTACCCAAAGTGGGCCATGTTAAAAATGTTCCATGAAAAAACAAAAAAGACCCTGTGGTCAGATTCATTTGGGACCTATTGAATACATTGCCCTCTCTGCTTTACAGAGCATATTAGCACATCCAAGGCTCTGAGAAAGTCTGCAATGGTGGGGGTTGTGGGGTGGGTGCTATTAATGTTTCTGTAAGCCAGGAGTTCCTAAACCTGATGCCTACTAAATGCTTTTTCTAATAGGGTTTGAAGTCTGTGGATTTCATCTCAGCAAGTCCCATGTGATTTAATCATGACAGCAGTTGCTCAGGAAGTTCTGACTGGGGACACCTGGCCCAAAAAAGGACCCAAAAGGAGAAACAAGAGAAGAAGACAGGTCACAGTGGGACTGCCAACAGCCACCCCCTCCCAGGTCCTTTCTCCTCTGTTGGAGTTCCTCCCACAAGAGTTTTAAGAGTTTAGAGAGTAGAGATCTGAATGCAGGAGCACAGAGTGAGTGAGAGTCCTCCAGTTGATACAGTGCTGGGCATTTGGGGCGTGTAGCTGGAAGATAACTGAGTGCAGAGTGAGAGAGAGAGAGAGAGAAGAGGTGTGTTTTATGAACAAAGCCGCCCTTTTTCTCCCTTAGGAATTGGTCCTTGATGCCTGCTGAGATGGCTGAAGTTGCCCATGGCAGCACACTTAGATAATGTCAGGGTTGGGGGTCAGGGCTGGGGAAATAGAGCACAGGTCCCAGGGAGAGAACATCCTCTCCTCCCCCCATCCAGGCCACACCCTAGCCCAGGGAGGCAGCAGGACTTGCAGGAGAGCCCGGACGGACCTGGTAGTGGGAAGGTGCCCGCTGGGGTGTAGGTAAGTTCCCATTCTGTCTTGTTTTCTGGCTCAACGGTGAAGCCTGGGGTTGCAGTCGTCTCCTCCCCGATGGGGACAGCAGCCACGCCAGGCCCCACTTGGGTCACGATCCAATCCTCCACGTCAGGGCCTGCTGTGGGTGTGCTACCCTCCTCTTCTCCTGGAGAGGGCGCCACTGAAACACCTAAAGGGGATATGGGCGGTGAGGGCTGGCGGCTCCTTCTTACCAGTGACCCACCTCAGGCTGGCCCTTCTTCAAGGGACGCAGGGGACCATGAGGTGGGCCAAGCCTGTGCACAAATCTTGCTGATCCTTGGCCTTCCAATCCCCACCCAGTCCAGTGAGATGACGTTTGTCCTTAATTAATAAGAGCCGTTTGCTTCAACTATATCAATATGCACACACCATCAGCACTTTATTTCAGGGTGGTCTGGGGCACCTCTTTTGCAGAATCTATTATACATGCCAGGCATTGTTTAAAGGTGTGATGCATCGATGCATAAAATCATCTTAGAGGACTTCCCTGGTAATCCAGTGACTGAGACTCAGTGCTCCCAATGCTGGAGCCTGGGTTTAATTCCAGGTCAGGAAACCAGATCCCATACACTGCAACTAAGAGTTCACGTGGAGCAACTAAAGATCCCTCCTGTCAGAACTAAAGATCCTGCATGCCGTAACTAAGACCCAGCACAGCCAAATAAATAAGCAAATATTTAAAAATAAGATAAAATAATTTTATCCCACAAGAGCCACGTGAGAGAGATACATTATCTCACAAAAAGGGAAACTAAGGTTAAGTGACTTTTCCAGTGTCAGTAGCTTCTAAGTGACAGATCTAGTCTATGGGCCCAAGTATCTGGTGCCGGGGGCTTCCCAGGTGGTGTAGTAGTAAAGAATCCACCTGCTAATGCAGGCAATGCCAGAGATGTGGGCTTGATCCCTGGGTCAGGAAGATCCCCTGGAGGAGAAAATGGCAATCTGCTCCAGTATTCTTGCCTGCAGAATTCCATAGACAGAGGAGCCTGACAGGCTACAGTCCATGGGGTCGCAAAAGAGTTGGACACGACTGAGCAACTATGCACACAGCACAATCTGATGTCAGACTCTCCGCTCTTAAGTACTGCAATGATGCTGCCTTTCTTGGACAGAAATTATGTTCCAAGTATGTCTGGATCAAAATCAGGAGAGTGCTATTTAACATGCATGAAGCCATCCTGGCACTGGCTAGTGAAGGCAGGATTCATTGACTGGGAGTAACTGTTCTGGTTTAGTGGGCTTGTAGGGAAGGAAGCCAGGTTTCTCAGCAGACGTATAAAAGGCTAAGTCTACAGAGGGTTGGGGATGGATGGTAGAAATGCTTGGCTGAGAATGTACTAGGGGGCTAATTGGCTTGCTTCTGATGTCCAGAGCAAGGAGAGGGGTGCTGGGGCAAGGGCCTCATCAAATCCTCTGGGAAGGGATTGGCTTTCTTGACTGGCAGAGCGAGACTGAACTTTCTTTGAATTAGGTTTTAAAAAATGATCCTGGGGCTTCCCAGGTGGGGCTAATGGTAAAGAACCCGGTCTGTTAGTGCAAGAGACATAAGAGACATGGGTTCGATTCATGGGTCAGGAAGATCCCCTGGTGGAGGGCACGGCAACCCACTCCAGTATTCTTGCTTGAAGAATTCCATAGACAGGATCTTGGTGGGCTATGGTCCATAGCGTCGCAGAGTCAGACACGGCTGAAGCAACTTAGCACTGAAAATCTTGGAAACTTTGGGTCATTCAAGGTTTTTCTTTTTTAAAGATCCCCCCCGTTTTTTAATGTAGACCATTTTTAAAGTCTCTATTGAATTTGTTACAATATTGTTTCTGTTCTATGTTTTGGTTTTTTGGCCACAAGGCATGTGGGATCCTAGCTCCCTGACCAGGGATTGAACCCACACTCCCTGCATTAGGAGGCTAAGTCTTATCTACTGGACTGCCAGGGAAGTCTCTTGGGGAGTTTTTTTAAAAAATTAACTTTATTTTGAAATAATTACATATTCACAGGAAGTTATAAATATACTGAGTTTTGATGTATAATATGTAAAATATGGCACAAGCCAGTACTACAATCTACATTCTGGACAGTGCATCTGGACCCATGGTCCCTGTAAGAACTCATCCAATTAGAGCCCAGCCAGGCCTTGGCCATGGCCTGGCCATGCCCACTGAGTCGATGACATCCCTCTCAGAACTCTGGTAACATGGCATAGAGTCCTCAGCACAGGTCAGTTAGAAATGTGAATTTTTGGTGCTTAGTGAAGAATAATTTGACTAAACTCATCACAGAAATATTTAGAAGCAAATGAAAGTTTGACCAGGCTGTACAAATCAAAACTGTATGCATACTTAAATACACACAACATATATGTGTGTTATTTATTTGCAGAGCTAACATTTATTGAGCATTTAGTATTTCCCAGGTACTATGCTAAGTGTTCTGTATGCATTACCCCAGTTAATCCTTCCAGCAACAATTCAAGGTAGGAAATATTATATCATTATTTTATAGAGAAAGCAGAGAAACAGAGAGACTAAGTGACTTGCCTAAGGTCACACAGCTACAAAGCAGCAGAGTCATAACTAAAATTCAGATTTGCCCGATTTTAGAGCCCAAGTTCTTACTTGTTTCTCTTTATGTGTTTCTGGGGGCACATTAGAAGGGTGTACTTGCCATGGAGTCAAAGCCTAAGGTCACCCCATTCAGATGGACTGACTTCATCCTCTTTGCTGTGATGGATGGGCAGAGATCAGGAGGGATGAGTCCGGGGGAGTCACCCCCAAGACAGAGGGGGCCCGGAGGGGAGATGAGGACACAAACCTCGGAAGCAGAAGGCGTGGTGCCGGGACAGCGGATCCAGGAGGCCTGTCTGGTTGGGGTAGAGGTAGACGGTTCTCACGCCTGGTTTGTCGCCGCCACAGGCGGGCCTTGGGGTGACAATGGGGTAGCGGAGGCTGCCGTCGGACAGCCAGCCGGCGTAGCACTTGTCCAGACCACGGCTCCAGGCAGCGTAGAGCTGGCCCGTGGTGGCCAGCGTGGCGTTTTGGGATTCACAGAACTCCTGGGCTTCCCGGAAGGTGAACTGCTCCAGGCGTGTGGCAAAGAACACCTCCCCTGGGGGTAGAGGCAGGCGGCAGGTGTGAGCCTTTGTGCCCATGGCCAGAGCAGCCGCTGCTCACCCCGGGGGTAGGCCAGCTGCACTAAGACGAGTTAGTCATGCTCCATCTGAACAACCTCCCCTCCTTCTCTCTGGATTCTCCAGTCACACTTAGGCACCCCCTCTTCTATCTAAAAGAGGCACTCCTGGGCACCCTGTGCTCCCCTGAATCTCAGCACTTAATCATGGAGCACTGAATACTGTGGACCTGTGGCCCCACCCGCATCCTGTGAACTCAGGGAGCAGGGCCTGTGGCCACTCTTACGGGTCGGAGTCCCAACACCTAGAACAATATTGGGGTCTGTTTCTGATCTGGGGGAAGGAAGTTCACATTTACTGAACACCTGCTTATACCAGGCACTTTTTATGCACATCTCATTTAATACTCAGTGAAGTCTCTGATATAAGCATAAATCAGCTCCATTTTATAGATGAGGAAACTGAGGCCTAGAGAGGTTAAGTAACTTGCCCAGGTCCCCAAACAAGTGAGTGGCAGTGTTAAAATCTCTCCAAAATACCAGCATTTCCAAGACTGGGTTCAGTGGGACAGTGATTTGGTGATTTTAATTGAAATGTCAAGAAATAAGACCAAACAAGGGTCTGTGTTTCTTTAAGCTTGGGTGATGCTTGGTTAAGCAGAGTTGAAGAGGTGTTTTTTTTTTTTTTTTTTTAAATGCAGGACTTCTCAGAGTCTTTGATTTGTTCATGGCATTGAGATGCTCAATGAGGCAGAAGGTACATATAACATTTTAATTCATTTATCTATAGAACTTATTGCTTTTTCAAGAAACCAGTGCTTCCCTGCAATGCTGGGGAATCCACATGAACCATCTGGGAGGCAGATAAGGGGCCTGGCCTGAGAAGGGGACTGGGAAGGCCTTCTTTCTTAAGTAGGATCCTTTCCTGGCTGCCTGCCCAGGTGAGAACGGGACTAGGTGGATGGTGACTCCCCCGCCGCTGTATCTCCCCATCAGCCCCCTCACCCATCCACAGCCCGAAATGTGAGAACAGGGCCTGTACCCTCGAGTCTGTCCACGTAGCAGTAGACATCGTAGGTTTCTGATGGTGGCCGCACGCCGTAGGTCCTGACCCCTGGACTGCTGTCCTTGTCACCCACACAGGGGGTCCGCGGGCTCACAATGGGGTATCTGCAGGGAAGGGTGGGGGGGGCAGATGAGAGTTAGTTTGTTCTAGAAAACTGGGGATGCAGGGCCCCAGGGTGAGGCGGCAGGTCTCCTGGAGGAGTCAAACCAGGAAGGAGGACTTCCCTGGTGCGCCAGTGGTTAAGAATCTGCCTGCTAGTGCAGGGGACACAGGTTCAATCCCTGGTCTGGGAAGATCCCACATGCTGTGGGGCAACTAAGCCCATGTGCCACAATTACTGAGCCCGTGCACCCTAGAGCCCATGCTACGCAACGAGAGAAGCCACCACAATGAGAAGACCGCACACAGGAACTAGAGAGTAGCCCCCACTTGCCACAACCAGAGAAAGTCCACAAGCAGCAGCGAAGACCCAGTGCAGCCAAAACAATAAAAATAAAACAGGAAGGAATCTCTCATGCAACATGCTCCCTGTGCTGGGGGTAGGGCCGCCTGGGGGCCATCGAGGGATTCCTGGCTTCAGAAGACAGCCCACGGCATGGAAGGGTCAGGCTGGGGAGGACTGGGGGGCTTGACAGGGAGCTCTCAATATGTTTTTTGAGGAGAAATGACCAAGGAGCTAATGTCTCCTGGGACCCATTCCCACCCTCTCAGAATACGTCTTGGTTCTGGGGGAGAAATTAAGGGGTCAGCCAGGAGCCACTAATTAACGGAGCACACAGTGTGGTGGGTGCCCGCTCGGTGGTGGCTGCCGCGGGCTCAGGCTCCCCAGGCCTGACCTCGCATGGCTGGGTTTGGACGGGGAGGGGAGCCCAGCTCGTCTCACCTGACTGTCTGGTCCTGCAGCCAACCGGCGTCACACTGCTCGTAGCCTGCTTCATAGGCGGCCTGGAGCTGCTCGGGCGAGGCGATGACGGCCCCGGTGCGCAGGCAGGCCTGCTTGGCCTCCTCAAAGGTCAGTGAATAGCGGGAGGAGCCCGGGCGGTAGTGGAACACGACTCCTGGGTGGGGAGGAGAGGGAGAGAAGGTGAGGCAGGTCAGGATCAGGGCATGGGCCAAGGGCCACAATGCCAGTGTCTGTGGTACCTGGTTCTCAAGGCTTTGCAGGTGTGGAAGGAGCCCTGGCTCCTTGAGGAATGACCTCCTTTCACCCCTCCTTCCTTTCCTACTCCCCATCTGATTCCTTGTCAAGCTGGTAATCTCTGCTTGTTCAAACTGCTCCTGAAATTCCTGAGAAAGCCTTCTAGGACCTTTCTGCCATGGGTGTCCCCAATCCTTCATTCTGGCTTCCTCATTCCGAGGCTGCTCATTTGTCCCCAGACTCTTTAAAATAAAGGCACTTGTTCTTAGTATAAAAAGAATAAGTGATCACTGCAGAGCATTCAGAAAATACAGAGAAGGACAAAGAAGAAATCAAACAAATCAAATCAAACTATTTCCTTTCTTCCACTTGGCCCAAAGTCCCGGGTTCAGGGGGCAGGTGGTCCTCCTGAAAACGGCTGCAAGAGTTTCTGCGGGTGCACTGGGTGTATGTCTGGGGACGGGCATGGGACACAGCCTGTCCATGAACCCCCACTCACTCTGTCTCCCCCGTTGCATTTAACTGGACACACATTGGATTTTGACACTTCCCTGGGTGACTGGCCAGTTCGTGTCCAGTTGCGGACGGATCCCCAGTCTGAGTCTCCCTCACGTTCTTGTCCTTTCCTGTGTTAGATGCCCACCTATCCATTGGCACCTTTATGGGTCGTGGCCATGTGGAGGGAGTGAGGGTCTCTCCAGCCCTGAGCCAACCCTGGGACACAGCTACTGTTGGTCTTACCCCACAACTTCTAAGCAATTCTTCCTTCTCAATATACTGTATTTATCTGGGCGATTCAGGCTGACATCTCACTTTGTGTCATCATGGGAGTGAAGGTGGATGGCAGCGTCCATCTGACCTGCCCCCAGGTGGAGATACTACCAAGGTCCTCATGGAGGCCACCGCAGTATATCTTTCCTATTCATGGACTTGAGTTTTGGAACCAGCCAAGTTCTATGTGACATGACATCCCAATTATCCAAATATTTATTTAGTTTTTGGTCGCCTGGCATGTGGGATCTTAGTTCCCTGACCAGGGACTGAACCCACGCCCCACGCATTGGAAGTGCAGGGTCTTAACCACTGGGCTACCAGGGAAGTCCCCATCCAGACATTTATTAAGCACCTGAAACACCACCATCCCAGAACCAAGGTGGCAAACGTTTTCTGGAAAAAGCCTTGACAGAACACATTTCAGACTTTGTGGGCTAAATGGGGTTTGTACATCTACCTGATCCTGTCCTGATAGCCCTAAACGGCTCTAAATGGCCACAGACAATATGTTACCAAATGGGTGTGACTTTGTTCCCGTCAAACTTTTTTGTGGACATTAAAATTTGAATTTTATATAATTTTCACAATATGTCACAAAATGTTATTCTTCTTTGGACTTTGCCCCTCAACTACTTAAAAAGCTTCTTAATTCTTAGTTCATGGGCCACAGAAAAACGGAACATGGGCTAGGGCTAGGTTTGGTCCATGGACCACAGTTTGCAGACCCCTGTTCTGGAGGGCCAGTGCCGTGAGAAGCCCTGAGGGTACCCAGTGCAGCTGAGCTCAGCGGCTCTGTTCTGTGGAAGTGCCTGTTGGGGCGAGGAGGGCCGTGGGCAGAAGGGCCCTGGTTTTCCTTTGCCCTTCACCTCTACCTGTCGATACATTCACTGGTTTTTACCTCTGACTTCATTTGAAGGAAATGCTTTGGGACAGAGAGCTGCACACACATAAAAGAGCGTGAGAACCACTGGTGTGGCCCATCCCCTTTGTTCCTTGTTTCACAAGTGAGGAGAGCTGAGTCTGAGAGGAGGGATGCTTGTCTCACATCCCAGGTGAAGCTGAGAGTACAGAAGAACCTCCACCCAGGTGGCTCAGTGGTAAAGAATCTGCCTGCCAGCACAGGAGACACAGGTTCGATTCCCTGGGCCGGGAAGGTCCCCCGGAGAAGGGAAATGGCAACCCACTCCAGCATCCTTGCCTGGAGAATTCCACGGACAGAGGAGCCTGGCAGGCACAGTCTGTAGGGTCGCAAAGAGTGGGAATGACTGAGTGACTGACCGCTTCCTGCACTGCACATAAAAGACCCCAGACCAAGCCCTTCCTCCAGCCCTGGATGCAGCCCCTGAGGGGCGGACACTTACCCCCTGGCAGTCGTGGCTGCCCAGGGACCTCGGCTGCACCTGGAGCTAAGGTCACCTGCACGACGAGGTCCTCGCTGGTGAAGGCCGTGGGGGCTTCCAGGCCGGGCGTGGACTCTCCGGGAAAGGCCCAGGGCCGGGTGGCCTCTCCAGTCCTGTTCTCCACTGCGGGGAATGCAGTGGCCCTTACTTCAGGGACAAACGTGAAAGGCTCTTCGGGTTCCGGGGCGGTGGGAGAGACTTCAAAGTCGGGCTTCGCCGTGAGGATCACGTTGCCTCGGGCTTCACCCTCAGTGATGTTTCGGGGCAGGGGCAGCTCCACGTCAGGCCAGGTCACCGTCTGGATGGTGATGTCCTCCTCGCCGCCCACCCCGAAAAAGTTTTCTGGGATGTCTACAAAGTCTTCACCTGGGGCAGGAGGCAGAGACAGGCATTAGTGCCTGGCCTGGGGCTGGCTTGATGGAGATGAATATCAGATGCCCCCTTCCTCTGCTAAGAAAAGAAAGCACCTACTGTGTGCCAGGAACCTGGCCGGGCCCATTGCTGGAGACCTCAATAGCTTGAGTATTTATTATAGGGGTGCCCTAGATTGCAAAAATATGCAGTCACCATAGCACAAAACCCTGACCAATCAGCTCACTGTTTATTAAAACCATCTTGTTCCAACATCCCTTCCTGGGTAATGCCAGCCAGTTGCTTCCTTACCTATCTTGTGAGCACCTGCTGACCCTCTGATGTTAGAACTAGCCAATGGGACAATGTAAATCAATCAGAAAAAGAAATGAAAAAATCTTCCCAAAGATGCAGGAGCTCATGAAATTGATGAAAGTGCCATGAGAGAACTGCCTGCCTCAGTCATGAACAAACGAGCCACTTAGTAATTAATAAAGAGAGCATCCATGAGGATGCTACAACTGCAAACAGGGTGGTGGGAATATTGAAAAGTGAAGAGAAGCTTTTGGGGGTAATTTTAATTATTTTTGCACAAATAACCCTAGACAGTGTAAAATACAGGATAAAAACATTTTAAAAAGTTTTAGTCTAAATGTTCACAATAAAGTCGTTGTCAAAAACTTTTTCCCACTCTTAAGTAACACTATGGCCCTCATTTTGAAGTGAATTCAATTAAAAGGGCAACTGTGGAGAGGAAGGTGGGAGGGAGGCTCAAGAGGGAGGGGACATATGTATACCTATGGCTGAATGTTTGACAGAAAGCAACTCAATTCTGTAGAGCAATTATCCTTCAATTAAAAAATAAATACTTTTAAAATTTAAAAAAGGGCAAATCACGGCACCCTCTTGTGGTGCATGGTCTCAAGTCAGGCCCCACATCTTCCCATTAGACAGATGAGAAAAGTGAGGCTCAGGGCCTTGACTTTGTCACAGCTGCCCAGGAGTGCGTGGCATAAACGTTTCAAACTTGAGAAAACAGTCTCTGAATCTCATGTTTTCTCCCAATTCTGGGCTGATGAGATAGGACAGGGTATTGCAGGTTGCAGTGATTCTAGCTCCCCAAGGAAACCATGAAAATAGGGGGTGCTGAGACATGGGGTTCAGGTACCCAGTGGACACTTGAAGGAGGTAAAACCCAACTCCCCATTCTAAGATCTCATCCTCTGGGTCCCCATTTTGGTGGCAACTCCCCCTCTGAAATGCCTCTAGGCCATTCCTACCTGTGTAGCAGATGGCGTCGTAGCGGGATGAAGGGTCAGGGTAGCCCGTCTGGTTGGCGTGCAGGTAGACAGTCCTCACTCCCAGGAGGTTGCCCCCGCAGTTCGGCCGGGCCTTGGAGATGGGGTATCGCACGCTGCGGTCAGCCAGCCAGCCGGCACTGCACATGTCCATGCCGCTTTGCCAGGCCAGGTAGAGTTGGCCCGTGGTGGCCAGCCGGGCGCCCAGCCGCCGGCACTCGTTGGCTGCCTCCTGAAAGGTGAACTTCTCCGGGGATGTTGCATAGAAGACCTCGCCTGCAAAAGACAGCCGGCAGGGTAAGGAGCTCCTTCCCACGTCTGCCCTGAGTCCCCAGGGAGATCCCCAGGTTCCTCTGGGTTTGGTCTTTAACTGGGCAAAGCCCTGGTCCCACATGTCTGTATTTCAGGGGAAGAATGGGAGGGCTTCGAGGTAGGGTATGGTATCCCGGATTAGCGCCCTGCCCAGGAAGAGGCCCGCATGACTCCGAGAGTCAGCAGGAAGAAGGGGATGGGCGGCAGGAAGAAGCGGATGGGCAGCAGGAAGAAGGGGAAGAGCCTCCCAAGGGGCTCTTGGGAGGGTAGGGGGTGGCCTCACCCTCCATCTCCTCCGCGAAGCAGTACACATCATAGGTTTCATTGGTGTCACGGATGCCATAGGTTCTCACACCAGGAAACTCATCCTTGTCTCCATAGCAACCTTCCCTTGGAGTGTGGATGGGGTACCTGCCGGGAACCCAAAGTAGGGATGTGACACGCGGGGAACAGAGGGGGCCGGTGACCTTGTACCCTACTCCCTTGTGGGAGGAAGCAGTGACTTACTGGTGTGTTTGTTGGGATCTGCTGAGATCTGTGGGCTACTTGTTTCTACAGTTTTTGCCCAGCTTTATTGAGATAGATGTTTTCATCACTATTGGTGACAGAAGGCAGCCCCTTTGACTGAAAATTTATTGTACCAAACATATTCTATCAGGGGCTTGCAAACCTTTTCTGTAAAAGGATGGATAGTAAATATTTCAGGTCTTGAAGACCAGAGGGTCTCCACTGTGACCAATCACTCAACCTTGCCATCCTAGTGCAAACGAAGCAACTACAGACAAAAGAACAAGTGTGGCTATGTTCCCATAAAGCTTTGTTTACAGAAACAAGGAGTGGGTTGGACTTGACCCATGAGCCATAGTTTGCTGAACCCTGCTCTGTATCATTGGAGTCTCATATCAACCTAAGGAGAAAGGTGCTACAACCACTCTGAACCAAAGAAAGTGGGGCCCAGAGATGTTAAACAATTTGTTCAAAGCCACACAGCCTCTGAGAATCAGAACTGGAGTTTGAGGTATATAGATACCTCCTGTATCTGAGGTGTGGTCTCTTGCACTATGCTAGGCTGTTGAATCATCTTGTCTTTTTTTTTTTAATGGTTAATGGCTTTTTTTATCCTGAGATCTTTTGCCTATCCCAGTATTACAGAGCTATTTCCCTTTGTTTTCTTCTTGTGGCTTTGTGGTTCTGGCTTTTGCATTTGGAGCTTTGATCCACCTCGAAAGAATTGTCTCATCTTGCTTTTATAGTCTTGCTTACATGATTGCCCTCCCTTGAAGGTAAGGCTCTGTCTGTCTTGCTGGGCAACCCACCCCTTAGCAGCTGTGCTCAGGCGAAAATGAGCCAAAAAGCTTATTTTACATGTGTCTTGCCCTATTAAAAACAGAATAGAAAGAGGTTCACAAAAATATATAAATACCAAAATTTAAAAAAGATGTAAAGGGAAAAATGAGTAGGAAGAATAATGATGTAAAATTTGCATGGAGAAAATGCTCATGTAGAGCTATGCTGCTAGTGATCACTCATCTACCACAGGACAGAGGACCAAGGATTTGGGACCTGACCTCGAACTGGCCAAGGCATCTGTCTAGCCCCAGCCCAGGTTGGCCTTGGTGTCAGGCTGGCACCAGCTCAGTGCTGGTCAGCGTTCCAGTCCCTCTCTCACTCCACCACGATGGTGGCCCCGGGGCTCACCTGACAGTCTGATCGGCCAGCCAGCCGGCGTCACACTGGTGGAAGCCGTCCTCATAGGCGGCCTGCAGCTGCTCGGGCGTGGCGATGATGGCGCTGTTCTGCAAGCAGGCCCGCTGCGCCCTGTCAAAGTCCAGGGTGTAGCGCGTGGAGATGGCTCTGTAATGGAACACGATGCCTGCAAGACACAGGAGAGCGAGAGGGCAGGTCAGCACAGCCTCTCCTCATCCAGGCCCTCATAGAATCAGGGAGAGCCAAGGGGGGATACAGACATCTGGGCTGGGCCTCCAGCTGATGGGTGGATTCTAGCTCCCTATCTGCATGGGGTCCTTCTGCCTTTGCTAGAATATTTCTATTAACAGGGAGCTCATTACCTTACAAGGCATCTTTTTGGAAACCTGTGATAATTCTGGTAATCAGGTTATTTGACTTGGATCAAAATCTGCCTTCCTCATAATTTTTCATATCATTCCAGGACCCCATATTTGCTTTGCAGAAAGAAGCTCCCTCAGCCCAGAGCCATCCCAGTGAGAGTCTTGTTTCAGGCACAGGTAGGAGCAGACTGCCTTTTGGAGAGTGCTGAGCACCAAAGAATTGATGCTTTCGAATTGTGGTGCTGGAGAAGACTCTTGAGAATCCCTTGGACAGAAAGGAGATTAAACCAGTCAATCCTAAAGGAAATCAACCCTGAATATTTACTGGAAGGACTGATGCTGGAGCTGAAGCTCCAACACTCTGGCCACCTGATGTGAAATGTCACCTCACTGGAAAACACACTGATGCTGGGAAAGAGTGAAGACAGGAGGAGAAGGGGGAAACAGAGGATGAGATGGCTGGATGGCATCATCAACTCAATGGACATGAATTTGAGAAAACTCCAGGAGATAGTGAAGGACAGGGAAGTCTGGCATGCTGCAGAACTGAGCAAATGAACAACCACCACCTAACAGGAAAAACTTGGTGCTGACTGAAGTCCTGAAGCCTACCAAGAACACACCCATATTCCTTAGTCCATCGAGGGCAGGGGACCAGAAAGTCCTCATCCCTTTCTTTGGCTTCTGGAACTGGAAGTGGGGGAGGGACACCTGGGTGGAGAGTCAGGAGATGCTCAGGCTCCCTTGCTGGGAAACTTCAGGCAAGTCACTTAACCTCAGTTTGCTTGTCTGTAAAATGGGGATGATCACAAAGCAATCAAATCACAGGACTGTTGGGAAGCACAGATTGTCATTCATTATGACATTATGGCCATACTGTGGCCACGGAGTATTTAATTCACTCAAAGTCCAGTGAGAGTGATGTTACTAGCTTCGTGTTACAGAGGAAGCAACTGAAGTTAAGTAACTCAACCGAGGTGCAAACTGGCAGAAGGAGGAACTGGGGTTTGCAAGCCAGCCAGCCTGGGTGCCCATCAGTGAGGATGGCATTCTGGTTTTTTCTGTAGGTGAAGTAGGGCTCCCCCCGGGCAGGCTCTCACCTTTCACCACGACCTCCAGGGTGGCCTGGCTGTCCTCGATGCCATGCATCACCTCGCAGCGATAGATCCCGGAGTCATTGGAGCGCAGGTTCTGGATTTCCAGGGTGGCGTCGCTGGGGATGGCGGGGTAGTTGGGCAGCGTGACCTTGTCTTGGTAGGCGCTGTTGACCCGCACCCGCCCTTCAGTGGCCACCAGCAGCACCACCTCCTTCTCCTTGGAAATGCGGCTCCACTTGATTCTCGGGGCGAGTGGGGCGGTGGAGGGGGCGGTGGTCACGGGGTGCATGGGGTCGATGAAGTAGCAGGGGATGGTGAGGGAGCTCCCCAGGAGGACCCGCAGCGGGGATGGTTCGGGGATGCTGACACTCAGTGAGTTGTCAGGTTCTGTGCAGGGAGACACGGGGGCGGGAGACAGACCCGTTAGTGTCCAGAGAGGACCACCCAGCCTCTCTGTTGGTCCTTCTGGAAATGACAGTGTCCGTGCTGGTGCTGGGGAAGCCTCCTGTGTCATACAGAATTCCCTTTCCAGAACAGCTTCCTCAAGAGCCCCTGGTCTCTCTGTCTCAAGACAGGAACTATGGAGCCAGAAAGGGTTGCAGAGGGGGCCATCAGGAAGTTCAGAGGCGTACCTCTTTGTTTGTCAAACTGGGGTACCCTAGGTGATGCCAAGCCATGGGATAAACAGAACCCATCTTTCTGGAGTGACAGCTTGACTCAAATATTGGTAAAAAGTTACTTTGGGGGGAGAAGCTCAAGTACTTTGGCCACCTGATGTGAAGAGCTGACTCATTGGAAAAGACCCTGAGCTGGGAAAGACTGAAGGCAGGAGGAGAAGGGGATGATAGAGGATGAGATGGTTGGATGGCATCACCGACTCAATGGACATGAGTCTGAGTGAGCTCCAGGAGATGGTGAAGAACAGAGAAGCCTGGCATGCTGCAGTCCATGGGGTTGCAAAGAGTTGGACATGACTTAGTGACTGAACTACATCAAGAGAAAATTACTATGGGGAAGAAAAAATTTATACAGCTTGTAAAGCTAACATATAAAAATATCAAACATTTAAGGAGGTTTGCTTTGGGCTTCATCCTGACCTTGCAGAAGGACTAGTCATTCTCTTCTGTTGTTGGGGGATCAGGGGCCTAGTTGGAGAGGCATCAGAGAAAATCAGACATTTAAGTCTGCAAAGAGTCAGCCTGGGGTGGGGTTGGGATATGATTAGACTCCATAAAAAGAAAGAAAAAAAAAAGACAACAAACCTAGATAGTATTGATAGGGAAGATGCAGAGAGTTGCAGATTCTCTTAGAAGTCAAAAATCTTCCTGGTATTGGAAAGAAAGAGCCTTTGAAAAAACAGCACTTTCATGCACAGTCATATACTTACCAAATTTTTTTTCCAGGAGAGCCTGCAGGTTGACCATAATAATGTTTCAGATATTTGTGGGTGGCAGATACATAGCAAGGCAGGAAAGAGGGAGCCAGGAATGTTTGGGGTCCAGCCCTAACCTTTTGATATCCTGGGGGATCACTAGCAGGCCCTTCACGGAAATATCCCTCTGAGGCTCCGCCCTAGCACAGCACATAGTGTGGTTTTAGTGGTGGTAGCTCTCCAAGGCAGGTTCTTCCCAGGTAGCACTAGTGGTAAAGAACCCACCTGCCGATGCAGGAGACATAAGAGACTCAGGTTCAACCCCTGGGTCAGGAAGATCCTCTGAAGGCGGGTGTGGCAATCCACTCCAGTATTCTTGCCTAGAGAATCCTATGGACAGAGGAACCTGGTGGGCTATAGTCCATGGGGTCACAAAGAGTCAGACATGACTACAGTGACTGATTACGCACGCACGGTTCTCCAGGGACAACTGGAAGTGACAGCAGCACCCAGCTCTGCAGTTTTTAAAGCTCTCAACCAACCCTCAAGAGATGGTTGGCCTGTGTGGGCAAATCACCCCAGGGTATAGCCAGCTGGGTACTCACAGGTCTCAGGGCAAGAGCACAAGTGGAGACTCAGGGATCATATGTCTAAATGTTTAAAAGCTACAAATCAAGCCAACAGATTGTTTAAAAAAATGTTCTATCTTCTTTTTTGACAATGATACCTTTCAAAATTAAAAACCAGATTCAAATTTAGAATTCTTGGATCCCTAGAGTTCTGCATTGGGATGTGGTGGCCACGCTGGAGAGAGGGAATCAGGACCCCTTTTCTTCCCTCCACGGCTCTGCGCTGTGAAGCGTCTGTATTTATCCAGGCCCTCACAACCCAGCTCTGTCTGAACAGCCGCCCCTTCACCGCTCCCTCTGGCCTTCTGGTGGCTCAGACTGGTGGTGGTGGGTGGTCCTTTCATGGAAGGATGGACCCAGAGGAGCAAACCATGCAGCCCTGAAAATGACTTGGGTCCAGCTGGACAGGGAATTCTGGGCATCCTGGGTACCCAGAAGGAGCATAGAGTGGAGTGGACACATATCACTCGTCCTACAATTCCTCATTTTTAGGGAATGTTGGGGCTGTAGGAGAGTCAGAGAGGAGGGCCTCTAAACTGATGGCCCAGATCAAGCACCAGGACTATCAGTGCCAGGCTTGGTCTCCATCTCCCGAGTTCAGGCCTCAGTGCCTGCTGGGTAAATGAGACACGCGTGGGGATGTCCTCACCTGAAACTTCTACTGAGATGGCTGCTGCGATGACCCTCAGAGTCACAAACACCAAGAGTAAAGTGGTCATAGTTCACCTGGAAGAGAGGGGAACAGAGATGTTATTGGGAGGTTCAGATACAGTGAGGTTGAGGGTCATGTGTCACGTGACAAGTGTGATAAACTCCTCATCCATGGATCTGAAATAACATCAAATAGGGAGGCTAATTTTAAAAAAGTGATAATGATTATACTTGAACAATGGCTTCATGGATAATTTTATTTTGCACTTTGGATTTTTTTCTTGATTTATAAAAGTGTCTATGATAAGCATGTATAGCTTTTGTGATTAAATAAAACAACAGATATTTATCTAAAGAGCTATAAAGAGTCAGACACGAATGAGTGACTTAGTGTGTACACACATACACACACATTAAGGATTATAAAATATCCTCAACTGATTTACTGTTTATCTCACCTATGTGACTGCAAAGAAAAATAAAGAGATTTTATTGGGAAAAAAAACCAATAAGGAGGCTGCATTGTGATCTGAGAGATATCTTCTCCAAGAATCCTGTCCTCACAAAACCTTCATGGATTCCTTAGTTTAATTACTGGTGTGAGGCTGTAATTAAATTTATCTCCTCCTGTTTTTTCTAGGGGACCTCTCATCTTCTAACCAGTAAAGTTTCATAAAGGATCCCTGGGATGGTTGATTTTATGTGTTAAATTGACTGGTCCACGAGGTGCTCAAATATTTGGTCAAATGTTATTCTGGGTGTGTCTGTGAGGGTGTCTTGGGAGGAGATGAACATTTAAATCGGCAGACTGCGTAAGTAGAGCAGATGCCCTGCCATTGTGGGTGGGCTTCACCTAATCAGCTCAAGGCCTGCATTGCCCCCAATGGCTGAACCTCCACTAAATAAGAGATAATGTCTCTTGCCTGATGTTCACCAAACTGCCTTCAGACTTAAACTGAAACATTGCTTCTTCTTGGTTTCAAGGTTTCACACCCTGGCTCTCTAGCTTGCCAAGTGAAAGTGTTAGTCACTGAGGTGTGTCCAACTCTTTGCAACCTTATGCTCTGTGGCCCACCAGGCTCCTCTCTCATGGAATTCTCCAGGTGAGGATACTGAAATGGGTTGCCATTTCCTCCTCCAGGGGAATCTTCCTGACCCAGGGATTGAACCTGGGTTTCCTACATTGCAGGCAGATTCTTTACCATTTGAGCCAATTTGTTAGCTTGCCAAAAACCTTCATAATCATCTGAGCCAATTCCTTAGAATAAACCTCTTTCTATATGTATATGCACAACCAAATAGTTCTGTTTCTCTGAGAACCCTGACTAACACAGTTCCCCAGGCCCAGAAAAGTGACACGAGTTATCCTATCTCCTTGATGAAGTCTGAACCTGCCATCAACCGCAAATTCAGGAATTTGTGGGTTTTAGGACAGAGAATGTACCAAGATTTGGGGCACAATTCAGGGGTCTCATTCAAGTCAGGGGAAGGATGCTCACCCAGATTGCTCTGTGGGATATGTGCTAAGTCGATTTAGTCATGTCTGACTCTGTGACCCTATGGACTGTAGCCAGCCTCCTCTGTCCATGGGATTCTCCAGGCAAGAATACTGTGCGTTGCCATTCTCTCCCCAAGGGGGTCTTCTTAACCAGGTCTTGAACCTGCCTCTCTTACATCTCCTGCATTAGCAGGCGAGTTCTTTATCACTAGCACCATGAGAGAGATGACAGCCCAGGACCCCTGAAGCAACCCCTGTTGGCCCAAACAATGACTTCATATGAATTAGAGAAACAAACTTTCCTTACTGTCTTCTGTTGGAAAACTGTCCCACAAAGTATACTAATCTGTGATGACAAAATGTAAAGGGAGCCCCCTGCGTAACTGGAACCCTGACTGAGTGGGCCAGAGTACTCAGACCTCAAGAAGACCCATCTGAACTTACAAGAGATCAACCAGAGGGATGGTTCTCAACTTGGGCTGCACACTGAAATCACCTGGGCTTCAGCCTGGTCCTCAGACATTTTAAAAGCTCCCTAGGTGGTTCTAAAATGTGGCCAGGGCACCGCTGGCCAGAGTATGCAGTCACACTGCGGACACTTGTGACTTGCACCCCATGACACGTGCCCTAAAGACAGGAAGGGAGCTTTCACAGGCTGAGTGCAATGCCCAACTGAGGCTGCAGCCAGTGGCCCTGACCTGGACTCTGTCAGTGTCTGATGACCCAGTAGGAGCCTCTACTGACTCAGTTACCATCAGCTGTGGCTGGACGGATTTGAGGATGAGGGGCTCTGAGGTTCTCACCCTTAGACTGTGGGGAAGGGAGTGGGTAGGGCCAGGACTCTGGGGACCCTCCTGGGTGATCCCAGTCTGTCATTCTTTAAAAAAATTTTTTTTTCTTTTTAGATTTTTTTTTTTTTGGCTGTGCTGGGTCTCAGTTGCAGGATCTTTATTTGCGGCATGTGGTATCTAGTTCCCTGACCAGCGATTGAACCCAGGTTCCCTGCAATGGGAGTGCAGAGTCTTAGCTGCTGGACCACCAGGGAAGTCCCTTAGTTTGTTGCTTGAGTGATCTTTCCACAGCTATCCATCATTCATTCCACATACAGTGGGCACCTGAGGAATGAAAGGGTGGTCTGTGTGGGTGCTGCTGGGGGCTCAGAGATGAAGGTGTGAGGCACAGGATGAGTAAGAAGTCTGGAAAATTCCGAAGGCTTAAGAAGCAGCTCCTAGCTTCTCCTGAGGGATTTTTCTCCTTAGAAGCTGCCTCAAAAAAAAAAAAAAAAAAAAAAATCTCTGGGACTCCAGATTCTGGCTCGTGAGGTGCCTTTTCCTCAGGCCTAGTGTGATCTCTCACTGCCAAGAACTATTCCTCTGGAGGCTAAAAGGGTCAGGTGTCTCCTCCTCTGTGAGGAGGGGCTAGCTAGACGTGCAGGGCCCTCTCTTCCTAGAGCCTCAGGGAAACCATGTGCAGACACAAGGCCGCCTGTTCTTCTTCCCTCAGAACACCCTTCACTGGGAAGTCCTCTGTATGTTTTCGGAGTTGTGTTTCTTCCCTCACTCTCTGAACAAGCCTGACGTTGTCCGGGAAGCAGCGGTTCTCTGTGGGGCTTGAGTCTGCTCTGTGTTTCTCCCTGGCTTCGGCCGGGAATGAAAAGGGCAGGGGGTGGGCATTGGTGGTGGTGGTGGGTAGGGGGGATGGGTTGTGGGCAGAGAAATTAATTTTACTTCGTCTTCTTTTTTTTTCAAGACAAACTTTGGGATAGAAATATCGTAATAAATATGCTCTTGTGTTTGTGTGTGTTTTCTCAGCTGTAAAGAAAATAGGGAGAAATTCCATTCTGTCTGGATTCCAGTGTGTCCGGGCCTCACTGAGCCTTTATGTGAGGAGATGGACTCTGCCAGTCCCCACAACAGGGCGGCCTTTCTGCAGGGGAAGCGGAGCTGGGTGGTGGCGATGGGATTGAGAGGCTGGGGCTGAGGACAGGGGAAGGGGCTGTTTAAAATGGAGAGAAAGAGGGGCTTGAGGAGCGAGTGAAAGTTGGAGGGTCTGTGCAGAGCTTCTGTGGGATCCATGTGAGTGAGGTTGGGCTCATTACCAAGGAACTGGCTTTTTCAGGACAGAATTATTAGAAAGTTTGCTGGGGGAAAGAAAGTGTGCTAGTGCTTTGAACCTGAGCTCAGGCCATGTGTGTGTATGTGTGAGAGACAGACAGACACACACACACGCACAGACCCATAGTTGAACGTATGGAAACCCTCCACCACCTGAGCGGTTAGACCCTATCCCATGGCTGCCAACCCAGTCAGGGCTTTGACCTTTCTTCCATCAGATTATGGGGTGGAATGGGAGGGGCTCGCCTGCTTGCCCTGAATTCTTATTCTGGCAACATGTAGTGGAGACCCCTAGACCTGGGTCCCAGTCCTGCTCGGCACCTCCTGCTTTAATAACCCAAGATCCCACTCCATGGCTATTTCAGAGACTGAGAGAGAGAATGTGCCAGGCAGACCCGGCTTCTGGAGGGCGGGGCTGTGTCTCTGGCTCGGCGGCCAGCCCAGGCTCTGGCACTCAGCAGGCATCCGTCAGCACCACTCTCCTCCCTCCTCCCTAGTGTCAGGCCTGGGTGAGCCTCTCAGAATGTGGGGACTGGAAGAGAGTCTAGCGGTTACAGGGAGGCTTCTTGCCCTGGGATGAGGGTTGGATGAGATGACTTTCCATAAAGGATAAAATTGCCTTTGCCAACATCACCACCCTACCACACATTTGGAAAATAAGGAACTAGAGAAAATAAATCACCATCATCCTCCATCCTAATCCAACCATTGTTCGTGTTTTGATAGTTTTCCTTCTGGTTTTTTTCCTTAGGCATCCACTCGTGTTTCGTGGAGTTGTAATCTTTTTGCATCCTGTTAGCTTTTTCCACATAGCATGGTGGATCAAATGACTTGGTTTTTGTTCCTTCAGAACTGATGGATGGCTTTGGGGCTGTACAATCACGACCTCGCTGCTGGGAATCCTGTCTACATGGCCGAGGCAGGTGGTCTTCAGTCTCTAATTGAACAGGAAGTGCTCATTCATTCTCTATGGGGTGATCCACCCCATGGTTAGTGTGTTAGTTGTGTTAGTCACACAGTTGTTTCTGACTCTTTGCAACCCCGTGGACTGTAGCCTCCCAGGCTCCTCTGTCCATGGAATTCTCCAAGCAAGAATACCAGAAAGAGAGATTTTAAACCCAGAATAGGGAAAGTGGCAGGGATCCCACATCAAGGACACATCTGGCCAGACTGACTCCAACTGCAGCTGCTAATTTCCCACATATTCTAAATAGACATGGTGGGAAGGTGTGGAAAGGGGGAGTCAGGAAACTGACTCCAGGTGAACTCACACAAGCCCTCAGTTTTCTCATCTGCACACTGGAACCAGAATGCAAGCTCCACCCCAGGGACATGGTGAAGATAATTTTCATGGATGCTAATGCTCATTTTATATTTTCTCCTCTTTCTCTTTTGCTTATTCTCTCTCCATCTGTGTCTTTAAAAAAAAAAAATAGAGTTGATTTCCTTATTCCTATTGTACTACTTGGGCTTCCCTGGTGGCTCAAATGGTAAAGAATCTGCCTGCAATGCAGGAGACCTGGGTTTGATCCCTGGATTGGGAAGATCCCCTGGAGGAGGGTATGGTAACCCACTCCAATATTCTTGCCTGGAAAATCCCCATGGACAGAGAAGTCTGGTGGGTACAGTCCATGGGGTCACAAAGAGTTGGACATGACTGAGTGACTAAGCACAGAGCATTGTATTACTTGCTTGGTTATCACTGCAAATTGAATTCTGCAAATGTTTTCCTGCTTTCTGGGCAATTAAGTGGATCCATTGGAAAAAGCTGTGGCAGCGGGTTGGGGGTGCTGCAGATTGACCTTTCAAACCTATAGTTTTGTCTAGGATTGGCCTCAAGCAGCCCTGTGCTGAGACAGAGGGCAGAGTGTGGTGGGGAGGGAGGGTTTTCCTCTGAGTTTCTCATGTTCTTGTAGATGGAGACATATCTGAACCTAGAAAATAGCAGGCATGTGAATGGTGCCAGGTACTTGATGCTGTCTAGAATGACTGTATGACCCCAAGTGTAGTTTTTGCATCTTTCACACAGGGCAGAGTGGGAGAATTGGCCCTGGAGTTCTCTGAGATCTAAATGTCAGCTCCACACAGTGCAGAAAAGAGACATTTGATACAGGGTCAGAGTTGGTTCCATCTCACCTGTCACAGCCTCCCTCCCGGGTTAGAAATGAGCTCATCTTTTGTTCTGATCCTGCACCCAGATCAGCATTCCCTGGGAAGGTTTTAACCCACTTGGAAAGATGCCCCCCCTGTGCCCTCCACATGCTAGGGAAGAAGTGGGGGGCAGCAGAGGGATTCCAAGAGGGGAGCTGTGAGGTTATGAGTATCTTGCCTAAGTTTCAGAGGAATTAGGCTTTCAGGGGAGTCTCAGGCTCTCAAAGGAGGAGCAAGGTTCAAGTGGAGGAATTAGGAAAAAAAAAAAAAGGAAAGAAATCAAGAAATGACACAGGTCCAGGAACTTCCCTGGTGGTCCAGGGGCTAAGACTCCACATTTCCAAAGCAGGGGGCCCGGTTCAATCCCTGGTCAGGGGACTAGATCCCACATGTTGCAATGAAGATTAAAGATTCCATGTGTTACAACTAAGAGCCAGAGAAGCCAAATAAATAAATAAATAAAACAATCAATTAGTTAATAAAAAAATAAAAAAACAAAGACATGTGTCCAGAAGGTGTCACATCTGGTGCATGAGTGTGTGTGCTTTCAGCTGTGTTCAACTCCCTGTGATCCCATGGACTGTAGCCCACCAGGTACTCTCTACTAATGTGGGCTTGCCTTCCAGTCGTGCCTTTGGTTTGGGTCTGGCCCTCCTCTTTCTCTTCCTTCCTTTTGCTCACACAGTTTGTTCCTTCCAGAAGACTTTACATCTGTAGAACAGCTCTACATCTGACCTAATCATAGCCTTTTCTGAATCCAGGGTAAATACTACCTCCTGGGAACTTCCAGATACCTTGGCCTGAAACTGTCTCCTTTCTGCCCATGTTCTTTGTCATTCCTTGTGGTTACCACCAACTAATTAACAAACACATGCCAGCTTGTCATTTCTTTCCCATTGTTGTTTTAAACTACCAGGCTAAGCACTTATGGTGTGTGTATGGGTGGGGAGTGGGGCCTGTGTAGTGAGAAGATGGTTTTGGAGTCACATGCATGTGCATGTGTGTGCTGAGTCATGTCTGACTCTTTGTGACCCCGTGAACTATAGTCCAACAGGCTCCTCTGTCCATGGGATTCTCCAGGCAAGAAATACTGGAGTGGATTGCCATTTCCTCCTCCAGGGGATCTTCCTGATCTAGGGATCGAACCCATGTCTTCTGTGTCTCCTGCGTTGGCAGGTGGATTCTTTTACCACTGAGCCACCTGGGAAGCCCTGGAGTCACATAGATTTTGTTGAATTGCAGCTGTGATACTTACATGTGAACGTAAAACCTTGGCCCAACTATATAACCTCTTGAAGTATCGATTTCCTTACTTCTAAAGTGCTGATCAAGTAGAATCTATCATATAGGATTTTTGCAATTCCCTGAAGAAGGGCATGACAACCCACTCCAATATTCTTGCCTGGACAGAGGAGCCTGGGGGCTACAGTTCACAGGGTCACAAAAGAGTTGGACATGACTGAAGTGACTTAGCATGCATGCACTGTGTGGCTTTCAGTAAATTCTGTCTCTTTCCTAAATCATCCAACCGGATCCTCCCCGACTGAGGAGGGAGAACAGCTGCACTGTGTATACACATCACGGTCTTCAATCCATTGGATGTGCTGAGCACCGACTGTGGGCACCACGCATTGGGCTCTGCACGTCGTAGCCCCTCAACCAACATGCATTGACTTGATAGAAGTTATACCCAGTACAGTTCATGCCTAGATCTAATTGAAATGATGTCCCATGTGTAGATGGTCATTTGATTTGCAATAACAGCAAACAGTGGGATCCCCCACAACTTGGTTAACTCCTAAGTTAACCAACTCCTCATGGCTATATTCACCCCAAGCCTGGGTGTAGGATGAGAGTTCAAATAAAAGTCTGGATTCTTTAAGTGAGATCCTGACGCTGCTGGTGTCCTCTCCAGTGACCCAAGACTTGTCATTCTCAGAGCTGCCCCGTGTTCGCTGAATGAGGGTAGCCATCCCTGCCCCACCCTTAGGCAACAGTGAGCACCTTACAGCCAAAATCAGCTTGTACAGTGTTTTCACGGACAATCTAAAGACTGCCTTTATTGGACTTCCTTGGTGGCACAGTGGATGGGAATCCTTCTGCCAAGGCAGGGGACATGGGTCCGATCCCCGGTCAGGGAAGATCCCACATGCTGAGGCGCAACTAAGCCTGTGCACCACAACTCCTGAGCCTGTGCTCTGGAGCCCGGGAGCTGCAACTCCTGAAGCTCCCATGCTATAGAGCCCGTGCTCCACAACAAGAGACGCTACCGCAGTGAGAAGCCTGTGCACTGCAACAAAGAGTAGCTTTCACTTGCTGCCAGCACAGTCAAAATAGATAAATAACAGCACTGACTTTGGTTGGCTGGAGGTGTAAGGGTTTGCAGGTAAAGGCCCTCCCCGTGGAGGTGGGTGATAGGCACAGTGGGAACCTGAAAGGAGCAGATTCTGGTTCAGGGCACAGCGAAAGTGTTAGTTGCTCAGTCGTGTCTGACTCTGTGATCCTATGGACTGTAGCCCACCAGGCTCTTCTGTCCATGGGATTTTCCAGGTAAGAATACGGGAGTGGGTTGCCATTTCCTTCTCAGGGGATCTTCCCGACTCAGGGATTGAACCTGGGTCACCTGCATTGCAAGCAGATTCTTTACCGTCTGAGCCACCAGGGAAGCCCACAGATATTTTTTAAAAAACATCAATTTCTGCTCTCTCTGGCCTTTCTGTCTTGATTTTCTTCACTCACTGAAAAGGGTCCTTGCTAGTAATAATTGGTTGACCTGGATCTACTGTGATAAGAGATATGCTGTTCTTCTTCTCTCTGGGGTCCACTTTGAACCCAGGAACCATGCAATTTCCTGAAATAGCCTAGTCTCAGTTTCCTAGGAGACCATATGGTATGGGAGAAGGTGGTTATGTTAAAACTACAACCTGAATTCATACCTTTGACTCATCATTTGCTATATTTTAGATGAGCTTGAGAAAGTTTCTTGACAACTCTGGCCAGAATATCCATGAATGAGGGTTCTGGAAATTGCTAATTTCCAGTTAGGAGGAGAACAGGGAGTGATGACTCCCATGACAAATTGCTCTAAACGTCTTATTTCCTCTAAATCATCAAACAGAAGTCCTTTTATTCCCTGAGCAGTCTGATCCTGTTGGGTGGGGTGGTAAAAGGCTTTGGGAGGAAGGAAGCTTATATCACATTGGAATCTTGAGTGAACCAGGGACGTAGAACTCAGATCAGAAAGGACCGTTAAAACAAAATGAATCTTGGCCTATATTTCATGGCAGAACAGGACGAACACTCTTGGAGTAAAGTCCAGCCCCTTCTCGTGTTCTGTTAGTCCCTACATTCTATGCCCTCACTCCTGCTCACACCACATCATACCTCTATTCCCAGCTACATTCTAGCTATTTCTTGAACATAAAAATGTGTTTCCTCTTAATGGCTTTAGTTCCTTCTCTTCCTTCTTCCTGGTAAACATTTCTGGATCTTTCCCTCATTAGCCTCTTTCATCATTCTAGCCTCAGTTCAAATGTCCCTTCCCTGACCACCCTGTTCCCTCACCCCTACCCAGTATCTCCCTATCACGTCACCCTATTATTGTTTGTTTATAGCATTATCATTACTAGAACTTACTGCCCTTCTCCATTTGCTTGTTTATTGTTTGTTTTCTCTACTAGAATATACACTCCATGAGGGCAGGAACTTTTGTCTGTTTTGTTCACTACTATCCTTGGTGGCTCAGATGGTAAAGAATCTGCCCGCAATGGGGGAGACCCGGGTTCGATCCCTGGGTTGGGAAGATCCCCTGGAGAAGGGACTGGCTACCCACTCCAATATTCTGGCCTGGAGGATTCTATGGACAGAGGAGCCTGGCAGGCTACATACAGTACATGGCTTTGCAAAGAGTTGGACACAACTGAGTGACTAACACTATACCTACTTAGGCTTCCTAGGTGGTGCAGTGGTAAAGAATTCACCTGCCAAGAAAGGAGACAGAGGAGATATGGGTTCTATCCCTGAGTCAGAAAGATCCCCTGGGGTAGGAAATGGTAACCCACTTCAGTATTCTTACCTGGAATATTCCATGGACAGAGGAGCCTGGCAGGCCACAGTCCATGGGGTCACAAAAAGTCAGACACAACTGAGCACCCACAAACACATACATACTTCAGGTGTCTGCAACAGTGCCTGGTACATAGCAGGTGTTCAACACATATTTGTTGAATGAATGAATGAATGGTGCTTCATGAATGGGCAATGTCCCTTCTGGATTGTTTGGGAATGGAAGGAGCACTAAGCTTAAGATTGATAATAACTGTTACAAATCATTTCAAAACATCTTGCTTCCTCAACCCTAAAACACATTAGAAGCCCTAGGAGGAAGTGTTAACTCTGAATGTGGGTTAGGGGTAGCCTGGAGCATACCATGGTCCCTGGAAACATCCATTCACCCTCCTCTCCTGCTAGGAGAGGACCAAGACTGGTCAGCATGGATCTGGGGACCACCAAGAAGGGAGTGGTGGGTGACCCAGGAGATAGCACCCAGGGACAGAACAGAACTCAGAGTCACCTAGCAGCCTGATGAAGGCTGTGTATTTAAGGGGCTGGGAGTGAGCCAAGTCCAGAGCTGGGAAGGAAGGTCAGCCATGATGGTGCTTCTTAGGATGGGAGGCTGCACCCAAACCTGGCCCCAAAACATAAGACCAGACCAGGGTGGGCACCAGAGGGAAGAATTCAGCTCAACATCACCAGCCTTTCCCCATTACTCCCACCTCTCCTTACCCTCGACTGCAAATTCCCAGTAAAACCAGTTTAAAATGGAGAGTGGTACATGGCACAGTTTAAAATGGAGAGTGACACATTAATGGCTCCTGATTCACTCACCCAGAGACACTGAGCTTTGTCCTGTTTTCTGTGTGGAAAAAAACCTGGTACTTGGGACCTGCCCCTTCCTGTTCTCAGCCTTCCATTCCAACCCAGGCTCTTGGAGGTTTTCTCTGCATTAATTTCAGACGTTGTGTAAATATCAGACCTGGGAGTTTGGAAAAGAGTAAGTATCCTTCAGCCCAAACTTTCCATCAGGCACAAGAACCTTTCCTGGGGCAGGAATCTGGGGCCAAGAACTGAGTTCCCTCCAGTTGGCGCTGACCACCAACCTGGCAGGACAGAGTGCTCCTTCCTGTAGGAGTTTGGGAAGGGGCTAGGGGACCCAGCAGGACTCCTCAGGGGCCTCTCTTGGTGGGAGCTGAGCCCAGGTTCCCAAAACGATCTTCGGTAAAGGTTTCTGGCAGCTGAAGGTCCTGGCCAGCAACGACACAGGCGTTTGGGGTTACAGATAAATTCCTGAGCAAAGCAGAGGGCCAAGTGCCCAGGATGCAGCTGAAAGGAAACAAGGGGCAACTAGCCCAATCCCTTAAACTCTGGGGGCAGATGCCCAGGTTCTTGGAGTTTAGTCTAGATTTGGGGTCTAGTCAAGAGTAAGAAAGAGGATGGGCCACTGGAATCAAGCCTCATTCTCTTGACTGTAGTTTGCATGCCCTAATTCTAGGACTGGGAAGACGTCATAGAGAATATTCACTTAGCTCCTTTTGGGTCAGGCTTCTCTTTGAGAGCCACTGGGATTTGTGGACCTGGCTCCCAGAAGGTAGTCTCTATGTCTTCATTTACCTGGGGGCCTTGGGCCAAGCTGGATTGTCTGTACTAACAGTGTGATTTATGGTGGGGGTCTTGGGTCATGTGATATCAACCTGACCTCTGGAAGGGCTGGAAACTAAGGTCAGCCATGTGGGTGGTCAGCCATGTCTACAGGACCAACCCACAGTGAAAATCCTGGACAGCCAGGCTCAGGTGAGCTTCCCGGGTTGGTAACACTCTGTACACATTGCAACCCATTGATGCTAGGGAAGTAAAGGTTGTCCACACAACTCCCTGGGACAATGCAACTGGACGCTCACGCCTGGTCTCTCTGGGACCCCATCCTGTGCGGCTCTTCCCTGTGCTGATTTTGGTCTGTATCCATCTGCTGTGATAACCAGTAACTGTGAGTGTAACAGCTCACAGTTTTGTAACAGCTCGGCTTTGCTGAGCTCTGAGTCCTTCTAGTAATCGACTGGACCACAGCGAGGTCTTGGAGACCTCCTACAATGGAAACTTTCTGCTCCACCAGGTTAGGTCGCCCTTCCCAGGGGGGTTCAGTGTAGTCCGAGTAGACAGCAGACAAGCCCGCTTCTTCCCATGGCCATCCCTCGGTGACACTGCTTTCTCTTCTTGGCGCGTGTGCTCTGAAGAGCTAAGCATTCTTTTTTTGGCCCTCATGTGGACGGAATCATTGCCTTTCATCTGGAAAAGTTCCAAGGACTTCCTGGCTCTCCTCCCTTCCTCTTTTCCTCTGTCAAACACCCATCATGTGGAAAACTGCAGCAGGTGTTGAGGAAGGATCAGACTGAATCCATTGCCGGGGCTCACTGTGTGAGATGGGAGATGAGATGTGTGAGTAAATCCTACAGTACACAGGAGAACCTCTCTCAGTGAGACTGCTCCACAAGCTAAGATACAGAAATCACTCCTGTTTTGGGAAGACCTAGGAGAACTGTGAAGAAGAGATGGCTTTTGAACTGAGCCTTGAAAGATGTGACGAAGGGGACGTCAGAGGAAGAGATGGTTGGATGGCATCACCAACTCAATGGACATGAGTTTGAGTAAACTCTGGGAGATGGTGAAGGACAGGGAAGGCTGGCCTGCTGCAGTTCATGGGGTCGAAAACAGTCGGACATGACTGAGCGACTGAACGATAACAATGGGCCTGTGGAGGTAGGGGAAGGGCATTCTAGGAGGGTCACATGAATAAAGGTACGGTGAAAGGAGTAGACCCAACTGGTGTGGATCACATAAAGTTAGAAACAAAGCGGGGCCAGATTCTGAAGAGACCTCATGATTGGGCTGATGAGATTGGCTTTATTTTGTAGGTGATGGTGGGGGGGTGTCTCAGGGTTTTGGGGAATGACCTGATCTCAGGTGTGTATCAGGAGGAAACCATGGTCCCCAGTATCTCTGTTGGCTTATCTCTGCTCTGTGAAGTTCCCATTGCCATCAAGTGCACCCCACTCCCTCACAGCAGGAGTGCATGCTGCCTATAGCATTTGTCTGTTTCTGCGGGGAGACTGCACCCACTGGGGTAGGCACTGGGCTTGTCCATCCTTGGGTTTCCCTTGTCCATGAGCACCTACCCTTCCTCTAAAAATGGCTATGGATTGAAGGATGAGCCCAAGCTAGGCATGGTACCCAGCAGCAGTGTGAACAAACAAATCATGTCCTTCATGGTTCACAATCGTCCTGGGAGGGGCTCCATTACTGGTCCTGTTTTTAGAAAGGAGGATACAGAGGCTCAGAGAGGTTAAATGACTTACCATAAACCCTGTAGCCAGGGAATGCCAGACCCAGAATTCAAACCCAGATCAAAGTCAGATCGGTCTGACTCCAAAACCAGTGCTCCTAACTAGATCCCTGCTTCCCACGTCCATGCTAGGGATGGGGGCAGGTGCTGAGAATGGAACCTGTCATGGGTTTGTTCTTGTCACCCAAAGAACTTTGACAATCTGGGGTCTCAGCTTTAAAGCATGATTCAATGAAGGGACATTCGTGGTGTGCCTCCTACATGGGGGACTTCACATCTTGACTCAAAGCACCAAGGCACCTTGGGGCTGTAGAATGAGTTCAACACCCAGAGACAGGCCGAGAACTTACTCACTGCACCCCTCACAGACCTTCCTGACTCTTGATTTGTTTCAGAACAGTTGGAGAAGAGCTGCAAACATTGACATGAGAAGATGTTGCACCCCTTTCCGGCTTCCTCCCTTTCCAGCTGTCCCCGGCGTGTCCCCAGTTCACTGGCAGCTGCTCCTGGTGGTGTGACTCTGCCTTGCAAGGCTTTCAGGACTATGGTGCCTATTAGCCTCCTGATGGGATGCCAGAGCAGAGACCTTCATGAAAAGGCCTTCTAGGGATTCATGCTGTCTGCTGCCTCCTAGCTCCTCCTAGTCAGGGTTTCTTCCTCACAAGAAAGCCAACTTTCCTTTTTCAAAAAATTGATTCTTTTTTTTTTAAGCTGTGGTAAAATATAAATAGGGCTTCCCATGTGGCACTAGTGGTAAAGAACCCAGCTGCCAGTGCAGGAGACAGAAGAGACGCAAGTTTGATTCCTGGGTCAGGAGGAGCCCCTGGTGGAAGGCATGGCAACCCACTCCACATGGCAACCCACTTCAGTATTCTTGCCTGGAGAATCCCCTGGACAGAGGAGCCCAGCAGGGCACGAAGAGTCGGACATGACTGAAGCGACTTAGCACGCACACAAAATACAAATAACATAAAATTTGACATCTTAACTATTTTCAAGTTCAGATATTTTATCATGAAGTGGCATTATGTGCATTCATATTGTTCCACAACCATTCATTCACATTGTTCCACCATCCATCTTCAGAATTCATCTTGCAAAATGAAACTCTGTACCCATTCAACAAGAACTTCCATTTCTGCTCCCCCCAGCCCCTAGAAACCACCAGGCTACTTTCTGTTTCTATGAACTGAACTTGGACTACTATCTCTCCTTCTGAGGAGGCAAATCTATACACCTGTCTGGCACAATCTTTAGAGATCTTTGTGCACTATTCCAATTGGAATTTTTCCCATCCAATTTTTTTCTGGAATCTTTTGTATACCCAGGGAGGCCTTCATGTACTCAGGACTCTCTGGGGCACCACACTGCCTCCAGCATCCTGGGATGCTTTCACATACCCCAGCAATGATCTGCATCTTCAGGGGGTTGGGCTCTAAGGCTGCACACAAGCTGGAACCCAAGTAGGATCAAAACTCCCCTTGAAAATCTCTTAAGAAAGGTGTCCTGGTGAAGTCCCCCCACCAACATTCTCTCTCAATGCGTTGAATGCAATAATCTTTCTTCCATTACTGGGTGGGACTGTTGTTTCTTTATCTGAGAAGAAGATAAATTTGTTGGCTTTTTAGAAGGGCCAGGATGTATAAGAAATACATATCATTAAACACTAGATACACGTGTGATACCTCAAGATCCTCATGCTCTGAGAGGAACAAGGGGACAGAGGCCAACCCTGGGGACAGCAAATTTGAGCCCCTTGTCACTGCCTCACTGGGGACCCAGAGCCATTAGCGGTGTGGCTGCAGAGTTTCTCACTAAAGCGTGCTCTCTCCCAATGACTGTCACTGCACTGTGGCTGCTTCAAACTCAGGAGAGCTTGATGCCAATTTCCCTTGATGGAAAAATTCACTCGCAGCTGCACAACCAATAGAAGTATGAGGACAAGGAACCAGGGCTCTCTGCATCATGTGATGAGCAGACAGCACTCTCTCCCATCTAAGCTGTGGGCTCTCCTGAAGGTCAAGGAAAAATTTTCTTGTTTTGTATTCCCTACCGTGTCCAATAGAGAACCTGGCATGTAGAAGATTCCAGTTATGGAAAAACTGTTTACTGACTTAGAAACACATTCACCTTATATGACAGAGCACACACACATAAAAAACAAGTTGCAAAATAATATGTAGAATGAGACTCCATTTCATTTTTATGTAAATCTATTCATGGAAAAAAGACCACAAAGATATACAGAAATATAACTCTGGTTATCTTCTGGTGGAGAGTTTGCAGTCAATTTTAACTTTTTTCATTTCGAGAGTTTTTATTTCCTAAACTTTCTATGCTGTTCACTATTTTTTTAAAGGAAAAATGTTTCTAAAAAGAAAAGGAAATTTTATGTCCTTAAAAAAACTTCGTCCAAGACAATCACAGAAGAGAAGAAACTCTGCTCCTGGAGGCCGTTAGGAGAACTGGAGTCTGTGGGTCAAAGCCAACAGACTCCCCAGTGACCAACGTGACAGCCAACTGGGGTTGGGGCGGGTGGAGAGGAGTGTCCCAGTGGAGAAAGGCGGAGGGAGAAAGTTCTCTCCGTGTTAAAATTCTTGGAAATCTGCCGGGAAATAGAATTTTCTTCTGTCCCAGTGTTCATAGACTCTGGACCCATGGTCTTTCTAGTTCATGGCTCCCTCTCCTGGAGGTGGCCCTGAATCTGCCAAAGAATCCCCATGAATCAAGGACATGGTGTGCAGGAATAAACAGGCTTTACACATACACCCTGAAGGATGAGCCCCAGACAGAGGGACAAGCTCTGCGGCTTCTCTTTCTTATGCTCGATGTCAGGGCCGGGTCTGAGAAATTCATCTTCTCTCTGGGCAGAGTGCAGGAAACCATGAACTTTATAATCAGATAGTCATGAGTTCAAGTTCTGGAGTTCAAGTTCTGGCCCTACCACTTAACACTGTCCTGTTTCACTATTTGCTATCCATGGGATTCTCCAGGCAAGAATACTGCAGTGGGTTGCCACGACCTCTTCCAGGGGATCTTCCCTACCCAGGGATTTAACCAGCATCTCTTACATCTCCTGCATTAGTGGGCAGATTCTTTACCACTAGCGCCACCTGGAAAGCCCCTGTATAAAACAGAAATAATCAAACCTACTTCATAGAGTTTCTGCTGACTCAGCATGAAGGGTGTGTGTGTGTGTGTGTGTGTGTGTGTGTGTGTGTGTGTGTGTGTGTGTGTGTGTGTGTGTGTGTGTGTGTGTGTGTGTGTGTGTGTGTGTGTGTGTGTGTGTGGCTTGATTCAGGTCATGAGAGGGCATTTATACCCTATGGACTCCACTTGACCAGCCTCTGGTTAGCATACAAGCACTGATCTATTGGAGTGCTATCACTTATTTAATCTGCGCTTCCTGACAGAACTTCCTTTACATCTTACAAATGCAAAAAGTGAAAGTGTTAGTCACTCAGTCGTGTCTGACTCTTTGCAACCCCAGGGACTGTAGCCTGCTAGGCTCCTCTGTCCATGGGATTCTCCAGGCAAGAATACTGGAGTGGGTAACCTTTCCCTTCTCCAGGGGATTGTCCGGAGCCAGGGATTGAACCCAGGTCTCCTGCATTGCAGGTGGATATTTTACCGTCTGAGCCACCAGGAAAGACCTACAAATGAAGCATAGATCTAAAATATAACAAGAGTCAATAAAGAATGCTATGGGCTGAATTTTGTCTCCCCGCTTGCCCCAAAAGGTATGCTGAAGCTCTAACCCCCAGTACCTGTGAATGTGAGCTTATCTGGAAATAGAAGCTTTGCAAATGTAATTTAGTTAAGATGAGGTCATTACAATGGTTCAATAGGGCTTGCTGCAGTTTCCAGGTATGTCAGGAGGCCTGTGCTAGCTTCAGGGTGGCTGGAAACATAAGGTAATTGCTGCATCTCTCTGGTCCCTTCCTGCTCTGAGCTTGTATGACTACTTAAGAGCTTAAGTGGGCAGGAAAGCAGCTGATCAACTACATCGTGGGCAAGAAGAGGCAGTCACATGATCATCCAACCCACTGACTCAAAATTCAGGTTCTGAGACACCAGGAATGGGCCCTGGGAACATTCACAATGAACAGCAATTACTGCTTGAGTGCACTTGCTCTGTGCCACACACCTTGGTTTAGCTGTGTTATCTTGCTTTATCCTTCCAACAACCTTATGGAGAGTCAATGTACCCAATTTACAGAAAAGGAAACTGAGGCACACAAGACTAGTCAACCCTAGCAAAGTGACACCTCTGGTTGAACAGGCCAAACTGGGCCCGGAGCCCTTCAACCTGATTCCACCCCTGGAAAACAGTGGTCTGATGGATTCCTCGGTGAGTCCAGGTATTAGATGTCATTAGGAAGGAAGCTGGAAATAAAATGTAAGTGACAATGCACTGGACCCTCCATCACAAAAGAGAGACAAGATGGACTTGAAGTTCAAGGAAGGCCCACAGTGGGTGGGGCCTGAGAGCAGAGTTGGAGGGGAATACTTTTAAGTGTGGATGGTGAAGGCTGAGAAGAGCTGCCCACTGAGGTCTTCAGAATCATGAAGACGCTGAGCTGTAATGCCAGGGGAAGCCTTGTCTTGTCCTCCATTCTCTCCCCTGGTGCCTGGCTGGCCGCCTAACAGGTCATGGGGAGTGCTGGGACCCTGCAGTTTGAAAGAGGTACCGGAAATGCAATAAAAGAGCCCATGACCCATGCTGGGTGGCCATGATAGAACCTGAGACTCCGAAGGTGGCAGGACCTAAAACTGAACGTTTATTTCTAAAAGTAGCTGCTCCTCATGATGTTTGAGTCAGCATGAATCATTAAGGAAAGTTTGAAAAGAGAGCAGCCATTCATCTCCTCAGCTGGGCCCCTCAGATGGCAGAACATCAGCTCGTTGGGGTGACTATGCAGAGTCCCTGGGTCCTGGCCGGGGTGGGTGGGGCCGCTGAAGGGGGCAGGGCAGGTGGGAACTGTCCCTAGACAGCTGCCATGTTCAGCAGACAGAGCACTGGGAGCAGGGAAATTGGGCCCTCGTTCTAGCATTGACAGTCACACCTCCTGGCAGGACATATATTTTTCTAGGTTCCGGCTTTCACATCCACAACACGAGAAAGATGCACCATACAATGACTTTCAGAAGACATAAAATCAGAGTTGTTCTCATAGAATCTGATGCTGACTCCCATAATCATTGCCCCTCTCAACTCTCTTCTGTGACCCCTATGGGGTGTCAGAGACACGCAACTCCTATGCCGACCCCCTGGAGGGTAGTTTGAAAAGCACTGGATAGAAGTCACTCGGCAGATTTTTAATTAATTTTTTTGGCCATGCCTTGTGGCATGCGGAATCTTAGTTCCCTGACCATGAATGGAACCTGGGCCCACGGCAGTAAAAGTGCAGAGTCCTAACCACTGGATTACCAGGGAGGTCCCACACACCTACTGTGTGGCAAGCGTTTTCCATGTGTTGGAGACAGAAGACAATCAAGATAGACAGGGCTTTTGGTCTTGGAGGGGCTGGGAAGGGGGCAGACAACCATCGAGGAAAACAACCAAGAAGAAAATTTCAGACAGTGATAAGCTGCAAGGAAAATATGACAAAGGACTGCTGGAGTGTGGGGTCGAGGGTGTTCATGTTAACTGGGTGGCCAAGAAGGCTTCATTGAGGAGGTGACATTTGGACCTGAATGACCAGAAGCAGCCAGCCACGCAAAGCCCTGTGGGAAGGGCATCCAGGCAGAGGAGCCCATGAGGGCAAAGGCCCTGAGGTGGGAATAAAGTGGGAGGACAGTGGCTGAAGGGGCCAGTGGGAGGCCAGTGGTGGGTGAGGGGAGAGTGTATCATGGAGACCAGCTCTTGAGGGCCCTGGAACAAGAAAGGGGACTGGGCTTTATTCTAAGTGTGAAAGGACCACATCACTAAGGTCTCCTAAGAGACTTGGCAATCCCCAGAGGGCAGAGGAGGGCCTGACTGCCTGGGGCCTGCATCTAAGGGTAGGTTCCTACACTGACGCGGGGTTCCTACGGTGACTAAGGAGCAGTCTAGACTAGGGACCAGTGTCCAGCCACAGCAGTTGCCCGAGCCTCACCTGGTGTTTATCAGAGTCTTGCTGACCCCTGTGGGTGAGGCCCGGGGCGTGAGCCCCTGAGGCACCGAGACAGCCCAGGGAGCTCCTGAGAGGAATGGAGGGTGAGGAGCCTCCTTGACCAACAAAGTCACTCCAGTCCCCCGACCGGGTGACACAGCAGCCCTCTCCCTGTGGAACGGGCAGGAGGACTCAGGTTCTCTCACACCACCGGGACCTTCTCTCTTAAAATGTCAACAAGCTATAGCAGAAGCCACGGCAGGTGGGGCTCAGGAAGCAGCTGAAATCCAGAATGAGGCTGCGCCAGGGGAGTTAAAGGCTGCGGTAAAGAGGTGAAGAAGCCCCCTGACGGGTCTGTGTGGACCTGGGGGTGGGGTGACACCCACAGATGGAGTCGTGAGGAAGGGGGACAGAGACAGGCAGGGAGACAGGGCAGCTCTCTGCTAAGGACTGGGGCTGCCATTCCCCGCCGGGGGCGGGGGCGTGCTACTCACAGAGACAGGAGACTGGCGCCCCCTGGAGTCAGACCATGGGTAGAGCACACTGGGTCAGGCCTGCAGCCCAAGGGGAGGGGACAGGGTGTGGGGGTGTGTGTGTTG
The DNA here is from genome assembly GCF_963930625.1 of Muntiacus reevesi. NCBI lineage: Eukaryota > Metazoa > Chordata > Mammalia > Artiodactyla > Cervidae > Muntiacus > Muntiacus reevesi. The sequence continues at coordinate 18,786,739 of NC_089263.1, read as the reverse complement.
GAGGGAGACCAGCCTGGTCTGGAGACAGAACCCTGCTCAGAGGAAGAAGCCAGAGGAGGAGCCACGGCCCCACCCTCCAGTAAACCACACTGAATGCTCTACCTCTCTCTCTCCTTTTTTTTTTTTTTTTAATCTAGGGGAAAAAAGAACTAAAACGAACTCCCAGCAAGACCAGTGTTTAAACGGAAGGTGGCAGGTAGGAGGTGGAAAAGGAGAGGTTGGGTTCAACTTGGCTCAGGTGGTAATGAATCCACCTGCCATGCAGGAGACTTGGGTTCGATCCCTGGGTCAGGAAGATTACCTGGAGCGGGGCATGGCAACCTACTCCAGTGTTCTTGCCTGGAGAATTCCCATGGACAGAGGAGCCTGGCGGGCTACACTCCATGGGGTCATAAAGAGCTGGACACGATGGCAGGACTAAGCACAGCACTGTGTTTGAGGTTTAGGGCTTTAGGCTCTCCTTGGTGGGGTCCCCCTTGTCCTGGGTTGGCCCCTGGGGCCCTGGTGCTGCAGCCTCGTTCCTGCTGCAGCATCAGAACTGGCTGACTGCCTAGATCAGCATCTCCAGACGGAGAACCTCACTCTGCTCTAGGGAAGAAGAGTGCTCTGGTCATATTCAATGTGAGGAACTTGATGGTGATTTCCAATGCTCAGCACACTGAGAAGTCCTACAAGAAAGGGGCACTTTTTATTCTGTTTAACCCTTGGGGATGAGGTTTTTTTTTTTTTTTTTTTTTTAACATGCAATACCTATTGACATCTCGGGAAGGAATGTTGCACTTTGGAGAACCCTGTGCTAGCTTCTTTTGCCTCTAGAGCAGAATGTACCTTTACATTCAAGTACATTAAATGTATTTTAATCCTGGGTCAAGGACAACTGTATGATGAAAGAATGGTCCCTGTCTCAGGTAGGAGAGGGGATATGTGAAAGTTGCTCACTTGTATCTGACTCTTTGTGACCCCATGGACTATACAGTCCATGGAATTCTCCAGGCCAGAATACTGGAGTGGGTAGCCTCTCCCACAGGAGAGGGGAGGCAGGCCTCTACTTTCTCACTCCTCTAAAGAATAAAGGTAGGGGCAGGGGCTGTAGTTCTGTCTGCAAAGAAGGGGAGGGTAAGTCATATCAAAAGGCAGGGCTAGAGGGAGGGGCTGGGCTCAGAATCAAATGCAACAAGAGGAACAGTTTTGGATTTTAAACGAGGGGTTCAGAAATGGGGCCGCATTAGAATCATCTGGGGAGATTTTGAAAAATACAGATGCCTAACTTGCCTCCCCACAACAATCTCTGGGGGTACATATGGCTCAGGAATCCCTGTTTCTCAAAAACCCCTCCAATGTTTCTGATTCTAGGGATAGAGCCTCTAGGCCCCCTTTCCAGTGTCTTGTAAAATGGACAAACATCTGCTGCATCCCTGAGTCATCTTAGAATCCAAGTGTTCCCCTGAGCCATTTGGATAAGCAGGTCAAAAAGAGGGGTTTGGGGAGGAAGGGAGCACCCTTGACAGGGGAGGGAAGTAGTGGTGGGAAGGTCAGGCCAAGACCCAGAGTTTGTTGGGGAAAATGTGGCTTCCACTCCCCCTGGCTTTGGACTTTTCTCTTCTAATAGGTTTTCTTCCTCAAAACAACCCTGACACCAGCAAGGACCCTGGAGGGACAGAGCCAGAAGGTGGCCCAATGGTGGGTGATGGGTGGTCCCAGGACACAGTGTGTCCACAGGTAGATGCGATGACCCAGGGTTTCTATGTCCTAGCACCTCCTGTTACTGGTTTGAATGTGACATGTGACATGGAGGGAGGAGCTTCAGCAGCCTAGTTAAAACCATGACTTTGCCAAGAGCAGCCTGCACCCCCTCCAAGTCCAGTGCCCTCCCCTCTTTGGGACTCAGTCTCCTCCCCTGTATGATGAAGGAGGCAGGGGATTATTTTTTGCAGCTCCTGAACCCATGTCCTCTGCTTTGAGAGTGCAGAGTCTTAACCACTGGACCACCAGGGAAGTGTCCCAGGGAGGTGATTTAAATTCTCCCTAAGTCCCCCTGTGCTCTGAGGCTTCATGATTATGAGAAGGCTCAGAGAAGTTTGTTCCTGCTCAGTCCCTCAATCAACACCATGGACTGTAGCCCGTCAGGTTCCTCTGTCCATGGAATTTTCCAGGCAAGAGTACTGGAATGGGTTGCCATTTCCATCTCCAGGGGATCTTCCCAAACCAGGGATAGAACCCGCGTCTCCTGCATTGGAAGGCAGATTCTTTACCAGTGAGTCACTTGGATTTCTCAAATCCACCCATTTGGATAGTGGCTTTCAGTTAGGTCTTACTTTATTTCAACTCCATATGAGTGACAAATGGTCCCATTTTAAAGAAAGGATTCAATGACATGCCTGCACTGAGATAAGTCTCTGGGTGCCTGATCCTGATTTGGTCCTCTTTTCAGTTCTAAGGTCCCATTTCTACCTCCCTCTATCCATGGGGATCCAGCTCTTGGGGCTGTCCCAGCTCAATGGTTGTATCTGCAGTTCCCTCTAGAGGGAGCTGTTGCCTGGTGCAGTAACCTGACCCTAGCAGGCAGTGGGAACCATAGGTCCTGGTTTCTGGCCTTCTTGGGATAGATCAGCAAAGTGGAGGATGCCCAGCTGGGTATTGTTGGCACTTTCCTCGTCAAGAATTGAAAGGAGTTTATAGAGCAACAGTCCACTGGTTTGTTCATTCATTTATTCATTCAGCCTGTCTGTGTGTGCCCAGTACTGGCTTAGGTACAATGTACACCAGATACAAAACCAGCTTGGGCTTCACAGGTACCCCCTCCAGGCAGCTTCCTGGACAGTAACTTCTCACTAATCTGGACCTGTGAGGACACGACTTAGTATCTCTATTTTACAGAAAAGGAAACTGAGGCCCAGAGAGGTGAAGCAATTTCCTCACATTACACAACTCAGTTCATGTGACTCCAAGTCCAGGGTGTCTCACAGTGGCGAATGCACACACTGGGCTTCTCATTGAAGCAAAGCCTTACCCATCTTCTCACCCCTTGCTGAGAGCTATATGTATGAGGAGGAGGAGCTAACCCCCCACCCCTACAAGCAGAAGGCATTACTATGGCAACTGTGCTCTAAACAGCAAACTTCTTGGACCTTATAATCACATGTCTACACCAGCTGATGCGGTAACTTTCCAGAGTGGGACCTTTAAAAATCTCAGATAATAATAACAGCTGCTATTTTATTGTATTGTGTGTCAGGTCCTTTATTTGCTTTATCTTGAATTCTCTCAAGCTATCTCACAAGCCACATTTCATAGGCGCAGAAACTGAGGCTCAGAGCTGATGACTTGCCCAAGTGCTTGTAGCTAGGATTTCAACTTGGATCTGGGCCACCAAAGTCCAAGTTATCTCTACTTTACCTCTGTGGCCCTGGCTCTTTTTTTCATTTGTTGTCTTACTCTTACTCACCTGCCACACTCTCTCTTCTTGCCCTCTATCCCCCAGCTTACTTTCCTGCTGTTAGACACAGTCGGGCATGGCCTGACCCAACAACTAAATGAAGGTCTGGAGCAGGGTTTCTTAATCTTGGCACTATTGACACTTGGGGCTGGGTAATTCTCTCTTGTTGAGGTGAAGCACTGTTCTGTGCATCAGACATATTCAGCAGCATCCTTGGTCTCTACCCACTAAAGATCAACAGACAGTATCACTCCTCTCTACAGTGACAACACTAAGTATCTACAGACATGACCAAATATTCCCTGGGGTGCACAACAGCTCTCCAGTTTAGAACCACTGTCTTAAAGAAATGAGGAGTCAGGGTCAAGTTGATTATAACCTGCCTTCCCCATTAGACCATGGGCAGCTGGAGGGCAGGAAGAGCAAATTGTTTGACGTACTGCTGTGTTATCCACACCTACTGCAGTGCCTGGCATGTGGCAAGTGCTGCTGAAAGAGTTAATGAATGAATGAATGAATGAATGAGGTTTCCATGAACATGGTATGTTTCAGGATGAGGGCCTGAAGGGCGATGTTCCCATCCAGATCCTCATCGACCTGCATGGCCTGGTGCACAATACCTTTTCCTTTTTAGGCCTCAGTCCCCCTTTGCCATCTCTTAAATGAGGGTCCTCCCTGGCCCTGAAGCCCTGGACATCAGTGGTCTGCGAACTGCCATGTTTCATTTCTGAGGCCCAGAGTCCAGGGGCTGAGAAGAGTGTCAGCCCTAGACAGAAGAGAGGCTGTCTCCCCACAAGCTGGACACTGAGATCTGCCCAGTCTTGAGTTTATCCTTCTTTATCCACGCTCCTCAAGTCAAATCAATTACAGAGACACAGGCAAGTGCTCCCCCCTCGCCGCCTCCCCCCAAGACCCTATGCAGTAGAGGTGGCTCCTTTTCAGAGTGTGTGTCTTAAAAGGAAAAACATGCAACCTCAAAGGTAACCAAATATCCCAATCGTGGTGCCCAGCACCACACACCCCAAATCCACCTATTCATGAGTTTAACAAAAAGCTTCTTTAGGGTACACTGTAAGGCCATTGAGAGGGAGAAAAGTCGCCTCTTACACACCCAGGCCAGCCCGCAGGGCCGCCCTCCCAGCACACACATACACACACTCATACACACACACACTCAGGCCGCTTACAAGAAGCCTCTGAGTTTTTAAAAGTAAACCCTACCGTTTCCGCTCTTGCCCTGGATTCAACTTTTGAAAAAAGGAACCGTTTTACCGCTTTCCCTACAAATTCCCCCTTTCTCTGGCCTCCCTTTGCCTCAATCCCGCGCCCTCCCCCGAACCCTACTTTTGCTCCACCCCCAGCAGCTGATCCTTTGCAGTCCCCACCCCAGCACCCCAGGGCAGATGCCACACAGACAACCCTGGCCTTTGCCCCCTGGAACAGGGCTTTCTTAAGCGTGGCAGTAAAGCTCCCATCAAATATGATGGGAGCATGGCCAAGAGGTGGCCTGGTGACAGCAGTAGAGGACAGCTCCTGTTTCAAGATGTGTTCCCATCCATAGACCCCGCTTCCCTTTCCAAGGGCAGCCAGTTAGCCCTGTCCCCTCGCCTGCTCTACTTCTAAGCAGGCCTGTCCTCTTCCTTGAACTTGCCCTTCACTCCCACCTCCAGCTTCCGTCTTCCAAGATACTTAAGGGTCTTGTTCCTACAAGGGCAGCAAGGATGCCCCAGTGCCTGCCAGCTGGGACCATGAGGCAGGAGTTTCTCAGAGACGAAAACATCATCGGGACCAGTGGCTTTCCAGTTCTTTTGATTGCAACCCCCAGTGAGAAATACATTACACAAATACCAAATTTGTGTACATTAATGCATATACATGTAGATTGTCAACACAAATATGCTTCTGTAGAACTGCAAAGTTCTACCAGAAAGCGAAGTTTCTAGAAGCAATACTTACCTTTGCAGCATGGGAGACACTATTCCTATTTCATTAAACTGCCACTAAATTGGTTTCAAAACTGGCAGTTGGACAACTCCTGTGCTAGATGTTCTTGTGGGAACAGGCTAAAAATGACACTTCTAACTGGGGCCCATGGGCTTCCCTTGGCTCAGCTGAGGTCTTCCTAGCATCTAACAAGGGGGGCCTTGAGAGGGACCAGGTTCTAGAAGGGATCGTTAAAAAAAAATCCACATCAAAATTTGAACACATGGTCTTTCACTGAGACAGAATTGGGACCCTGGGGTGAAGGGGGTGGCTAGAAACCACTAGAGGAGAGGAATTCAGGTTTGTGGTGCCTGCTGAGAGCTGAACAAGGCATTATATTATATCTTTTAATCCTCATAAAAATCCCCAATTGGAGATTTTCCTCCCCTTTTTAGAGAAAAGGAAACTGAGTCTCAGGGAGGCTAAGTAAGATAAAGTCATGTGGCCAGAAGTTAGTTGAGCTGGGATTCGAACCCGTGTCTGCCTTGGCTGGCAGGCTTCTCAGCCACATGGCTCTTCTCTACCAGCTCATTAGGTGAGTTCTCTCTTGGATTCCAACTCTGACTGGGGACTCTGACAGGCCATTCTGGGTCTGTGAGGATGGAGAAACGCCCCATCTCAGCAGGTGGGGGTGCAGGCTGCCTGGGATGGGACTGTGCATGTGAGAAGGTGACATGGGCAAAATGTGTGCATAGGTGTGAGGAAGAGCTCAGACAGCACAGGTTCTCACTCCTCAAACACACAGACTCCCCACCCCAAAGAAGTAATAATATATGTTTTCCCTTTCTGAATTCTTTGCTGTTGAACAGAGGGCTCTCAGATAATAAAGGGAGAATCCCAATTTAAGTATGAAATTCACTGAAAATTTCTAGTGAAAGAAAACCTTCTACTTAATATTAAAATCAGTAATAATAATAATATCAAACAGCTTTGAGTACTTGTCTGGTGGCAGGCACTGTGCTAAGAGCTTTGTTTGGGCCACGTCAAACCTTCCGTTTACAGAGGACCTGCTCTGGGCCAGCACTGAGCACAGAGCTGGTACCTATGTGGCGCTTGCAGATATCAGAGAATGAATGAATGTGCCTGGTGTTGAGCTAGAAACTGCGCAGAAGTACAACTGATTTAAACACAACTCTATGTCACCTGAGGAATTCCAGCATGTCTCTGAGAGATATTTTCTTCCTTTTGAATATCCTTCATCCAAAACTTTTTAAACTGGAGAGATCTTTTGTTCTGTACTTTTATCTTCCAGGTTAAAATCATCATTTCCCCCCACCCCACGTTCTCACCTCTAACAAGCCTTTGACTATTCTCCCCTATTGCCTTTCCATCCTGGGTAGTCTCTTCCTGGCCCAGTGATTGACAGGTCAACACCCTTACATCAAACTTCACTGAGCCTTGTAAGCCCCTTTGCCCAGGAGGCCAGGCAACCTGACTGTCCTGTCTCCTTGGCAACCCAGAAGGCAAGGAAGAAAGAGAAGGATTTGATCCTAGACGTCTGGACCCTTCAGTCAGGACTAGTGATCGACTGTGGCCTCAGAAAACCTACATTCTAGTCCTACCCATCCCCTTTAGACATTTCTGGAATCACTTTCCCCAGAGATGAGAGTGTTTCCAAGGCTCAGGGTTCCCCCAGACTGTCACACACCCACCCACTGCAGCATCCAAGACCTGAAACGTCACACTAACCCAATTTAGCTTTGCATTTTCCTCTCTTCCCTCCTGGCAGCCAGCCACTCCCATAGTATTTACACATCGATCAAAATGCACAACCCTGGCTTCCTTAGTGGTGAAACCCTCGAAGAACCCCATCAGAACCCTGCTTATGACTGCAAGGAGGAGAATGAAGAAAAAGTTTGGGTTGGATCCTGTCCCCTTATAAGAGATGACTCCCACTCCTACAGTCTGCTCTAGCCTAGGACATGGGTTCCACTGACATTGACAACTGCCTACCCAACCCCAGGGGTAACCGGGGTTATCCCATCCTGCTCCACCATCACTGGCTTCTCCTGTAGGGGAACCTAGAGATGGAAAGGATACCTGTGGCCATGGGGCCTCATCTCTCCTCCTCTTCCTTGAGGAATGCTCCTCCTGGGTGGCATGTTCAGAGCACTGCTCTTGGCTCTCTTGTGGGCAGCTCAGGCGCCCTGTCCCAGGTTCTGCCAATTCCTCCCGGCTTTTTCCCCACCTCCAGGTGCCCAGTGACCAAGAAAGTGGGACCAAATGGGGGAGTTCTCTCAGCCTCTGCTTAGGCACCTGCTGGGTACCTGACACCCTGCCTTGTCATTTCATTTAGTGTCCAACCACTCTGCTGTCAGGAAGCCTCCTCTTTCCCCTCAGACAGAGGACAGGCGAAGGCTCCAGAAGATGAAGCATCTCCCCAACCCCCTCAACTCAAAAGTAGCCCAGCGGGATTGGGACCCACAGTTCTCTGACTCTGAAGCAGCTACTCTGTCCACTATAGCTCCTCCCAGACCCCGAGACTTGAAAACAGACGGGAGTTTGGAGCGAAGGCTCCTTTGCTCTCTCTTCCTTCATTCTGCGGACCGGGAGACAGGAGCCCCTCATCACGTGTTCCCTCGCCCCATCCACGCTGAGTCTGCAACAGCCAGAAAGTTTGCCCAAGTCCATTACGGGTGCAGCGGGTGGATGTCGGGGGTCCGCAGCACACGCCTCCCGGGAGAGGGGGAGACCGAGGCAGAGCAGCCTCCGGCACAGAGGGGGAGCCACAGCATCTCCCCCGGCTCGCCAGGCGCGCTGAGAGAGCCTCCCTCTGGAGGGCAGGAGACGGTTACCTTCAAGAGTTGGGCTTCCTTCTCCAAGAACTTCAGTCCCATACACTTGGCGAGACAGCGGGGGCACCTGGGGCCGGGAGGCCCGGGTCTGGCCACGCCGCGGGGGAGACGCTCTGGGCAGGCGCTGCGCACCCCTCCTCCTGCCGGCGTCCTGTCCGCAGGTCCCCTCGGGCGGTGGCCGCAGCGGCGGCGTCTGGGTAGCGGAGTCCCGGCCGGCCTGGGGAAGGGATGCTGAAAGGCGCCCGGAGCCCCCTGGCACCCGTGTCAGATGCCGGCCGGCGAGGGTGCTGAGAGAGAGACCTTGAGCAGCGCCGCGCGCGTCCTCAGCTCTGCGAGCCCCCTCTGGAGCGGCGGAAAGGTAGGTGGGCGGGCGGGCGAGCGGGCGGGCACGGCGCGCGGTGACACATACATAGGGGCGGGCGGGGGAGGGGAGGGCCCGGGAGGGGGCGGGGGGGTCGAGCGCGAAGGGAAACCCCACCCCCGGGGACCCGAGGGGCGGCCGACAGGGGGAGGGGAAGGCAGAGACTGCTGAAGCTCTCAGGACCCCGGCTCCGGTCCGGCGCGCAGCTGGGGAAGCCGCCCGGCGCGCAGGGCGCGAGAGGAGCGCTCCCCACGGTGGCGCGGCCCCGGCAGCTCCGAGGCCGGCGGGAGGACGGCGGCGCGGGAAGGGCTGGAGGGCCCCGCGTCTGCAATGCGGTCGGGCCGCTCCGCAGTCGGAGGGGGCCCCGGAGAGCCGCACCGGCGCTGGTAGCCCCCGGCGGGCCGGGCTCCGCGGCCGCCACGGCCGGACCGGGCTCCCCCGCGCGCGCGCCGGGTCTGCGGCTGATGCTCCGCTAGATGCGATAGCGAGGGGCGCGGCCCCCTGCTCCCGGGCGGCGTTCCGGAAGGACCCTCCTGGGGAACTGGCTGAAAGTTTTTGGGGAAGGGGTGCGCCGAGAGGGCAGGGGAGTACGGAGGGGGCAAAGGAGGTTCGGGGACTGCGGGAAGGCGTGCTGGGGGCTGGAAGCCTCAGCTCCAAAGGCTGAGGGTCTTCACAATCCAGGAGAGACAGACAAGGATATTTCAAACGGAGCAGGAATTCTCCAGTAGCTGCAGACAACACCCTCCTTAATTTTGATTCCAGGCAAAAGAATAAAAGAACTAACAGCATTTGAAGACTTTCTGTGAGCTGGTTGCTTAATACACGTTAATATCTCATTTAATTTTCCCAAAGAGCCCAAGGAGCTACATATTACAACTCTTCACCACCCGCAAAAAAAAAAAAAAAAAAAAAAAAAAAAAGTGAAAACTGAGGCTCAGAGGGTGATGGGATTACCTCTCAAGGCAGGTCTGAATTCATACCCAAAGTTACACTCTCTTTGCTGCTATGCGAGCTGGTTCAGCCTCAGCACTTTTGGGGGACGCAGGCTGGCTGGCGGCCTTCAGCATCCTTAGGGAGGAAGATGCTGGTGGCTGACACTAGGATTTAGCGGCTTTGGTCAGTGTGGTGGAAGCCTCTACACCCATCACTGGGTAGGGACTGAATGAAGAAGCACAGGGGGTGGGATCTTTGTGGGCTGCCCATTAGGGAGATAATAGACCCAGTTTTTCCTCCATTAAAGGGGGCCAGACTGCCTCAGTTTCCCCAGTGTGACTACTCTAGAATTGTGTGGGTATTCCCCCTGTTGGAGGGGCAGGACTGGCTCTGGCCCAGCACATTCTCTGGAGCTGCCACCACCCCCATCCCCTTCTCTGTCCTGGGCCTGAGGAGCGTGTGGCGCCCAATCCACCCGCTGGTCCTGGGAGCTGGGCTATAGGTGTTCCCGTGGTTGCCGACTCTGACTTCACCCCTTTTCTACCCGAGTCTATTGGTTTTTCTGAGTCAGGTATCTAAGTTGCAGAACACTTTGGGCACTGCTGACAAGATGGTGCTCAGAACCCCTCGCAGGAAAACAGTGTCTTTGGGACGAAATCTTACTAGTTACTGACCTCAGTGTCCAGACCAGAGGAAATGACCCTTCTAGAAAAAAGACAATCCTTAAAATTCAAACAGGAAAGTCATGGATTCCCCTGTCAGTATTCATTCAGCTAATGCTGTCTGATGAGAACAAACCATACCCTTATTTGTGAAATGGGTCCTGTCTGACATATGTCTCAGGACAGGTGGGGTTAGTGAAGGATAATTCATATTCAAGAACAAATACTAATTAGGTAGTTAATCTTTGTAATGAAGGGAATGAATGTTTATTGATCCTCTAGTTTGTATTGAGGCTAGAAAGCATATAATAGACACCTATTGCGTGCCAGACACTGCTTGATACAGCCTGGTAGGTGGCTCTTATTCCCATTTTACACACCAAGATACTGAGAGGTAGTGAATGAGTGTGGGTTGGCATGACTGCACACTGCCTGCCTTTACAGGCTACAGAAAACCCAGCATGATGGGAAAGCATTTGAACACTTTAAAGACTGTGTTCAGCAAATCAAAGGACTAGAGTGTCTGAAAGCCCTTGGTGGCATATGGATATTCCCCTATTCCATGCAGGTGTCTACACAAGAGAAGTCTTGTGTAGTATTTCTGATCCTGGTTTTCCCTCCTCTGCTGAACACTTTGTAGTTTGCCCCCTTCCTTTTCCAGGTCCTGGACTGGTCTGCTGTCATTGGGAAGTCCTAACCTCTTGCTGCTCAGACTTGTTGATGTGCTAGCAGGGTCAGCTGGAGCTTTTTGGAAATGCAGACCCTCAGGCCCACCCCAGATTCAGGATCTGCATTTTAATAAGGTCCCCCAGGTGTCTTCTGTATCTGCTTATGTTTGAGAAGCATCTTCCAGCAGGTTTACTCATTCAGTCACAGAATTACAGAACAAGAGAATCTCTGAGCTAGGAAGGGCTCTTAGAGAATGTTGAGGACAACTTTTTCTGGGTCTTCACTCGGGCTGGGGCTAAGTTCCAGGACAGGGCACTTGAGACAGCCCTTCTAGGATACCATGGCTCCATATCCCAGTTTTTATGGCAGTGTGTCACTTGACCCCAAGATTTGGTGGCTTAAGTCACTGTCTCTCATGGTTTCTATGGATGAGGAATTTGGGAGAAGCTAGCCCAGACAGTTCTGGCTTGGGCCATCTCATAGGGTTGTGGTCCAGACGTTAGCTGCAGCTCCATCATCAGAAGACTTGGCTGAGGCTGGAGGATCCAGGTCTCAGGTGGCTCACTCACATGGATTGGCTCTTGGTCAGTGGCTTCAGGTCACCTCTGAATGGGCCCTGTCAGCCCCTCATGGCATGACACCTGGCTTCCATGACAGTGAGTAATGCCAGAGCCTAAGGGGAAGCCACAATGCTTTTATGCCCTAGCTTTGGAAGTCACAGATGGTCATGTTCACTGTAGAGTGTTGGTCACATAGGGCCAGCCTTGAACTAGTGTGAGAAGGGACACACAAAGGTGTGAATATGGGTCTGCGGATGGCTGAGAGGCATCTTGGAAGCTGGTTTCCACTCTCCATTAAATTGACTCTTAGAGAATGGCCAGTCTCCTGGTCCGTGTAACTGTATTACCATGGAGTGCTTGTTATTGACCCTGTCATGGTGATGCCATATAAATGCCTCACCAGTTCAAGTATAAGATGTTTGCAGAATTCCTCTGAAGCATCTTTCCAATACCCTTGTATGAGTGAGTGTTCTAGCTTGCCCTCCACAACAACAGATTTGTCCCACTCTGCAGGACAGGCTTCACTTAGCCCAAGAGGAGTTTCTATGTCTTTTCTCATAGTGGAATGCCCACAGGTCTTTCAACTATTTCCTATGTGTAATGCCCAAGATCAGCTGTGGACTGACCAGGGCAGAGCCAAAACAACCTTTCCCTCTCACCATTTGGGTGCTTTGCACCTACCGATGCCACCAGAGATTGTTGAATCTCCCATTCAAATACTAACCAGGCCCAACTCTGCTTGGGATGGTCGTAGACAAGTTTGTTGAGTCTTAGCACTACGTCATGCTTTTAGTTGATACTGAAACTTGTGGACAGTTGAAACCATCAGACTGTTCTCAGGCTGGCCACCACAAAAAGGCTTATCTCAAGCAACAAAACGGGGTTGAGGAGGGGAAGGGTCCCTGTGTGTTCAAGAGCTATCGGACATGAATCGTAGTTCTGGCACAGACATCTAGAGCAAGTTGTGTAATCTCACTGGGTCTTGATGTTCTCATCTGTAAAATGGAGCAAACTTATGGAATTGTTATGAGAATTAGAATAGGAGCTGGGATGGCAGCACTGAATGAATGATCTAGCTCAAGGCGAAAGGTGGTTCGTTTTCTTCTCTGGTCCCCTTCACTGCAGTTTGATGTCCTTGAATAAGTGCATTCTCTTCTGTCTGCTGGTCTCTGGATTTGTAAAAGAAGTTAAAAAGACTCACCTCCTAGAGCATGGCAATGATTAATACTACATGTAATGTGTGTAGAAAACATTGTGATCCTTTCTGGAAGCAAAGGACCATAGAAATATGGTATAGAAGTAGCTTTCTTATAGCAGAACTGTGAACCAGGAAGCCAAGTCTTCTGAGAACTAGTGGAACATTTGAAAAATGCTGTTTTATTTCTTCAACAATGTGTGAGTGATGAACTCAGAGGGAAAGGTTCTAATAATAAAGAGCATGGGGTACGTTAATGAAACATTTACAGTTTTACGCAGGACTGTGTGGAACAATGATGTACAGTAACAGGAAAGTGCTGTGTCACTTAAGACATAGAAGTTGAAGGGCGTGTTTGAGGAAACTCTGTTGAAGATTCAGTTTGATTTTTTTTTTCCCCCTGAATTCATCGCAGATTCTATTTTCAATAAACCCTGCCATTTATAAAAGAGGAAGTCGTGGCAAACGTTTCACTCGTGACTCACTTGTGCTTTATTATTGAGGATACGCAGGGAGTGATGCTGATTGAGGTGTTCATGTGTTGGTTTCTGCCATCATAGTCATCATCATAGCATCATCATCATCACCAGTTATGACAGGTCTGGGGTAAGAAGAGAGATAGAAGGATGCTTCTCTAGGTAACTCCAGACCCCATAGCTCCCGGAGCCTCCCCATCTTATCTCTTCATCACCCTGAATCCTAGGGCAGCTCCCACACCTGGACCTGAGCTGGCTCTTCTTTGTTTTTCCATTTATTCCAGCCATCAGAGTCTTTGGAACTGACTGCCCAGCTCTTGTCACATTGGGCTCGATCTTTTTATTTCCTTTCACTGATAAATATTGTGTCATTCTGGAGAAATTTTCCTAGATTTTTACACCTTTTAGTAGAGAAACAGAATTGGTATTATATGAACAAATACAGTACCCCATAAACAAATGTTTGCTAGAAATGAAACAAAAGAGGGACAGACAGCAACTCCATAGTTTGAAAATGACCTGCTAAGACACAGGCATGGCTTTTCCCCACAAAATCTGGCACTCATTTGGTATACAGTGCTGGGGGATAGTCCTTTTGACATTTTAGTTACTGCTCTTCATCTATTCGACTTCTTTTTTTTTTTTTTTTTCATTTGACTTCTTACCGTGTATTCCTTCAAGAGGAGAAAACCCAGAATACATAAGGGGACAAAGCTGTATTTCAGTAGACTATTTTTTATTCTTAGGACTTTTACTTGTTAGCATTTTGATCTTGAAAGAATCATAAAAATAGGCATAAAAGTAGGCATTATTAAAATGCTGGAGGGCTGTCTGACTAGTCTCAAAATTCCAAGTTTAAAAAAAATGGGATTTCAGTTTCTTCATGGGTTAGCACAGCGTCATCATCATAGTAATATTTATTGGTGTGTTTATTTATTTGTCATTTATTTATTATTATAAAGCACACATAAAATGTATCATTTTAACAATTTAAAATATACAGTTCCACAGTATTAAGTAAACACATACTGTTGTACAACCATCCCCGCCATCCATTTCCTGAACTATTTTGCCTTCACAAATTGAAACTCTATCCATTAAACAGTAAACTCCCCATGCCCTCTCTCCTCCCAGTGCCCGGCAACCACCAGTCTACTTCATGTCTGTGTGAGTCCAACTACTCTAGGTAGCTCGTATGGCTGGAATTACACAGTGTTAGTCCTTTATTGACGGCTTGTTCACTTAGCATAATGTCTTTAAAGTTCATCCATGTTGTAACCGGTGTCAGAACTTTCTGTTTTTCACAGTAATATTTACTGGGTGCTTACTATGTGCCAGGACCTGTGCTAAATGCTTCGTTAAACCTCACAGTGACTCAATGAGGTCTTGTTGGCTTTATTTCACTGATGAAGCAATTGAGGACAGGGAAGCTGCTCAGGTTCATGTTGTTGCTAAATGATAGAACCAGGCATCTAACCCAGGCCTCCTGGCTTCAGAACCTAAAATGTTAATATCAGTCATTTATTGAGCACCTACTATGTGTCTGGTCCTAGGCATTATACCATTTTCCCTCTCCCTTCCTTTTGGTGTATCATTTACATAGAATGAAGTGCATCTTCAGTATACAATCAGTGAACTTTTTCACATCTACAAACACCGTTGTAACCACAACCAAATCAGGGTGTAGAGCATTCCCTTGTTCATCTTCTAGTCAATAGCTGCCCCCTCCCCGCTCCCCCACCCCCACCGGAGATGACTGTTCTGACCTTACTGATGGACCAATTTTGTCTATTTTTTAATTGATAGAAATGTCATCTTCCAATGAGTATTCCTTTTTGTTTGGCTTCTTTTACTCAAACCAGAGGCAAACTGGAGAGAGTGTGGCCTGTCCAAAGGGATAGCCACAAGCCACTAGCCAGCTTCACCTGAATGTTGCCATTTAGGAGTTCAGGCTCCATGTTGCTAGTCATGTACTAGCAGTGGTAATAGTAGCCGTAGTTGTTGTTTTCCTTGAGAAACCAAATATCTAGATCTTTGTGGGATATCAATGGTGATTAACTTAAAAATTTAAAATATTGCATGTGTCAAAACACTGAAGGATCAGCAAAATTCATCTATGGGTGGTTGGATAAATACTATGATGGTGAGAATGGACAGGAAAGAACATTCAAAAGGGAAAATCAAGGATACTGGATCTTGAGGGAGAGAGAGAGAAGCAGGAATCAAGAATCATCTCAACCTTCTGAAGTTGAATGACTGGAAATGGGGAGTCCCATCAGGAAATGGCCAGTGAGGAAGGGCAGCTGGCTTGGGGAGACAAGACAGCAAGTCCCATTGTAGACAAGCTTGGTTTTCCGAGGTGGAGAGACGCCCAGGGGGAGGCGGCCAGACGGCAGAGAGAAATTTGGTACTGGGGCTCAGGGAAATGCTGGGTCTGCAATTCCACACGTCTGCATTTAACATAAGAACTGCTGCTGCTAAGTCATGTCTGACTATTTACAATCCCATGGACTGTAGCCTGCCAGGACTCTTCTGTCCAGGGGCTGTCCCAGGTAAAACTACTCAAAGGGGTTGCCATTTCCTCCTTCAGGGGGTCTCCCTGACCCAGGGATCGACCCCACATCTTCTGCATTGGCAGGTGGATTCTTTACCGCTGAGCCACCACAGAAGCCCCCAATATAAGAACAGGGAACATTAAATTGTTGTTGACAAATGTTAAAATATACTTTAATTTCGTACTGTAGCTAATGAAGGGAGAAAGTAGAAGGGCAGAAAACAGGGAGGTTAAGAGGCTTTGGAGAGAAATGCAAGGATATGCTGGAGACCCTGACACCCAAAGAAAAGTGATGCAGGTAATGGGGTTTTAGAGAAAAAGAAATGTGGACAAGTGTCAAGTAATGAATTTCAATCAGCCATAGATACAATTGGGGTTTGATTGCTTGACAGTTGCATCTTGTGGCTATTAGGACTTTGTGGTTAATGAACTTTTAAATTCTGTTTGTCACCACAGTGTTCAGTAACATAATTAACGATTTTTTGAGGGGCGGTGCGCCACAAGGCATGTGTAACCTTCCCTGATCAGGGATAGAACTTGTGCCCCCTGCATTGGGAGCAGAGTCTTAACTACTGGACCACTAGGGAAGTCTTTAAATTCCTTTTTTGAACTACTGTTGCATTTTTGCAGCTTATAGACAAGATATGAGTCTGGCGCTTCATGACATTTACCTGTAAGCCCAAATGAATGAGATCAACAGCTATGATCTTTTTATAAACACTGGCCAGATCTCACCACGGAATCATGGCATAAGTCCTTCTTAGGTCCCGGATCAAGTCAGATATCCAGCCCCACAAAAGCCATGCCAGCCTTCCTGAGGATCCTTGGTTTCATAAGGGCATGTATAGTTCAGGCTAGAAGTTCTCCACAGAGATGTTTCGGAGCCACTTTAACCGTTGAAGGATGAAGAAAAGGGACATGGTAAAATTCATTCAACTTAGGGGTGGTGTCATTTAATTGCTCTTTCTTGCTTCCCGTTTTCCACAATTGAAGGAATAGGACCATCAAGTCCCGCTGTTATGCCTACAGAGTAAAATGGTAGACTAGGTCCTAAGCTGTGTGTGTGTGTGTGTGTGTGTGTGTGTGTGTGCGCACCATACAGCTACCAAGGGAACACTTACGATTTAATTCAAAAACAGAAAATTGACAAATGAGAGTGTTTAAAGCCATAAGAAGCAAATATGAATATATGAGAAAATTTGTGTGTGCATGCTTAGTCATTCAGTCATCTCTGACCCTTTGTGATCTGATGGACTGGAGCCCACCAGGCTTCTCTGTCCATGGGATTCTCCAAGCAAGAATACTGAAGTGAGTTGCCATTTCCTCCTCCGGGGATCTTCTCAACCCAGGGATTGAACACTGGTCTCCTGCATTACAGGCAGATTCTTTACTGTCTGAGCCACCAGGAAAGCCCATGAGAAATTTAATACTTGATAAAGTTAATACTCAATAAAACTCCCCAATAGAGAGGAGAAAGATGACAGACACAGAGGAGAGAATGGCTACCAGTGAGTGGGGGTGTATTGGGGAGTGTAAGAGGACAAGGCGGTCTATGAATTATCTGGTGAAGAAATAAATAGAAATTACATTGGAGCATCAAAGGGGATCCTCCCCCAGTACCCCCAGTCTGAAAATCAGCTGTTGCCTGTGCCCAGGTGAGCTGGGTCCCACTACCTGTCCAAATCTCACACCCATGCGTTTTTTTCCCCGTCTCTGGCCCCTCTGTATGCCTTGGTTGGAAACGTGGCTTTTCCAGAGTCAAAAGCCAGAGGACAAGGCACCTATTCACCCTGCTGGGTTTGAAATTCTCCTTCAAAATTCCTTTAACTGCAAACGCCTTCTCCCAAGTACACTGTGCATCTTTTCAAATTTCAGACATAAACAGCAGCGTAGCCCCGCCTGGCAACCCCCTCTCACCCTCCTGATAAAAATAGAAAGTGCCAAGGTGGGGAAAGTCATGGACACAGTGGGGTTTTGTGGACCAGCTGTTTGCACGAGTCTTCCTGACCCCTCTGCCTATTTTGAGGAGGGGTGTCTCTTGAGGGGAGGGAGCTTTGAGCTGGGTTCTTGGGAGATTTGTCATCCCTGGCATCTTGGTCCCTTCCATTCTGGGCCCAAGACGCATCTCTGTGGTTGTGTGTTTAACTCTGTGTCCCAGGGAGAGACACGTTTACCTGTGGTTGTTGGCTTGAGTGTCAACTCTGGTGACTGCGGGGGATGGAAACAGTGGTGGGAAGAAGTGCGGGGAAGCAGTTCATTTGCAGAAACCACTGATGTGAAACCTTTCACTGGACAGCCAATTGCACATGGCAGAGTCCTGGGTGTGGTATGAGTTTAAATCAAGGCAGGCGCCATGACCCCACGAGCAGGTGAAGGGCATTTGAAGGTAATGAGCACTTACCCTGTGCACTTGATTCCCACTGTATGGGGCATGGGTGGGTGAGCAGTGTGTGGTGAATTGGCAGGTTCATTGAGCTGGGGCTTGCGAGACCTGTTCTACTTCCAGCTGCACCATTTATTAGAAGCGTGACCTTGGGCCTCAGTTTCCTTTTTAGTAAAAGAGGAATTGGAGGGATTTCCCTCCTGGTCCCGTGGCTAAGACTCTGCACTCCCAATGCAGGGGGCCCAGGTTCCATCCCTTGTCTGGGAACTACATCCCACACTCCCCAACTAAAGATCCTGCATGCTGCAATGAAGATTGAAGATCTCGCATGTGGCAACTAGGACATGACACAGCCAAATAAATAAATATAAATGAATGAAAGAAGAATGACAATGTCCCCACACAAAGATGCAGGTGAGTTCCTGTTGCTTCTCTGCTTACAGCCATCCAGTGGCTTTTGGTTGCATTCAGGACACAGCGGCCAACAGAGCTTGAATGACCTGGCCCTGCCTCTCTCACCTCATGTCCCCTCCAGCTGCCTTGCTCTTCCCCTCTGTGTTTTGGCTCCATTTCATCTTCATATTGTACTTTAAATATCAGAGAGGCCTTCCCTGACCATCCAACTTCTTTGCTGCCCCCAGTTTCTATTACGGCGTCTCATTCCTTCCTTTCCTGGCCTAGCCCACGCCTTGCTGGTGTGTATTTTGAGCTGTTTACGTGTAGTGTCCCCCGCCCTCTCTTACCAGACTCTGAGCTTCATGAGGGTAGGAACACATATCACCAGCTCCCAGCTCAGTGAGGGTCAGTCGCAGGCTCTCAATCGATATTTGTTGAATGAATGAATGAATAGGTCTTTTTTCTTCTTTGTTTCTCCTGTGTCTGACACGTTTAGAGACTCCAGAGATAAATCATAATAACTCACATCCATTGAGCACTCTGTATTAGGCATTGTTCTAAGCATTTGACATCCAGTGACTCATTTAGTAACCGTAGTAATCTTATAATTTGTTAATGGCCATCATAACTTATTCCTGTTTTCCAAAAAAAAGAAACTGAGGTCCGGAGAGGTCAAGTGCTTTGCCTAAATCATAGCTAGTGAATGGCAGAGCAGAGGTTCAGTCCCAGATAATTAGGTACCAGAATCTGTATCTTTAACCTCTCACCATCCTGCTTGAATGAAGAGAGGAGTGAAGGAAAGAAGCTAGTTCATTGCAGAGGCTCATAAACATTCATATATTCTTTCCCTCTGCCTGCATGCTTGATTGAAATGGTCGAGTTAGAGCTTTATATGACAGTAAAGATGTGTAAAGTGTATAGTGATGAATGGGAATGGATGGATGGGGAGCTCTAAGGGTGGGTAGGGTGAGGCCTCAGTACCAATCAGTTAGGCTCTATCACCCAAGAGAACTTCCTGGGGATGGCAGGGTTAGGAAATGTTTAAATAACAGGAAGAGGGGGTGGGGGGTGATGGCAGGCCAAGACCATGGCCTGAGGCTAGAGCTGACAAGGGTGGGCAGCAAAGAAAGACTAGAAGCTACAAATCCCATGGATAGCAAGTT
This sequence comes from Muntiacus reevesi, assembly GCF_963930625.1. Classification (NCBI taxonomy): domain Eukaryota; kingdom Metazoa; phylum Chordata; class Mammalia; order Artiodactyla; family Cervidae; genus Muntiacus; species Muntiacus reevesi. The sequence goes on along the minus strand of NC_089263.1, from coordinate 18,767,173 downwards.
AGAAAATTAATAGAACAGAAGTACCACTAGGATGCATCAGGACGTGAAGCTTAAGATGGTGATCCATCAAGTCAGGACCCACAGGTGGGAGTTCTTCTTGTCTAAGATGAAACCTCGGAAGAGGTGAAGTTGGTTTGTCTTTAGTCAAATCTGGCAAGAAGTGTTTGAGCTCCAGAGTCTGATGTCGGTTCACATGTTACAGTTCAACTTCTGGTATTTGGTTGGCAGCCCAAGCCTTGCCACCTATAGCTGACTAATCCTGACCTTAACATGCAACTAGGATCTACCAGATCCTGAAAAGCTGGCATCTTTGACTTAGAGAAGATAATAAATTTGGAGTCTTTAAGCTGGGTAGGAGGATTCTGTGGCATTCTGACACTTTCATTGTGTTAGGACTGAGGTGTTGACATGGACTCAAAATTAAAAGTGGATGATTGGGAAACAAGGCAGTGTGGGTCACTGGGAATAGTGATATTGACCTTGTGTTGTGCTAGTTAACCTTTGGCCCATGCGTCAGTTGGGCTTCCCAGGTGGCTCAATGGTAAAGAGTCGCCTGCTAATGCAAAAGAAACAAGAGGCTCGGGTTTGATCCTTGGGTCAGGAAGATCCCCTGGAGGAGGGCACAGCAACCCACTCACTCCTGTATTGTTGCCTGGAGAATCCCATGGACAGAGGAGCCTGGCGAGCTACAGTCCATAGGGTCACCAAGAGTTGGACATGACTGAAGTGACTTAGCACACATTAAGCACTCAGTCAGGATAGGCTGGGTTATGCTGCAATAACAACAGCCCCCAAATCTTAGTGACTTGAAATAATAAAGATTTGGTTCTTGCCCACATCCATAATATGGATGGTTGGGAACTTTGCACCATGTCATTATCCTCCAGGTCAGGCTGATGGAGCAGCTACCATCTGGGACATTCCCCTCTGGTTCCATGGCAGAGGGGAAAAAAGTGTCCTGTTGTGTATCAGCAATTAAATGCTCCAGCCCAGAATAGGCACATGCCATTTGTGGTTCCAAAATCGCTGTGGACAGTGACAGCAGCCACGAAATTAAAAAATGCTTGCTTCTTATAAGAAAGGCTATGACAAACCTAGACAGCATATTACAAAGCAGAGACATCACTTTGCTGACAAAGGTCTGTATAGTCAAAGCTATGGTTTTTCCAGTAGTCATGTATGGATTTGAGAGCTGGACCATAAAGATGACTGAAGAATTGATTCTTTCAAAATGTGGTGCTGGAGAAGACTCTTGAGAGTCCCTTGGACAGCAAGGAGATCAAACCAGTCAATCCTAAATTAAATCAACCCTGAGTATCATTGGAAGGACTGATCCTGAAGCTGAAGCTCCAGTACTTTGGTCACCTGATGGGAAGAGCTGACTCATTGGAAATGGTCTTGATGCTGGGAAAGACTGAGGGAAGGAGGAGAAGGGCGCAAGAGAGAATAAGATGGTTAGATAGTGTCACTGACTCAATAGACATGAGTTTGAGCAAACTCTGGGAGATAGTGGAGGACAGAGAAGCCTGGCATGCTATAGTCCATGGGGTTGCAAAGAGCCTTACACAACTTAGCGACTGAACAGAAATTTCTGGTTACAACTTATTGGTTAGAATTAGTCATGTGACCCCTATCCAGCAAACATGGGAGGGGAAGTGTAATGCTAAGTGCCAGGTGGATGAAAAGCTGGAAAACTGTGAAAGGCATCATTACTGTCTCTAGTCAGTCCTCTCAGTGATGGAGTAAGGTTTGCATTCCACCTGGCTATTTTAGTCACTGGGATCCTTTCTTTAGGGGTCAGAATGTCTCCCAGACACTGGGGACTCAGAGTAGGTGAGGGTGATATGGTGCACTGGGGGGTCCTGGGTGGCCCCAATTATTGCCAGAACAGCCTTCACCTTCCAACAAGGGTCTTGGACATTTGATGGAACCCCATTTAGTACCCATGTGCCCATGCTCTTTCCTCCACTCTTCTGGAAAGAGAGGAGGGCTACCTCCTCCTTGCATTCCTTTCCTGGGCTTTCAGAACCTGGAAGCCCCACTTAGGACATGTTCAGTCTTTGACACAAAGTGGTGGGTTCAGGGTGCTTGCCAGGGTGAGATCTCCTCTTTGCTATAGAACTGTTAGCTCCTCAGAAGAACCCCTTCCTTTCCCATGGCTTTATTTCTTGTCTTCTGGAACCAGATCTTGGAGGCCACTGGACACTCCAGAAGGTGGAGCCGTCACTGGAGTTGGTTGTGGTCTTTCAGGCTATGGACTTCCCATCTGGGGACCTCTTGCAGGTCTTCCTGCTCAGCTGGTCAGTGTGGAGCTCTGATGACCCCTAAAAATGATACAAACAAGGAATGATCATAAGAAAATGAAGGAGCATTTTGTATGGTGAGAGCAAGAATGCAGGGAGGCCTACTCGGAGCCATAGGGCTCAGCTTTCCTAGTTGTGGCTTGGCCCAGTCTCTGGGAAGCCTGCCTTTTCTCACTCAGCAAAGGAGGAGAAGCTTCCTGGCTTATGGAGACAAGGGGAGGATATAGGCTAAGAGATTCCAAGCTGTCTGCTTAGGCAAAGCACACAGAATGAAATCCAGGGGATTGTGCTGAAATGAGAGCCTGAGAAGTTTCAAATTGCTTCATTTTTGTTCCAAGGAAGCCCTGGGGCCATGGCATGGGTCCAGCCCTGAGAGCCTAGGAATTGAAGTATTGTGGCCTAGGGATGGGGACTGAGGTAGGGCTCAGGAACAAGGTCATAGGAGAAGGTCTAACCATCCATGGCACCCCTGCACTAGGTAGGGCAGAGCTCACCTGGGTAAAGTCTTCATGAGAAGCCAGAGCTAGTACAGATGCAGGAAGGGGCCAATAATTCAAGTCAAAGAAGAAGAGCCCTGGGAACATGAAGGCCTGTCTGGAGCTGTGGGTTGGAACCTGGGGTGGAGTAGTCATGGAAAGAGACAGTCAGACTGATTTTCTAAAACAGGGGCCTCCCCAGCATGCCTTATTGAAGATCATGTTCTGTTGTTGAGGCTTCATTGTTGAAGAATAGAGAAGGGATTGGCATGACTGACACATGGCCCAACATGAGCAAAAGAAAGGAGACAGAACAGAATGCCTAGAGAGGCCACCCTGGGTAGGCTTGAGTCAGATGGGGAGAGGGCCAAGAGGACCCAGGGCATACGAAAAGTTTATGAGCAGGAAGAAACTGGCATTGGTATTTCTGCATGTAAAAACCCAGCCCTGGGCTTCCCTGGTGGTCTAGGGGTTAAGAATAAGCCTGCCAGTGCAGGAGACATGGGTTTGATCCCTGGTCCAGGAAGATCTCACATGCTGAGGAGCAACTAAACCCAAGTGCCACAGCTACTTGAAGTCTGAGTGACTAGTGCCCGTGCTCTGCAACAAGAGAAACCACTGAAATGAGAAGTCCGGGCACTGCAACGAAGAGTCGTCCTCGCTTGCTACAGCTAGAGAACACACACACACAGCAATGAAGACCCAGTGCAGGCAAAAATAAATAAATAAATAAATAAAATAAAAGATTAAAGAAAAATCCTGGCCCCATTTTCAGGGCCCACACTCAAATGCTACCCCATCTAGAGAGTTCTATCATAATCCAGGGTGAGAATACATCCCCAAATACATTCCTCTGTGATTCTGTATGTGTCACTTGTTGTCACAGGTGCCTTGTCCTGGAATTAGTTTTGAGTGTCTCTCCCAACAGCCTGATCTCTCTGTGGACCTCACCCCACAGCAGGGCACCCCCAGGTTAGCACCTGGCTCTCAGGTAAATGAGGAGCTGAAGGGAGGCAGCGGGATGTGGGAAGTCCTTCCAGAATCCTGCTTCTCCAGGGAGGTTCCAGGACCACCTACCTCCCAGATACCTGGGCCATTTGTTTAGAATTCACCCCCTGACTTGCCAAATCTGACTTTACAAGGTGAACCCCCTAAATCTTCACTCGTTTGCTTTCTTTTACAATTAACGTTAATGGAGCTTCTCTGGTGTCTCAGCATTGAAGAATCCACCTGCCAATGCAGGAGACATGGGTTTGATCCCTAATCTGGGAAGATCCCACATGCCACAGAGCAATGAAGCCCATGCACCACAACTACTGAGTCTGTGCCCTAGAGCCTGGGAGCCACAGCTACTGAAGTCTGTGCACCCTAGAGCCTGTGCTCCACAACGAGAGACACCACTGCAGTGAGAAGCCTGCACACCACAACTAGAGAAAAGCCCAGGCAGCAACAAAGACCCAGCACAGTCAAAACTAAATAAGTAAAGTTACTGAAGCATAATTATGTGTAATAAAATGTACCCATTGTAAGGGTAAAGTTTGATGAGTTTTGGTAATTTTACAGTCATGTAATCATCATCTCAATCATGATATGGAGTATTTACTTCACACCAGAAAGTTCTCTCATGTTCCTTTGTAGTTAATCAACTACCTTCCTTGGCTCCAGATGACCACTTCTTTTTGTTTCTAGAGATTAGTTCCAGGACTTCATATAAATGGAAACATGTGATGTGGTAAGTTGAATGGTAGTTCCAAAGATGTGTCCTAATTGCTGGAACCTGTAAATGTTACCTTATTTGGAAAAACTGCCCCTGCAGTTGGGGCTTTCTGGATGGCTCAGCAGTAAAGAATCCGCCTGCAATGCAGGAGACTCAGGAGATGTGGGTTTGATGGGTCTGGAAGATTCCCTGGAGGAGGAAATGGCAACCCACTCCAGTGTTCTTGCCTAAGAAATCCCATGGACAGAGGAATCTGGTGGGCTACGGTTCATAGCGTGACAAAGAGCCAGACACACTGAAGTGACTGATGCCATCTCTGCAGATGGGATTAAGTTAATGATTTTGGGATGAGGAAATAATTCTGGATTATCTGGGTGGGTCCTGAATGCCATTGAACATGTTTTTATAAGAGAGAAGTAGAGGGAGATTCAACACTACACATACACAGGGAGATGTCAATGTGAAGACGGTGGCAAAAATTGGAGTGATGTGGCCGTAAGCCAAGGAATGCTGGTAGCCACCAGAGTCTGGAAGAGACAAGGAACGGATTCTCTCCCAGTGCCTCTGAAGGGAGGGCTGCTATACTGGGACGTGGATTTTAGTCTCCTGGTATCCAGAACTCTGAGAGAATAAATTTCTGTTGTTTTAAGCCTAGGATGTTTTAAACAACCTAAAGTTGTTTTAAGGTTGTGGTAATTTTTCAGAGCAGCTCAAGGAAACTAATGCACATGGAATATAACTTTCTGTGTCTAATTTCTTTTGCTTGGATTGATTTTAATATTCCTCCATGATATTTGTATTCACAGTTCATTTTCCTTATTACTGCAGTCATATTTCACTGTATGGATATACCATGATTTGTTTATTCATTTTACCTATTGATGAATATTTGAATTGTTTCCAGATTCAGAGGACTGTGACTAGAGCTGTTATGAACAAGTTCCTGTGTGTGTGTATACATGTATCCTATTTCTCTTGGGTAACAATCAGGGGTGAAATTGTTGGATTATGCTATAAGTGTATGTTTAAATTAATATGAAGCTATCAAATACTTTCCCAAAGTGGTTATACCAGTTTGAATCCCCATGAACAGTGTATGAAAGTTCTATTACTTTGGTTCCCACTAACACATGATTTTGTCAGTCTTTCATATATTATATATGTATATTATATATAATAAATAAAAATATGTAATTCAACTTTAATTGAAATTATAATCTATAGAATCTATAATAAATGCACATATTTATGTTAGAGTTATAGGTTATATTTAATAAATTTATATGTACTATATATATAATAAATATACTAAATATATATAGGACATACATATATTCAACTTTATTTGAAAAACACTTACTTGTTTAAAAAAATGTTTCTTTTTTTAAAAAAAAAATAAGGACTTCCCTGGTGGTCCAATGGTTAGGAATCCATCTGCTAATGCAGGGGACACAGGTTCGATCCCTGATCTGGGAAGATACCACGTGCCTTGGAGCAACTAAGCCCATGTGCCACAACTACTGAGCCTGTGTGCCCTAGGGCCCATGCTCTGCAACAGGGGAAGTCATGGCAATGAGAAGTCCCTGCACCACAATTAGAGAAAGTCCTCTTGCAGCAACAAAGACCCAGTGCAGCCAAAATAATTTAAAAAGCTTGTGATAAGTGATGTACATAGGTGATACTTTACTAGTACTGGAAGATCAGAAAGTACTGGAAGATCAGAAAATCTGTAGTAGTTTTATCTATAGAAATAGCTAAACATGAACCAAAATGATATTTAGTGTAAAGTGTAGATATTAAGTGTAAAGTTGTAGATTTACTGAAGTCTTTCATTTTTATTTTCTAATTTTGTATTGAAAATTAACATGATTCTTCAAATGTTGTGTCACAATTTTTACCAACCTAAGTCTTGTCAAAAAATATGGAATGCTTCATGATTTTGCATGTCATCCTTGCACAGGGGCCGTCCTTATCTCTGTATTCTAATTTTTGAATGTGTAGAGGTACTCCCCTGTGGTTTCAATTTGCATTTTCCTAATTGAGCACTTTTGGGTGTGCTTATTGGTCATTTGTATATCTTTCTCAGACAGCTGTGCAAACTTTTGCCCATTGTGTATGTAGGAAATGTTGTTTAATTTCTTACTGAACTTTAAGAGTTCCTTGTTTATTCTGGATATAAGTCCTTTGTTAAATATAAATACTACAAATCTTTTCCCCCAGTCTGTGGCTTTCCTTTTCATTTCCTTGACAGCGAATTTCAAAGAGTGGAAGTCTTTTGATACAGTTCAGATTTCCAACTTTCCCCTATATAGTTAGTGTTTTTTGTTCACTACCTAAGAAATCTTTGCCTACCAAGGTCACAAAGATTTTCTCCTGTTTTCTTCTAGAAGTTTGCTAGTTTTAACTTTTATGTTTAGGTCTGTGTTACATCTTGAGTTATTTTGTGTGTGTGATGTAAGAGCTGAGATTAACTTTTATTCTTACAGGTATTCAGGTTTTTTCAGTGCCATTTATTGAAAAGACCGGTTTCTCCCATTGAATTACCTTGGTTCCTTTGTTGAAAATCAGCGTGTAGGTTGTTTATCCACTCATCCATGGATGGATCATGTGTTTTTTTAAAATTTATTTTAAAATTATTTATTTATTTATGGCTATGCTGGGCCTTCATTGCTTTTGCACAGGCTTTCTCTAGTTGTGGCAAGCAGGGGTTACTCCTCATTGTGGTGTGAGGGCTTCTCATTGCAGTGGCTTCTCCTTTTGCAAAGCACAGGCTCTAGGCACTCGGGCTTTAGTAGTTGTAGCACACAGGCTCAGTAGTTGTGGCTTGTGGGCTTAGTTGCTCCACAGCATGTGGAATCTTCCTGGACCAGGGATTGAACCCATGTCCCCTGTATTGGTAGGCAGATTCTTATCCACTGCGCCACCACTGAAGTCTGGATCATGTGTTTTTGAGGCTACCGGAAGATATTACTTTTTAGATTTCTTTTCCCTAATGGTTTGTGGCTCAACTCTGCATTATTAATGAGCACCTCTGGTGATTCTTGTATGACTAATATATGAGACCACTGGCTTGTAGGGCAGTGGTTCCTAGTCAGGAATGTGGATGATAATTACCCAATGCCAGGGCCCTACCTCCAAAGGGCCTGATTTAGCAGATCTGGAGGAAGCTTCCAGAAGAAAACTTTCCTAAGAGCTAATGATACTTTACTTAAGAACAATGGGTACACTCTCTCCGTTGCATGCAAATGTTCCTTAGACAAATGATGCCTGGCTTTTCTGCTGGGCTCTGAGGTGCTTCAGTGAACAAGGTTTGGTAGAGGCATCAATAAGCAAAGAGGTCAGTGCAACCCCATGAATGGGGTGTAGATGAAGCAAACAGAACCTTGTGGGAAGAGTGGGTGAGTCTGGTGGACCTGGGTGCCACTGTGAATGCTGCAGCTGGAGATTCAGGGTGCCTCTGTTTGTCTTGCAAAGATCCCCATGGGGCCTGGCTGCACCCTCGTGCTGGTTAGACCCTGAGCATGAATTCCTTCTTGTGGTGAAGACTAAACGTCACATTCCCTCCACTCGTGGACTTTCTGGCTTTGTCTTGAGACGGCTGCGTCATGCTGTCTCCAGGTGCCCTGTCCCTAGTGGAAAATTTTGGTCTCTGGAGGTGTGGAGAGAAGGCAGCTCTGTTGGTTCTGGTGGATTCTGTGACCGCTGAGCCATCCACATAACTTGGTCTTGGTCCATGTTGCCCTGTTTGTTTGCTGTCTGGGTCGCTTCTCCTAGTAGGGTGAACTGTCCCCCTTGCCTAATTTCACACCAGACCTGAAGCCTCTTGGCCTTTCTTCCTGCCCGCCTCCTTCTGATCAGTGTTTCTGGGAGCGTTATCCAGCCTGATGGCTCAAAATGTATAAACCCATTTCAATACACAGGGCACCCAGGTGCCAGAGGCATTAACCAAGCTCAGCTTTACGTGGTTTTCTTTCTGGTCTGGGCTAGAGCCCTGCAGTTGTGTAAGAAGTGGGGAGCTTGTTTGCTGTTCCATAGAATGGTCCAGAAACTCCTGCAACTGGTGGTTGCCCTGGAAGTGAAGGTAGCCTGGGTCCTCTAGCTCTGAAATTGGTTAGAAACAGTGGTTATCAAAGTGGGCTTCCCAGGTGGCTCAGTGGTGAAGAACCCACATGCCAATGCAGGAGACACAAGAGACGTGGGTTCAATCCCTGGGTCAAGAAGATCCCTTGGAGGAGGAAATGTTAACATGCTCCACAATTCTGTGGACAGAGGAGCCTGGCAGGCTACAGTCCATGGGCTCGCAAAGAGATGCTTTAATTTTCGTATAGCCGATTGTGTTAGTTGGGTACCTAGGCTGACTTTGTTGGCCATACAAACAAATTGGACTTACAAACGTGCTCTCAGAACAGAACTCACTCATACACAGGGGACTTAGTTATAGACATTCTTCAAGATGGGCCCTACATGCCATTATCTTTCTGTTCAAAGCCAGTTATAACTGTTCAAACTTCATTCTTTTATATGTGGATGTCCAGTCTTCCTACCACTATTTGTTGAAGAGAGTATCCATTCTCTGTTGAATGGCCTCCACTGAATGGCACCCTTGTTGAAAGTTATTTGACCATATATATTCAAGGGCTTATTTCTGGGATCACTAGTTTATTCCATTAGTCTATATGTCTATCTTTATGACAGTGCTACACTGTTTTGCTTATTATAGCTTTGTCATAAATTCCTCTATGTCACTTTAAAAATATTTAGTTTTTGTGTTTTCACAGATGTGTGTGTGTGTATACCTGTGTGTGAATACAGCTTAAAGTGTCTATTATACTTTAAGGTTTATTACCCTGCCTCTCAAATCAAGCCCTTCTTTGTTTTTTGCTCCCTAGAGGCAACCACTTCAATTCTTTTATCTTTTTCATTTGGAATTCATCTCAATACACTTAAGCGATGTTAACATAGTGATACTTCTTTGTTTTTTAGGTTCTAGGCATGATCTATTGATTTCTCATTGTGTTGGAAATGAAGATTTAGCTCTCAATAAGTGCATACTTTCTATCCCATTCATCCTCCCAGAAGAGTTAAATCATAACTTTGGACAAGTCAGTATATAGCACTACTCTGATGATGGAAGGGCTTCCCTGGTGGCTCAGTGGTAAAGAATCCACCTGCCAGCGCAGAAGATACAGGTTCAATCCCTGGATTGGGAAGATTCCCTGGGGAAGAAAATGGCAACCCACTCCATTGCCAATGGCAACCCACTCCATTGCCTGGGAAATCCTATGGACAGAGGAGCCTGGTGGGCTGTGGTCCATGAGGTTACAAAAGAGTCGGACACGCCTTAGAGACTAAACAACAACAACGTGACAGTGAAATGTGCTTTATAGCTGGGCCATGTAGAACCCTGTTGTTTAGTTTCTTTTCTTACAGAACTTTTTGTTTGCAATTGACATCAGAATACTATTATTTGTTTGTCATATTTTCTATGTATGTATCGTTAATTCAACCCCAGAGGATGCCTGGGAGCTCCCTTGGCACAACTCTGCTGAACATGAGGAAGCCTGTAGCTCGGGGGGGGGGGTCATGTATCTCAGAAGAGGGCACCTGCCCTTGTCAGGAAGAGGCTTGTGCAACAGGCAACTGAAAGTATTTATCCGTGTCGGAGTGTGCTCAGTCCCTCAGCTGTGTTCGACTCTTTTGTGACCCCATGGACTATAGCCTGCGAGGCTTCTCTGTCCATGGGATTTCCCAGGCAAGGATACTGGTATGGGTTGCCATTTCCTTCTCCAGGGGATCTTCCCAACCCAGGGATTGAATCCACATCTCCTGCATCTCCTGCCTTAGAAGGTGGATTTGTTGGAATTCCTTCTGTATATAAGGTGCTGGGCTAAGGTGACAAGGATGGATGTGATAGTATTTTGCACCAGGTACTTACACTTGAGTAGGAAGGATGGTATTGAGACAATCTTTCCGATTTGAAGCAAACTTTGATGAGAGAAGAAGAGCAACTGCAAATTTGAGAAAGGAAAGATTAGAAGCAGTTATTTCTAAGTAGAATATTCAGAGAAGGCTTTAGCGGGGAGGAGATATTTAAACTGAATTAAGTGTTCAATGGGAAGAGTTGCTGGTGCAGAGAGAATGGCATTTAGGTGCAGGGAGAAAGGGCAGGAAAGGTACAGAAATTGGGAAGTATACTGTGGGTTCAGGGAAAGACCAGTGTGGCCACGGTGTGGGCTATGTGGGGATGCACCAGACAAGGCAGATCTGATTCTGTGCTTGAGCATCTCTGTGCTGGGACTGGGTTCAGTCTGTTATAGGCACCAAACTAGTGGTTCTCAAAATGGTATCCTTGGACTTCCCTGGTGGTCCAAGGTTGAGACTCTGGGCTCCCAAATGCAGGGGGCATGAGTTTGATCCCTGGTCAAAGAACTAAGGTCCTGTATGCTGCATAGTGCAGCCAAAAAAAATGTTATAACCTGGGAACTTGCTGTTTGTTTATCTTTGACTGGGTTGGGTCTTCATTGCTGCGTGTGGACTCTCTCCAGTTGTGACAAGTGGGTTTCTCATTCCTGTGGCTTCTCTCATTGCAGAGCATGGACTCTAGGGCACACTGCCTTCAGTGGTAGCAGCACAAATGCTCAGCAGCCCTGTGCTTGTGGGATCTTCCCAGGCCAGGAATCGAAACTCATGTGCTCTGCATTGGCAGGTGGATTCTCAACTACTGGACTATCAAGGAAACCCTGGGAACTTGTTAGAAATGAAAGCTTTTGGGCTTCCCAGGTGGTGCTAGTGGTAAAGAACCTGCCTGCTGATGCAGGAGAAATGAAAACTCTTAAGCCCCACTCAGATTCATGGAATCAAACACTCTAGGAGTAGGGCCTAGCAAGCCCTAGATGGTTCTGAAGCATGCTAATGATTGTACCATACAATTTGATGCTTACAACAGTGCCATGGCTGGGTGCTCACTGTCCATGCTGTGCAGATGGGAAAGTTGTCTCAGAGTGAGTAGGTAACTTACCAAGGTCCAGAGGGATGCTGAAGCCGGCTTGCATCCGGCTCTTGAGAGCAAATTATAAGCATCACTTCCCAGCTCTAAATTTAGTGATGTCATACTGGTAGCTTGAAACTGGCCATAATTGAAGTATTAATACCATGGAAATTGGCAAGTGCTGCGAATCAGGACATCAAGCCCACCTTGAGAGCCAGTTGTTAAACATTCACCGGCATAGCTCTCTCAGGGCACTCGGTCAGTAAGTGGTTGGTAGGCTTGGGTCTTGAACCCTGACAGCCTGGCTCCCAAGTGCATGCTCTTAAACCACTAGGTTAAACTTATTCTGAAAGTCTGGAAAGGTGGTCCGGGGCCCACAACGTGGAATCTTTAAGTGCATGTTGAAAATCTGGGCTTTATTCCATACACACTGGATTTTTCAGAATTCCGAATGGGTAAGTGATATGATGGTATGTTTAGGCAGGAGAGTGAAATTGTTGGCTGTGGCTTCTCCCTTTGCAAATATGCTGAAAAGATGGGATGAGAGGGTGTTGTAAGGCAAGTCAAAATACATAGTTGCACTTCATGGCGAAGGGCCTCAGCAGCCAAAGGTTGCCCATTCGCAGAAGAGGTCGTGAAGCCCTGCGGAGCAGAGGCCTCTTGCCTCACAAAGCCTCCTTGTTCTCCAGGAGAAAGGTCTCCTGTCTCTTACTCCAAACATCTGCCACAACGCATACTGGGCTTGACGCAGCCCTGCTGGCCAGACGTGTCCCAGGAGTCCCCGGTCCAGGGTGAGCGTTCACTCTGCAGCCACTGTAGCGGACCACGTGGTCACTTACCAACACTCACTCCCGCTTCCTCACAGAACCTCGAGGGTTTCAAGGCCCCCCTCAAGTCAAGGAGCCGCATGCCTCCTGGGAGGCTGGACAGCCCTCGGATCCTAGAGGGTGAATCCTGATTCTGCTTAAGCCAGTAGTTCTCAAATCATTTGGTCTCAAGACTGTTAAAAATTGGGCTTCCCATGTGGTATGGTGGTAAAGAATCTGCCTGCAATGCAGGAGACTGTCCGAAATGCAGGAGATTGGGGTTTGATCCCTGGGTCAGGAAGATCCTCTGGAGAAGGAAATGGCAACCCACTCCAGTATTCTTGCCTGGGAAATCTCATGGACAGAGGAGCCTGGTGGGCTACAGTCCATGGGGTCGCAGAGTCAGACATGACTGAGCAACTAAACAACAAGTTTTTGTTTATGTGTTGTATCAATTGATATTACCATATTAGAAATTAAAACAGAATTTTTAATATTTATGTGTTTGGTTGCATTGGGTCTTAGTTGAGGCACCTGAGATCTTGGTTGCATCATGCGGGATCTTTTCTTGCTGTGTATGGACTCTTTAGCTGTGGCCTGGGGGCTTAGAAGTTGCGGCACTTGGGCTTTGTTTCTTCTGGGCATGTGGGATCTTAGTTCCCCAACCAGAGATTGAACCCGCCTCCCCTGAATTGCAAGGTGGATGGATTACCAAACACTGGACCATCAGGGAAGTCCCCTGAAGCTGAGAATTTAAAATTTATTAATTCATTTACAAACAACTCATTTCATGTTAACATATGTTTATGATAGAAATATTAATAACCTCAGATATGCAGATGACATCATCCTTATGGTAGAAAGTGAAGAAGAACTAAAGAGCTTCTTGATGAAAGTGAAAGAGGAGAGTGAAAAAGTTGGCTTGAAGTTCAGCATTCAGAAAATAAAGATCATGGCATCTGGTCCCATCACTTCATGGGAAATAGATGGAGAAACAGTGAAAACAGTGGCTGACTTTATTTTTTTGGGCTTCAAAATCACTGCAGATTGTGACTGCAGTCATGAAATTAAGAGGCACTTACTCCTTGGAAGAAAAGTTATGACTAACCCAGACAGCATATTAAAAAGCAGAGACATTACTTTGCCAACAAAGGTCTGTCTAGTTAAGGCTATGGTTTTTCCAGTAGTCATGTATGGATGTAAGAGTTGGACTATAAAGAAAGCTGAGTGCCAAAGTGCTTTTGAACTGTGGTGTTGAAGATTCTTGAGAGTCCCTTGGACTGCAAGGAGATCCAACTAGTCCATCCTAAAGGAAATCAGTCCTGAATGTTCATTGGAAGGACTGATGCTAAAGCTGAAACTCCAATATTTTGGCCACCTGATGTGAAGAACTGACTCATTGGAAAAGACCCTAATGCTGGGAAAGATTGAGGGCAGGAGGAGAAGGGGATGACAGAGGATGAGATGGTTAGATGGCATCACCGACTCAATGGTGATGATTCATTTACTCAATGAATTTGAGTAAACTGCGGGAGTTGGTGATGGACAGGGAAGCCTGGCGTGCTGCAGTCCCTGGGGTCGCAAAGAGTCGGACATGACTGAGTGACTGAACTGAACCGATGACAAATTAGCATATTTCCTAACACAAAAATATTTAATGGGACTGTCTAGGTGTAAAATAGAGAGGTATTCATGTACTGTACAACTGAAATTTGCTGAGGAAGTAAATCTCACCCCACACGAGAGATTGCTGGGTGGGTTGATGAATGTGCTAATTAGCTTGGTTGGGGTAATCATTTCATAATGTAACATCTGTATCAAAACATCATGCTGTATAACCTAAATATATACAACTTTTATTTGCCAGTCATACCTCAATAAAGCAGGGGGAGAAGAGAAAGAAGGAAAAAAGGAGTACTTGAATAGCTTTTTCATATGATTGGATATTTTTCTCTGATACTGCACCAAAACTCAACAAGAAGTAGTTTTGAAAAAGTTTGCTGTAATTTGATACCTGAAATGAGGTCAATGAACTTTTCATACCTTCTTGTGAGAAAATCTATTGGTGTACCTTTTACTTTGGGTGGATCGTCTACCCATCTGTGATCATTTGGAAAATACTGGTATGCACATATTCCAAATGTTGACACATTTTGTTATACAGTGTAAAAAACCAAAATCGTATTTGTTAATATCACCACCAAGAAAGTTTTTATTGGAAAACTGCCAAAGTCATGGCGTCAACGCAAGTTTTACAAAATTTGAATTTTTGTTTGAAAGCTTGAATGTCATCATTGGCTGCAAACACTGTCAGTTGTTTTTCTTGAAATGACAGGCTCACTTTGTTCATCTTCAAGAAAATGTCTGTCAAATACACAAGTTTGAATAACTATAGTTTGGCAGTTGTTGTTCCACATAAAAATTATGTTCTCTGCAAAAAGTGGCTAGTTTAGTTTACAACTCAGTTGTAAACTTTTTTTGTAAATGCTTTTTCTCTAGATAAGCATTTTCGTACATGAGTTATGCTTTTTATGCTTTATGCATAATTTTCATTTCATCATATAGGATATTAAACTATCATATTAAAAAAAAGTCATGCTTAGGTGTTGAGAGTTAATAAAATTAATAGTTCTCACTGCTTCATCAAGGACATCCTAGAGTGAAACTGGCTTTTTTTTAAATTGGGAGAGCATGATACCAAAGTGTACAATGATAGTATAGTTTGCCACTGCCTGGGTGCTATGACCTCAGCAGTTTAACGTGCCTTGCTTTTGCTTCACCAGTGCAAATGTCAACATGGTTGATAACCCTTAAGATAATCCATAAGATTCA
The DNA here is from genome assembly GCF_963930625.1 of Muntiacus reevesi. Classification (NCBI taxonomy): domain Eukaryota; kingdom Metazoa; phylum Chordata; class Mammalia; order Artiodactyla; family Cervidae; genus Muntiacus; species Muntiacus reevesi. The sequence continues at coordinate 18,752,051 of NC_089263.1, read as the reverse complement.
AAAAAGTTCTTCAACGCTGAATATTTCAGCACCACTGGTGTCTGTTGCCAAGCATCCACATAAAAGAAGATCTTCTTTGATGATTAGTTGGTGTTGATCCTGAACAAATACAAATGAAGCAGCTGATCTAGCCACCCCTGTGTATTCATCCATTTATAAGATAGACATACATCTCTTCCGATAAGAGATCAATTCAGTCTTCATGTTGACAACTAAACTGTTCATTTGACAAACTGCTATATCACCTGGAAGTGGAGTACTGTGATTTTTTTTTTTTTAACTGAGTTCTCATTCAACAGACATCAGCAGTGTCCACTGGATAAGACTTTCTTAGTCTTTCCATTGATGCAGTTTGATGACTTACTCTGTCAGATGCTGCTGTGGCTTTTTCACTTCTAGTTTGAAAAGCTGTATGAAAGCATTTTTGGCTTTTTGAGAGTTCATAATGTCTACATTTAAAGTATTTAGTTGGGGACTTCCCTGGTCATCTAGCAGTGAAGAATCAGCCTGCCAATAGGTTTGATTCCTGACCACGGAAGATTCCACATGCCACAGGGCAACTAAGCCCATGCACCACAACTGAGCCCACATGCCTAAAAGCATTAGTCGCTCAATTGTGTCAGTCTCTTTGTGACCCCATGGGCTATAGCCCTACAAGTTCCTCTGTCCATGGGATTCTCCAGGCAAGAATACTGGAGTGGGTGACCATTCCCTTCTCCAGGGGATCTTCCCGACCCAAGGATCAAACCCAGGTCTCCTGCACTGAAGGCAGATTCTTTGCTGTCTGAGCCACCAGGAAATTCAACAAGAGAAGCCACTGCAATGAGAAACCTGTGCACCACAACTAGAGTGTAGCCTTCGCTTGCTGCAACTAGAGAAAGCCCAAAGGCAGCAACAAAGACCCGGTACAGCCGAAAATAAAAAAATTTCAAAAATTAAATTAAAAAATTAAATATTTAATTCCTTTTTCTTTAAACTCTGATTTTAAAATGATGCCATAATTCAAATGGCCCCATCGGGGCTGGAACAGGGGTGAGGCAAGTGAGTGCCGAGGACACAGGATTTAAAGGGGTGTCCATTCTGCCTCCCTGCACTTGCAGGAGTCTGACAGCAAGGGCCTCCTGATATTCTGCACCTGGGCACCTCACTAGCTTCTCCCTAGAACTGGCCCTGGGCACCGTAACACTATTCAGAAATGTTCTGTTGCATAAGACACAATGAAGTAAATAATTTCTCTAAAGCAGAGGGAGAGAATGCTTTCATCCTATACTTTCATTCTTACTCACAATATCTCCCATTCCAGGTGGCACTAGTGGTAAAGAACCCACCTGCCAAGGCAGGAGACATAAGAAATGAGGGTTTGATCCCTGGGTTAGGAAGATCCCCTGGAGGAGGGCATGGCAACCCACTCCAGTATTCTTGCTCGGAGAATCCCATGAACAGAGGAGCCAGTCCATGGGGTCACAAAGAGTTGGACATGACTACAGACTGGTTCCAAATAGAAAAAGGAGTACGTCAAGGCTGTATATTGTCACTCTGCTTATTTAACTTATATGCAGAGTACATCATGAGAAACGCTGGGCTGGAAGAAGCACAAGCTGGAATTAAGATTGCTGGGAGAAATATCAATAACCTCAGATATGCAGATGACACCATCCTTATGGCAGAGAGAGAAGATGAACTAAAAAACCTCTTGATGAAAGTGAAAGAGGAGAGTGAAAAAGTTGGCTTAAAGCTTAACACTCAGAAAACTAAGATCATGGCATCTGGTCCCATCACCTCATGGGAAATAGGTGGGGAGACAGTGGAAACAGTGTCAGACTTCATTTTTTTGGGCCCCAAAATCACTGAGGATGGTGACTGCAGCCATTAAATTAAAAGACGCTTACTCCTTAGAAGGAAAGTTATGACCAACTTAGATAGCATATTAAAAAGCAGAGACATTACTTTGCCAACAAAGGTCCGTCTGGTCAAGGCTATGGTTTTTCCAGTGGTCATGTATGGATGTGAGAGTTGGACTGTGAAGAAAGCTGAGCTCCGAAAAATTGATGCTTTTGAACTGTGGTTTTGGAGAAGACTCTTGAGAGTCCCTTGGACTGCAAGGAGATCCAACCAGTCCATCCTAAAGGAGATCAGTCCTGGGTGTTCATTGGAAGGACTGAAGCTGAAGCTGAAACTCCAATACTTTGGCTACCTCATGTGAAGAGTTGACTCATTGGAAAAGACCCTGATGCTGGGAGGGATTGGGGGCAGGAGGAGAAGGGGACGACAGAGGATGAGATGGTTGGATGGCATCACCGACTCGATGGGCATGAGTTTGAGTAAGCTCCGGGAGTTGGTGATGGACAGGGAGGCCTGGCATGCTGCAGTTCATGGGGTGGCAAAGAGTCAGACATGACTGAGCAACTGAACTGAACTGAACTGAAAGCGACTTAGCACATGCACAGCACACCAGTTGTCAGCAAACTCTTTGACATACTACTTTCATCTTCTTCGGGATGTTTAGATTTAGTGATGGGCTGAGAAAGGGAGTCTTCTAAGCATGTCTTTTAAAGCTACTGATCAATGTAGAAAATGTAAATATAAATAAAATTTTAAATTCAGAATAAAATATTGTTAAATTCGAAAGTAAGAGTTAGAGATCCAATTTAAAAATTAAGAAAAGTTTTTGAACATTTAGTGAAAAGTATTTCAAAATGGAGATTCCCTGATGGCTCAGACAGTAAAAAATCTGCCTGCATTGCAGTCGATCCCTGACTTGGGAAGATCCTCTGGTGAAGGGATTCACTCCACTCCAGTATTCTTGCCTGGAGAATTAGAAAACAACAAATTGAACTTCTTATGCTTCTGTGTAGGTGCAAAAGAAACTTTGGGATTTTGAAATAATGATTTTTTGGATGATAATGAGGTTACAGGTTATAACAAGCATAACTAAAGATAGCCAATAAAAGCACATAAATACTGAGAACAAACTGAGTTAATCTCTGAAAATGCATGTATTTATGCCCTAAACTTACTTTTCTTAGAAAATTCTAGAAAACACAGGAATACACAAGTATATATTTCATGAATTATTTGAGCAATGACATTATATGTCACTATATATCATGTAGCCTCTGGAAAACTCTACTATATACTTGGGAGAGAATTAACATGAACAAGACATATGAAGTCATATATTATTAGGAAAACAGTTTTCACCTTACAGACCCACTTAAAGGGGTCCCTGGATCACATTTGAAGAACCTCTGGCCTAGTAGCTCAGCTGGTAAAGAATCTACTTGCTTTATTTATTTTTTTCCATAGCATTTCCATGGTTTGCAATGTAGGAGACTGGGATTTGATCCCTGAGTCAGGAAGATCCCCTGCAGAAGGAAATGGCAACCCACTCTAGTATTCTTGCCTGGGAAACCCCATGGACAGAAGAGCCTGGTGGGCTACAATCTAGGGGATTACAAAGAGTCAGACACGACTGAGTGACTAAACCATCACCAACTGGTCTAAGGTAGTATTAATCTTCTTGCCAGTGATTAGTTTAGGCATAGTTGTGTGACACAAGTGAAACATGAAGAGAATTCTGCTGCGTGGTTTCTGGGAAGGTTTCCTAGTCCTTAAGAGAGAAATGCAAGAGATAATCTCTTCTTCCACTGGTCATTGTTGGGATTGAATGTAATGTCTGAAACTATTGCAGACATTTCATGCCTTTGAATTTTGCTGATTCATGTCTATCTTTCATACTCCACATCTAATATGTCAGAAAATACTGTTAGCTCTACTGGTAAAATACATCCAGCATCTGACCTTCTTCTACCATCTCCACACTCCCCACTCAAGTCCAAGCCATCATCATTTCTCACTCGAATTATTATAACAGTTTCCTACTTTTCCTGTTCCTTTTGTTCCCCAGGGCAACCAGCGTAAGTCTTTTTTATTTTTCCTTCAGGGTAAATCTTTTAAAAAGAAATCCAGGTCATGTCACTCCTCCGTTCAAATCTTTTTGGTAGTTGTCCTTATCTTAGCATAAAAGCCCAGTCCTTACTATGACCATAGGATGTACCTGATCTGGCTCCCAGAAACATCCCCTAATACTTGTCCCTTCTTTACTCATTCCATCTTCCTTACTTGCCTTCTGCCCAACAAACAAGCCAAGCATGCTCTTCTCTTAAAGCCTTTGCCTAATGCTCTTCTAGATATCTGCATGGCTTTGTTCTAACTATTTCTCCCTTGATTATTCTAGGCATTTGCTCATAGATGCCTTCCAATTACCCTCAGTCCCACCTGGGACCTCCTACCCCTTTATTCCTGCTTTATTTATTTTTTTCCATAGCATTTTCATCTTTGACATATTACATTGGAGCTTGTTTGTTGCCTATTTTTCCTACCATGATGCAAGTTCCATGAGGGCTTTGCTTTGTTCAGCACTGTAACCTCATCACCTAGAAAAGGGCTTGGTATTTAGTAGAGATCATTAAATGAGATTTCCAGAAAGATAGAAAAAAAAAAAAAGCGTATGGAAAAGAGGAAACAGTGACTAAGAATTTCGTAGAATTGAAAGGAAGAACTTGGATCTTAAAAGTTTACAGAGTACTAAATGGGGGTAGATTGATTCAAGACAAACAAATAGTCAAATTAGGGGCATCACAGAGAAGTCTTAGAACACCGAACACAGGAGAAAATTTTGAGTTTACTTTCAGAAAAAACAAAAGAAAGAACAGATCATGTACAAATATAAGAATTATATTGACATTAGATTTCTCATGAGGAAGGAATGAGGCATGGGAAATGAGGACTTATAAATAACTTACTAAGATTTGTCATTCTCTAAAAATAAAATTTTAAGTAGAAATAGGAAAATTGTCTATAATGATGAAGAACCAATTCTGGGTGATACCAGCGTGACGGGGTGGGGATGATGCTGAGGAGATGTAGAGACTGGAAAGAGGTGAGTGAGGGCCAAGGGAAAAGAAATTGGTAATGAAAAATAAACAGAAGTATCATATTTAAATAGGGGAAACAACTAGAAGAATGAAAATAGAATATACAACTTTCAATCTAGCATAAGAAAATCTGATTCCTGCAGTGGAAAATAGGAGAGAGAAAACAGAATAAATACAAAATAAGATGGTAAATACAGTAAACACAAAGTGAAATGGCTGAAATAAGTCCTAATATACCAACAATTAAAATAAATGGAAATGAATTAAACTCAGTGATCTGATTGGATAACAAGATGTAAACAAAACATGACTAAGCAATATATTGTCTTCCAGAGACTGTGGCAGATAAAGTATTATACCCCTTTTCCTTATTGCTTTTCTCTGTTTAGAGGTTTAAACATTAAGCTGTTACTCTTTTAGTCTCCATTCCAAGTGAAGTGACCTTGGGACCTAGTTCTATCCCTTGAGACATAAGTGGAAGTCAGCAGGACCAAACTGTCACAGGAAACAATAGAAAACTTGCACAGACCAATAAACATTAAAAAAAATTGGAATAGTAACCAAAGACTTTCCTATATCAAAAAGCCCTAGGACTAGATAATTATATGGACCTTTTAAGGGACAATAATCTCCATCTGTACAAGTTTTCCAGAAAACAGGAATGACATTAATAAAATGATTTTCTGAGGTTAGCATAACCTTGATTTCAAAACTGATAAAAGACATCATAAGAAAAGAAAATGACAAGTGTGTTTAATTTATACACAAAACTATGAAAATCCTAAGTAAGATATCAGCTGAACTAATCTAAATGTGTATTATTTGGAAAAAAAAAATAAGGCATTACAATCAAGTAGAGTTTATCTCAGGAAAGCAAGAATGGCTCAGCATCAGGAAAAAAAGTCAATGCAATTCACCGTATTAATGAGTAAAGGAATAAAAACCATGCCAATGACAAAGAGATGGTCTGTTCTGTTCCATCGATATAAAATGCACATCTATTTAAGACTCTTAAAATTCTTAGAAAATTAAGGATAGACAGAAACTCTATTGATAAGGGTCATATACCCAAAATATCATATTTAAAGAGAAATTTTAGAGGCATTCCTTTTAATATTAAGAATTAGACAAGGATGCTTGCTGTTTGACATAGAAATTGAAGTGCTCTGAGTAATAAGACAAGAAAATAAAATAATAGGCAGAACAATTAGGAGGGAAGAATTAAAACAGTCATTATTTATAGATAAGATGATCAATTACATAAAAATCCATTAAAATCAACAAACCTCTGGCACTACTAAGACAGTTGAACAGATTTATCAGATTCAAGATCAACTTGAAAAAAAATCAGCAACATTTCCATACTCCAGGAAAAACTAGCCAGAAAATAAGGTAACATTTACAATGGTAACAAAAATTTTAATGAAAAAATGCTTGAGATACTTATAAATGAAATTTTAAAAGGAAAATTAAGGTCTTAAATGAATACATGAATAAATGAAGAGAGAGATGTATGTTGTCCAATCCATAGCCCTTAGCCACATGTGAGCACTTAAAATGTGGCCAGTTCAAATTGAAATGTGACATTAAGTGTAAACACTGGTTTTCAAAGAATTAGTATAACAAAATGATGTAAAGAATTTCATTAGTTGTTAGTTTAGTCACTAAATTGCATCCAACTCTTTGCGATCCCATGGACTGCAGCATGCCAGACTTTCCTACCCTCTCTCTTTCGAAGTTTGCTCAAGTTCATGTCCATTGAGTCAGGGATGCTATCTAATCATCTTATCCTCTGTTGCCCTCTTCTCCTTTTGCCTTCAATCTTTCCCAGCATCAGGATCTTTTCCAACGAGTCAGCTCTTCCCATCAGGTGGCCAAAGTATTGGAGGTTCAGCATTCAGTCCTTCCAGTGAATATTCAGGGTTGATTTCCTTTAGGGTTGACTGGTTTGATCTTGCCATCCAAGGGACTGTCAAGAGTCTTCTCCAGCAACACAATTTGAAAGCATCAATTCACATGTGGAAATTTTATATATATCAGCTTAAACTAATCTCATTTTTCTTTTTACTTCTTAAAAAATTTTGCTACTAAATTGTTAAAATTACATATGTGGCTTACATTTCTGTTACACTGTGGTGGATCATGATCCTGGATGGTATAACTTAACATAGTAATTATATAAATTGTCTTTTAGTTAATGTCTATCCAATGCAATTCCAATCACAATTCCAGCAGAGATCTGTGTGTATGTAACTTAGAAAAATGCTTAAGAAAAGATAGTAAGTGAAAATTTATAGAAGGTGAAACCAGAACTTTTTGAAAAGATACCTTACCTCAGTAGCCATGAGAAAAATAATTTTTAAAAGCAATATTTTAAACTCAAATATTGGCCATCAGTAGAAAATTGAGTAATATCAAGTGCTGGTAAGTAAGACGATGAGGAAATGGGAACTCCGTTGCCCTGTTGGTGAAAGTGTAAACTGATTACAGGCATTCAGGAAGCCTGTACTTAGTGTACAGTACTTAGTGAAACCAGCAGTACTTAGTGAAACCAAGGGAGTGTGCAACTTGCAAGTCAGCAATCCAAATCCTGGACATGTAGGTCCCAGAATTTCTGGCAAAAGATCGATAAGGGGACACATATATGGCTTGGGCTTCCCAGGTGGTGCTAGTGGTAAAGAACCCACCTGCCAATACGGGAGACAAAAGAGACGTGCTTCGATCCCTGGGTTGTGAAGATCCCCTAGAGGAGTGCATGGCAACCCACTCCAGTATTCTTGCCTAGAGAATCCTGTGGATGCGGGAAGCTGGTGGGCTACAGTCCATAAGGTTGCAAAGAACTGAACATGACTGAATTGGCCTAGCATACATGCACACACATGGCTGTTCACCTTTATGTTATTTGTGGTGGCTAGGAACTAGAAACAACCCAGGTATCCATCAACAGGCAAATGGACTGATGTAGTCGGGGCGTGTGCTAGGCTTTAATGTGGTGGTCCCATACAGCAGGGCTAAATAGCAACACAATACATCTTCCAAATATAGGACCATAACGAAAAAGTTAGAGTGAATTTATAACAGTACCACTTACGAAATTAAACTCACAATACTATCTTTTCAAAGGCACATACATGTGAAAAAAGTGCATTAAACCAATTTGAATGCAGTTGTCAATGGAGAAGGATTGGAAGTGAGGATGTGGGGAGAAGAGGAAGAAACAGAAGCTAGGGAAAGTGATTATGTATGGACAAGGCTGCCCTATGACCTTCTTTTGGCTACCTGACACCCTGAAATAAAATAGTAAAATATGATATAAAATAAAATGATAAAAATTTCACCAAGGGGCAAACTGATTTGACTGGATCAGGAGAACAGTTCCTTGTCTTCTGGGGCAAAGCTCTCTGCCCCGCATTCTCTCCTGAGAACCCACTTTTTTTTTCAAAGAGGCCTTTCCTGTGGCCTCACAATACAGCAGGCCTGTGTGAGGCTCCTGGAAACCTGTGTGGAGAGCGCAGAACAAACTGAAACCCACTCTTTCCCCTGAGTGGGGGGTGGACCGCTTCCCTGGTCAGGCCTGGGAGGCACCTTGGCCAGGCGGGCAGCTTTGCGAAACACAGCGGGGTCTCTGTGCAGGCCTGAGGTAACCCAACAGGAGCGAGACCGCTCCTCCTGGGCCGCAGAGAATGGGCTTCTCTGTGTGCGCTTGTTTGCTTTGGTTTCGAGCTAAAAAAAAAAGAAAAAAAATGATTTCACACATAATTAGGGCTGTGGCAGCGAGATTGTGTTCGAGGTGCTTTTACTGGAAATATCAAGAGGAGGGACAAGGCAGGACTGTGTTCCTCTTCCAGCCGGGGCTAGGAGCGGGAGGAGGAGCCCCGGGCTGCGTGGATGGGACAACAGGCAGTGTTCACGGCAGACAAGCAGCTTTCAGGGAGGCAGGCCCAGCTGCGAGGGGCTGAGGTTGACCGTGGAGGTGGCGGTGTGTGGGGTGTGTGGGGTGTGTGGTGCGTGCCTGTGGTGTGTTGGGGTGGGGAGTGGCGCACTCCCCACCCCTGCCTCTCTTTCCCCTTCCCCTTCCTCATCTCCCAGCTGCCCGTGGAGGAGACAGGCGCCCTCAGAGGAAGGGGGGGGGGCGGAGCTGGGAAGGAGGTGAGAAGGAGGCCGGGGCAAAGGGGCCGGCCCCAGGAGAGACTGAAGGGGTGAGGAAAGAGATGCCCCCGCACACTTCCACTCGGGTCTGCACAGCCCATGTGCCCAACACCGAGCTGGCCCGGTGGCAGCTGCCTGGCACCGGGAAGCCAGCCCTAAGCCAGGCATCGGGTGACCTGGCTTGTGGTCCTGCCTCTGCCTAGGACTGGACAGATCTCTGGAGCCTTCTGGGCCTCTAACGGCTTCTCCATGCCATTAGGGCTGGACTGTCAGCCTTTTGCAGAATGACAGCTCATTAAAAAAACCAAAAAACCTTTCGGGGGCTGGTGGCTCACTGGGGAGCAGTCCGCCTGCCGATGCAGGAGACATGGGTTAGATCCCCGGTCTGGGGAGATCCCACATGCTGCGGAGCAACTGAGCCCCTCCACCACAACTAGCGAGCCTGTGCTCTGGAGCCTGGGAGCTGCAACGGCTGAGCCCACACGATGCCCCCGCACCCAGAGCCCGTGCTTCACGGCTAGAGAAGCCACCGAAAGAGAAGCAGTGCACTGCACCGAAGAGTAGCCCCCACTCGCTGCAACTAGAGAAAAGCCTGCGCAGCAACGAAGACCCAGGGTAGCCAATAAATAAATTAAAAAAAAAAAAACCTTTTGGGAACACCAAATACCATATCTCCCTCTTAGAGATTCACAGTACACCTTATGAATTAAAAGCTGTGAGGGAGGAGGCCTGCAGAAAAATAAAAGCCTGTTTCACTTGGAATTTGTGTAACAGAGCACTTTCCAAAACATTTAATTATAAGGATCCCTCCCCCTATTTTGCATAATGTCTATTAACATCATGTGTATTCAGTTACTATTGATGTATAATAAACCGTGTCAAAACTTAGTGGCCTGAAACAACCATTTTATTATGCTCCCAGATTCTGTGAGTCAGAAACTCGAACAGGACACAGCAAGGATGGCATGTTTCTACATCATGCTGTTTGGGGCCTTGTCTGAAACGCCTTGATGACTGGAGGCGACTCTGGGTGGAGGCTGTCTTCACTTGTGCGCCTGGCAGTTGATGCTGGCTGTGGCTGGGACCTCAGCCAGGGCTGGGAGCTAGAACACCTCTGGTGTCTTGTCCTTGTGCCTCGGGCTTAGCAGCCTCTGGGGAGTCAGATTTCTTACCTGGTGGCTCAGGGCTCCAAGGCGAGTGTTCCAAAGACCCAGGCAGCAGCTCTAGATCTTTTATGATTTAGCCTTGGATGTCAAGGTCACATTAGTGATAGTTTGGTTGGGAAGCTTTGGGAAGGACAGGATTGACCAAGCCCTTTTGCCATGGGGAGATCATTTCTCCATAACCAACTCATAGTCTTCGTCATGTTTCCCCCACTTGTAAATCCACATCCTTTACCACAAAATTCTTTTCCTGAACCAGTCAACCCAGACACAGGTATAATGACCAGCGTACTTTATGTCAGTTAATTAGTGCAGGGAACACTGAATACACAAGAGGAGAAGGCAGCTTGGAGTTGAAGGATGAATGGACGTTAGCTCGATCGGGATGGGGACAGAGAGAGGAAGGAGGAGAACCTTCCAGATGCAGGGAATGGCCCCTGGGAAGGTGCTGGGAAACAAGGAGTGTAGCAGGCATTTGGACACGGTCTGTGGGTGGGTATGCAGAACTGCCATGGAAGAATGTGAGGTGAAGCTCTTAGAATCAACCTTTCAAGGATTTGTAGATCTTGTTGAAGCTTTTGGATTTTATTCCAAGAGTAACCGGGACGGGGCGGGGGTTGGAGACGGAGGGGACTTGATGATTTTCATTTTAAAAAGCCCCCTCTGGTTGTTGCTGGAGGATGGACGTGAGGGTGAATGTGGACAGCTGGGGGTTATTGCCGTGCTGATGTGGAGGTGGAGAGAAGTGGATGACTTGGGCAGATGTTTTGGAGGCAGGGCATGGCTTTGGCACCTGTGTGGTGCTTTTTCTGTTGGAAGGAACCCTGGAGAAGGATGAATTTAGGATGACAAAATGAAGAGTTTGTATCTGGGAATGGTGACATTGGCCTACCTCTGAGACACCATTGTTAAGGAAGGGTAGTTGGATATGAGGGTCTGAAGTTCAGAGAAGAGGCTGGGGGCAGATACACAAACCTGGGAATCAGCTCCCTGTAAATGGAGCTGTGGAGCAGATGGCCTTGCCTGGGAAAGGGTATAGAATGAGGAGGCAAGGAGCCAGTGATGCAGAGGTGATGTGTAAGAATTCTAGGTTAAGAACCTTACCAAAATCCTGAGTATCTCCAGCGTATCAAAATCTGGATGGAGTCAGCTGAGCCTCTGTCTTTCTGCTGGTGCTTGAGATGGCCCACTCTCCCCAAGGAGTCTCTGCCCCTCCTTTCTATGGAAACATAGGATGTGGCATCCGGTGAGAGCTTCTTGGAATTAAAAGATTGAGAGAGATCTGGGCCCATTCTGTGTTTTTGGAGACTTCTGTTATATTAAAAATAAATAAATTCCAGGTCTTCCCTGGTGGACCAGTGGTTAAGAATCTGCCCGCCCATGCAGGACACAGGGGTTTGATCCCTGGTCTGGGAAGATTCTACATGCCATGGGGTAACTAAGCCTGTGTGCCACTACTGCTGAGCTCTAGAGCCTGCACATGGCATCTACTGAAGCCCACGCGCCTAGAGCCCGTGCTCTGCAACAAGAGAAGCCACCGCAATGAGAAGCCTGCGCACCATAGCTAGAGGGTAGCCCCCACTCGCCACAACTAGAGAAAGCCCATGCAGTAATAAAGACCCAGTGCAGCCAAAAAATAATGAATGAATAAATAAACCCCAAAATATAGAAACTGACAAATTTTAAAAGCTTTTTATTTGGAAATAATTCCAAACTTGCAGATAGTACACAAAAATAAAACCTGTACAAACATACCTATAACCCTTTACCCAGATTCACCTCCTGTTACCATCTTACTCATTTGCTTTATCATTTGCTTCCCCTCCTTCTCTCTCATTATCATCTCTCTCTATCTGTCCACCCCCCCTCCCCAGCCATCCATCTATCTATCCATCTATCACCTATCTATTTTCTTTTCTAAACCATTTGAGGGTAAGTTATATACATTATGACCCTTTACCCCTACATATTTCAGGGTTTATTTCCAAAGAATAGGGATATTCTTGTGCATAACCATAGTACAGTAATAAATGTGATTAATTTAATATTGATGTGCTCTGCTTGCGCTTAGTAGCTCAGTCATGTCTGACTCTTTGCAACCCCATGGACTGCAGCTCGCCAGGCTCCTCTGTCAAGGGGATTCTCCAGGCAAGAATACTGGAGTGGGTAGCCTATTCCTTCTTCAGGGGAACTTCCTGACCCAGGGATCGAATTGGGATCTCCTGCATTACAGGCGGATTCTTTACCAGCTGAGCTACCAGGGAAGCCCTTAATATTGATACAATACTTTAAATTGTGGTGTACTTAAAATATTGACATAAATTGATGTTTTATAGAAATACAATATAGTAGGATTGTACTATTCACAAGAGAATAATAGGATTTAAAACCACATTATTTCACAGTGCTTGGTGGTTCTGTCCTGGGACCTTGAAGCCAAGTGATGATCATTCTCTTGTGTCCATCCTGGCAGCTGATATGTGTGACTGTACCAAAAAATTTTAAAATTCTGAGTTTGAAGCACTTCGTGCAATTTGAAATTCAAGTCAATCAACCCTTCTCTGCCACACCCTGGGTCCCCTATTCCATCCACATCCTAGTTACAGCATTAGCATTTGAATAGCTTTGGTTAGAGAAGTACCCCTTAAGCTGCAAATGCCTGGTATTGTTTACCTGAAGAACAAGTTCCTCTCTGTGACCTTACTGTCCTGGCCTAGAGCTGACCAGAGATGCTAACCTCCCCCATCTGGTCTCCCAACAGTAGGCCTTTCTTTGGTTCCTCAGAGCTTCCCTTTTCTCCCCCTGTAAACAGTTGTAAAACATTCTGTCCCTCCTGAACTGAGCCCAATCAACACCAGAGAAAAGCTCAGATCGGCTCTGATGCCAAAGATGGGCAAAGTCTTGTGTTTTGAGAAAAAACATTGATGTTTAATCTTTTTATTATTATAGCATATTCTGTGTTTAAAGCTGTGACCTCACCTTCTGACCCATAGTACCCTGGATTTCTGGGCAGCTAATCTTCTGGAGGTTTCCCAAGGAGACTGGGGACACTGTACCCCAGATATTACCCCACCAGGGAAAGGTTGGATGTTGGGTCTTGAGGAAGGGAGCCTTGGAGCTCAGGAAGAAGGTGTTTAAGCAGCCTGTTACAAGTCAACCCAAGAAACCTTTATTGAATTAGAACTCCCTGCAAGGGCCTTATTGATGCAAAGAGCTGACTCATTGGTAAAGACCCTGATGCTGGGAAAGACTGAAGGCAATAGGAGAAGAGGGCAGCAGAGGATGAGATGGTTGGATGGCATCACTGACTCAATGGACATGAGTTTGAGCAAACTCCTGGAGATAGTGAAGGACAGGGAAGCCTGGCGTGCTGCAGTCCATGGGGTGGCAGAGTCAGACATAACTTAGTGACTGAACAACAGTAGGACAAGGAGCCTGCCTCAAGGAGCCTCAAGTCCAATTCCTGCCTCAAGGAGCCTCAGTTTAGTGGGGAAACCTGTTCAACCAACTGGAATATAGTAGGCTGTGGCTTCTGCTCAGGAGAGAGAGCAATTACTGTGTGAATCCAAGGAAGAGAGAAGTTCCTTCAGCCAGGAGGAGGCTTTCAGGAAGGGGTGGTGTGCCAGCAGGACACTGAAGGATGAAGAAGAGGATGAGATGAGAGGGAGGGAGAAAGGGGAGGTAAGGTTGAAGGCAAGCCTGGGGACTCAAGATCCGCCTCCATAGACCTGGCTTCTCCCCAGAGTCTCTCTTGCTGGCTTCTGCTGAGCCTGCGAGGCCTGGTATTAAACGGAAAGCATGTGGGATAGAGTGGCTTTATGACTGTGGGAACCGAAATCCTCCTGCTGTGGGTACTTGCTGGCACCCGGGACAGGACCTATGCTTTGGGAGTGTCCACTGCCCAACACAGTGACCTCGGGGTGAATTCAAAGTCGAGAGTCCCAGGACAGCAGTTGCCACCACTCACCTCTGTGAGCATGGATAGTAGGAGAGGAGTCTGCACACACAGGGGATTGAGGTGGGAGCAGGCCAGACTCATTGCTCCCCGGGATATGTACCCAGCCAATTCAAGAATAATTGATCCGTCCTCAGAGGAGAGTTAGCACACACGCATGCATGTACAGAGAAGAGGTGCTTTAATTTAAAAGCAACTTCTCGGGCTCCCCTCATGGTCCAGTGGTAAGGAATCCACCTGCCAATGCAGGATACACGGGTTTGATCCCAGATCTGGGAAGACCCCACATACTGCGGGGCAACTAAGCCCATGTGTCACAGCTACTCAGCCTGTGCTCTGAAACCTGGGAACCACAACTACTGAAGCCTGCTGGCCCTGCAGCCTGTGCTCCACAACAAGAGAAGCTACCACAATGAGAAGCCCTCACTCTGCAGCTAGAGTAGCCCCCTACTCACCATAAGTAGAGAAAAGCCTGCGAATCAGTGAAGACTCAACACAGCCAAAAATGAATTAAAAAAAAAACAACAAAAAACCCAACTTCCTCTCTTCAGTCTTGTTTAAGAGCAGGCCTGTCTGGGTCCAGGCTCTGAGAACATGAGTTTGTTTCTTTTTAGCCTTGCTTCCACCTCAGGGCTTTTGCACTTCCTGGTTCTTCATCTTGAATTACCCTTTCACCACATACACACAGCCTCCCTTCTTCATCCTCTCGAGTCCTTGCTTATCTGGTCCCTTTTCAATAAGATGTCCCTGACTTCCCTGAATAAAGATGCAGCACATTAACAGTGAAACATCAGTAATTTCCAGGGGTCAGTGGTGAGACACTAGACACTAGACAGCATATTAAAAAGCAGAGACATTACTTTGCCAGCAAAGGTCTGTCTAGTCAAGGCTATGGTTTTTCCATTAGTCTTGGATGTGAGAGTTGGACTATAAAGAAACCTGAGTGCCGAAGAATTGATGCTTTTGAACTGTGGTGTTGAAGACTCTTGAGAGTCCTTTGGACTGCAAGGAGATCCAACCAGTCCATCCTAAAGGAGATCAGTCCTGAGTGTTCATTGGAAGGACTGATGCTGAAGCTGAAGCTCCAATACTTTGGCCACCTCGTGTGAAGAGCTGACTCATTGGAAAAGACCTTGATGCTGGGAAGGATTGAAGGCAGGAGGAGAAGGGGACAACAGAGGATGAGATGGTTGGATGGTATCACTGACTCAATGGACATGAGTTTGAGTAAACTCCGGGAGTTGGTGATGGACAGGGAGGCCTGTGTGCTGTGGTCCATGGGGTCATGAAGAGTCGGACATAGCTGAGTGACTGAACTGAACTGAACTGAGTGGTGAGAAAAAGGATGAGGAGCAGAGCACAGAAAGTTTTTTAGAGTTGTGATACTACATTGCATGATACTATAATGGTGGATATCTGTCATCAGAAGATTTTCCACGGCACATACATCAAAGAGTGAGTGTGTTAATCACTCAGTTGTGTCTGACTCTTTGCGACTCCATGGACTGTAGCCCATCAGGCTCCTCTGTCCATGGAATTCTCCAGGCAAGAATACTGGAGTGGGTTGCCATTCCTCATCCAAGGGATCTTCCCAGCTGAGGGACTGAACCCAGGTCTCTCGTACTATAGGCAGATTCTTTACCACCTGAGCCACCAATGTAGGTTCAGTTGCAACAAATGTACAACCTTCCTGGGGAATGTTGATGTGGAAGAGGCTATGCTTGTGTGGGGGCAGGAGGCGTATAGGGGAAATCTGAGTACCTTCTGCTCTATGTTGCTGCGACCTAAAATTGCCTTTTTTCTTAAGTGTATTTTTAAAAAGGCATCCCTGGACTTCTGTTTCTCTGAAATCTCTGTTCTTAGTTTCATGTGTGTCTTTTTTTATTTTATTTTATTTTATTATTATTATTTTTTATTAGTTGGAGGCTAATTACTTCACAACATTTCAGTGGGTTTTGTCATACATTGATATGAATCAGCCATAGAGTTATATGTGTCTTTTTAATTGTTCTTCATTGCACCTGCACACCAGTAAACTTTTGTATCCCCTCAAAAAGTGCAGCACATTTTCACACTGTATTTCCTCTTCCTTCTGCTATTTTCTCCTTTGCACTTTTTGACACTCAACATGCCACATATTTCATTTACTTATTTTGTTAACTGTCTATCTCTTCTTCTTCCCCTGCCACACACAATAGAATGTAAGCTCCATGAGGGCAAGGATACTTGTCTGTTTGGTCCATTGCTTTATGCCTTGTGCCTAGATCAGTATTTGGCTCAACTACATCCCCAATAAATATTTGTTGATAGATAGAGAACCCTTCTGAGCAAAAACACCAGGCTGGCCTGTCTGAGTCCTGCATTCAGCAGTAGCATCTGGGTGACAATATGATCCCGGGAGTGTGGGTGGCCTCAGCAACCTTGGCACAAGGCCTCAGGAGAAAACACAGTAGAAAGTCTCTTTCCCGGTGGTTGATGCTTAGCACTCAGTAAATTTCCATCTTGGCCACTTGTGAGAGCTGTTTGCAAATAAAGCTGTGTTGTGAGGCATCTCCCATCCTCTCTGGCTGATGCTGGGTGGTGGGGAGCTTTGGCTAGACTAGTGCTTCTTGTCAAAGCCCAACTCTCCAGTGGTGGGGGGGTGTTTGCTAAGAGAGCTCTTTATTTATTTTCCCTTGAATTTTTAAAAAACTTTTTATTCTGTATTGGAGTATAGCCGGTTAACAATGTGGTGACAGTTTCAGGTGGACAGCAAATGACTCAGCCATACCTATACATGATTTATTCTCTCAGGGGTGGGGTGAGTTCTGTCTCCTGCAGAATGGATGCTTTGCATCCTCAAATGTGGGCACAGATTTTACAGGTAAGCCACAGCTCTGCAGTTGATTATTATTCTAGATTGTTGAGTCCATGTGTGAAGTATACATTTCCAAGTAGTGATTTATGGGGCTGGTAAGAAACTCACCTTCAAAAGTCCATCACCTTACCCTATATGCGAGACACTAAAAGAGAAACAGATATAAAGAACAGACTTTTGGGCTCTGTGGGAGAAGGCGAGGGTGGGAT
The DNA here is from genome assembly GCF_963930625.1 of Muntiacus reevesi. Classification (NCBI taxonomy): domain Eukaryota; kingdom Metazoa; phylum Chordata; class Mammalia; order Artiodactyla; family Cervidae; genus Muntiacus; species Muntiacus reevesi. The sequence goes on along the minus strand of NC_089263.1, from coordinate 18,734,781 downwards.
GATTTGAGAGAATAGCATTGAAACATGTATATTACCATATGTGAAATAGATCACCAGTCCAGGTTTGATACAAGAAACAGGGCACTCAAAGCCGGTGCACTGGGACAACCCAGAGGGATGGAATGGGGAGGGAGCTGGGAGGGGGGTTCAGAATGGGGGACACACGTACACTCATGGCTGACTCACGTCAATGTATAGTAAAAATCACTACAATATCGCAATTAGCCTCCAATTAAAAAAAAGTCCATCACCTATACCGGTGGTCTTGGGTGAAGTAGGGCTTCCAAAGAAGCAAAGACAGACTCTGTAGACCATTTTAAGCATAGCATGCTTCATTTCTGTTCTGATACCACTATTTTCTTTCCTTGAAATAGGATAAAATATCTCAGAAGGGGAGAGAGAGACAGGAAATCTTTTTGACGTTGTTTTCAAAATGTATGCAGAATCCAACCACTTCTCACCACTCCCATTGTTATCACCATTGTTATCTTCTCTCCTTTGAATTGTCTCCTAACAGGTCCCTCTTCCTCTATTTTGTCCCGCTTTGGTCTTCACATGGAAGCCAGTATTAAAACCCACATCAGATCATGACACTTCTCTACTCAAAACCATTTTTCATCTCCCCGCTTCACTGGCTGTTCTCTCCTCTGTCCTCATCTCCATTACTCTCTTCCTCACTCCATTCCTCCATATGTTCCTGGGACATTCTAGGCACACACTTGCCACAGGGCCTTTGCATATGTCGTTGCTCAGAGCTCTGTCTCCTTGGCTCACTCTTTTTTGAGATTTGCATTCAAACACCACTTACTCAGGGTTTTCCCAGGTGGTCTAGTGGCTGAGACTCTACACTCTCAATGCAAGGGGCCTGAGTTTGATCCTTGGTCAGGGAACTAGATCCCACATGCCATAACTAAGAGTTCACATGCTTCAACAAAGATCAAAGGTCCCATGTGCTGCAACCAAGACCCAGTACAGCCAAATACTTAAATAAATGTTAAAAAAAAAAAAACCCAAATACTGCCTACTCAGATCATGCTATCAAAAGTTCAGTTTTCCTCTAAACACCACATGCTCCCTTTCCTTCTTCATTTTCTCCTTTGTATTTATCACAAACATCCTACCCATTTTTTTTGCATTTTTCTCTTGCTTATTGTCTGTCTCCATTACTAGGATAAAAACTCTCTAGTGTCTTAGTCTGTTTGGGCTGCTATGACAAAATACCCTAGGTTGGGTGCCTTAAACAGCAGGGGTTTATTTCTCACAGTCCTGGAGGCTGCCAAGATTAAAGCATTGGAAGATTCTGTGTCTGGTGAGGACCTGCTTCCTGGTTCATAGATAGCTATCTTTTTGTAGTGTCTTCACATGACAGAAGGGGCAAGGGTACTCTCTGGAGTCCCATTATAAGGGCACTAAACCCATTCATGAGGGTTCCACCCTCGTGACCTAAGTACCTCCCAAGGGCCCTGCCTCCTAAAACCATCCCCTTAGGGGTTATAATTTCAACATATAAATCCTATATGTTGGGGGACAAAAGCATTCAGTCTATAGCAGTGGTCCCTAACCTTTTTGACACGAGGGCCCCGTCTCATGGAAGAATTTTTCCATCGATAGGGGACAGGATGGTTTGGGGATGATTCAAGTGTATTATATTTATTATGCACTTTATTCCTATTTTGTGATACTCTCAGGATATTCCATCTTGATTTTAGGGTTAGGGTTCATGCTTCCATGAGAATCTAATGCTGCTGCTGACCTGAAGGGAGGTGATGCTCAGGTGGTAATGAGAGTGATTGGGAGTGGCTGTAAATACAGATGAAGCTTCACTCAGTTGCCCGCGGCTTACCTCCTGCTACGCAGACCAGTTCCCAATGGGCCAAGGACCAGAACCGGTCTGTGGCCCAAGAGCTGGGGACCTCTGGTTTATATCAGTGAATATTTTAGTATGGTTTCCCAGAGGCAGACCCTGAGGTGAGGGTCTGTGGGCAAGTGATTTATTAAAAAAATTCTCCTTGGAGAAACAAGTGGGGGAGATAGGAGGGATGGAAGAAGAGGGAAGAAATCAAGCAAGGATGAGATTTGATATGAGATTCCAACCTTAGTCTGATTACCAGCGGAACTCTAGAGTGTGCATTACATCTCAGAGTTTTCCTCCTACACAAGTTAGTCACTAGCTGCTGGCTACATGGGTGTGCATATGAGTGTGTGTGTGTGTGTGTGTGTGTGTGTGTGTGTGTGGTAGGGTTAGGGGGTGGACATTACCTCCTGGGAACTTCCTGCTTTGCAGCAGTGAGTGTTGGAGAGGAAATGGCTCCAAAAGTCCAGAGCAGCCCTCTGAAGATCACAGATGCAAGCCTTCAAAAGCAAAGCACACAGAACCTGAAGAGAACTCACAGGACCAGTGAAGGGGATCTGAGCTACAGCATTTATTGCAGTGGTCCAGGTGGCGCTAGTGGTGAAGAACCCACTTGCCCACGCAGGAGTTACAGGAGACGTGGTTTCAATCCCTGGGTCAGGAAGATCCCCTATAGAAGGAAATGGCAACCATTCCAGTATTCTTGCCTGGAGAATTCCATGGACAGAGAAGCCTGGTGGGCTATGGTCCATAGGGTTGCAAAGAGTCAGACATAACTAAAGTGACTTAGGACACAGGAGGACCAACTTTTTTGGCATCAGGGACCTGTTTCATGGAAGACAATTTTTCCATGGATGGATATGGTGGTGGGGGGGATTGGTTTCTGGATGATTCAAGTGCATTATATTTATAGTGCACTTTATTTCTATTATTTTCACATCAGTTCCACCTCAGATCATCAGGCATAGATCCCAAAGGTTGGAGACCCCTGATTTATAGTGTCAGCTATAATAGGCAAAGGTTCCATTCAGATCCCTGGCCTGCACTCCTCCTCCGCCTGTGTTAATTTGTCTTCATTCATTGGGTACCAGGGGCTTACACAAAAAAACAAGATCTTTTCTGGAAGAAAATGACAGGGACCACCTCTTGGGCCTGAGAGAGAAGAGTCAGGGGAATTTTGCTTTCTACCTCTATCTCCTTTGTCACTGTTGGAATATTTGCTATGAACACATCCTTAATATATGGCTTAAAAATACACATGTGAGGGTCTTCCCTGGAGATCAAGTGGGTAAGGCTCCACGTTCCCAGTGCAGGGGTCCCTGGTTCAATCTCTTGTTGGAGAACTAAGATCCCACAAGCGTGCTGCAACTAAGAACCAGTGCAGCCTAAATAAATAAATAAAATATTTTAAAAAGACATGTGTGTTTTACACTCACCTCTTCAATGTTTCTTTCTGAGTCACCTCCTAAATGGTAGGGTCTATGCCATGCCGTGTGAGGTAAGGGTGGTCCCAAGAAGGCTGCCTGGTTAGGGAGGTGATAGAAGCTCCGGTGACAAGAGTTCAAATAAAGTCACAAATGAGTCAACAAATCCCCCCAGTGGAAGGCAAATCAGAGAATTGGGAACCGTCTCAGGGAGGAAATGGAGCTGGGAGTGAGTCTTGAAGCAAGAGCTCCATTTAGTGCAAGATAAGGGTGGACTTTAATTTTTTAAAAAATGTTTATTTTATTTATTTATTCATCCATTTATTTGACTGAGCCTGGTCCCAGTTGTGGCCTGTGGGATCCTTGATCTTCATTGTGGATTTTCTGTTGGAGCATGTGGGATCTAGTTCACCGATCAGAGATCAAATCCAGGCTCCCTGCATTGGAAGCGTGGAGTCTTAGCCACTGGACCACCAGGGGAATCTCAAGGGTTGAGATTTATATATCCTCTCTGTTTGGCACTGGGCTGGGTCTGGGGGTCTGGGCACCTGGACCTAGATGAACTTGGGAAATGTGTGGTTGCTGAGGGAACTCAACCCAAGGTCAGGTCTACAGGCAGAAAGGAGGTGGTTTGTGACGATAGGTGGGAACAAGGGTGCTGAGCAGGATAAATGATTGTGACTTCAACAGTGTGTGGTAACCTTTTCTACACAGCGAGACTATAGTGCAGTCACAATAATTTGGAAGGGGTGAAGAGGGCATTTTAAATTCTCACTTCATGTCTGATGACATATTCTAGTCTTCCTTGGACTCATTGTACACTCTCTGTGCACCTACTTGATCCCCTCCTTTGCGTTCCCTGTGTACCACGAAATGATATCCCAACTTGAGTTCTCTAATTGTTTCATGTGTCTTTGTAATAATAGTAATTATAATGATCACAATTCCCTCACATGCCTTTTATTAATATACCCAATACCTAGCGAGTTAGTGTCATGTGCCAAATCTATAGATGAAGGACCTGGAGCTTAGATTCTTTTGGAAAGTGGGGGAACTAGTCTTGAAATCAGGCCTTATGTATGACCTTGCACACCCTACACCCTGGGTTCTGACTGTTACAGCACAGTTGTCTCCTTCCTGGGTTGGTAGTAACTTGGAAACAAGATCCATATTTCGTGATTAAAAAAAAAATGTTGTATAAAATTTGGACTTCCCTGGTGGTCCAGTGGTTAAGAATCAGCCTGCCAATGCAGGGGATATGAGTTTGAACCCTGGTCTGGGAAGATTCCACATGTTGCGAGCAATTGAGCCCACGCACCACAGCTACTGAGCTTGCACTCTAGAGTCTGGGAGCTGCAACTACTGAAGTCTTGAGTGTCCCAGAGCCCATGCTCCACAGCAAAAGAAGCCACCACAGTGAGGCCCGCATATTGCAACTAGAGAAAGCCTGGGTGTAGCAATGAAGACCCAGAGCAACCCGAAATAAATAGATTAAAAAAAATCCTAATGTACAAAATAATGTGCATATTTCAATCCACAAACTACAGTGTGCAAAAAGAGTAACTTTATCTTTTTGAGACTGATCTCTGCTCTGACTCCTGATTACCTTTCATGGTGGAGATATTCTCAGTTAGCCTGTGATTCCTGTCACCTCCCCCTTGAGTTGTGGTGCCAGGGGGCTGGGCTTGGGGCAGTGAGCCACTCCTGTGTCATTCCTGTCTCTGTATGTGACATCCTTCAGGTTGAATAACTGTCCTGGTCCTTCAGGGCCACCTTTGTGTACAGAGATGCTTGCCTGCTCTGCTGGGCCATGGGGACTTGGTGATGTCACTGAGTCCTGCCTGCCTGCACAACCCATTTGGACATGTCTGCTTTGGGTTGTTGACACCCCTCCACTGCTCTCAGATTTTCTGAACTGGCTCTGTCATTTCCATATGGCTCTGTCATCCCTGCTTGACCAGGTTCTTGTTGTTGTTCAGTCACTAAGTCATGTCCAACTCTTTGCAACCCCATGGACTACAGCACATCAGGCTTCCCTGTCCTTCACTCTCTCCTGCAGTTTGCTCAAACTCATGTCCGTTGAATCGGTGATGCCATCTAACATCTCATTTTCTGTTGTCCCCTTTTCCTCCTGCCCTCAATCTTTCCCAGCATCAAGACTTTTTGCAATGTGCTGACTCTCTGCATCAGATGGCCAAAATATTGGAGCTTCAGCTTCAGCATTCGTCCTCCCAATGAATATTCAGGACTGATTTCCTTTAGGATTGACTGGTTTGATCTCCTTGCTGTCCAAGGGACTCACAAGAGTCTTCTCCAACACCACAGTTCAAAAGCATTAGTTCTTCAGCCCTCAGCCTTCTTTATAGTCTAACTTCCACATTGGTACATGACTACTAGGAAAACCATAGTTTTCACTATACAGACCTTTGCCAGCAAAGTGATGTCTCTGCTTTTTAGTACTCTGTCTGGGTTTGTCATGGCCTTCCTTTCATGGAGCAAGCGTCTTTTAATTTCCTGGCTGCAGTCACTGTCCACAGTGATTTTTGAGCCCAGGAAAATAAAATCTGTCACTGCTTCTACTTTTCCTCCTCCTATTTGCTGGGTGAAGGGAATGGACAAAATAGGTTCCACCTCCCGTGGACACATCTGTGTTTCAATGCTCTTTGCTTCCCATCAATTCTCTTATGCTACTCTTACATGGGCCTCATCTAGTCCTGGGCTCCAAGCCTCGCTCTGACACTGAACATTCTCCCAGACTTATGGTCTCTGCTAAAATCCTTCATGTTAGCTCTAGGTCCTCAACTCAGAAGCCAGGAAAAAAGATTCATTTTCTTATTTCCTCTATCATTCTGCCTCATTATCCCTTCTCTGAGGCAAAAGATCCCACATGCTATGTCTGCTGGAACTGAGAAAGGGCCACAGGGTTCATAGCAATGTAAGAATCAAAGAAAAAAAAAACCCACAGTTGATATTTCAAAATATTATCAAAGAACAGTGGCAATATGCTCATCCCATAGTAAAACGTCCTAATTGTATGGATTACAAATTGTGCCAACATGTGTTGTGATAAAGCAACCTGAAAGCAGAGTGCTTGGGTTTGAATCCCAGCTTTACCACTTACTTGCTCTGTGACCTGGTACAAGTTACCTACCATATCTGTGTCTCATTTTCTTCATATTTGAAATGGGAACAATAACTTTACAGAGTTGTCATGAGGATTAAATAAGCAAATGTATGGAAAGCACAAAGAGTGGCACCTGGCACAAAATGAATCCTTAATAAGCATTATTATTCTGGGGTGTTGAGTCCTTGGGTTCATGGAGCGCCCTGGAAACCTACTTGGAAGATGATTCAAAACCTGGTTGAGGTTTGGGATGATGTCCTGATACAGTCTGGCTCAGTGCTTCCTCCAGCCTCTGCATTTATCTCTAATAGCTGTCATCAGGAGAGTAAAGCTGCCACTTTTTTGGGTCATGGAACAGGCTCTGTGGTTTGGCATGGAAAATAAAATCCCCCTGGGGACATATAACTTCATATTCACCAGCATTTATATTGAGGAAGATCAAGTATTTATAATAAGAAATCAAATTGATTTGCTTTCCAAAAGCATAAACCATAGAGATCCAAATACAATGAAGATGAACAGAAAAATCCATATCCTGGCGCCAGCCTGGACCTTAGCAATTATCCACTTGGTTTTCAAGGATTAATGAATAGGAGGTCTTGGATGGGAGAAGCGGGAGGGATTTTCCCAGAATTACGTTGGCCAGTAACTGAGCTGGATCTAGAACCGGGTAGATGATCTGCTTTTTATTTATGGCACTGACTTTATCCAGTCACTGCAGTTATCCAGAATGCTCCAGCAAAGGCATACATCTTGGGCAGGCTTTTCCCCCATATCCCTTTGTGTTGATGCTTTCTTCCTCCAGGAAACTGAATGTGAAGAAACTCTGAGATCCATTTACCTCCCAGCCTCAAGGTTTAGGGCCAATCTTAGCATAACTTCCAGACCTTGGGCCCTGGGGCAATTCATTTTTTTACTCTAAGCATTAAATGATTTTTCTTTTGAAAATACACAATGCAGCGTGCCCTACTGACTTTGAAGTATAGTGAGTATCAGGGTGTGATAATGTAGGTTAAAGGGCTTAGCATTTAAATGGACATAAATAAGAAGCAGGCATGGTTGACCTCATTTCAAGCTAGGACAACTTAAGAAACAAAATGTTGAATTATGTGGTCAACTCAGTCTTCCTTTTCCTGTTTGTTCAAAGATGAAAAGAGAAAGGTTGGGATGCATTTTTCTACCTTACCTATTCTTAGTCAATTTATCATTTTGGAATTGATTAGAGCAAAGAGAAAATACTACTTAAAAAATTTATACATGATGTTCCTACTCTAAAAAGACTTTGAAGACTGCTTGCTATTAGAATTCCATGAATGTAGGTTGGAGTCACACACTCAAATGTGCACAGAGACTGTGCAAGAAAACCGTGTAATCTTTTTTTTTCTTTTATATATATATATATATATATATATATATTTCCATTTATTTTTATTAGTTGGAGGCTAATTACTTTACAATATTGTAGTGGTTTTTGCCATACATTGACATGAATCAGCCATGGATTTACATGTGTTCCCCATCCCGATCCCCCTCCCCCCTCCCTCCCCATCCCATCCCTCTGGGTCTTCCCAGTGCACCAGCCCTGAGCACTTGTCTCATGCATCCAACCTGGGCTGGTGATCTGTTTCACCCTTGATAGTCTACTTGTTTCAATGCTGTTCTCTCTGAACATCCCACCCTCGCCTTCTCCCACAGAGTCTGAAAGTCTGTTCTGTATATCTGTGTCTCTTTTTCTGTTTTGCATATAGGGTTATCATTATCATCTTTTAAAATTCCATATATATGCGTTAGTATACTGTATTGGTCTTTATCTTTCTGACTTACTTCACTCTGTATAATGGGTTCCAGTTTCATCCATCTCATTAGAACTGATTCAAATGCATTCTTTTTAATGGCTGAGTAATATTCCATTGTGTATATGTACCACAGCTTCCTTATCCATTCGTCTGCTGATGGGCATCTAGGTTGCTTCCATGTCCTGGCTATTATAAACAGTGCTGCGATGAACATTGGGGTGCACGTGTCTCTTTCAGATCTGGTTTCCTCGGTGTGTATGCCCAGAAGTGGGATTGCTGGGTCATATGGCAGTTCTATTTCCAGGTTTTTAAGGAATCTCCACATTGTTCTCCATAGTGGCTGTATTAGTCTGCATTCCCTCGAACAGTGTAAGAGGGTTCCCTTTTCTCCACACCCTCTCTAGCATTTTTTGCTTGTAGACTTTTGGATAGCAGCCATTCTGACTGGAGTGTAATGGTACCTCACTGTGGTTTTGATTTGCATTTCTCTGATAATGAGTGATGTTGAGCATCTTTTCATGTGCTTGTTAGCCATCTGTATGTCTTCTTTGGAGAAATGTCCATGTAATCTTGATATTAAATAATCCCTGGAATTTAGTGTTAGAGCTTTAGTAGGGAGTGCTGGAGACTGTGGAAAACTGGAAAGGATCGTCTGTGTCTAAAGGGGAAGGCAGTTTTCAGCATCAGTATAGCTTTTTTTTTTTTTTTTAATGAGAAGCCAGAAATCTGTATTTATGTTTCTCAAATCTTAAATGTTGATGTATAATCCAGTAGTATGTGGGTCAAGCAAAACTGATTTGTGGGCAAGTTTTGGTTCTCAGGTTGACAACCTGAGACATCTTATCAGACAGGAAAAACCAAAGTGGAGTGTTGGCAGAAGGGGCTGAGTGCACACTGTGTTCTAGAGGAAGATTGGGGGTAGACTGGGTGCAAGGAGAAGAACAGCTTGAAGACCTGGGAGAACTCCGCATTGTGAACTGAAGGAGAGCTTGCTTTGGTGTAAGGAGTGTGTGTGTGCGTGTGTGTGTGTGCGTGTGTGTGTGTGTGTGTGTGTGTGTGTGTGTGGTGGGTTGGGGTAGGAAGATGAGTTCAGATGGGAAACCAGAGGGAAAATGAGTTCTGTTTTAACAAGTTGCATTTGAGTTCATAGCTGGGCATATCCAAGAGGCAAGGACAAGGAAGATGTAATTAACCTTGAATTCAATACGCAGTTACAGCAATAGGCAGCTGCAGTGTTATATGACTAGAGTTAGTGTCCGGCATCATCAAGGAGGCATTTATCTGTAGTGTCTTGCTCTCTGAACTCATCAGAAGATTATGCTCTGTTCCGGATACTATTTAAAAATATATTATTTTTCTCTTAAATTACAAAAGTAATATATTTTCAAAACAGAAAAGTAGGAAAAATGTTGAAATTGAGAAAAGGAAAATTGCCTATAATCCTACCATCTATAATAATTAATGGCTTCATAGATATCCTTCTTGTCTATTATTTCTATACATATATCTTAAATAGTTTACAGAATTGGAGCTATATGGTAAATACTACATTGTACAGTAAGTCCCCCACATACAAACCTTCAAGTTGTGAAAAGAGGTAAATGTGTTTTCTATCAGTGTCAGGCGTGAGTGAAATTGCAGCTTGCCCTCCATCTCCTGTTGCTGATGATCTTTCAGCCCTACCATCTCCCACCACCAGCTTCTCCAGTCAGTAACTCTTTTACTCTTCTTGCCTGATCACTTGATTCCAGTCCCTGTATGCCAGTGGTTGTACTGTGCTACTGTATTTTTCAAGGTACTGTACTGTAAGATTAAAAATGTTTTCTTTTTTTGTGTGTTTATTTTTTATGTATTATTTGTGTGAAAAGTAACATAAAACTATTATAATACTATACAGCCAATTGTGTTAGTTGGGTACCTAGGCTAACTTTGTTGGACTTAGGAACACATTGGACTTAGGAGCATGCTGTTGGAATGGAACTCTTTTGTATATAGGGGACTTACTGTAATATGTTTTCCCCCCAAACATATCTTAAACATATCAATAAAATGTCAATACCATATCAATTAAATAATCTGCTACAATATGATTTTTAATGACTATTTAGTATTTATTCCAGTTGATGAAGGAATCAAAATTTAGAGCTAAAAATGCTTTTGCATACATGCTGCGTCTTCAAATTAAACAATGTCGTCTTTAGTGCTAAATCTTTGCACACATTCCAGGCTATTTCCTTAGGATAAACTCCCAGAAAATGGAATTATTACGTATGCCAAGTCACAAAAGCATTATTGAAAACTTGAAACAGATCTATTTTCTATGAAGCAAAGGAAAACTGCCTTGAGACACTCTTCCTAAACAAAGCAAAGGAATTCAAGGATTAGCTGGAATTTCAGAAGCGAGGATGTTAAGGATTGGTTGACCTTTAGCTGTGGAGGTGAGGTTTGCTGAAGTGCAACTGATTGGCTGACAGAATCATAGGACTGTTTCTGATTGGCTGGCTATCACAAGTGTGGGTCATTCATTGATTGGCTGACACTCAGAAGCTTGGATTCTGATTTGAAACCTGTGAATGGAACAGGTCTCATGGCACTCATTTCTTACTATGGCTGAGCAACAATTAGTCATGACCTACAAGAGAAGAGGAACTTTTCATTCTCAAGTCAAAAGGCCAAATTGCTGAATATATATATGTACACACACACACATACCATGAGATCAATCCTCTTCACAAAATTTCAAGTGTACAATGCAGTATTGTTAACTATAAGCACAGTATTGTTCAGCAAATTTCTAGGGCTTTTTAAAAAAAAAAAACTTAGATGACTGAAACTTTATACCCATTGAACAGCAACTTCCCATTTCCCTCCCCCCTCAGACCCTGGCGGCAACCCTTTTACTTTGTGTTTCTATGAGTTTGATTACTTTAGATAACTCATATAAGTGGAATCATGCAGTATCTGTCCTTCAGGGACTGACATTTCAATTAGCATAATTAGCATAATGTCCACAATCTTCATCCATGTGGTAGCATATGACAGAAGGTTTTTTTTGGTTGTTTGCTTTTCATCTTACAGCTGAATAATATTCTATTGTATGCATATACCACATTTTCTTTATTCATTCCTTTATCCATTCATCTCTTGATGGACGTTTAGGTTGCTTTTGTCTCTTGGATATTGTGATTCATCCTGTATTGAGCATGGGAGTAAAAATATCTTTATGGAATCCTGATTTCAAGTTTTTTTGATAAATATCTAGGAATGGGACTTCCTACTGTTTTCCATAGATGCTGTACCACTTGACATTCCTAACAGCAGTGCACAGGAGTTCCAATTTCTCTATAACCTTACCAGCACATGTTATTCTGTTTTTTTCTTTCAATAATAGCCATCATTACAGGTGTGAAGTGATATTTGATTTTCATTTCCCTGATGATCTGCGATGTTGAACATTTTTCATATCAGTGTTGGCCATTTATATGTCTTTTTTGGAGACATATGTATTTAAGTCCTTTGCCCAGTTTTTAATTGGGTTATTTGGTTTTTGTTATTCAGTTTTGAGTTCTCTATATATTCTGGATGTTAATCCCTTACAAGATATATGGTTTGCATAATTCATTTTGAGTTGATCTTTAGGTCATGTAAGATAAGGATAAAATTTCATTATTTTACATGCAGATATTCATTTTTTGTAACATCACTTGTTGAAGAGATTATATTTTTCCCCATTGGATATTCTAGGCCTCTTTGCTGAGAATCCGTTCACAGTATATGCATGGGTTTTTTCTGGGCTCTCTGTTCTGCTTCATTAGTGTGTATGTTTGTCCTTATGTCAGTACCATACTGTTTGATTACAGTAGCTTTGTAATATGTTTTGAAATCAGGATGTGTGACACCTTCAGCTTTTTTCTTCTTTTTCAAGATTGTTTTGGCTATTCAGGTTCCTTTGTGGTTCCATGTGAATTTTAGGATTGGTTTTTCTATTTTTGTAAAATATACCATTGGGATTTTGATAGGGGTTGCATTGAATCTGTGGTCTGCTTTGGATAGTATGGACATTTTAACAATGTTAAGTCTTCTTAATGTATGATTAAGTTATGATCTATCATCTTTGATCATGTTATGTCTTTCCATTTATTTGTGTCTTCTTTATTTCAGTGATGTTTTGTAGTTTTCAATGTACAAGTCTTTTGATTCTTTAGTTAAATTTTAATTAAATTTAACTAAAATTTAAATTTAACTAAATTTCCAAATATTTTTTTTGATGCTATTGTAAATGAGACCATTTTCTTATTTCTTTGGGATTGTTATTTGTTTTTTGGCACCTATTTGAAGCAATATATACATATACTAAAATATCAAGTATGATATATCATACTATTTCATGCTATCCTTGTGAAAAACATAGGGGTAACTAGCCTTGAATAGAGAAGACCAGGGTGGATGTAACTAGTTTGGTAGTCAAAGTGAGTGGCTATCAAAATGCATGGTTCACTTTTCTCTAATGATGGAAGTCCTCCAACTTTGTAATAGAAGCATCATTAAAGTAAGAAACTTCTATATTCGCTGGACAATCATAATACAAACTGTTCAGGAGTTTGGGGTTGAGACACTTAATACTTGTGAGTGAGTCCTAGCTGGGCCATTTGTCAGGACACTGTGTGACCTGGGGCAGGTTATTTAAGCTCTCTGAATCTGAGCTTTTTTCACTTATCAAGTGAGAAAAATAACAGTATCTTCCACATAATAATGCTATGTCATAATTCTGAAGACTTGGAGTGCTCTTTGGTGATTTCAGTGAATATTATTAAGAATTTTAGTGAACATTATTGAGAGCACATGGCAATGTCCGGGTGATGTGCCCTCAAAAGGATTCAGTTCAGTTCAGTTCAGTTCAGTCACTTAGTCGTGTCTGACTCTCTGTGACCCTATTGACTGCAGCATGCCAGGCTTCCCTGTCCATCACCAGCTCCTGGAGCTTGCCTAAATTCATGTCCACCGAGTCGGTGATGCCATCCAACCATCTCATCCTCTGTCATCTCCTTCTCCTGCCTTCAATCTTTCCCAGCATCAGGGTCTTTTCCAATGAGTCAGTTCTTCACATCAGGTGGCCAAAGTATGGGAGTTTCAGCTTCAACATCAGTCCTTCCAATGAATATTCAGGACTTATTTCCTTTAGGATTGACTGGTTGGATCTCCTTGCAATCCAAGGGACTCTCAAGAGTCTTCTCCAATACCGCAGTTCAAAAGCATCTCTTCTTCGGCACTCAGCTTTCTTTATAGTCCAACTCTCACATCCACATATGACTACTGGAAAAACCATAGCTTTGACTAGATGAACCTTTGTTGGCAAAGTAACGTCCCTGCTTTTTAATATGCTATCTAGGTTGGTCATAGCTTTTTTTTTTCCAAGGAGCAAGTATCTTTTAATTTCATGGCTGCAGTCACCATCTGCAGTGATTTTGGAGCTGAAGAAAATAAAGTCTGTCACTGTTTCCGTAGTTTCCCCATCTCTTTGCCATGAAGTGATGGGATCGGATGCCATGATCTTAGTTTTCTGAATGTTGAGTTTTAAGCCAACTTTTTCACTCTCCTCTTTTATTTTCATCAAGAGGCTCTTTAGTTCTTCTTTACTTTCTGCCATAAGGGTGGTGTCATCTGTGTATCTGAGGTTGTTGATATTTATTGATATCAAAAGGATTATAGAGAGACAAAGATATGATCCCTGTCCTTGAAGAGATTTCATAGAGACAAGATGGAAGGAAGTAGACTGGACACCATGAACTGGGGATGGGACATTTTCCAGAAAACAAAGAATGAGGCAAAAAATGTATGTATCATGTATATACAAACCATGTAACAAACATACAAATATATTTGCAAACTAACAACAGTAACCAAAAAAACAAAAAAAGAAGGTAAGAAAACCGCAAAAATGCTTACATATTAGATAATTTCTCTTATTTTCCAAATTCTGTGCAATATTAGTGTAACCGAAGTAAGAAATTGTATTTACATTTACTGCTGAAGAGTTCATAGAAAACAAGAGGAAAGAATGAGAGGGACTGGGGACCGTTGACATTTGGGTTACGTTACATTTAAAAATAGCTCTTATTTTTCAGTACTATAGAGAAACCCATATTTGGTGACGAGTAGATTTTAAGGATAAATTTAGCATGCTACCATCTGCAAATAACTTTTAATCCGTTAGTTGCATCAGTATTTTTGTAGCCAATAAAGTCATGCTGATTTATGCCTGCTTTTAAAGAAACCATTTAGAAAAATGTTGTTTCCACTCATTGAAACAACAAGCTTGAGAATTTTTAGATTCACAAAAAGCTATTTTTCTGTGGGTGGTTAGATTTCTAAATGTAACCCTTGTGTAAATATATAGAAATATCATTCCAAGTCACAAAATAAAGCTAATAGGTCAAAGACCACATTCAAATGAAGCTTTTAATAAATAGTTCAGTACATTTAAAAAAATCACATATTTGCTCAGCAGATATTGATTGAGTCCAGTGGCTGACCATGTCTCCTGCTCTATGCTGTAGATACCCAGGCTTGGTGTTGTCAGACTTTACCTCTGTCTCCATGGAGACATTAAGCAGAGGTCACTGACCCCAGGTCAGGAGTCGTAGAGAGCATTACTGCCATGGGTGACAGCCTCAACTGGACCACTGCCAAGCTTCTGTGTTCCTGAAACATGGCAGCTGACCCTTGCCAGTTCCATGACATGGCTTCACTTACAGCCAGATAAGAAAGAAGCATGTATTTCTTGAATGATTTCATTCTTATTCCTGAATTTCTTAATAGAGGCATAGTGCTGGTGTGGCAGGTATGCTCAGTTATACCCAGGATGAAGTAAAGGTCTGTTGGCAGGAGGGCATGCTTGAGATGTTATCAAAGCTTGGTTATTCCAAAGATTTTTGCTTTTACATTCTACCTGGATGTAAAATTAGCAATTTTAAACCTAGAGCCTATTATCCAGAGTGAAAAAAGTCAGAGTGAAACAAATACCATATATTAACACATATATGTGGAATCTAGAAAGATGGGTACTGATGACCCTATTTGTAGGGCAGGGATAGAGACATGGAGAACAGACTTATGGACTGTTCCCCTCTCCTTGTGGGGGAAGTAGAGGGTGGGGTGAACTGAGAAAATAGCATTGAAATACATATACCACCATGTGTAAAACAGATAGCTAATGGGAAGTTGCTGGATAACACAGGGAACCCAGCTCCGTGCTCTGTGACAACCTAGAGGGATGGGGTGGGGTGGGAGGTGAGAGGAAGGTTTAAGAGGGAAGGAGCATGTGTATATCTATGGCTGATTCATGTTGATATATGGTAGAAACCAATGCAATATTTTAAAGCAATTATCCTTAAAGTAAAAATAAATAAAAATTTTAAAAATTAGCAATTTTTACCTATCTCAGAAAAAATATTACTATGAAATACATTTCACATTCATTGATATTGATGGGGACTCGGTAGACTTCTGGGAGTGATCCCAGATTGTGTCCACATGTGGGGGTTCAGACACACAGGAATGAAGTGTAGAGGCCAACAGACATTTAATTGCAAGGGGGATGAATATTTGAGGACCTGGAAGAGAAAGGACACCACAGGGAAAGGAGGACAAGCCATGGTGAGGCTGACTCAGCAAAGGGGTTGAGGATTGAAGGGGACCAGCATTTCATTAGTCACAGTATTTTGCTGTGTCTTGAACCTGCCCAAGCCCAGTCTCCCTGGAATTGTATATGTGGACTGAGAAGAAGGGACTGTGCGTGTCTAACCTCTGGGGACCTGAGGATCTGAGTAGCTCTAAGGGAGTGGGCCACCGGGCAGGACACAGGTGAGCTCTGGCACCTAGGAAGGCAGTTGAGAGCATCAAGGTATAGTCAGTACTGAAGGTGAGTGGTTACAGGAGCAAGATGGTGAGCATGGTGTTGATCCCAATGGGGTGGGATCTGAGGTGTAAGGTTAGAATTTTAATTTGCATCCCCCCATCTCCAGAGCAATAGAGCATCTTACATCAAGTATGTTAGTCACTCATTCTACTTTCCTTTTCTTTAAACTGGATCTCCATACCCTTTGCTCATTTTTACTATTGAGCTTGACTTTTGGTGATATTTAAGAAGTCTTTTATAAATTGTGGGACCAATCCATGTCAACTAAATCTGCTAAAAAAGTCTCCCGGCCTGTCACTTGCCTCTCTCTCTCTCTTTTTCCTTCCCTTGTCATGCATGAAGCTTTAATTTTATCATTTTTATCACATTATGGTTTTTTCATATATTTTATGTCTTATTTGGTACATTCTTCCCAGCTCCAAACATAGGATAAATATGTTATTCTATGTTTTCTTGAAATATTTTCAGAAATATGAATTCTTCTATTACTGGCAATTGTTGCCCAATGCTATGGTTTTGAAATTCATCTATGGTCATGAATGTAGCTGTGGTTCATACATTTACTGATCCACAGTATTTCATTTTATGAATAGATTATGATTCGTTTATGCATTCTATCAAGGGCCATTTCATTTGTTTTCCTTCTTTTACTATCATAAATAGAACTGCAATAGCATTCTTGTACTGGCTCTTGGGGCATATGGAAAAGTTTCTGAGAGTGGAATTTTTGGGTCATAGGTTATGCCCATCTCTTTTCCGCCACATTTTAAACTTTACTAGATGAGGAAAATTATTTTTAAATTGATTGTATCCAGTTACATTCTCTCCATAGATGTAGAGGCGTTGACATGACCTTATGATGTTGCCAACACGTATCTTTATTATTCCCTTCCTTCTGGTTTCTTCAGGTTTACTCTGGTTTTTCTTTCTCAAATGTCGCAGGTACTTTGCTGATTAATTTTTAGTCTGCTTTTCTTATTTGAGCCTTTAAGGCTACAAAATCTCCCTCTATGGCTTTAGCTGCATCCTGTAAGGTTTTTTAAATGATTTTAAAAACATAATCAACTTATAGAAAAGTTTCAAGCACAGTATAAAAAAATCTGTCATGGGACGTCAGAGACCAGCCAGGGTAAGAAGGATGTCTGTCTGCTTAGCGGAGAAGCGGCAGCAGTAGTGGGGGGTTGGTTTCAAGGGGAATGGATCAAAGGTGTCATTATATTAAGGTATTAAGAATAATGGGAGCCATTATTAGCTTTCTTGCTATTGGAGAAAGGAGTTACATCAATAGAGACAGAGATAGCTAGAACGAACCCTTGATGTTGGATTGGAACTGGAGGCATAGTGTGAGGTCTGTGGGTACCCTTCATTACCCAGCTTGGGCTCTGACACCTGGCACTAGTCTGCGTTCTGTGTGGTTGCCCTCCTCACCCTACTGGGACTCTGGCACCTCCCATCAGGCACCCCCCTAGCCTAGTGGATGCCGTGCTTACCGGCTTTGGGCTTCAACATCCCACACCAGGCTTCCTCCTTGCACAGCGCCCTCCTCTCCTGGCTCAGGCTCTGACTCCCCACGCCACGCGACACCCCCTGCATGGACGTGCTCCTCATTCTACTTGGGCTGCGACGTGGGTTCCAGGTCACCCCTCTCAGTGGACACCTATCTTGCTTTGTCCACCTAACAGCTTAAAACTGAATGGGTCAGGAAGGGAAGTGCAGGAGAAAGGCATCTCATGTTTTGATACATAAGGCTTTCAGTGTCGTTCAGTGTTAGACAATTTCTAATTTCCCATTTTGATTTTTCTGTAATCCATGTGTTGTTTAAAAGTTTGTTTTGAATTTTACAAAAACTGTACAGTCATTGTTTTGATTCTTGATTTCTATCTTAATTGCATTGTGTTCAGGGCATATGGTTTATATGCAACTGATTCTGGGTTTTATTACGATTTGCCTCGTGCCTAGCAAATAATTAGTTTTTGCAAATGGGGTAATATTTCTAGGTGTTGGATACATGGTTCTATACATGTTCATAGATTAAACTTAATTTTATTGTTTAAATTCATTGTCCTTACTAAATTTTTGTCTGTTTGATCTATCAGTTACTGAAAGAAGCATAATAAATCTGCCATTATTATTGAGGATTTATAAACTTCTCCTTGTAATTCTATCACATTGGTTTACAAATTTGGATCTTAAACTTATGTTATTACAATTGTCATAGGTTCTTGGTGAATTGCACCTTTTACAATTATGTAGTTGCTGATATTCTTAAAAATGCTTTTTCTCCTTAAAATTTAATATAGCCATAGCAGCTGGGTTTTTTTTGGGGGGGAGGACTGGGATTAGCATTTTTTGGTATATCTTTTTCAGTCTTATTTTCAACCTTTCTATTTCATATTTTGACTGTTTCTCTTATAAATCTTACACATATAGTTGTGAATTTATAAATTTCTATCACTTTTTGATTTGTGCACATATTTTTAAAACCAAATTTGGCAAACTTTTAAGTGCTGATTTTAGACTTCTGCCATTTGTTATAATTCCTAATATAGTTCTTATTTTCACCATCTTACTGTATGTTTTAGATTCATCTTGCCTTTCCTATGCTTCTTTTTAAATCCTCTCTTCTGCTTTTCTGTCTTTTTCATCTTGTTTTTAAAAATTTCCCTCTGTGTCATAAGCATTTGGTGAATGCTGACTAGGGTGATTTGATTTGCTGGTCAAGAAAACCCTGTGCTTTATGTTATTTGGCATGGATATATACTTGGAAATCATGGATTCTCTTTATCTTTTAGCTCTGAATATTCAGAACACTGGCTTCCTCTGGGCCTATCAGAGCTCTTAAACTGAAAGCATTCAGTTTTGTATCTTACATTTTCTCCACTTAATGATATGGTGACAATTTTTCTCCTTTATATGCCATGTGATGTCTATATAAGTCTATTGTTGTCCACGAATTTGTTTCCAATTGCTTTGTTATTATAAGTAACTATGCATTGAACATCTTTGTGCCGGCATCAAGCTCCTCCCTTAGGAAAAATTCCTTGAAATTGCTGCTCAGAAGGAAAGAACCATTTTAAAGGCCTTGCCTCCTGAAATATCACACTCTTTTGTTGCGGACACTTTCCAGCAGAGTATAAGAATGCTCAGAGAACATTCCAACAACTGGGTTCCCAAGGTCACGCTGACCCCTGGAAGGGGAGTAGGGACGGTCAGGCTTCAGGCAGAGCCCCAGTCAGTTGCAAGACAGAGGTAGGGGTGTGGTAGGCTGCTGCCCGGGTCCTGGGATCACTGGGTGGGTGTGACTTGGGACTGGGATCTTGGGATGAGCCCCTTCTCCCTCCCACCTGTTGTCCGTGTTTTGGACTCTGCACTCAGACGCTGCATCAAGTCCAGACAACGGATCAGAGAGGGCAAGACACTCCCGCCGCCGTCACCCCCCTCCCCACCCCTGCTCCAGAAGGTCTTGGGGAAGCAGGCCCTGGGATAGGAGGGAGGAGCCCTTGGACACCGCCTCCCACCCTCTCCGCCGCCCTGGATGCACTTTTCGCTCTTTCAGCGGGTAGGCAGCCGAGTGCGCCGGCGCTGTTCGGTGAAAAGTCAGCTTGTGCTGCGATCACCGCCATCCGTCGACTCCGTGGCGGATTTGCGTCCCCCGGAGGTCTAGGGGGAAGCTTCTCTCTGCTCTGGACTTCCCCCCCGCGAGTGGGAGGGGAGGGCGAGGGGGCCGAGGCTGAGGTCTCCGCCGGCCCGCCCGCCGCCGCCGCCGCCGCGGAGCTGCCAAGATGCCGCGGCCGCAGGAATCCGCCGGGGAGCGGCGAGGAGACCTGGGCCGGGAGGGGCGCGGGGACTCGCCGTCCTGCCGCCGGCCCGCGGCACAAAGCCCGCCCTTGTTCGGCTGCCTCGGATGCGTGCCCTGGGCCCAGACCTCCCGGGGTCCCTCTCGGTCCGGACCGCGCCGGGAAGGGGACGTGCCGCCTGCCGCAGACTCCTGCTGGGGACGGGGCGGGGGTGAGGGGGTGGGGCGTGGGGGTGTGGACAGCTCTGCCCGGGAGCCTGGGGCCCAGCCTCGGGCTCTGTTCTGCCAAGGAAGGACAGGCCCAGACCCTGGTTGCTTGGCCCCCCGCCGGTGGGTTGCTCCAGCTGTGAGTCATGGACGTTCGCCACCTACTGAGGCAGCAAAGGTGCCCTTGTCACGGTCACCATTGCAGTGGGCAGGATGGGGTGCTGGGTGGGAGTGGACTGAGGTGGACGCAGGCGCCAGGCGCCTTCTCCTGTGCTGTTTTGACAGAGCATCACTCTGGGCAAGCCTTGGCCAGACTCATCCTCAGAGGTGGATCTGCCTCCCCTCCCAGCCCCCTATACAGCCTTATCACTCACTGCCCACCATCCCCCAGAGGGAGTGGCCCGTTTTTCCAAAACCTGGCAGATGGCAATGAGGTGTTCTCCAGCTGGAGTCCCCTGACCCTGCCTGGCATTCCTTACACATGCATCTCTCATGATGGGCAGCCATCCCTCCATTCACTTCTCTACTTAGCATCCACTTATTGAGCGCCTGCTGTGTGCTAGGCACTGTTCCAGTGATGCAGGGAATACATCAGAGAAGAGGGCAGACCTAGTCTCAACGCACAGGGGTGCTGTGGCCTGACTCCAAAACCTGTTCCTTCACAGTTATTACGTTGACTTTGGCAGATCACTCCCGCTGGCCTTAGCTTTCCCTAGCTACAGATTCAACATAACGGGTCCACAGGACAGACCCGCCAGTCCTGGGCAGCTTTTTTGCTAAGGATTCTCTAAAGGGTGACTAGCAAAGAGCACGGTGCAGAGTTAAGGGGAAAAAAAAGACATTCCAGGAAAGTGAGAAGAAACATGTGTGAAAAATAGACACCGCACTAGATCAGCGTTCAATCAAACCAGGGCCTGCTGAGAAACAAGTGCCGACCTGCTATGTCTCGCTGAGTCCTGTTATTTTTACTCAGCAAATTCAAGCAAGATTTCATGGTTGCATCCAGAGGGCTGGAAAGAAGAAAGCTATGATCCTCAATGGCAAAGCTGATCCCTTTGCTGTGTAGGCTGGGGGTAAGACTGGGAGTTTGGGGGGAATGGGGTAGGCCTGATCTGAACACACAGGCACTGGTGACAGCACAGGCTGATTTTAAACTCTCCATTTCCACTTCCTTCAGTGGCTCCCATGACCACTAAATTGAGTATAAAATTCCCAAAGGCCACAACTGTAACGTGAACTCCAGTCTGTTTTTCTTCAGCCCCATCTCATGTGATTTTTCTCACTTGTCCCCATCTCCATCAAACAGGACAACAAGTTGCTGCCTCTGTGCCCCGCTGCTTTGGCACTTGATAACCATGGTAACGGACACTCACTCAGCACTCACTACATGCTAGGTCCTGAGCTTCCCTTATCTCAATCCTACAAGATAGGAAGTGTTATTACCTTGACAGATGAGAAAACTGACACCCAGAATAGTTCCTGACTCACCCAAGATCACCCTGTAAATGGAAATTTGAACACAGTCCCCAGAACCAAGGGCTTCCCAGGTGGTGCTAGTGGTAGAGAACCCTCCTAATAATACAGGAGATGTAAGAGACTTGGATTTGATTCTTGGTTCGGGAAGATCCCCTGGAGGAGGGCATGGCAACTCACTCCAGTATTCTTGCCTGGAGAATCCCATGGACAGAAGAGCCTGGTGGGCTACAGTCCATGGGGTTGCAAAGAGTTGAACATGACTGACGCGACTTAGCACACACGTACGCGTGCATGCCCCAGAACCTAGACACTTGACAATTATCGAAATCTTTGGAATCACAGTGCTGTGTCCTGTGTGATCTCTAGTAAATTGATGCTATGAACATGCTGGAAGTTTGGGGTGAAGATACCAAAAGCAAGAGATGAGACCAGTTGACCTGGATCTCTTGGGAGCCCCCAGATGGTCTCCTGTTTTAGATCGTTCTCTCTTTCCCCAACTCACGTTCATGAAGTACCGCACCTTCTCCTCTAGCTGCCCTCCACCCCGCCGGCTGACTTGATGGAGCACAAGTTCCTGGGCAGTGACCAGCAGCATCTTCCCTTCCCCACCATGTCAGTCTGCGGAGATGGAGCCACTGTCCTGGGGAACGGTGTGTTGTGATTGTCCAATCTCTCTGAAATCCTCACCCTGGCCTGTCAGGGCTTTTGTTATATGTAAGATAACTGATTGTCATGACTCCCTGCCATGCAGGAGGGAGATGGTGAAAGGGAGAGGGTGGTGGGTCAGGTGACGTGCTATGGCCATAGAAAGGGACCTCTAAACTTCTGACAGAGTGTGTGTGTGTGCTCAGTTGCCGAGTCATGTCTGACTCTTTGAGACCCTTTGGGTTGTAGCCCGCCAGTCTCCTCTGTCCATGAGATTGTCCCGGTGAGAATACTCGAGTGGGTTGCCATTTCCTCCTCCCGGGGATCTTCCCAACCCAGAGATCTAACCTAAGTCTGTGTGTCTCCTGTATTGCAGGCAGATTCTTTTCCACTGAGCCACCGGGAAGCCCAGCTTCTAATGGAGAGCAGCACCCAAACCAGAGGAAAGGATAGAAATGTTGCAGTCTTCTGTGCTCTTCCAAGTTTCCGGGAAGTCCCCCGAAGTGCCAAATTGGGAGTCCAAGAGAGCAGAGTAGGTCGTGGGCTGGTGGAAGGAAAGTCTTTTGTTATAGGACTCCCTAGGCTTTGCCCACTGCCCATTAGGCCCAAAGGTCAAGTGAGGCAGTTGAGAAAAAAAAAAAATTCCTCACTGTGAAGTGTCTGAGGCCCTTTTGAGATGAGAGAATGGCCCCCTTTCAGCAGCCCTGCTTGGAGCCAGGACAGTATTCCCAGAGGGAGCAGACTGCTGAATGATCATCTGTCTGCCCAGATGGACCAAGGCCTGACCTGCCAGGGAGGAGACTCTTGATTCTGGTTTCTGTTTTCGAATTCAGAGACTCTGGAGTACTTCAATAAATAAACACCTATTTATTGAGCTCCTACTGTGTGCGAAGCTTGGTGAAGGACACAAAGAAGCACTGATTTGAAAAACCACAGATCAGAATTTATTCATGCAAATGAGCTTGCTCCCTGGTACTCACATATCCAGGGAGGCCACCACTGTTTGAGGAACTACTCCCAGCCCCTTCTCCCAGTGATCTTGAATTTTCTCAGGGAAGATGGTGGATGTTTTAAAATTAAAAATAGCTAATGGTCATTTGGCACTCATTCACCCATTGCTTACTATGAGCCAGTCATTGTTCTTATCGCTTGGGGATGAGAAGGTCCTGAAAGTGTTCATGGCTTGCTAGGGGCCATCAGCAGATTGGCTAGCCTGGTGACCAACTGGTCATCCTTCCAAGAGACCCCTTGACCCACATGGTCTGGAAATGGTGCCAGCCCTCAAGGAGCACAGCTCAGGCCTGGTGTATGATAGCAGGAAATGACAATGCCCAGGGGTTAAGCATAAGGATAGCAGCTTGGGGATGCTGAGGGAACAGAGAGGAGGGAGCCTTAACCACACACAGGAGGGATGGAGCATCAACCAGGGCTTTCCTGGAAAGGACAGCAATCGCCAGTGTTTACTGAACACTTTTTATGTACTAGGCATGAGGGTAAGTACTTTACATGGGTTAATTATCTTGCTTTATCATCACTGCCCTTCCGGAGAGATACAATGGGACTTCCTGAGGAGGAACCCTTCTAATCTTGGAGGAGCATGGCTTTGGGAGGCAGACAGACTTGGGGGGGCATCCCAGATCTCTCTCTTCTTGCTGAGGGACCAACCTTTAGGCACTAACCTCTGGGCACTGGTTTCCTTATCTGTAAAATGGAGCCATTGAGATCAATTTGGCAGTGCTATTATGAATACTTGAAAAAGGATAATTTATGTAAAGCATTTAGCAGAGTATCCACTCAATGACTATCAGTCCTCTTTTCTCTTCTTAAAGAGATTATTCAGAAGGGCAACACTTACACTGATAGACTTGGGAGACTAAAGTTGTCATGATCCTAGCCGTCATATGCATATATGTGTTTTTAGTTGCTCATTTGTGTCCGACTCTTCGTGACCCCATGGACTGTAGCCCACCAGGCTTCTCTGTCCATGGGATTTCTCAGGCAAGAATGCTGGAGTGGGTTGCCATTTGCTTCTCCAGGGGATCTTCCCAACCCAGGGATCGTGGAGTCTCCTTTGTCTTCTGCATTGCAGGCAGATTCTTTACCTGCTGAACCAATGGAGGTGGGCCTAATTAAAAATGGAAAAACAACTGGCTAGATCAGAAGTTGGCACAAGAACCCAAGGAACTGACTTTCAGTCTTGGAGAAAGGACTGGAAGGGAGGGGAAAATAGCCATTATTTTAATTTTTGCTGATGTACCTGAGTATGTTTATTCCCTGGCTCCCATAGAAGCACTTTGCTGTCTCTCTGGCAATATTAATAGTGATACTACACATCAGTTGGGCTACCCAGGTGACACAGTGGTAGAAAATCTGTCTGCTGATGTAGGAGATATAAGAGACATGGGTTTGATCCCTTGGTCAAGAAGATCCCCTGAAATAGGAAGTGGAAACCCACTCTGGTACTCTTGCCTGGGAAATCCCATGGTCAGAGAAGCCTAGTGGGCTACCGTCCGTCCATGGGGTGGCAAGAGAGTCAGACACAATTTAGCAACTAAAACAACACCATCAGTTATAGTATTAGTTTTCATATTTTGGGAGCACAAAGGGAGGCAGCTGAGAATACTAAATTCCCCCAAGTCCTAGAAGTGGAATCGCGGGATTTTTTTCTCTTCTTCCAGGTGTGGGAAGGCCTCACAGCCTGGGTGAGTCAACAGGGTCAGACTCAGAAGGATTGACTCAGGGTCCTGCCCCTCCCCTCTCATGACTGGCCTCCCTCATGCCTCATTCTGGGTGGGGTCTGGAACGCTCTGCTCACCCAGAGTCCAAATGCCACGTCCTGCCGAGCTCAGGAGGAATTTCACAGCCTCTGTACAAACCCAGCCTGGCAGAACCTGACCCCTGGCCTCTTCTTTAGGCTGTTTAACCTTCAACTGATGGCTCCCCAAACTCTTGAGGGGTGGAAGGGTGGAGCCATCCCCACACTCGCGCTGATCTCCGTGGCTCCCTGTCTCACATGCTCCTGGGCATTTATACACCTGGTTCGGGTTGTTTTTTGCCCTAGGATGGAAGTTATTGTTGTGAAGTCACTAAGTCGTGTCTGACTCTTTTCGACTCTATGGACTACAGCATGCCAGGCTCTTTTGTCCATGTGATTCTCCAGGCAAGAGTACTGGAGTGAGTTGCCATTTCCTTCTCCAGGGCATCTTCCTGATCCAGAGATTGAACCTGTGTCTCCTGCATTAGCAGGTGGCGTCTTCACCACTGAACCACCAGGGAAGCCCTTGGGAAGGGAGAGAAGTGGTCTAAAATCCTGAGGACAGTTGGGGAAGCACCGCTGGCTTTTTCCTCTTGCCCTCTTCCTTCCCCAAAGAACAAACACCATTAGGACACTGCGTAAAGTCAGATGACAAATGCCCTAGGGAGCAGTATTTACAGTCTCTATCACAAGTAAAGTGATGCATATTAAAACTTAATTGAACTACCGTTTCTCACTTATGAAATTAGCAATTCAGTCTGAGGCCTGGCTGGCTGGTGCGCCCCTGTGAGAGTGCAAAACAGAGGGGAAGTTGGCAGGCTAACCAAGTGGCATAGGTATTGGATTGGTCAAAAAGTTCATTTGAGTTTTTTGTACCATCTTACGGAAAAACCCAAACGAACTTTTTGGTCAATCCAATAGTTATCCTTTATCAATAGGTATCCAATGACCCGACACTGTCATTCCAGGAATCTACCCTGCAGACAGAACAAAACAAATAAGTACATGGTTATTCACTGTGGCGTTATTTGTCAAAGCAAAAGATAGGAAGAACCCGAACACCCATCAAAAGGGGGCTGGTTGAATAAACTCTGGTATGTGCAGGTAGTGAATACCAGGCAGGTCTGAAAAAGAACAAGGAAAAATCCCTATGAATACATGTATATTGATTTCTAGGATATATTGTTAAGTGGTGACAGCAGGAGGCTGAACAGAATATATAATATTACCTTCTGTATAAGAAAGAAATGAAAATAATAATTGGATATTGTTTGCAAAACAGAAACTAGAGAAAATAATTACATATTCAGTGGGGATGGGCTGCTAATGAACAGGGTAGAAAAGATAAGGATGATAGCAAGACTTTTTCTGAGTATGTCATCTCATATAGTTTTAACTTTGAATATATTTGGCTGCTCCAGGTCTTAGTTGTGGCACACGGGCTCTTCAGGCTTTTTTGCAGCATGGAGGATCTTTAGCTGTGGGGTGAGAACTATTAGTGGCATCTAGTTCTCTGACCAGGGATTGAGTCTGGGCCCCCTGCATAGATAGCAACTGAAAGTTAAAACATTCAGTTTTAACTTTTTGAGTATTTTATGTATTTGAAAGCAAAATTACTAGTAAATAAAAGGAAAAACTACCCTCTAAAGCTGAACAGAAACAGATGAAACTAACTCCATGTTAAATTTATAATATTACTTCATGGAGAAAGTAATTATTTCAAATAACTTTTAAACAAAATATTCTGACTAGAGTAGAATATATTTTATGGAGTAAAACAACTGGAAAAAATTCAAATTTTCACTTAGTAGGTTTATTGTTGGAAGTAATAGTAGCATTGTAATTTTGAAACTTTTATTTTTATGAAATAAAGCAAAAAAATAAAATATACTAATTTTATTAGGAACCAAGATTTTTAACATAAGAGAAAAAAGATACAAATATAAAAATAAAAGAAATTAGAAAAAATTTGCACTACTAAATTTGCTTTAAAAATTATAATATAGATGAATATTTTTTAACAATTTATTTTCAACCTCTGTCCTTAAAGCACTTAAAACAGTGACACCCCAGTGTCGATGAGCATTCCTAGTGCCCAGATCTTGGTTCCTAAACATTATGGTGCCTTGGAGGTCAGCTGAGGCCAGCTCTGGAGCAGGAAAAGTATGAAATGGGTCTGGAATATCGTCTGTGTCATAAAGCAAGGTGGCACTCAAAGATGAATGGAAATTATGCCAAAAGAACATAGGAGCCAACTGAAGGGCCTTCTCCTAAACAAATGCGGCCCAATTTGAGCCAAATCACAAACATAATGATGGCCATTAATTGTAACACTAAGAATTAAAAAGAGTTCTGAGCTTCCCTGGTGGTCTAGTGGAAGTTCAGGGAACTAAGATCCCCACGGCACATGGCCAAAAACCCAAAACACTACCAATGTGATGTCACTGAACTCCAAGTTGAGAAGACCTTCTC
This sequence comes from Muntiacus reevesi, assembly GCF_963930625.1. Lineage (NCBI taxonomy): Eukaryota > Metazoa > Chordata > Mammalia > Artiodactyla > Cervidae > Muntiacus > Muntiacus reevesi. The sequence continues at coordinate 18,707,316 of NC_089263.1, read as the reverse complement.
ATAAACAGGTCTCACAGGCCCATGCGAGCCGGCTGCAGCACACCACTGCCGTCCAGCCAGACAAAGGGTTGGAGCAGACAGGACGCATCCTGATTTCTCAGGAGTTAAGGTAGGGCTGGTGGTTGGAACCTTTTGTTTTTGTTGTTCAGTAGCTCAATCGTGTCCAGCTCTTTGTGTCCCCATGAACTGCAGCACAACAGGCTTCCCAGTCCTTCACTGTTTCCCAAAGTTTGCTCAAAATCATGTCCCTTGAGTCAATGATGCTATCCAACCATCTCATCCTCTGTCTCCCCGTTCTCTTCCTGCCCTCCCATCTTTCCCCGCATGATAGTATTTTCCAGTTAGTTGTCTCTTTGAGTTAGGTGGCCAAAGTGTTCGAGCTTCAGCTTCAACATCAGTCCTTCCAATAAATATTCAGAGTTGGAACCTGGACCTCAGGAAAGAAGGCATGTATCAGCTAAGATGTAGGATAAAATGAGCCTCCCAGCTGGAGCTAGGCCCCTCCACTGCTGGAAACTAGCACTCTCCACTATGCTCCCCGTGGGTTCCACTGTCTCCAAGCTGGATGCCCCTACCTCCAGATGGCTGCTCACCATCCCCAGACTGTCCATAGCACACCTTCTTTCCCAATAGTCCATCTTTGCTCGAGGCTCCTGGGCTCTCCACTTTACTACCCAGAGTCTCAACTCCTCTGCCTTGGCATTCTCTCCTTGCTCCACTTCATTTCTCACACCTTGTTCATCCTCCCCTCACTGCCACACAAATACAACCTATATATTCTACTCCTGCAAATTCTCACTAACATTTTCCTGGCTTGGAATGTCCTACTCTATCCTGTCTAAATTCTGCAAGTCTGTAAATTCTGGTTTATCCTCCAGTGTTCATCCTCCCCTCACTGCTGCACAAATACAACCTATATATTCTACTCCTGCAAATTCTCACTAACATTTTCCTGGCTTGGAATGTCCTACTCTATCCTGTCTAAATTCTGCAAGTCTGTAAATTCTGGTTCCAGACTCACACATTCCAGGAATCCCTCCCTGACTGCTCCAGCTCACAATTGACTTCTTTCTGCTTTATTCTCACCTTCACTGCAGTGATTGCTTCCATTAATTGTCACCTCCACCACCACCTCCAGTGCCTTCATCACTTCCACCATCCTAGTTCCTTACGTTCACTAGCACCCCTATTCATCACTACCACCATCACCATCACCTCTACCTTTATCTTCATCTCCTACATCACCTATACCATCACTGGTTCTCTATTTCCACATCACTTTCATGCTTCCACCACCAATGCGCTATTACCTTCACTATCACTTCCTCCAGCACAGTTATCATCACCTTCAATTTTACTTCCATGGAGTCCACTTCCTTCATCACCTCCATTGCTGCTCTGTGATCTTCACTACCACTTCCACCGTCATGGCCTCTGTCATCATCACTTCCGTCTTCTCCATCATTACTTCCTGGCTTATTATCACTCATCAACTCCGCCATTATGACCACTGCTATTTATCTCTTTGACCTCTATCCTTAGCACCACCTCCTCATTATCAGATTTTTCTTAATTGTCTCCATGTCCCTATCTTCGACACGAACATGGAAATCTCCTATCTGGCCCTTGCCCATGAATGATATCTGTGTAAAAATGAGCCTCATTCTGTTGAGATTAAGGAGACCTGTATAAAGAAAGTCAAGTCAGATTTTGCTCAATCCCATGGACAAGGGCATTCACATCCCTTCTTGGGCACTAGAGCTTGGCACATATGTGAGTAGTGGGGGAAAAGAACATATGTTCAGTTCAGAGGGTGGCGCCACATGCTCAACAGCTCCTGCTCTGAGTCCCGCTGCCCTGTCATTATCAGAACCAGGGTTCCCTGGGCTTGAGGTCAGTGATGCAGGGAGCAGGAAGTGGCGCCAAGCCTGCTGGAATGAGTGGTCAGTTCAGCCCAACCCTTGGTCTGCCCTGTCTGCAGGCTTACTGGGAAAGCATGCTGGTGCTCCAAGACTCCAACCTCAGGTGGTTAGGCATAAGTGCCAAACATCCCTAGCTTCCCTTAATAATCACTTTGACTCTCCCACCCCTGAAATTATCAAAACCCTCCTTGAACCAATTCTTGTTTGCCTCCCTACCATCTCTAGGGTGGATTAATTCCAGATGTTTGCAGCTTCCTGGGCAAAGTACTGCTTCCTGTTTTTTTTTTTCTTCCCCCCAAAGCATCCCTTCCCAAGCTTCTTGGGGTTACTCCCTGCTTCTACCATTTTGAAGTGCTGAACTTTCTCCATATTTTTCATGACATGAACACTTTCTCTCTTCTCGATGCTCTTGAGAATGAACCAGACAAATAAGTAAATCTATTTGCAGACTAGGTTCCTGGATGCTCTAATAGGCTTAATCGATCTTTCCCCCTGTGTAATCATGCCTTTATCATTGGGGAATGGGGTGCATCGACCCTGGCTCTGTATCATGAAACTCATACTGTCAGGTACCCATCCAGTACCTAAGTATGTGCTTTCAGGGTAAATTCAGAAGAGGAGCAGGTTATAAAATTCTCTTTCAGATTTGGCCTCTCTCACCATCCTGCTTCCCTCCCTTAGCCCCCTGCCATCTGTTGAACAATCACAGCTCTGTGCCTTTGCCCTTGAGGCTTCTCCTCTTAGAAAGCCCTTCCTTCTCTTCCTCCTCTGGCTCAAGACCCAGCTCAGGCTCTGGGTCCCTAGAAGGCTTCCTTGATACTCCAGGGAGAGCCAGATGCCTTCCACTGGGCTCCCCAAGCTCCCTGCTCTCCCTCAATTAGAGCATTCATCACACTCCACTGTAACTGTCAGGTTAGGTACCCCCATCAGGCTGCACTATCTTTCCCCTAAACTGAGATCTTCACAAGGGGGTGGGGCATGGCTCCATCTCTGACTTGAAATAGTTCATACTATTGGTTTGAGATCTCTCCAGTAAGAAGTTTCTTGAATTATGTTTGTGACCTATGAAACTTATTAAGTCAGCTCATAAAAGAGAGGCTTGAGGATGAGAGAATTCATCCTTCTACAGAAGAGAGCTTACCGTTTAGATCAAACAGAGGAGGAATGCAGCTGGGGCTTGGATGGATCAGGACACAGTGCAGACACTGGGATACAGTGAGGTTCAGGACCAGCTGCCTCTCTCTGGTAGGGGGCTTCTGGGTTCCTGTGCTTCCTCAGACTCACTTCCCGTTTTTGAAAGCATCCTTTTTGCTCTGCGATGATCTATAGTTTCACTAGCCCAGTCAGCATGCATGTGTGCTAAGTTGCTCAGTCGCGTCCGACTCTTTGCGACCCTATGAACTATAGCCCACTATGCTCCTCTGTCCATGGGATTTCCCAGGCAAGACTCCTGGAGTAGGTTGCCATTTCCTCCTCCAGGGGATCTTCCCAACCCAGGGATCGAATCAGTATCTCTTTCGTCTCCTGGATTGGCAGGCGGGATCTTTACCACCAGCGCCACCTGGGAAGCCCCGACCCAGCCAGACAGGTTCATTATTTAGCAGCTATTTTGAAGTCCTAGCTCACATCTTTCCTGGACTTTCAATATGACATTTTAAATAGTCTGTGGCTTCCTGTGGACTATTTACTTTTAAAGCAGAAAAATGTTCTATTTATTTCTATTTTTCCCTAACAATATTTTCATAGTTCCTCTTACTAAAAATGACGGGTTTTTTTTTTTTTTTGGTTGTTCCCCTATCACCAGGAGGTAGAGTTTAATCAAGTGTGTGTGTTGAGGTGAGAGGTCTACCCAAATATTTCCTGTGTAAGAGCCAGGTGACTTAGGACCAAGCCCTGTGTGTGTCCTTTCCCTGCGGGTTCTAAAGCTATAGTGCCTACCCCAGGAAATGCTTGCGAATCTCCTTGTCAAACATCTCTTCCGTTCTGTGTTTGGACGAGGTTATTTCTGCTTTCAGAAAAGATGTCAGGTTGAGTGTGCACCATCACTGTGGGTGGATGGGTGTTCCTGGCCCAGGGGTTTCCAGGGTCACCACCCTGGCAGGGTGTGTGGAAGGAGAGGAGCTGACCAGCCTAGACGGGCTTCGAGGTGGCTGAGGTCCAGCTCTTGAGAAGCAGAATCAGCTTCACTGTGGGCTTGGGACCAGTGAACTTTATCTCAGTGTTCAAGAGTCATTGGGTGGTGGGTGCCTACTCATGCCACATAAAAGGGAGACATTTCCCCCTCAAAAGACTTCATTCTCCCTGGTCTCTCTGGCAGAGCCTTTCCTATCCTTTCCAACAGGGTACAAAAATTCCATCTAAGCAAGGGCCAAGGTCAGGGCTTCCCTGGTGGCTTAGTGGTAAAGAATCCACCCACCAATCAAGAGATGAGGGTTCAGTCCCTAGGTTTTGGAGATCCTCTGGAGAAGGAAATGGCAACCCACTCCAGTGTTCTTGCCTGGAGAATCCTATGGACAGAGGAACCTGGCCGGCTACAGTCCATGGGGTCTCAAAGAGTTGGACATGACTTAACAACTAAGCAACAGTATCAGGGCACAGGTTGAGAGACTGTTGCTCTCAAGCTCGTATACAGCTTGACAGGGCTCCCTTAGCTAGCTCAGATCAGGCCCGCCACCACTCCCTTTGCACCGCACCCCCCACCCCCCGCCCCCGCTGCCTCCACTTCCAGGTTCATCATCTGAGCAGAGTTCTTTTGGTACCATGTGCTTTTATTCCCTTTTGTTATCAGTCTCTTCTCTGAACAAAGCTGTGCAGTGCAGTCTTCCACGTATTCCTTTCTGGTGCTCTGTGTCCTTTCAAACCTAAGGCTGCGGACTTTCTTGCTGGTCCAGTGGTTAAGAATCATCTCCCAGAACAGTGTGGAGATTTCTTAAAAAACTGGAAATAGAACTGCCATATGAACCAGCAATCCCACTTCTGGGCATACACACCGAGGAAACCAGATCTGAAAGAGACACGTGTACCCCAATGTTCATCGCAGCACTGTTTATAATAGCCAGGACATGGAAGCAACCTAGATGCCCATCAGCAGACGAATGGATAAGAAAGCTGTGGTACATATACACCATGGAATATTACTCAGCCATTAAAAAGAATTCATTTGAATCAGTTCTAATGAGATGGATGAAACTGGAGCCCATTATACAGAGTGAAGTAAGCCAGAAAGATAATGATCATTGCAGTATACTAACACATATATATGGAATTTAGAAAGATGGTAACGATAACCCTATATGCAAAACAGCAAAAGAGACACAGATGTACAGAACAGACTTTTGGACTCTGTGGGAGAAGGCAAGGGAGGGATGTTTCGAGAGAACAGCATCGAAACATGTATAATATCTATGGTGAAACAGATCACCAGCTCAGGTTGGGTGCATGAGACAAGTGCTCGGGCCTGGTGCACTGGGAAGACCCAGAGGGATCGGGTAGAGAGGGAGGGGGGAGGGGGATCGGGATGGGGAATACATGTAAATCCATGGCTGATTCATGTCAATGTATGGCAAAAACCACTACAATATTGTAAGGTAATTAGCCCCCAACTAATTAAAAAAAAAAAAAGAATCATCTCCCAATGCAGGAGACGTGGGTTCCACCCCTGGTTGGGGAACTAAGATCCCATATGCAGTGGGGCAACTAGACAGCCTTTGAGCTGCAGCTACCGAGCCTGTGGGCTCTTGAGCCCATGCCCTGCAACATGAGAAGCATGCATGCTTCGGCGAGAAGCTGCAACAAAGACCCAGCACAACCAAAACAAAAACCAAAAATGCACAACAAAACAAAAAACCCTAAGACTAAAGTCACTTAGAAGACATTTCTATTTTATACTTTAAAGTATGCAGGGTATTGTGAATAAATCTGCTGTAGACATTTTTTTTTCATGTCTTTTTGGTGAACATTTGTACTCCTCTCTGTTGGTGGGATCACTGAGTCATAGAGTGCTATTCATCTTTAGTAGATTCTACCGAATGATTTTCCAAAGCAGCTGAACCGACTTACTCTCCCACTAGCACTGTCTGAGTGTTACGCTTCTCCACACCCTCCCCAACACTTGGGATTATCCATTTTTTAAATTTTAGTCTTCCTGGGGAGTATGTAGCAATGTCTCATTGGGTTATTGTTTACATTTCCCTGACAAGTAATGATGTTGGTTTTCTTTTTTCCAAAATAACCATTTTGGGCATCTTTTTTTTAAAGTTTCTTTTCAAATATTTTCCCTATTTTTTAACTGTTTCTCTCCTTATCACTGACTTGTGGAGTCTTAAAAGTAGTCATTCTAAATAGGACTACTTTGTCAGTATATATATTGCAAATGTCTCTCAGTCTTTGGCTTATCTATTTGCTTTCTTTTTTAAAAAGATTTTTTTTTAATGTGGACCACTTTTTAATGTCTTTACTGAATTTGTTACAATATTTCTTCTGTTTTAGTTTTTTGGCCATGAGGCATGTGGGATGATAGTTCCCGGACCAGGGATCAAACCCTCACCCCCTGCATTGGAAGGTGAAGTCTTAACCACTGGACCACCAGGGAAGTTCCCTCTATTTGCTTTCTTAATAGTGTCTTTTGATGAACAGGTTGTTAATTTTAATGTGTCCCAGAATGTGGGAACTCCTAGAGTCCTAAATCATTAGCTCTAGAAACAGTATTAGGACTCATTTGGCTGAGCCATCTCGTTTTATAGAAGAACCAATTAGGGCTGACAAGAAAGAGGACTGTAAAAATGAAAACTTGGAATAAACTCTTTATTCCTAAAAGCTAAAGGAGTTCTGGGCTTCCCAGGTGGTGCAGTGGTAAAGAATCTGCCTGCCAGTGCAGGAGATGCTAGAGACGCATGTTGGATCCTTGGGTTGGGACGATCCCCTTGAGTAGAAAGTGGCACGCCTCTCCAGTATTCTTGCCTGGAAAATTCCATGGGCAGAGGAGCCTGGTTGGTACAGTGCATGGGGCCGCAAAGAGTCAGACATGACTAAGCATACATACACGCATACATACACACGAAGGAGTTCTATGATCATCGTTATTATCTTTATCAACAAGGTCACTGAGATTTTACAGACTTACTTCATGGCAGGCACTATCTAATTAATCACCACGTAGGTGTATTTTTAGGGTCCCTGGTTAGTTCATCCACCCAGCTGATCTTTCACCTGGTCTCTTTCATGCATATCATGCCGTCAGCAAGAAGCAAGCACATCCTGAAGTTGACAGTTGACAGAACATGCTCTCCTGCTCTAAGGCACAACTTCTGGGCTGGAGTAGAGAGAACTCTGGTGGGAAAATTTTGCTGCTAATGTATTTATGGAATGAATGTATTTAATTCAAATCTGTATTCCTCTTTGTTGTTGTTTAGTTGCTAAGTTCTGTCCACCTCTTTGCGACCCTATGGACTCCTCTGTCCATGTAGGCCACCAGGCTCCTCTGTCCATGGGATTTCCCAGGCAAGAGTACTGGAGTGGGTTACCATGTCCTTCTTCAGGGGATCTTCCTGACCCAGGGATGGAATCTGTGTCTCCTGTATTGGCAGGCAGATTCTTTACTGCTGAGCCACAAAGGAAGCCCTGTATTCCTCTAGCAAGGATGAAAATACAAACTTTAAAAAAACAAATACAAAAAAAAAAAAAAAAAGCTAAGCCTTACCTAATTAATCCTCCCAACAAGCCTATGAGGAGGAGGCTAGTGTTAGCATGTGGGACAGATGAAGAGTGCAGAGCTTGAATGGGCCCAGGTCACACAGCTGTATCTGCCTGACCCAGGGCTGTCTGAGTCTTCCTAACGGGCCACTCTGTGCCCCTCCAGTGCTTTCATTGCTCAAACATGTGATTTCTGTAGGCTTCGGTGCTCATATGGTCTTTGAGTAGACCTGGCCCTCTGTTCCAGGAGGGCATGGGTCCACACAGCATCTTCAGGGTCCGCCCCAGTCTGCTGTGGTCCTGAGGCTACAACCATATGGGAGCTACCTCTAGATGTGCAGATGTGAAGGGCTCTCCCCAGAGCCTGTTTCCTTGCATACCTTCCCACTTTCTTTATCTCTGTCGGAGTCTCTGTCCTCTGTGTGGTGTTGGGCCAGTCCCCTTATGGATTCCAGCCACGAAGAGTGATGTGAGGCTGCATTTTGTGTGGACCCATGGAAGTCTTATGAGCAAGTGTGAAAACTGACTCACCTTCACACCAACCCACAGTTCCCCATAACCTGGGGCCCCAGAACTCATGTCCCAGATTTTCTCAATCTTTCCCTATGGAGTGGAGACTTTATAAGTAGAAGTGACATACTGAGAAGAAACCCTAAAATGACTTGAGATTCTTTTTCCGCCCTGCAGACCACGAGACCCCATTTGTACGTGCGTATAAGCCCGTATACATGCATCAATGGGGCCAGAGCCATGGGGCTCCAGGATTGGGGCTGCCTTTGACCATAGAGGATGATCTGTGTGGTGGGATTTAATGGGGCAAGGGGGGCTGGGAATTCATTTTCTTCTTGACTCACTTGGCCCATCCCCTAATATCTCTTTCCCTGGTGGGGAGAGGTCATTGCTTCGTGTTGGGGACAGACCTCTGTTGGGAGTCCTTCTTCCTGCCTGCAACTGTGCTGCGTCTCCAGGAGGTATAATCCCAGGGGGTCCCAAGTCAAGTGCAAGGAAGTGTTATTCCCACAGAATGAGGAAGAGCTGGCAGGACAGCCCAGAAACAGGGACTTTGACCCCCTTGCTCCCTGAAACCCTAGGCCAGAGGCAACCTTCAGTAGCCTCCTAACTACCTGGCTTTCCTTGGGGAGGGGAAGAGGAAAAAAAGGAGAGAAAAAAGAATGAGGAGGAAAAAGAGGGAAAAATAAAGAGAACACTCCCTCTTTCCCTGTCTCAATGGTGTGCCCATGTTGTCCTTCAGGGCCCTCTCTTGAGGAAAACGTAGGGCTGGAGACCAGCAGATACCTCATCCTTAAAGAAGGGCTTGTGATTTTTCAGACAGAGCCCCAGAAGGGGTCTGTTTTTTAATATAATCGTGGAACTGACTTGAAATATTTGTAAAGTGCATTGGTGTCAAGAGTTAGTCCTGTGCAGTCATAAATATAGGACACTGATTTATGTATTTGTTTGTCTCTCCAGCAAGGAAATATCCTCTGCCATGCTGGTCCCTGACACAGCAGACAGCAGAGGAGTCATGAACCCTGCTCTCAAGTCCAAGGCACTGGGGAGGATTTCCAGCAGAGGTAGGCAAAAATGGATGACGTTCAGGGTGTGGAAATTGATGAGCTGGAAGAGAGGGGAAGAACCAGGAGACAGGTAAGGAGACAAGACTCTTGTAGACCCAGTGGAGGGACCCCCGTTTTGTGTAACAGTTCTTTATTTGCATGTGGTCTGTGGCAGCAGTTAGACAGCTGGCTAGGGAGCAAGAATGCTGTGATGTGCCTTATGGAGAAAATACACATACTAGATAAGCTTAGTTCAGGCATGAGTCATGGTGCTGTTGACTGTGAATTCGATGCTAATGAACCAACAATATTATTAAATAAGATGCCCTTAAATAGAAACACACATAAAACAGAGCTATGAATTGATGGTGGATGAAAATGTGACCAGAGGCTGGCAGGAGCCTAACCCTATATTCCCCCAGAAGAGCAATACTTCAGTGTTTGCTAATTCAGTGTTTACAGTGACTTGTAGGACATTAGTGAGACTAAGGAGAATTTTCTGTAGATCAAATGGCAAGAAATAGACAACGTCTATTAGAACTGACCAAGAGAAGAGAGGGGAGCGTGGGATGAAGCGGAGGCAGGACGGACAGTGGGAAGTGTCAAGGGGACGGGGTTCTTGGGGCTGAACAAGGGGCCAGCAACCGTGAGGCTGTGAGGAGGACAGCTGGGCCATCGGCATTTTCAGTCAGAGGTCACAGCAAAGAGGGACCCACTTAGAGAAATGCCTGAACCCTGCAGGGATGCAGTGGGAGATGGGTCTCAGCTGGGATGGGGGCGGGGCAGGGTGCAGGTACACCTGGAAGGGAATTCTTTGACCAGGAGAGCATCCCAAGGTGCAGTGAGGGGTTGGGCCTTGAAGATGAGGGGTCATCCCTGCCTCCATGGTATGGGAGACAGAGTGGACAGGACTTCCTGATCAGCACCAGGCTTCCTGAACCTCAGGCACAGGCTACACACCTCCAGAACAAGGCCAGAACTGTCCTTGGAGCAGGGGAGTCCGTCCTGGGCACCAAGCCCGCCCTGTGGGCCAGCTGGCCAGAGACAAAGTCCGGGGCAGCGGGGCCTTAGCAGCCCAGGAAGAGGGGGCAGAATGTCAGGCCAAGACTGGGGACTTCAGGAGAGTGTCTGCCCTTTGTCCTGTGCTCCTAGGAGGGGTTGTGGACTGGGAACCATAAAGATCCCTCCATTCAGAAACCATCAACCCCAGGAAGACAGGCTGTGGTCAGAACTGACTTAGTCCTTACAATTGATCTGAAAGTCACCCACTCACACCTCATTATGTCACCCAGGCACACCTCATTATGTCAATGTTCTGTTTGCACACAAATAACCTTTTATTGACATTAAAAAAACAAAACAAAACTAGTAAGTCATAGGTTTTCAAACTGGAAAGTGCCTCCAGAAGTCCACTTCCTTACTAGGAGCAAGCAAAATATTATTGTGCCCACATGACAATTTAGGAAGAGGGCACAGGGGCCCTTATAGATAATATGGAGCAGATGGAGACTAGAATGGGGCTTCCCAGGTGGCGCTAGTGGTAAAGAACCCACCTGCTAATGCAGGAAACTCAAGAGATGTGGGTTCGATCCCTGGATCAGGAAGATCCTCTGGAGGAGGGCATGGCAACCCACTCCAGTATTCTTGCCTGGGGAATCCCGTGGACAGGAGCCCAGCGGGTTACAGTCCATAGGGTTGCACAGAGTTGGACATGGACTGAAGCGACTTAGCATGCATGCATGGGGACTTGAATGCAGGTCTCGTCTCCCTAGCTTGACTCCCCCTCATGCGGTTTTGGGACTTGACTTTTTCCATTCGATCCCTGTTTTCCTCCAACACATCTAAGGGAGTGTGTTGTAACAACACAGTGTAAGGGAGCCGTGTGCCTGCTGTGATGTGCACTCGCCTTTCTCTTCCTGCTCCTGATAACTTTGGCCCATCTGTCCCCCTTCATCCCTGACTCTCCCAGTCCTCTACCCATCGCTTCGCTCTGTGGTCCCAGAGAAAAGTGTCTGTGAGGGTGAAGACACGGGTGGGCTGCTTTGCACAGCAGGGTTCTGTGGCTCCTTGAAAAACAAGGTTTGCTCTGTGTGCCGTGCCATGGAGGCCAGCTGCTGGGGGAGAGCAAAGGAAAGAAAATCTGTTTCAGAAGGCCCAGGTGAAGGCGGCCAAGACAAATACACCCAGCCAAGGGAGTAGGAGGGCTGGAAGATTCCAGATGCAGAGGCTTCGCTACACCACCAGGACTTGACCAAGGAGCTGGGCAGAGGAGGGAGGGAGGAGAAGATGTCAGGCAGGCTGTCTACCTGCTGCCCCCGGAGCCCAAGCAGGAGACGTTTTCCTGGGGACTGGCCTTTTGTGGGTGGAGGAACTGAGCAGGGTTCAACCAACAACACAAGCTTCGCTTGGAACCCCAAGGCCCCACAGTGGGAAACGGGGGAAGGGGTATGTGGACCATGCCCGACGTTGTCCCAGGTGATGACCAGCTAGACCTTCTGCTTCCTGTCTGTCTCATCCCGCCCCCCCGCCTGCCTCTCTCTATGTCACATGGCTCTTCTGTCAACAATGGCTGAGCAAGAGGGGCCGAGGGGCCAAGGGGATGTGTGGGTCCTTCCTTTAAGGCTGTTCTGGGAACCAAAGTTGGGCCTCATGGAAATGTACGCTCTGAAAGGACAGCCCCTGGTCTCCTAGCACGAGACGTTTACCCAGGGCGGGCCCCGGTGAGTCAGGGGGCCATGCGTCCCCAGAGAGAGTCACGCTGGCGGGTTGCAGGCTTGAACAGTAGGGCATTCTGCTGCTGCCTGGCTCCTCACCCTCTTACTAGCACAGGGAAAGGGAAAGGCGAGCTGAACCAGCAGCAGACAACATGGGCCCAAGGGGGAGGACCACGCTGGCTGGAGCAAGTCCGAGGACCTGGCTGGGCAAATGGCCCTGGGGCTGGGCCACCAGGCAGAGGTGCTGGGATCTGCAAACGGTGCCCTGTCCTTGGAACCAGACACGTTCCAAGACACGTGTTGGCCTGATGTCAGACACACAGCTCAGAGTGGGCAGGGCAGCGGGACAGAGGCCTCTATGACCAGCCTCACCATATGTCTGAGGCCTCCTGGCTAAGACCCAAGGGTCTTTTCTGAAATTTTGAAGAACTGGTCTCTAGAAGAGAGTGATGCTGCTCTCTAGGGTCCCCCAAGGGAATTGGAGGGATGGATCAAAGAACCTGGTTGCTGCTGTTGTTTGGTTGTTCAGTCCATAAGTCATGTCTCTTTGCTACTCCATGGACTGTAGCCTGCTAGGCTCCTCTGTCCATGGGATTCTCCAGACAGGAATACTGGAGTGGGTTGCCATTTCCTTCTCCAGTGGATCTTCCTGACCTGCATCTCCTGCATTGGCAGGTGGGTTCTTTATTGCTGAACAACCAGAGAGGCCCCAAACCTGAAGATATCCTCAAAGTAAGGAAGAACTTGTCAGTAACTGTAAGATTTCTCACAGGACAGATGAGATTTGGGATTAGCAGATGAAAACTAGTATATATAGGATGGATAAACAACAAGGTCCTCTTGTATAGCACAAGGAACTACATTCAGTGTCCTGCGATAAACCATAATGGAAAAGAATATGAAAAGGCAAGTTTATATATATGTATAACTGAATCACTTTTCTATACAGCAGAAATTAACACAGTGTCAATCAACTTCAGTAAAATAAATTGAGTGACAACAAAAAAGAAAGAATGAATTATCTTTCATTAAATGTGTTCAGACAAAAGGTATGGTAACCACTTTGGCGGGATATCTGGAGGGGAATCATGAACCGATGAGTGGTTGCAGGAGATTCTCTCAAGGACATGTCCTATCCCAAAAGCTTTTAGGTCCTAGGAATTGAGTCAGTGGCATGCATGTTGGCAAGTGTTTTAATCTAACCAAACCTCAGTTTCCCCACCTGAAAAACAGTGTGTCTGGGTTGCATCATAATGAGGATCAAATGAGCTTTGACACTCCAAGGCTATAGTGACATGTAAGATGTCACTAACAGGTTCTAAGTAAATATGGGTGGCTATTAAATGATCAAAGTCAGTAGCTGACACTATGACATTACCCCTATATCTACTGAAGTCTCAAGTGCCCAGTCTTGCCTCACTGTTCCCTAAATCAACAGTCAGACTGGAACACACACACACACACACACACACACACACGCACTCACCTCCTCCCATTCTGAAGAATCTTTCAGTTTAGACAGAAAGCAGACCTGCTTCCTCCATCTGGCTTTTACCTTTTTAAAGTGTGAACTCAAAGATCATCTCTTTTAAGTTCTTATGACCTACTTGCCCTGCTTGTACTAGACTTTGCCTGAGATAGCATCCCTATAGTTCTTATCTAATGGTCTGTTTTTTGTTTGTCTTTCCCATCAGGCTAAGCTCCTGGGGGGCAGGGATGGTGTTTAGTGCATCCTCAAGGTAGAGGTGTTTAATGGTAAAGACTGCGTGCTTTGGTATTGAACATATCTGGGTGAGAGTCCTGGTCTGGTCTTGACTAACGGCAGGACCTTGGTCTCCTTGCCAGTAATTTGAATCTCAGCTTTCTCATCTGTAAATGGGAATCAAGTGAGGGTAAAACACTCAGAGCTCTTGAGAGGATTAAAGAAAGAAGGGATGTGGGAGTCTGGAAGAGAACCAGGTACACAGGAGGGCTTCCCTGAAGTCTCAGCAGTAAGAATTCACCTGCCAATGCAGGAGACTTGAGTTCGGTCTGTGAGTCGAACATCCCCTGGGGAAGGAAATGGCAACCCACTCCAGTATTCTTGCCTGGGAAATCCCATGGGCAAAGGAGCCTGGCAGGCTAGAGTTCATGGGGTTGCGAAAGAGTCAGTCATGACTTAGTGACTGAGCATAGGTATGCGGTAAACATCCAATAGATTTAGCTATTGTGATTGTGATTATGGATCACGTGTGCCCAACACACAGCAGTAGCTTAGTGTGGGTGACTGAATGGACGGAGAAGAGACTGAACAAATAGACATTTGCCTGTCCCCTGGCTGGCTGGGCTGAACTCATCATGACCTTCTGCGGTGGGCCCCAGGCACTCTGTCTCCCTGCAGTGGAAAGTGTATGGTGTTAGGGGTCAGGGAGCAAGGCGAGCCCCTTAAGGGCAGGGAACTGGGGTACCAAGGGGCCAAGACTTTATTGGGGTCCCACCAACGCTGCTCTGGAACACCGCACAGGAGGCCCAGGTGGGCGGTCCTTGTTGGGGAGCCCTGGCAGGTCTCAGGCACAGCCTGAGTCCCATCCGCTCTTGTGCAATCCTCACTCCCAGGGTGACTGTTGCTTCTGGAGTTTGTTTAAGGAAAGTGGCGGAGGGAGCATGAGCTTTGGAGCCACTCGGCGGCCGCTGTGGCTGCGCAAGCAGACACACAACAAAGCAGCCCATTGAAGGCCAGAACCACCAAGTCCCATAAACAGCCTTCAGAAGGGACACCTTGTCCCACATTTACAGAAATGCACCCCGGGCTCTATTTAAAGACCTACACACTGGAATAAGCACGAGTCGGTTTATTTCTGATTGTCCACATGGCCCCCTGGGATTCTCTCTGAAGAATGACTGCACACCCCTATTGACCCTACCCATCCCCAGCCATTTCAGCCTCTGAGTCTTTTCACTAAAATGAACAAACAATCTAGCCTATTCATTTAAAAAATTTTTTTCTTTCTGAAACATAGTTTAGCCAGATCCCTCTTAGAGGGCTGAGCTTGGGCCAAATATAGATGTTTAATAATTTAGTTATTTTGATGTTACTGAGTAGCAGAGACCAGGTGTTTATTTGGGGGGGCGGGGTGGGGAGGGGCCTGGAGGAGGCACAGGGTGTAAAATATAGGTCAACTGCAAACTCAGATCCCATGATGATTGTTCTCTGGGCAGAAAGAACTTTAAAAATGCAAACAAGAGACAAATGAGACCTGGGCCCAGACTACCCCCGCTTCTATCCAGCCACTTATCCAGCATCTCAAGTGACCCTGTGAAAACTGCTCCAAGCAGGTGAGAGGAGGAGCCAGGTTGTATAAGAAGTCTTACAACAAATGGCAGGTGGTCTGAACATCAAAAGATTATTGTTAACTAAACAAAAGCAGATATCCCAAGTTAAGGAATTCAGTGCCTTTCTTATGCATGGAGAGATATAAGAGTCTGGGCTCACTGAAATCATTAGTTTCATATGCATCTCAGCTATGGGGCCAGCTATCATATGCATCTCAGTTCCTCAGGGTTCACTGTAGGTAGTGGCTGCAGCCTGATGGCTGTCAGATCACAGGTATTCTCCTTCCTGAGTGCCCTTCAGTTCAGTTCAGTTCAGTCGCTCAGTCGTGTCTGACTCTTTGCGATCCCATGAATCACAGCATGCCAGGCTTCCCTGTCTATCACAAACTCCCAGAGTTTACTCAAACTCATGCCCATCGAGTCAGTGATGCCATCCAACCATCTCATCCTCTGTCGTCCCCTTCTTCTCCTGCCCCCAATCCCTCCCAGCATCAGGGTCTTTTCCAATGAGTCAACTCTTAGCATCAGGTGGCCCAAGTATTGGAGTTTCAGCTTCAGCATCAGTCCTTCTAATGAACACCCAGGACTGATCTCCTTTAGGATGGACTGGTTGGATCTCCTTGCAGTCCAAGGGACTCTCAAGAGTCTTCTTCAACACCACAGTGCGAAAGCATCAATTTTTCGGCGCTCAGCTTTCTTCACAGTCCAACTCTCACATCCACGAGTGCCCTTAGGGCTCAGGAAGTCACCTTTGGAGGGCGGGAGTTGCTGATGACCGTGACATCCTTGTTTACTGACATGGCAAGACATACTCTGTTTCTCAACACTCAACCATTATTATTCTCACATTAGAGACGAAGAGGGTTTCCCAGGTGGCACTAGTAGTAAAGAATCCACCTGCCAATGCAGGAAATGCAAGAGATGCAGGTTCAATTCCTGGGTCGGGAAGATCCCCTGGAGATCAGGGCAACCCGCTCCAGATTTCTTGCCTGGAGAATCCCATGGACAGAGGAGCTTGGTGGGCTACAGTCCATAGGGTCGCAAAGAGTCAGACATGACTGAAGTGACTTAGCATGCACAGAGACAAGGAATTAAGTCTTGCAGAGACCATATGAGTTGCTCAAGGTGGTAGAGCTAGCTGGTGGTGGAAACGGGTCTCAGGCCCTAATCAGCTTGATCCAGAGCTGGTGGACTTGCTCCCACCCTTCACTGCCAAGCAAAGGAAGGGGATTCCAGCTAAGTCTTGAGTTGAAGAGGCGGAGGGATCCCTTGCCTACCCTTTCCCATGCTCACAACCTTCAGCAATACGTGAACCGTGAAATTCCAGATGTTCAAGCTGGTTTTAGAAAAGGCAGAGGAACCAGAGATCAAATTGTCAACATTCGCTGGATCATTGAAAAAGCAAGAGAGTTCCAGAAAAACGTATATTTCTGCTTTATTGACTATGCCAAAGCCTTTGACTGTGTGGATCATAATAAACTGTGGAAAATTCTGAAAGAGATGGGCATACCAGACCATCTGACCTGCCTCTTGAGAAACCTATATGCAGGTCAGGAAGCAACAGTTTGAACTGGACATGGAACAACAAACTGGTTCCAAATAGGAAAAGGAGTATGTCAAGGCTGTATATTGTCACCCTGCTTATTTAACTTATATGCCAAGTACATCATGAGAAACGCTGGGCTAGATGAAGCACAAGCTGGAATCAAGATTGCTAGGAGGAATATCAATAATCTCAGATATGCAGATGACACCACTCTTATGGCGGAAAGTGAAGAGGAATTAATAAAACCTCTTGATGAAAGTGAAAGAGGAGAGTGGAAAAGTTGGCTTAAAGCTCAACATTCAGAAAACTAAGATCATGGCATCTGGTCCCTTCACTTCATGGGAAATAGAAGGGGAAACAGTGGAAACAGTATCAGACTTTATATTTTTGGGCTCCAAAATCACTGCAGATGGTGATTGCAGCCATGAAATTAAAAGACACTTACTCCTTGAAAGGAAAGTTATGACCAACCTACACATTATATTAAAAAGCAGAGACATTACTTTGCCAACAAAAGTCCGTCTACTCAAGGCTATGGTTTTTCCAGTGGTCGTGTATGAATGTGAGAGTTAGACTATGAAGAAAGCTGAGCACCGAAAAATTGATGCTTTTGAACTGTGGTGTTGGAGAGACTCTTGAGAGTCCCTTGGACTGCAAGGAGATCCAACCAGTCCATCCTGAAGGAGATCAGTCCTGGGTGTTCATTGGAAGGACTGATGCTGAAACTGAAACTCCAGTACTTTGGCCACCTTATGCGAAGAGTTGACTCATTGGAAAAGACCTTGATGCTGGGAGGAATTGGGGGCAGGAGGAGAAGGGGATGACAGAGGATGAGATGGCTGGATGGCATCACCGACTCGATGGACATGTGTTTGAGTAAACTCCGGGAGTTGGTGATGGACAGGGAGGCCTGGCGTGCTGCGATTCATGGAATTGCAAAGAGTCAGACACGACTGAGTGCCTGAACTGAACTGAACTGATAATAGGGACTAGGATGCTTTTTAAAGAAAAATCAAAATTCCTGCAATACAGGAGAATCTGCCTGCAATACAGGAAACCCGGGTTCAATTCCTGGGTTGGGAGGATCTCCTGGAGAAGGAAATGGCAACCCACTCTAGTATTCTTGCGTGGAGAATCCCACGGACAGAGGAGCCTGGCAGGGCTGAGCTGGGCAGTGGGACAGCACGGTTCCTGCCCTTGGGGAGCGTAGTCTAGTGGAGGTCCTGAAAAGGAGTGCTGAGCGACTGTGGTGCGTGGTGGATAGAAGCTTAAGGATGAGATACTTGGGAACACAAAGGTTTGGGAGCTCATGGAAAGCTTCAGGGAAGTCACCCAGCAGAGGGCGGGGCCATTGGAACCAGTTCCTCTTGTGTCCAAAGTCGTGTGCATGTGTGTGTGTGTGTGTGTGTGTGTGTGTGTGTGTGTGTGTGTGTGTGTGTGTGTGTGTGTGTACATGCATGCATACTCAGTCATGTCCGACTCTTTGTGACCCCATGGACTGTAGCTCGCCAGGCTCCTCTGTCCATGGGATTTCACAGGCAAGAATACTGGAGTGGGTTGCCATTTCTTTCTCCAGGGGATCCTTCCCAACCCAGGGATCGAACCCATGTCTCCTGTATTGACAGGCAGATTCTTTACCACTGAGCCACCTGGAAAGCCCACTCACCCCCTCATAGGAATGCGTTAAAGACAACTGTCTTTCCCTAAGCGGGGCTTTCTGGAGACATGACGCTCAGGCAAAGATGATCGTTTCAGTGATGAAGTTAGCAGGGCCTGTTTCAACCTCTCCAAAGCTGACTTAAACCTTTGGACTAGAGCTCCTTCCTCAGGACCCCTAACCTTCCTGCACTGGCCTCCCTGTCCTCTCTCCATCTCTCCTCCTGGAGCCATGTAAACCCAGGGGGCTGCCGCAACCGCAGCATCAGGGCTGAGCACCCTGCTCCCTGCCAGCTCTGAGGGGAGCCGCCTATTTGACCAGATTGCACCTTGGGATTCACTCCTGCTGCTTCACATATCAGGCTTTCAGGCACCACGGCGCAGAGCTTAAGCTCTTCCTTTTTCAAAACTGGGAGATTTCTGGCAACCTTGGGGCAGGATTTTTCTATTTTGTCTCCTTTTTTTCTTTAATAGCAAAGGGCTGGAAAATGCAGAAAACCCTGTGCTCAGCAAAAACCTCCCTCTATAAGGAAATAGCAGGAAACCGCGTTCCAGGATGAACACCAGTTTAGGTGTTTCTTGGAGGCTCTGGCTTGGTTACATAATGCCTGATGGCCCGGCGCATGCGAGCTGGCACCCCTGAAGCTTGGCAAAGCCCACCTTTGCTTTGTGAGCCCCTTGCCCGGAGCTGCTCAGGTCCTTGGGAAAGCACACACTCTCTCTGTGATTAACAGTTTTCTGTTTAATGCTGACTTCTCCGGTGCCCCCTTCTCCTCTGCCCTCCTGGCTCATTTTTCATGGAAAAAACAACAGTTTCCATGATGAGCTCAGAGTACAGGCAGGAACTGAACCTGTCTGGGCTTTTTGCTTCCCCACTGGAGGGTTTGTGGATTAAGTGACCTGTGGTTTTTGCTTGGAGCCAACATTCCATGATTCTATGGTTTTTCTCGAAGAGAAAAGCTTCTCCCTATTCTTGAGTCTGCAGACCGTGACTGAGGAGGAAGGCTTCCAGGCAGAGCCACGGAGTCCCCTCCTCCTTGGCTGTGACTAATCCTGTCCTCTCCCCACCTAGCAACAACACACACATACACACAGGGTCTTAAGCAAGCGTGCATCTTGTGGACTGCCTTCTTTCTTTCATTCATCTGCCCATCCATCCATCCATCCATTTATTTGCTTATTCATTCATTTGTTCCATGACTGCTCATTAAGTGCCCACTGTGTCTGGCAGACACAGAGGTGATCAGATCCCTCCTTGCCTTTGAAGTAGGGGAGGGGCGGCATGTGGATCAGTCAGGTCACGCTGAGTGAAAGGCTGAGTGTAGGGGTTGGATGAGGGGGCTGTGAGGAGAAGTGCCCACAAGCATCCTGGTCATATCACCTCCTCCTCAATTTATGCTTGCTCACACTGGACCCAGAGTGGATAATATGCCTGTGAAGTGCCCTAAACACTTTAGAGATGACATCTCCATCCTGTGCTTAGGAGAGCTGGCCAAGGTTCAGGACATGCATGCAAGTGGGGAAGTCAGAACCAAACCCAGGACCCCCTGAGTGTTGTTAAGTTGGTGATTCTTATCTTGATGACAGCTAGCAAGGTTCAGGACTCTGAAATAAGACAGGGTGGAAAAAAAGCATTCAGGCTTCACTGTAGAATTCCAGAGCCAAGAATTGTCATCTACTTCAGCCTCCTCTTGGCAGGTGAGGAAACTGAGGCATAGATTGGACAAATCATCCATCCATTGTCCGCGGCTTGGAAGAGGCTGAGCTGGGAGAATGCCCAGGTCTCCTGACTCCAAGCTATTCTCCAATAGGCCCTGGTTCAGCCCACTGCTGTAACTGCTTACACCCCCGCTTCCTAGAACTTTCCCTGGGAGGTCCTGCATCAGACTGGTTGGCCACAGCAAATGCTGCTGCGCTAGCAAACAGGGGTGAGCTCATCCCCTGGGGTGGTGTGGCAGGATGGTGGTGGTAGCCTGGGCCTCGGCTGCCATCTGAAATCATGGATGAAAATAGCTCGCCTGCGGTCTATTGATACCCAATACTCTATCATCAGATTGGGGAAGTCAATTAAAAGTGTCTGGTTTCCCTCCCCGAGGGCCTGGGAATTGCACAAATGCCAGAGACTAGTGGCCAAGGGGAAGAGGGCTGTAACCCTCCTTATTCAACACCAGAGCCAGAGGCCACACCTAGCTGGTCTGCAGGAAGCATCAGGCAGCTCCCAGGGACTGGCAAAGAGGGACCAGCTCTCCAGTCTGAAGAAAGGCTCAGACTCAGGTTGCATGAACATCTGGCCCTCCTGGAAGATGCACAGGAAACAGCTCCGGATGGGAGGGCCCTGGGACCGCCCTGGAACTTCCTCTGGCCAGTGGAGCTGAGGCCAGGAGACCAGGCTGGTATGAGATGGGAGCCACTGTGGCTGATTCCAAATGGGACCTCAGGGATCCTGGTTAATGTTCAGACCAGGGCAGAGGTATGAGTGTCCAGGGGACTGCAATCTCCTCTCCTGTCACCCATGAAACACAGAAATGTGGACCTCCTTTTCTCCAACTAGATGCTGACCTGGGCCAGCCAACACGAGACAGAAGTCAGGCTTGCCAAGCCCTATTCTGACTGAAGTCAAGCCATGCGCCTTCCCCAAGACAGTTTGGCCTCTGTGGGTTATAGGTTGGTAGAGTTCTGTCTCATTACCCAGCCAACTCCGCTTCCACCTTTTTCCTCCATTCCGCTTCCTCTTTTCAAGCCCCCAGGTTCCTACTTTCCTTGAGTGGATGGTGAAAACTGTGATACCATGCTGGACCAGCAGTAGTCCAAGTTGAAGATCCAACATCTGAATCACCTGTGAGGGCTTCTTAAAAATAGAGTGTTAGGTCCCTTCCCCAGAGTTTCTCACTCACTAGGTCTGAGATGGATCTAAAGAACATGCATATTGAATGAATTCCTGAGTGATGCTATTGGTCCAGGGACCACACTTTGGGAAATGCAGTTAATGACCAGATGAGGAAGGGGGCAACCTTAGCTGACACAACCAGGGAAGACCTCCCTGAGGAGGTGACATTGACCTGGAACTTGAAGGATAAGGAAGAGCCAGATGTGCAAAGGTATGTTGTTCAGTCACTCAGTTTTGTCCCACTTTTTGTGACCCCATGGACTGCAGCATGCCAGGCTTCCCTGTCCTTCACCATGTCCCGAAGTTTATTCAAATTCATGTCCATTGAGTTGGTGATGCCATCTAACCATCTCATCTTCTGCTGCCCTCTTCTCCTTTTGCCTTCAATCTTTCCTAGCATCAGGGTCTTTTCCAATGACTTGGCTCTTCGCATCAGGTGGCCAAATATTGGAACTTCAGTTTCAGCATCAGTCCTTCCAGTGAATATTTAAGTTAATTTCCTTTAGGATTGAGTGGTTTGATCTCCTTGCAGTCCAAGGAACTCTCAAGAGTCTTCTTCAGCACTACAATTCAAAGGCATCAATTCTTCATGTTCAGTCTTCTTTATGATTCAACTCTCATATCTGTACATGACTACTGGAAAAACCATAACTGACTATATGAACCTTTGTAGGCAAAGTACTATCTTTGCTTTTTAATATACTGTCTAGGTTTGTCATAGCTTTTCTTCCAAGGAGCAAGCGTCTTTTAATTTCATAGCTGCAGTCACCATCCGCAGTGATTTTAGAACCCAGGAATAAAAAATCGGTCACTGCCTCCACTTTTTCCCCTTCTATTTACCAAGAGGTGATGGGACCGGATGCCATGATCTTAGTTTTTTGAATGTTGAGTTTTAAGCCAGCTTTTTAACTCTCCTCTTTCATCCTCATCAAGAGGCTCTTTAGTTCCTCTTCACTTTCAGCCTTTCTGCAAAGGTCTAGGGGTTTCTAAACTCTTCTGTGCCACAGGCGCTGGGACAGTATGGTGAAGCCGATGGACCCCTTCCCCAAACGACGCTTTTAAACACATAAAACAATATACACAGGGTTACACAGGAAAACAATTAAACTGAAATTGACCTCAATCCATAGACTCTCCTGGTTAAGAACCCCTAAGGAAGGAGTGTTTGGGGTGAAGAGGGAACAGCAAGTTCAAAGACCCTGCGGTGTAAATGAACTTGGCAGGTTGAAGCCCAGGTTCAGTCTCTTGACTGAACATAGGGGTCCAGAGGAGTAAACCCAGGGGCCTGGAGTTGTGGGGGCGGGAGTGGAGGTGTGGGGATGTGGTAGGTTTTCATCCATATTCCCCCCTATGCTGGAAGACATCAGGGCTTAAAACAGGGTGGTGATCAGATTCATGTTCTAAAAGATCACTTTGGCTGCTGGATGGAGGTTGGTATGTCAGGGGGACAAGATAGAAGGCAGGAGACCCATGAACACTGTTGCCAGCCCCCAGGTAACGCACAGAGAGGGGATTGGGTGGGTGGCGGGGGTGTATGGGGGGACAGCTTGGGGAGTCAAGGAGGATTTGGGAGGCACACTTGAGTAACGTGCTTGTGTGTTGGCCACAGGGCAGAGGGAAGGCAGGACAGGGAGTTGGGGTTTGAGCCTAGTGCTGACTGTTCGTAATTGACCATGCGATCTTAGACCAGTTGCTTCCCCTCCCCTTCCTCAGGCCCTAGCGGGGAAGGGGAAGGATGGACTAAACTCTAGTGCTAGTCTATAAGCGTTTAGCGCAGGATTGGCGAACCCTCCGGCTAAGAAGTGCTGTTTGCCCGGGGAGGGTGATGCCCGCGGTGGCGGCGCCCCTGTGGCTGCCCAGCCTGGCCTGCGGGCTGCTCTACGGGTGGAGGGGGCGGCGCGGCGGCGGGGAAGGCGGCAGCCAGGTGGCGGAGCGACGAGGCGGCGAGGCGCCTCCGTCTGGCTGCCAGCGGCGGCTCGCGCGGTTCAGCAGCGCCCGCCCAGGGCAGCGAGGCGTCGAGGGAGGCTCCCGCGGCCGCGCGGGGGCGAGACTAGCGCCCTCCTCCTCCGTCTCTGCCGCCGCCGCCTCCTTCTACTCTTCCTCCTGCTCCTCTGGGCAGAGCCTTTGGAAAAAAGGGACGGGCAGAGGGGCAGACGGCAGTTGGCCGGCTCCGCGCCGCCCACCCGGGCAGCGAGCACTCAAGAGGAAAAACTACCACTTCTCAGCCCTGGCTCCCACCCACCCCCATCCCTCCTCGCTAGGTCCCGGGCCCCATGCCTGGAGGAGGGGGCTCCACCGCTCGCTAGAAGCCTGAAAGGGAAATGTTCCTCCAATTTCACTGCCACAGCCCATCATTTCCTCTCTTAGATCTTTGAATTGCAGTCTGGAGACTGCTTCTGGGAGGCTTGGTCATTTAGTCAATCAACAAACTTTATTGAAAAACCAATCCTTGCTGGCCCAAAGCTGGGCTCTGCTTGCTACACGTATTAAGATCCAGGCACTGCCCTGGAAGAGCACCAGTCTAACGGTGAAGACAGAAATGCGTGCTAACATGAATTGAGCACCTATTTATTGTTTGCCAGGTTTTAAAGGTAGGTGGTATTATGCTCATTTACAGATAAGAAGACAGATATCAACTGTACAGTATAGACTAAGATAATAGATGGGTAAAATTACATCTACAACACAGTATATAACCCCAAAGAAGTGAATCTCTTAGGATATACAGACCTCACTTACAAAACCCACTGGAGTGGCTACATTTAAAAAGACTGAAACTTCAAAAAAAAAAGACTGAAAGTATCAAGCATTGTCAAGGGTGAGGAGCAACTTGAATTTTCAAACGCCATTGGTAGGAGTGTCAGTTGGAACAAACATTTTAGAAAATGCTTGGCGGTGTCCATTAAAGCTAAACCTGATGCAGCAATTCCACTCCCAGCTGCACTTGGCACTTATGTCCACCCAAAAGCATGTTCAAGAATGTTTCTAGAAGTTTTATTCACAGGATTTCACTGGTGGTCCAGGGGTTGGGAATCCATCTTGCCGTGTAGGGGACTTGGGTTCTATCCGTGGTCAGGGAGCTGGGGTCCCACATGCCTCAGAGCACCTAGGCCCCTGAGTCACAACTAGAGAATCCGTGTACTGAAGTGAAGGATCCTGTGTGCTGCAACTAAGACCTGAAACAGCCAAATAAATAAATAGAAGCTTTATTCATATACAATAGCTCCAAATTGGAAATAACCTAAATGTCCAGCAATAAGAAAAAGGGTGAATTCAGTGTGGTTTAGGCACATGATGGAATATTATGCAGCACTAAAAAGAATGACCTAATGTTGCAGATAGCAACACAGATGGATCTCACAGATAATAGTTGGTGAAAAAGTGCATACAGTTTAATTCCATTTACATGAAGTTTCAGGGCTAATTTAAGGTGATAAAGGTCAGAATAGTGGCTACCTTAAGAGGTTACTGACTAGAAGAACACAAGGAACTTTGTGAATGCTGGACATGCTCTAAATCTTGATCTGGGCAATGGTTACACCAGTGTAAACACGTGCAGAAACTAACCAAGTTCCACACTAAATATCTGTGCACTTTACTTTTTAGAAGTTATTGTTGTTCAGTCACTCAGTCGTGTCTGACTCTTTGCAACCGCATGGACTGCAGCACGACAGACTTCCCTGTCCTTCACTATCTCCCAGAGCTTGCTCAAACTCATGTCCATTGGATCGGTGATGCCATCCAACCATCTTGTCCTCTGTCGTCCCCTTCTCCTCCTGCCCTCAATCTTTCCCAGCTTCATGGTCTTTTCCAGTGTGCTGACTCTTCTCATCAGGTGGCCAAAGTATTGTAGCTTCAGCTTCAGCATCAGTCCTTCCAATGAATATTCAGGACTGATTTCCTTTAGGATTGACCAGTTGGATCTCCTTGCAGTCCAAGGGACTCTCAAGAGTCTTCTCCAACACCACAGTTCAAAATCATCAATTCTTTGTCGCTCAGCCTTCTTTATGGTCCAACTCTTATATCCATATATGACTACTGAAAAAATCATAGCTTTGACTATATGGACCTTTGTTGGCAAAGTAATGTCTCTGCTTTTTAATATGCTGTCATATCTCAATACAAACAAAGCAAAACAAAGAACTCCTGCCTATCAGTAAGGAAAAACTAGGAAGTACAAAGTTTGATAGGCAAAGAATGCAAACTGGTAATTCACAGAATAAGAAATCCTAAGAGCTAACAAGTAATTGAAAAGATGCTCTGGAATTCCCTGGCAGTCCAGTGGCTAAGACTCCGCCTTCCAATGCAGAGGGTAAAGTTCGATTCCTGGCTAGGGAGCTAATATCTCACATGCCTTGCAGTCAAAAAATCAAAACATAGAGCAGAAGCAATATTGTAGCAAATTCAATAAAATCTTTTTAAAAAGATCCATATTAAAAAATCATAAAAAGA
This sequence comes from Muntiacus reevesi, assembly GCF_963930625.1. Lineage (NCBI taxonomy): Eukaryota > Metazoa > Chordata > Mammalia > Artiodactyla > Cervidae > Muntiacus > Muntiacus reevesi. The sequence continues at coordinate 18,681,580 of NC_089263.1, read as the reverse complement.
AGAAAAGATGCTCAATCTCATTAGTAATAAGATGAATATACATTGAAACATGATATCACTTGACACCCATCAGAATGGCAAAGATCAGCAAAGCAAACGGGTATTCAGCCCTGGCTAGGATGTGGAGAGATGGGGGCTGGAGCACTGCTAAAGGGCAGGCAGGTAACTAGTTGGCTCAGGTGGTGAGAAAATAGTCAAGTCAGCAGAGCTGAGTGATATAAAGTAAGTGCACACCTTGGGACCCAGAGATCCAACTCAGTGCTTGTACAGATCAGCAAGGGGACTGGAAGGATGACATGTTTCCAGTGGCACCATTTATGGGAGGGCGGGATTGGGCGCAACCTTGGAGTTGATCAAAGGGAGGGATAGGGATCTCCCTGGTGGTCTAGTAGGTAAGACTCTGAGCTCCCAATGCAGAGGAGCTGAGTTTGATCCCTGATTGGGGAACTAGAGACCGCATACCACAACTGAGAGCCCGAATGAAGCAATGAAGATTGGTGTGCTGCTTCTAAGACCCAGTGCAGCCAAATAAATATTTCTTTTAAAGGGAAGGATAAGTAAAGTGATGGGGACACACTATGAATGCTGCATAGTAATTAGAAATAACAAACTTCTAATTGCAGAGTATGCATAGTGGAGCTCCCAAAATAAGATCAAGTGAAAAGGTAAGAAACAACTAGATTTACAGCAAGGTATGTAAGGTAACCCCCCACCGCCCACCACATACACAACAGCTCTGCTCATTTTATGAGAATTTGTTCATAGTTAAGGGACTATGTTAAATATCAGAGTGGGTGCTTAAAGGAGAGGGAGAGTAAAGGTTGGGAATGAAGAAGAAAAATAAAATATGACCCAGTCATTATACTTCGAGAGAGAAATGAAAGTATATGTTTATACAAAGTTTTCTACATACATGTTCACATTATTTGTAATAGCCCCAAATTGGGAACCACTCCAATGTCCATCAACAGATAAATGGTTAAGCAAATTGTACTATAACTGTACAATAGGCTGCTTCTCAGCAATTAAAGAGGAAAAACCATGATACACAAAACAGTATGGGTGGCTTACAAAATAATTATGCAGAATGAAAGAGTCCAGACAGTATGATTCCATTTATATACATTTCTAGGAAACACAAACTAATCTGTAGTGACAGGAAGCAGATGAGTGGTTGCCCCCAGAGTGGGGGATAGAAGGAGGGGGGTGGTGGGGGGAGAGATGACCAGAGGGCATGGCGGTGATGGATTTGTTCACTACCTGGGTTATGGTGATGGGTTCTTCAAGTGTATGAACATGCCAAAACTCATCAAATCGCACACTTTAAATATTCTATGTCAATTAAAGCTATAAAAAGAAATAAGAAAGGGCTTTGCACTAACTAATGGTGATCATATATTTTGAGCTAAAGGATATCATTAACCAACTTGCTGTGCTTCAAATTAAAAGCTAAAAACAACAACAAATGCAAATAAGTTTAAAAAAAAAGAAAAGAAAAGCTTAGTTGGTTGAATTGGCCCAGGCCTAACAGCTGGGATGCTGACTCCAAGACTGTAACCATTAGTCTCTGTGGCTCAGGGCTTACACTAGTTCAAGGTGCTCTATAAGCAACTGTATTGGTGGGGAAAGTAGAGGCAACCACATTCACCCAACCTTTAGGGGTCATCTCTGGGAAGGAACCCAGGTACTCAGAGATGGGGTGCAAGGCCATGACCTCTAGGCCCTCCCCATCTAGTCAGAGAGAGATTCTTAGACAAATGGTCTCAATGCTGAGTGAAGTCAGGGAAAGCTTCCTGTAAGAGGTGATGCTTGAGTTCCAATAACTGCTTGGCCCGGAGTCAGCACTCACCAAATATTATCTATTTGTTTTTTACTATTCCCCATGATTTTAGAGAGAGTAGAGTGGAGAGGAAGATGGCATTCCAGACAGAGGGAAGTACACCATCCAGGGCAGGTAAGCATGTTGGGGATTCATAGATGATTTGGTTTGGCTGTGACTGGGCAGTGGGGCAAAGTACCAGAGAAGTCTTCTTGGGGCTGGTTGACATCCCTCTGAAAGCAAGCCCCCACTTGGACATGGGGGCATGGGATAGTTCAGGGTGGGTGTGATGGAGGGATCAATGAGCATTCAGTTGTTCCCCCAGCTATGCAGTTCGGCCTGGAGTTTTGCACGACTGACCAGGAATCTCAAGAGTAATCTTGGCGGCTGCCCGGAGCCTTGCCCGGTGCCGTCTAATCTGCAGATGGCTTTAGTCCATCCAGAAGTGGTGTCTTCACTGAGTCCCTCACTTTCCTGACACTTAGTAGAAAATCAACAAGCCTTGGGTCCTGTCTCCTTCCTTTCTCCAAATTCTTGCAGACTGTGCCCAATACATACCCAGGAGGCCACTTGACCAAACAAGGACTTGACCAGAAAGTAGGAAGACAGGCCTGGGCTGGGCCAGATGGATCTGAGTCTAGAAAATGTTAGTCGCTCAGAGGTATCCAACTCTTTGTGACCCCATGGACTGTAGCCTGCCAGGCTTCTCTGTCCATGGGATTCTCCAGACAAGACTACTGGAGTGAGTAACCATTCGCTTCTCCAGGAGATCTTCCTTACCCAGGGTTTAAACCTGCATCTCCTGTATTGCAGGCAAATTCTTTACCGTCTGAGCCACCAGGGAAGCCTGGCTAGTCTAGAAAGGGTCAGGCAAAGGCTATGGGGACCAGTAGCCTTTCAGCCGGGTGGAGAGAGGGAGGGCCGCTTTTGATTCTCTGCCGTGAAAAAGCCCCATTGTGGGGTCTTCAGGGGAGAATATATTTATTTTGTTTCCTGAGCTGTGTGAACAGGGCACTGTGCTGCCTGGGTTGAGAGGCTTCTGTGTGGCTGGGGAGGGATCACACCCCCCTCCTGGGTGGTGTGCTATGAAAAGGCTTCATTCAGCCGGGCCTGGCGGCCCACCGGCAGCCCAGGCTCCTGGGCTGTCCCTGGGGGCGGCCTGGCTTCCCTCCCTCTCTCCCTGAGGTACGGGCTTGGGGCTGGGTGTGGGTGTGGAGGCCGCCAGGTCAGGCCCAGTCCCCGCGGGGCCCCGTCACCCTCAGGTTCGGTCCCTCAACTGCACACCTCGGTGGGGAGCTGACCGAAGGAGAGGGAGGACACAAGAGCCGTTTGGTCCCTGTCTCGACTTGAGATGTAACTCACGTTGAGAGAAGTTTCACACATGCAGTCATAGAGAACTGCTGAGGCCGACCTTCACCAAACAACTTTAAATCCTTGTTCATTGCTAGGCCATGTTGCCAAGTTGGGGGTTGGGGGGGGCGAGCTCTGAATGTTTGCATAATTTCTATGATTATTTTGTGAATAGCACAATTATGTTGCATTATTTTGGGGTGTGTGTGTGTGTGTGTGTGTGTGTGTGTGTGTGTGTGTGTGTGTGTGAAGAGTGTTAATTTGTTCACAGGAAATGCTTTAAACACACCTCAATTTTTGGAGCCCTGTTTGGCATCTTTCTATTTTTTGGTACACTGGTAGACTCAGTCCCTGGAAGTGGATCAAGATCGTCTGGACCTCTGAGGGCCCTTGGCAGAGACAGCCTGCCTCCTGAGCACGTCTGGATGCGAGGGGTGAGGTGAGCGGGCAGGATGCCCGAGTCCTGGGCAGCCATGGGAGCCGTGGGTGGAAGGATTGCCTCCTGGCCAGCCGTCCCTGTGAGCGGGCAGAGAGGCCAGGGAGGGGTCCTTCTGCGAAACTGACTGGCTTCCCAGGTGATCAGGCTCCTGGCGGCGAAGATGAAGTTCAAATCCTTGTGGGGCCGTTCTCTATCTGCCTCTTCTACTGTGCTAGGCTCCCAGGCCAAGCATGGGCTCTCTCTCACTGGACGTGCTCCCCACCCCGCTCAGACCCCCACCCCAGTTCTCTACTGCCGTTCTGGGCTCACACCACCCACCTGGCTCCACCAGCAGAAGCCATCTTACTCAAAGTTTAAGGAGGAAAGCCCAGAACCCCCAGCTGCCGTGGGGTCTATCTCAGTGAGTGGGTGGCTCGCTGTGACTATCCTGCCTGTCACACTGGCCCTCTGTCTTCTAGTTCCAGCTCTGTCTCTGCCTCACTGAATGACCGTGGGAGGTCACTGAGCCTTGGTCTTCTCATCTGCACAGGGGAAGGACTGCATTGATTGGTTGCTGAGGGCCCTCAAAGCTCCAATTTTCTGTCAGTCTGGAAATCTGGATGCAGGTATACTGCAATCAGACTGGAAATATCTTTACACGAGTACATGGGAGGTTATGCCTGGATGCTAGCCATTCTGCGTGCTGCAACACTCCCCAAAGGGGGTTGGTTTCTCCTGGACATTTGCCTCCACATTAAAGATGTTTGACTGGGGCTTCCCCGGTGACTCAGTGGATAAGAATCCAGCTGCCAGTGCAGGAGACATGAGTTCGATTCCTGATCCAGGAAGATCCCACATGCTGCAGAGCAGGTAAGCCCATGCACCACAACTATTGAGCCTGTATTTTAGAGCCCGGAAACCACAAATGGGAAGCCCGTGCACCACAACTAGAGAGTAGCCTGTGCTTGCTGTAAGTAGAGAAAAATCCTTGCAGCAACGAAGACCCAGCACAGCCAAAAATAAATAAATAAAATGAAATTATAAACAAAGATGTTTAACCAGTATACAGCCCCCCTCATCCCTCCCTCTCTTTGCAGACAGTCTTAGAGCAGGGCTGGATGCTGGTGTTAGGAGCGGAAGTTGGGGAGTAAGGCAATGGGGCTAAGGAGGGAGGGAGTTGGGAGTGGGCTGCACTGGAGGAGTGACTGCTCAGCCCTGGGGAGCCCTGAACTCTCAACTGCCTATTCTGAAACAGGGTCTGGTTTCAGGTTATGGGCCATTGAGCCCCTGGAGAGGTTCCCTTCCCAGAGGAGCAAGAGGGCCATTTGCTCTCCAGCAAGACTTCCTGATAGGGAGGCATCTCAGTGGCCCTGCACATGCTCTCAGTCTTGGACTTGTACTCAAGGGTGAAAAGAAGGTGAGGGAAGCATCTGGCTGGGCATGGCTCAAATGCCTGAGAGATGCATATACCAGCAATTCTAGCTGAGATGTGACACTCTGAACTTGCAGGAGAGGGATCTGGCTTATCTGACACACGACGTAGTCATCCCAGAGAAAGCTGGGATGTTCTCAAAGGATGAAGGATGAATTCACAGATAGATGGATGGATAAAATTAAGCTTATCTGAGAGAGAAATCTCTAATGACTTTATGTAGTTGACTCATTTATTTAAGAGAGAAAAACTGAATTTCATCTCAATGTTTTGAGCCTGATGGACTAAGAGAATGAGTCTGAAAAGGAGGGCTGCTGGTCAGGGTTGTGGAAAAGAGATGAATGTTCAGCTTGCAGAATGGGGATCAGGCAAGGATGACTTGATCAGAGATCTGTTGGGTTTGAAGCAGCAGAACAGGAGCCAAGTGGGACAAGGGGTTCTTGTCAAGGTGGGGATGTAGATTTGGAAACTTCATACACAGAGATGATAGCTGACAGTCTGTGAATGAGTCAGTCCTCAAAAGAGAGACATTATGGCAAAATATGAAGAATAGGGATCTTAAAGCTTGAATTAATATCCTTTGGTTTATAAATGGGCAAACTGGGCTCCAGAATTTGCCATTCATTCACCTAGCAATCCATCCATCCAACCATCCATCCACTAAACAAATATATTTATCCAGAAGTTATAATGTACAAGGTAATATTCCTGATAATGTTCATGGTTAAGGGCCTGACAAGGGATAGTGTCAGCAAGTGGGCAGTGGAGAGAGAAGGATATGGGAACCAAGGAAGGAGGATGTTCAGGAAAGCCAATAGCATCCTATCTCATGGAGCTCAAAGAGCAGGAAAGTTAAAGAAAACAAGTTGGATTTGCTCTCTGATGGATCCTGGGAGAGAGTTTTGGTAAACTGTTGGCAAGGAGGAGTCATGAATGAAGGAGTTAAGGAGAGACTGTCTATGCTTCTGGAAGATGGACAGAAATGATGTTTATCTTCTGCATCATGCTTTTCAGTGGTAAAGCACTACATCTGTGCAACCAGCATATTAATCAATTACAGATGTATTGTCTGCAATGTCTAAATATGGTTCCATCAGGACAAGTTTCCCTGATATAGAGCAGGTGCTCTATTGCCTACCATCAGTCATTTATTAGTGAAAGCATGTGCTTTGGGAAAAGCCCTGTGCCAGACAGCGAAGACCTGGTTTTGAGTCCTGGCTTTGATGTCTGTCAACCAACCAGATTACGTTGGCCAGATCATTCAATAAGAGCTTTTTATCCGTACACAAATGAAGTTACTTCCTACCCCTTATCTGGTATTGCTGTTCACTTTGGACTCTCCGCAAATATATTACTTGCAAATTGTGGCTGCTAAATAAATACATTTGTTGTGTCGATGGATGAAAGGATGGATGGCTAGGTGGATGAGCTACAAATTCTGGAGCTCAGTTTGCACATCTGTAAACCTAGGGACATCAATTCAAGCTTTCTGAGAGTCCTTCCATCTCCAATCATCTATGATCTTCTATGACTAAGCTTTTAATTAAAATCACAAGCAGAATTCTTCCAAAGTTGTTTAGAGCTAAGACACCTGGACCAATTAAGCTTCTATAGATTATCCCAGTGAATCTCCTTGAGGTTAGAGACTGGACCATCTATTATCATGGCTCCAAAACCTTTCTTCTATGATCAGAGATAAAATTTTAAAAGGTTGATACTAAGCATTCACTGAAGGGAAAAGGAATCACTTCCAAGTATACTCTGATTCTCTAGAGACACTTAAGGATGCATAGCATATGGTTGGGGCTTCCCTGGTGGCTCAGACGGTAAAGAATCTGTCTGTAATGTGGGAGACCTGGGTTCGATCCACGGGTTGGGAATATTCCCCTGTAGGAGGGCATAGCAACTCACTCCAGTATTCTTGCCTGGAGAATCTACATGGATTCTTGGGTAGGCCACAGTCCGTGAGGTTGCAAAGAATTGGACACAACTGAGCACGTGGTTCTCATGGTAGACAACATGCCACAGTGTTTGCCAGCAACTCAAAGATGTCCTTGATGGCAGGACATGTCCCTGTAGCTCGTTTCTGGTGAGCCACCCCTATGTGGCTTGGCATTTTCAGGTTTGAGCTTGTTTTTTCCCTGATAGCTCAGTTGGTAAAGAATCTACCAGCAATGCAGGAGACCTTGGTTTGATTCCTGGGTCAGGAAGATCCACTGGAGAAGGGATAGGCTATCCATGTCAGTATTCTTGGGCTTCCCTTGTGGCTCAGCTGGTAAAGAATCCACCTGCAATGTGGGAGACCTGGGTTTGATCCCTGTGTTGGAAAGATCCCTGGAGAAGGGAAAGGGCACCCACTCCAGTATCCTGGCCTGCAGAATTCCATGAGCTGTATAGTCTGTGGGATCACAAAGAGCCAGACACAACTGAGCGACTTTCACTTTCTACATCCATCAGTCCATCAACTCAGAATCCGGATCATCAGCACAGAATCCCAGTTACAGTGTGAAAGGGAAGCTGACCGTTTGGAAAGCATCCAGAGGCAGGTGGCCAGGAGGGTGAAGGGTCTGGAAATGCCTGAAAATGAGGAGCGATGAAAAGAATGAAGGGTATTCATCCAGAAGAGAAGATGACACAGCACCTGCTGCCAATAGTGCTGTCCAAGCTCATTGGGACTAGAGTTTGTACTTTTTTCTCTGCATGGTCCTCCTGAGAACAAACCTGTGACTGGTGAATGGGAGGAACAGGGAGGCTGATTTCACCTCATTCTAAGAACCTCAGGAGGTTTTTTTTTTTTCAGCCAAGTTATAAGAATATAGAATTGACTGCCCAGGGAAGCAAAGAGTAGGCTGACAATTGCCAAGGATGGAGGAACACAGATTGCCGTAAGCTGGGTAGTTACACCAGGTGACTTCTCAGACTTCTTTCAGTGTGGAGGTTCTAGGATCCCAAAGAATTTCGAAGTGGAGTAAGGAGAAAGCTCTTTGCTTTGTCGATTTAGAAATTGTCTGCTGGTCTTAACTGTGGTTCATCTCATACCTGCTGATCTTCCCTAAACACATTTCTCTACTCAGTGGTTTGGGTCTCCCAGCTGAAATGATTATAAACCTCTTTTCTCTCTCTCTTTCCTTATTAAAGGATTTTTTTGGGGGGGATCTTTTTCTTTTCCAAATAAAGAACTTAGGAAGTCTCAGGAAGACTGGACCTATGTGGAGAAATTCCATAAGAAATAATTAACCAAACAAACAAACAATAAACCTCCAAGCCAAAATTATATGACAGTGAAGTGCACACCTCCTAAATTCAGGTTGTCCGGACTGTCCAGAGCACAGAACTTTTGTCTGTCTTCAATATCTGATGGATTTGCCTGACCCAAGATTGGACTTCTTAAGTTTGATTCTGAGCATGGGTAGGTGGGAAACCCTCTGAAGCTCACATCTCCTGAAGATGGATAGAGAGGGAGAAACTTGGTTTCCATGGCAATGAGGGGTCCCAATCATAAGCAACCATTTTTTCTACCTGGAGTCAAGTCTTCGAAAAGTGACTCAGCCTGAGGTTTGCACATTGGGGACCTCTTATCTGGTGGTTGGTGATGTCAGTGGTGAGATTTTCATGGAATTATTCAGAGTATGGCCCGCAAAACAGAAATTAACCTATCAGCTGCAGGGCCTAAAATAAAAACTGATTCGCAACCACTTTGTGACAACACCATTGCTAACCAGACGTAGCCTTTGGCTCCCAGATCCAGGGTTCAGTTGGAATTTTTTTCACAGTAGCATAAACTCTCAGAGCCAGCATGGCTCTTCGGGATTGTCCAACCCCCTCATTTTACAGATGAGGTTTCGTTTGAAGCTAAGTTCCAAGCAGGATTTGCATCCAACAGGAAATCATTAACATTTTCCAGAAGCCGCCCTTGCGTCTCTGGTGAAGGCTGCTTTAGCACAAAAGTCCGTGTCTTGTTTCAATTAGCTTGCATGCTCTGGGCACAATTACTGGAAAATGAGGAGCAGGGCAGAGGAAGTGACGTCACTGGAGACCCCGGTAAGAGCCTGGTGATGTTTTGACAGTCACTGAGGCCCTCACTAATGTGATTGGTGATGGAGACAGGAGTGAGGCTGCTGTTCCTGGAGAAGCTGGTTCTAGGTGGCAGCTACTGGTCCTCAGGGGCCATTATGGGAGCGGCACCTGAGTGTCAGGCCTCAGGTAGGGGTGGGAGCGTGTCCACGTGCTGAGTACCAGATACAAGAGCGCCACCTACTGTCTGAGGAGATCAAGTGGCCCTCTGCCTCCACTGTGGGCAAAGAAGCTGTAAAATATGCTGGGCGGCTTCTCCAGGGCTCTGAACTGTTTGAGGAGGACCATTTTCTCCAGCTGTTGTCCCCAACACCCTCCCCCTCCGCCAACGTTGGTTCCTCCACCTGCTGCATCTCGCAGGGGAGCTAGGTTCCACCACGCTGACCGGGGTCACAGAGGATGGGCTCCAGTTCCCTGGGTCATGGGCTTTCTATGGACTCACAGAAGCCTCTGCCTCATGGGTTTCTCTTCTGAGCATATGTGTGTGTGTGTGTGTGTGTGTGTGTGTGTGTGTGTGTGTGTGTGTGTGTGGTGTGTCTTGGGGAAGGGAGGGTAGAATGAGGGAGTTGGTGCTGTTGTGCTGACAATGCAAGTCCTGTTCTGCAGCCCAGAGGAAAAAATTAGTACAAACTAGAAGAAAGAAAATTTTGGTGTTTCCAAGAATACTTAAATAATGCTGCTATTCTGGCCCTGAGATTGTTGGTTTGTTTGAGTAATATCTCTGGCCTGAGTCCTTAACACCACTCTGGCTCCCAGAGGCCAGGCTGGCTCTGTCACATCTGTAAGGATTTCCTCAGAATGTGCGATACTCAGAGGGACTCCGTGGTGACACAAAGGAGCCAAACACTGGGCCATAAGGAGAGATGGTGAAGATGGCATGTCACTGTCCAGGGACACCTCTTGGGGCTCACAATTCATAGCATTTCAGACGTGTTAAGGCTTTCATGGGGCTTCTTCAGTTCCACTCCAGGCCTCTCCTCCATGGGGAAGGTTGGCTCCATGCCTGCATCCCTTCTGGGTCAGAAGACACCTATTGGACTGCCTCAGGGACACTGGTACCCTAGAATTCCCCCCAAGTCGTCTCCACTCTGTTCCCCCCAGCCCCGCCACAATCCCAGGTGCATCCTCAGGGCTGTCTCCTCCAAGGAGTCCAGCAGGTGCCTCCTCTTTCAGCTTTTGCCTTTATAAAGGGGCTGATCATCCATCCATCCCCACCCACTCCCTGGGATGCCCTGAAAGCCTCCATTCAGCATCAGACACAGCATCCTTGTTCATTTCCAATCCCTTGGTTCCCAGCTTGGAAGCTGCTAACCAGTCTCCCAGGCCAGGAAAATCCTGCTCAGGTAGGACTGCTCCTAGATCTTTCCAGACCTCCACCTGGATGGCAGCTTTGGAGCTTAAGAGCCAAACATGTTAATTTATTCTATGGTTCCTCCATAATCCTCTACCTTGGAGTCATGCTGGATTGGGGTCTCCCTTCCCCAATGTGCAAGAGTTACATGTTAAGGTAAAACTTGGGGGAGGGGATTCAGAACAGTCCCTACTTCCCATGTCATCTTGTCCCCACAGCCTTGCTCTCACCCCATGGCTCCTCCCTCTTCACCCCTGAAGCCACCCTCCTCCGGGTGGGGCCGTGTCGCCTCAGATGGCAGCTCCTTCTAGTGATGGCTGCAAGGAGGAAAGGCCGGGACCCATATGTCTTCAGGTTGCTGTGGAAGGAGGCCGTGGCCTTGAAAGTGTGTTCTGGGTCGCAGAGCCTTGAGCTTTGGTCCTGGGCTCCCACCCATGGGCCCTTTTGACATGTGGGCTATAGAGCAAAGCCTTCAAATCCGCAGCTTTGGCATTGTTATTTGGGTTCCCATTTCCTAGTCATGCAACCTTAGTATGTGAGTGTGCTCAGTTGTGTCTGACTCTTGGCAGCCCCATGGATTGTATCTTACCAGGCCTTTGTCCATGGGATTTTCCAGGCAAGAATACTGGAGTGGGTTGCCATTTCCTTCTCCAGTGCCACCTTTGGGAAGGACTTAATTCCCCCAACCTTAGTTTTCTCATCTGTAAAATGGGGTTAGCAGTACAATCCACAGTCCCTTTTCTGAAACCATGTGGGTCAGATATGCTCCAGGACTCCGAACTTTTCAGCTTCATTTATGTAACATGGTGCATCTATCCTACATGACATAATACCCCATTGGGGTCTGAAACACCTTGTAATCAAACATATTAGTGTTTCTGCAACTGAATTTTGAACATTCACACTACATGAAATAAAGACCATAAATGGTCTGGTTCTGTTCAGTTCAAATTTTGTTACCAAACAATTTTTTTTTTTAATTCTTGTTCAATTTTCAGAACTTTGAAAGGTTGGAGTTGCAGATAAGGGTCAGGCTACCCTGTGTCTCCACAGATAATGGGACGCAGCAGAAAGAGGTGAAGAAGTGTTCATGGTCTGATGCCAGACCCAACCCAGCTGTGAGCTTTGGGATAAGACAAGTCTTGTGAGAAGGTCAAGGGTGATGGGTGAAGGAGAACCATTCGGGGGCAGCTGTGCTGTTACCCGAGTGTCTGAGCCATTGATTCCAACTCCACAGATCCTGAGCCTCAGCCGTCACAGGGCCCTGAGCCTTTCCCTGGCATCTGACTTAATCCCCCTCCAGGGCTGGACCTTTCTCTGGTGGATCCTCAGCGAAGACCCCTGCCATACCGGTGACCAGTAAGACCAGAACGACTACCACATGATCGTCCTCAGGCCCCGGGCTCCCCGACCATTATGGGCTGCTGCCTCCGACAGCTGCAGCTGTTCTCCACCTGCATGGCCTTCTCTCTGGGGGCCAGCGTGGGCACCTGGAAGGGGGCCATAGGTAACTGGTCCATGTTCATCTGGTGCTTCTGCTTCGTCCTGACCCTCCTCATCCTCATAGTTGAGTTATGTGGGCTGGAGGGCCACTTCCCCTTCTCCTGGGACAACTTTCTCATCACCTGCAACTGCTACTCCGCCCTCCTCTGCCTCTCGGCCTCCATCATCTACCCCATCATCTACGTTCAGCTCTTGTCCAACAGCCACGACTGGGACCGCACCATCATCTCCACTGCATTCTCATGCCTCGCCTTTGTGGCTTATGCCATGGATGTGACCTGGACTAGGGCCCAGCCCAACATGATCACAGGCTATATGGCCACTGTGCCAGGCCTGCTTAAGGGGCTGGAGACCATTGTGGCCTGTGTCATCTTTGTCTTCCTCAGCAACACCTCCCTGTACCTGCACCAGCCGGCCCTGGAGTGGTGTGTGGCCGTGTACTCCATTTGCTTCATCTTGTCATCCGTAGCCATCCTGCTGAACCTGGGCAAATGTGACAACAGGCTGTCCATCCCCTTCTCCATTTTCCAGCTTGTGCTGACGCTACTTTCCGTCCTCCTCTACACCACTGCTCTGCTCCTCTGGCCGCTCTACCAGTTCAATGAGGAGTTGGGCAGGCAGCCCCAGCGGTCCAGTGATGTGAACTGCAGCAGTGGACTCCCCACCTCTGTGTGCATCTGGGACCAACAACTGGCTGTGGTTAGTTTGACAGCCATCAACCTGCTGATTTATGTGACTGACCTGGTGTTCTCTGCCCGCCTGAATTTTAACAGCAGCTGAGGTTTTGCCCAAGGGCTCCCAGTTCTTCCCTTGTCTCACCTGAAGTTCATTACCAAGCTCTGATGTCCTCTTTCTGGCTCTCCTCTTTCCCTTCTCACATCCTTCTACATTCATCTCACTCCCTTTCCCATTTCCTTCCCACCTTCTGCTCTGCCTCCTTCCTATTTTCTTTGGTTGCCTATGTCCTGTTTTGCCTTTTTCTTGTTTCTCTCATCTTTTCTACATTTTCTGCTTTTTTCCCCCTTTCTGGTCATCCTTGGTTTTTTCATCTCCTATATCATGACCACCTCTCTCCATTTTCCTTCTTCTGATCCATCAGGACCTGAGACTCCTTCCTTCTCTGCCCACCACCCCCTCCCACCTCCTAAGGTGCTGACTCCACAGCACACAGCCCTCTGTGCAGCTGTCTACACCCTGGGCCTCCGGAGGGGCCTCTTTGCCAAAACGTGTCTGTCCCCCTGGTATATGTGTGATAGGTTTGGGAATGGGGGTGTATAGCTAGGCATTGGGTCCTCTTTCTTTGTGTACAGTGTGTCTCCCACTTAAATAAAATCAGTTAAATAAAACCAGTTAAAATAAAAAATCTCTGGAGGTCAGTAATTTCCAGCGGGTGGGACTCTTGAAGCAGAGACCCTGGGTCTCTGGGCCCAGCTGGTGGTTGGCCTCGTCTGACATTGGCTCCAGAATTTTTCCAAGCTTACTGAAAATGCACTGCCTGCAGAGGCCATCTTAAAGGAAGCAAAGACTGAATGCTTCCCTATCCCAACTACTCTCTGGGGAATCAAAGTAGGAGCTGGTGAAGAACCCCAGAGTCTTGAAGACTCCTGTCTGCAGTATTGGTGAGGGGCAATGACGTGGCCTCCCTGCCTCAGTGATCAAAAGAGCAGGTCCTGTCTCTGCAGTGAGAAGAACATTGCCCTGCCAGCCTTAAAGCTGATGTCAGCCTGCCTGGGATTTTTTGTTTTCTTTTTCTGGTCAGGAGGACAAAATTGACTGAATGGACCTGTTCTTAAAGGTGAAATTTCTTTTCTGTTTTTCTGGGGAAGGTGGGTTGACTGAGTGGGGATTTTAACTGCTGTAGTCAAATGAATTGCAGTACTTGTGTGTGTGTGCACACACGCGTGTCAGTGGCTTTTTGCCACTGCTTTCTGCTTTTCTGAGACTCAGGCATAAAGTGACCTATATAAATGTAGAAAAAAAATATGTATGGTTTCTTTTAATTACCTGGAGTTTCCAATCCCCATCAGCCCCTGCTGTCAACCATAGAGAGAAATCTTGTCCTTTCGTCCACATCCACAATGTTCTTTTTTTTAAAACCTCAAAGATAAAATAAACAGAATGAAAATGAAACCAACAAAATCCACAGGTCCTAATTGCCCAAATTTGACTAGAAATCAGAAAGAGCCTAGGTCTTAAAGGGACCCGGTTAGCCCTTGGATGCCTGTCTTTAAAGGTGTGTGGTTTGTGCATACTGACTGTGTGTGGTTGTGTGTGTGTGTGTGTGTGTGTGTGTGTGTGTGTGAGTGGGCAGGCATACATTAAGACCAGCAACCCTTTAAATAACTGACAAAGTCATCTCAAGCCTTCTTCCTTACCTGTTCTCAGCCACAAAGGCTCAGAGTCCAGCATCCTAGAGTCACCAGGGCCAGAGGGGCCAGGCAAGCAGAGCTGTGGGGGAGGGGAGGGGAAGGACCCCCACTGCTGCCCCTCACCCCTGTACTGGGATGAAGCATGTGATCTTCACCCAGAGGCAGGTGGGGTGGAGGGGGAGGGCTCCCAGGAGGTGGTCCTCGTGGCAGGAAAATCTTAAGAAGCAGTACAATAAAATTCGTATTTGAAGACAAGAAAAATTTATTTGGCCAAATACACCTAAAGTTGGGTTAAAAAGTGAAACATATTTCTTTTTTGCAGGACTTCTTAGGACTAAAAGAGATCTATGGCAGTAAGTGAATCCCAGACTTATGTGATCAGGGAACTGTTTTTTCCCATGGAATATCATGGACAATATTCAATGGGATACTCTTTGGGAACCATCAGTCACATCCCCCTCCCCCAAGACTGGTTCAACAGCTTGACTGGAAAGGCTCTAACAACATCACCTCCCACAGTGGGCCATCTTATTTTGCAGCAGCTTTCATTCCTTAGGGAGTGCAAAGTCCACTTGCCTTGCTCTCTGAACTTGCACAGAGAATTTCAATCTCTGCTCAGCTGTAGAGTTCTTTGAAAAGTCCTCAAGAGTCCTTGGCTCTCCTCTGCTCACTTACTCTAGACAGAATGTCTTTGCATTGATTCAGGTGCTTGTTCAGGGCAGGAATTGGGTTTTGCTGTGGGATCTGCAGTGCCTGGCACACAGTGAACATACAGTAAATAGTTGTTTAGAAGAGAAAGGCATAGAGCCTCCCTGGATGGCTCACACAACCACAATAGTGCCTCCATCTCCAGAGCTTCCACATTCCTGGCTGCTTCGTTGTCAAGCCACAGGCTTTCCCAGGGTTTATTATCAGCAAAGGTGACCAGGCCCCTGATGGCAGGAAGCTGGCTGGGGCTCAGGGTGCTGGCCCTTCAGCCCTGGGGGCCTCTCAGCAAATAGTCCCTTGGAAACAGGGCAGCTGTCCCTGAGGAGGGGCGGGCTGGAAGGGGCCTCACTCCCCCCACACTGGACCCTGGAGGAGCCCCTGTGTGAGCAGGACTGCAGCCCTGGCTGGCAGGACTGCCTTGGGCAGGTGATCTGGGCAACTCCATGGTCTCCAGGGTCCCCGCCACTCTGGCCACGTGTCCCTGTCACAGCCCTGAAACCTCTTCAGGCCCCTGTTCTCCTGTCTCAGTTCCAGTCCAGGCCCCTCCTACATGACGAAGGTTGGCTCCAAGCCTGCATCCCTTCTGGGTCAGAAGACACCTACTGTGCTGTCTCAGGGTCACTGGGATCCTAGAATCCCCCCCAGTCATCTCCACTCTGCACCCCTTCACCCCTGCCCCTGTCCCGGGTGCATTCTCAGGGCTGTCCCCTCCCAAGGGTCCTGCAGGTGCCTCCTCTTTCAGCTCCTGCTCTTAAAAGGGGACCGACCATTTGTCCATCCTTACCCCCTCCCTGGGATGCCCTGGAAGGCTCCCCATCAGCATTAGACACAGCATCCTTATTCATTTCCAATCCCTCTTCCCAGCTTGGAAGCTGCTAACCAGTCTCCTGGGCCAGGAAATTCCTCACTCAGGTAGGACTACTTTCTAGATTTTTCTGGACTCTTACCTGGATGACAGTTTTGAAGCTAAAAAAATCAAACATGATGTCAGTTTATTCTGTGGTTCCTCATGACGCCACCCCAGAGTCATGCTGGGTGGGTGTCTCCTTTCCCCAGTGGGGAAGAGTCACATGTTAAAGCAAAATTAGGGGGTGGGAATTTAGAACAGTCCCTACTTCCCACGTCAGCTTGTCCCCACGGCCTTGCTCTCACCCCATGGCTCCTCCCTGCTCACCCCAGAATCTTCCCTCCTTAGAGTGGGACTGTGTCCCTTCAGATGGCAGCTCCTTCTAGTGATACTGCAGGAAGGACAGGCCAGGACACGTGTGTCTTCAGCTTGCTATGGAAGGAGGCCGAGGGCCGTGAAGGTGGGTCCTGGGTCCCAGAGCCCTGCGGTTTGGTCCTGGGCTCCCACCCGCGGGCCCTGCTGACATGTGGACTGTAGAGCAAAGTGCTCAAACCCACAGCTTTAGCTGTGTTTTCTGAGTTCCCTCTTCCTGGTTGTGCATGCCACCTTAGGTGAAGGCATTTGATTCCTTGAGCCTTAGTTTTCTCATCTATAAAATGGGGTTAGCAGTATAATCCACAGTCTCTTTTCTGAAACCCTTGGGTCAGATATGCTCCAGAATTCAAAATTTTTCAGTTTCAGACAAAGTGACATGGTACATCTATTCTATATGACATAACATCCCACTGGGGTCTAGAAGTTCCTTGTAATCAAGTACATTAGTGTTTCTACAACTGCACTTTTGGGCACTCATAATACATAAAATAAATGAAGATCATAAATTATCCTAGATCTGTTCAGGTCAAATTTTTCTACCAAATGAATTTTTAAAAATTCTTGTTCAGTTTTCAGAGGATTGAAAGTTTGGGCTTGCAGATAAGGACCTTCCTACCTTGTGTCTCTATAGATAATGGCACACAGCACAAAGAGATATAAAAAATGTTCATGGTTGAGGCCTGAGCCACCCCAGCTGTGACACTGGGATAAGACAAGTCTCTGGACAAGGCCAAGGTTCTCCCCACAATGGGTGGGGAGAACCATTTGGAGCGGCTGTGCTTTTACCCGAGCATCTGAGACATTGGTTCCAGCTCCACGGATCCTAAGCCTCAGCCCTCATGGGGCCCTGAGCCTTTTAAAGGTGTGTGAGTCAATCCACTTCAGGAACTGGATCTTTCTCTGGTGGGTCCTCAGGGAATACCACTGCTGTACTGGTGACCGTGACCTGCCTGACCATCACAACACCATGACCACCCGGTCGACATCCCCAGACTGGGACGCCCTGTTTGGCATGTGCTGCTGGCTCCGCCTGCCGCAGCTCTTCTCTACCTGCGTGGCCTTCTCGCTTGTGGCTGACATGGGCTTTCGGAGAGGGGCCATAGGTAACTGGTCCATGTCCTTCTGGTGTGTCTGTTTCGCCATGACCTTCATCATTGCCATAGTTGAGTGTTGCAGGCACCCGTCTCACTTTCCTTTCTTCTGGTACAACATCTGCGTCACCTATGCCTGCTACGCTGCCCTCATCTGCCTCTCGGCCTCCATCATCTACTCCATCACCTACGTCCAGTTCGTGCCTTATGGTCCTTACCGGGACCGGGCCATCGCCGCCACTGCTTTCTCCTGCATCGCGTCTGTGCTGTATGTCATAGAAGTGACTGTGATGTGGGACTTGTATGAGCTCAAGGAGATCTTCTTCTACAAGCACACCTTGCGAGCCCTGCTGAAGGTGCTGGAGACCTTCATGGCCTGTGTCATCTTCGCCTTCCTCAGCAACACCTCCCTGTACCTGCACCAGCCGGCCCTGGAGTGGTGTGTGGCCGTGTACTCCATCTGCTTCATCCTGGCAGCTGTGGTCCTCCTGCTGGACCTGGCTATATGGGAATACATACCGTTCAGGCCCTTTTCCATTTTCCAGCTTGTGCTCACCCTGCTCTCCATCCTCCTCTACGTCAGCGCTCTGGTCTTCTGGCTGCTCTACCAGTTCAATGAGGAGTTCGGCGGACTGCCCCAGCGGTTCATGGACGTGAGCTGCATTGATGGACTCTCCTACGACATGTGCACCTGGGACCAGCGACTGGCTGTGGCCATCCTGACATCCATCAACCTGCTGGTTTACATGGCCGACATGGTGTACTGGGCCCTCCAGGTTTCTGTACAGACTGGGAGACAGCTCACAGACTCCTGATCCCCTGCTCATAGGAGGTATTCTCACTGAGCTCTGACATCCTCCGACATCCTCTTCCTGGCTCCCTCTCTCCCCATGCATCTCACTCTCTTTTCTGTTTCCTTCCCTCCTGCTGCTCTGTCTCCTTCCTGGTTTCATTGGTAGTTCAAGTCCTGTTTTGTCTCTTTCTCTTGCTTCTTTCATCTTTCCTTCATTTTCTGCTTTTTGGCCCTTTTCTGATCATCCTTGATTTTCTCATCTCCTGTGTCCTGACCGCCTCCCCCCATCTTCCTTCTTCAGATCTGTCAGGACCTGAAACTCCTTCCTTCTTTCTCTGCCCACCGCCCCCTCCCACCTTCTAAGGTGCTGACTCTGCAGCACACAGCCCTCTGTGCAGCTGTTCACACCCTGGGCCTCAGGAGGGACCTCATTGCCAAAGCATCTCTGTCCCCCTGGCAATGCCTTATTGGTGTGGTTGGGAGAGTTTAAAGGGTGTGGGAGGGTAGGAAGGGATTGGGCTTTTTTCCTTCGAGTGGAGCAACTATACTGTACACCTCCCCTTTAAGCTAAAAAAAACCTCTAAAGGTCAATAATTTCTAGTGGGCGAGATTCTTGCATGAGATACTCTGGGCTCCTGGGCCCCACTTGGTGCTCAGTCCTCCAAGAGATTGGCGCCAGAATTTTTGCAGGCTCACTAAACATCCGTTGCTTAGAGGGCGTCTTAGAGGAAGCCAGGGGTAGATGCCTTCAATCCCAACTACTCTCTGGGGAATTAAAAAAAATAAAGAACTGGTGAAGAACCCCAGGGTCTTGAAGACACCTGTCTGCAGTGTTTATGAGGGGCAGCAGTGTGGTCCCCCTGACTCAGTGATCAAAACAGCAGATCCTGCCTCTGTAGGGAGAAGAGCATGGACACTGCCAACTTGTCTGGGTGTTTTATTTTGCTTTTTTCCCCCTTTTTTTCCTTCTGTTCTGGGGACCAAAAATTACTGAGTGACTCTGTTCTTCAAGAGAAAGTTTCAAATTTTCTTGGGCAGTCTGTTTGTAGGGGTTGGGTGTTGCTGCTTTCATTGTCATTGTATTGTTTGTATTGTTTGAGTGTGAGGGGACACACACATGTGTTTTTCTGTGTCAGTTGCTTTTTGATGTTGCTTCCTGCTTCTCTGGGACTCAGGCATAATTTGAACTATATAAATGTGCACAATTTAAAAAAATTTTCTGAAACTTCTTGTTCCTATCAGCACTGCTGTCAATCATAGAGAATGGCTTTTTCTATTCCCCCACATTCATAATAACCTTTTCAATCTCAATATAAATGTGAAAGAAAAGAAAGAAAGCAAAACAAAACAAAATCCACATACTCTGCTGCTACTGCTGAGTCGCTTCAGTCTACTTGCCGCAAATTTACCTAGAGCTCAGAGGAGTCCCAGTCAGTTTCCACCCTCACCCAAACAGAGGTCTCTGGGAGCCCCTCCCACTGACTCCCCACCCAGGCCTGGACTAGAGCCTGGGGTGTGACCCAGTCTGTAACACTAGATGTTGGGCCCCCCCCCAGTGCCCAGTATCCTGTCCCCTAGCTCTTAAAGGGGCTGTGACAGCATCTGGATGCCTTGCTATAAAGGTGTTTGCTTGTGTGCATGCTCAGTGCACATGTGTGTACATGTGTGTGTGCCCTTGTGTTCCCTTGCATTGAGATCAGCAGACCTTTGCAGTAACTGGTGACTGTGAAGGTCCCACAAGTCTCCTGTCCTCAGTCACAAAGCCTCAGAGCCCAGCATCTTGGTGTCACCAGGACCAGAGGGGCCAGGCAAGCAGAGCTGCGGGGGAGGGGAGGGGGAGGACCCCCTCTGCTGCCCCTCACTCCTGGACTGGGATGAAGCGTGTGATCCTCAACCATTGTTAGGGGGGTGGAGGGGGAGGGCTCCCAGAAGGTCATCCTATGGCAGGCAAATCTTAAAAAGGAATGAAATAAAATTCATATTTTAAAGCAAGAGAAACAAGTAAACTCTCAAGGGTGAAACAGATCACCAGTCCAGGTTGGATGCATGAGACAAGTGCTCAGGGCTGGTGCACTGGGAAGACCCAGAGGGATGGGATGGGGAGGGTGGCGGGAGGGGAGATCGGGATGGGGAACACATGTAAATCCATGGCTGATTCATGTCAATGTATGGCAAAAACCACTACAATATTGTAAAGTAATTAGCCTCCAACTACTAACACATATATATGGAATTTAGAAAGATGATCATGATAACCCTATATGCAAAACAGAAAAAGAGACACAGATGTACAGAACAGACTTTTGGACTCTGTGGAAGAAGGCGAGGGTGGGATGTTTCGAGAGAACAGCATTGAAACATGTATATTATCTATAGTGAAACAGATCACCAGCCCAGGTTGGATGCATGAGACAAGTGCTCGGGCCTGGTGCACTGGGAAGACCCAGAGGGATCGGGTAGAGAGGGAGGTGGGAGGGGGGATCGGGATGGGGAATACATGTAAATCCATGGCTGACTCATGTCAATGTATGACAAAACCCACTACAATATTGTAAAGTAATCAGCCTCCAACTAATAAAAAAATAAATAAATAAATGAAAAAAAATTGCAAATAAAATGTTTCTCTGCCCATTTGGGCCTCTTCCTTCCTGCTAGTATGCATTGTGCATTAATCTGACCTCCTTCTGCTGCTGCTGCTAAGTCACATCAGTCGTGTCCGACTCTGTGAGACCCCATAGACGGCAGCCCCCATAGACGGCAGCCGTCCCATCCCAGGGACAGGGGAGCCATCCCTGGGATCCTCCAGGCAAGAATACTGGAGTCGGTTGCCATTTCCTTCTCCATTGCGTGAAAGTGAAGTTGCTCAGTCATGTCCAACTCTTAGCAACCCCATGGACTATATAGCCTACCAGGCTCCTACGTCCATGGAATTTTCCAGGCAAGAGTACTGGAGTGGATTGCCATTGCCTTCTCCAATCTGACCTCCCAAAGAGCAGAAATATCTGCTCCACCATAGAAATCAATTTTTCTAGCCCAAGTCATGGAACTTCTTAGAAGATAACATTGCTTACTTACTTACAACCTTACTGAGGTCACTAGATGTATTACTTGTGTTCTTCCCATTTTACAAGATTCTTGTTTCTTGAGTCAACGATGAAAAAAATAACTAGGCTACTTGAACCCACCTGCAATGCAGGAGACCCTGGTTAGATCCCTATGGCGGGAAGATCCCCTGGAGAAGGGATAGGCTACCCACTTCAGTACTCTTGGGCTTCCCTGGTGTCTCAGTCAGTAAAGAATCCGCCTGCAATGTGGGAGACCTGGGTTTGATCTCTGGGTTGGTAAGATCCCCTGGAGGAGGGCATGGCAAACCACTCCAGTATTCTTGCCTGGAGAATCCCCATGGACAGAGGAACCTGGCGGGCTGTAGTCCATGAGGTCTCAAAGAGTTGGACACAACTGAGCGACTAAGCATACATAAGCACAGGCTACTTGAAATGAAATATAATACATAGTTCTCTAAGATCCATGATTGTAATAGTGTGATTCTAGATATGAGAAGAAGCAACAGGTAGAAACCGTCTCCTGGAACTGAGAGACTTGTAAGACTTGTAAGACAGGTGGTCCAGCTGTCTTTTAGCTACTGTTGTCAGGACAGGGTGAGTAATAGCATGTGAGTGGTCTATCCGTGAAATCCCCAACTGACCTGAGAATGAGCATTCCTAGCACCCTGGGACAAATTTGTGAAAAATGTCTCCTAAACCTTGGCTGAAATTAAGACAGAAACAGAGGGAATTGTGTAATAAAGAATGTTGCCGATTACCCAATTCTACAAGAATCAAGCCCAAACTTCCTTGGTGGTCCACTGCCTATGACTCTGCACTCCCAACACAGGGGCCCTGGGTTTGGTCCCTGGTTGGGCAACTAGATTCCATATATTGCAACTAGGACCCAGCCTAGCCACATACATAAATAAAAATATATGCTTTTGAAAAAGAGAAACAAGTCATTAGCCACTGCAGTCACTGATCTACAATCCACCCTGGAAGGGATTCAGGGTGAAAATCAGTATAAAGTACTTTGTGCTCTGGGACAAGTGTAAGAACCAGACCTCAGATAGTTAGATATTTTCAGAAGAATTTTTTTTATGAGCCCAGTTTCTTGCATCTTCCCATATTCAGAAAAGCACTAAAACCATTACCCAAGATATCTGGTCCTCATGAAGGGCAGTAACCTATACCAAGCTATATGTCCCCAAATCACATACATCCTGTTCTTCTTGCTTCTCCAGGACAGGTCTCAGAGCTTCCTGAGAGACTGTCTCCCCAATTATACTCTTCAGGTTGGCTCCAATAAAACTTCTTTTTCTTTCTTAAGTTGACTATTGACTAATTTTTCATCGATAAACACACTGACACACCCAATTTGTGTGCAGGAGTATCATATTCTTATATTTCCTGAATCAAATGGAACTCAGCCCTGGGACCTCACTTCCCAGGAGGATGGAAATGCCTCTGTGCTTTAGTAAAAGAATTGCCCAGGGTGGGCTCACCTGAGGGGCTCACTGTCCAAGACTGGTGGTTATCAGGGCGGCTGCTCCACCCCTCCTGTTGACGGGTTAAGGGTCATTTGTCACAATTCCAAGGCTGGTCCAGTCCCCTCACTGTGGAGCTCAAAAGAGAGTGTAAAGGTCCTCTGCTTAGTCCAACCCTCTCATCATAGAGGAGGAGCAGCTGGACCCCAGGGAGGGGCAGGACGTTTCCAGAGTCACCTGTGTGTGGCAGAGTCAGAGTCAGGACCAGGTGTCCTGTCCCCAGGCCGGCTGTCTGTCCATGGCCCCATGCTACTTGTGACAAGTGTGGCAGCAGCATTCTCCAGGCTGGGATTCTGCCCCGTCCACCCTCGTTCTACACAAACCTGCCCCGTCCCCTTGAGTAGGTCACTCACTGCTGCTGAGTCGGTTTCCTAATCTGCTAGATGGGGGAGGGGTGCCAGAGACCCCTGGTCCTTCCCAACGCCACCTTTCCCTGATCTTTTCTGCTGGGAGTACAAAGGGACTATTCCCAAATAGAAGAAATGGAAACCCAGCATGAGAAAGAGGTAGATGGGGGTCCACAGCTCGGTCCACAGTTACATGTGGTCCTGCCTCCAGTCAAGTGGCCCCACAGCCTTGGTCTGGTCTCCCTGGAGATGAACCATGAGTTGCATGGAGAGCAGAGCCCAAGAGATCTGGTTTCTGGTTTCAGTTCTGCCACAGGATAACTCATGAGCATGGATGAGTCTCATCACTGATCTGAGCTCCAGTTTCTCGTTCATGAAATAGGAAAATTAGTCTAAAATCATGGGTTTTGAGCTAAGTCCTGTGGAGACCTTTGTTTCTAGTGAGATGATGGGGTTGCAAGCAGGGTGTTGGCCCACCCAGCATTTTCTCTAACCAGAGCAACCTGGCTTGAATCAAACTCCCACTCAAGATCTCATTTGAAAATAAGATTGGAAAGATTGGAAGTGATTCATATGCTCATCTTTAGGGTGGTTGTTAATAAACTATGTTGTAGACAGGAGAAGGAATACTAAACATCTGGGAAAAAATGAGGTTGCTCTCAAATAATGATAAGGAAATATCTCCAGTATATACAAAGTAAAAACAGTAAGATATATAGTATGCTATTTTAAAATGTATAATAGGGAAAGAAATAAAAATAAAAATATCTATAGATGATTGGTTTGCTTCAAGAAACACAGAAAGGACCCCCAGGAGTTCAGTGGAGCAGATGCCTGGTCTTAATCAGGAAGAGGAACTGAAGAGAGAGTAGATGGAGCCACAGGTAGAAGTGAGGTTTCTCAATATATGGCTTTTAAAAGAATATTTTTATTTTGAGTCATGTAAATATATTACCTTTTCAAGAACTTAAAGTTTAAGTTTGAAAAATATACCAACTGGAGAAGAAGGGTCAGGGGAGGGATAGTTGGCAGATGGTCTCCATGTTCCCTGCAACTCTGATGGACAGTCTGGGGGAGGATATGAGAGATTCCCACACAAACCTGTCTCCAAAGGCAGAGGGAAGGGAGGTGTCTTGGGTCTAGGGGTCTGGGGAGGGGGAGCTGTGGCCCTCAAGACCACCTGCTATGACCAGGACTCCCCCAGTCCTTTAGCACACACAGCTGATGGAGAAGACCCCCGGTGCCCAAGCCTCAGGCCTTTCCCTTGCTCCCTGCATGGCCTAGGCTCCCTGTCTTCTGGGGCAGTGGTTAGAGGCTCCCTTCTCAGCCGGCCAGCCAGAGCCTCCTCCAGGCAGCATGACTCTAGCTTACGCCCCTACCCCCCAAGACTGTGGCCTGAGCTGCATCCAGAACAGAGCCCGGGGCACAGATGTTCCCATTCTCTGGCTCTGCAGCAGCTTCTTGGAATAATCATGGAGATAGCCTTCCTTAATTTACATTTGAGTGGAGAGAAGAGGATTTCTTCTCTCCTGGGGCATCAGGCACCTGGTTATCTGCCCTGGGAACCAGTGCAGGATGCCAATCCATGTGGCCTTTGTCTGTGTTTTTGTCTCCTGTCTCAAGGTGTCTGTACGGAGGCAGATGAGCTGAGGAGAAGGCAGTGTCTAAGGTCTCCACGCTCCCTCTGGCATTTTCTGGCTGGCTTGTCAACAGAAGTGGTCTGGCAGAGATGAGGGCACTGCTGCAGGACCTCTGGTTGGGGCACTGCAGTTAGAGCAGGACAGACAGGAGCCCAGAGATTATTCCTGGACCCAAGAGAAGAAGGAGGGGGCTCAGCCTTTCCTGAGGTTCTACTACCTGCTGAGTTTTGCAGGAAGCCAGACTTGAAATCCAGGCTCTGACAAGGAGTAACTGTGTAACCTTGAGCAAAAGATATAATGTAGTTTTTGGGCCTCAGTTCAACATCTATAAAATGGGGATGACAATAAATATATCTCTGAAGATGAAATAGAGATAAGTAACCTAGTCAGACTGTTGTTGCTGGAGAAATGGCCATTCCATTCCTCTTGGGTCTAGGGTGCAATGCCAAATCCAGGGAGAGTTTAAGATCTTGAACCAAGTATCTAGGTTCAAATCCCAGCTCTGTCACTTCCTATCTGTGTGATCTTGGCCGGTTGACCTTTCTGTGCCTGTGAAAATGGGGACACAGAGTGCATAGTCCAAGGGCTGTTGGGAGGAGCAAATGAATTCACAGCAGCGCTTGACCTGCAGTGAGCATGACACGTGTGACCTTTTGTAACTATCGTGTCCACAGCAGCCCCGCTGCAGCCCAAGTCCTCAGGGCCCCTTTCTCAGCCGACAGAACCTGTGAGCTATAACCTGAGGTCTCTTCTGGAGCCAGGCTGGGCTGGTGAGCGTTTGCCCTGTTGCTCATTTCTGGATCTGCTTCTGACCAGGGGTTGGGAGGTAATGATGGGAGCTCCATTCAAGCCCATCTCCTCACCCCAACTCCAACCAGCATCTATTTCCATAAATCCCTCGAGTGCTTTGTCTGGAAGAAGAGTGAGCTTCCTCAGGCAACAAAGTTCTCAGAAACCATCCATCTGGGCAGCTCGTGGAGTGGGGCTCCCTCTGGGCATCCTCCCCTCCCTACATTGACCCTGACAAACCTTAGGACAAATGACACCCTCTCAGCACTACAGCCAAGGGAAGGCACTCCTCTGGTCCCAGCTGCAGCCTGCTTGCCCCTCAGGCTCCCAGCTGCCCACTGCTACCAGCAGCACGCCATCCCTCAGGCCACCAGGTGACCACAGTGGTCCATGTCCATGCTGAGCTGGGGCCAGCTGCCCATCAGTCCAGACCACTGCCCCCAGTAACACTCTCGTTGCTAGTCTGGGACCACACTTTTTGCTAATCCCTAAGAAGAAAGAGCCTGTGTTTCTTTCTGTTGCTCCAGGTGGAAAGAAGGATTCCAGAATATTCTGTTCCTGGACCCTGCAGAGGCTGGCAGAGACCCAGATCCCTCCATCATCTCAACCTTTGCCCCCCACCACAGCACCCTGGCATCCCTGCTTTCTCCTCTTCCCGCTCCACAAACTTGTTTTAAGCTTTGTTCTTGGTGTCAAGAAGTTGCTCCTTATAAGCATGTAAGGAAACAGTGTTCTGCATCATCGAGCAAATAGGGGGACAGAGTTCCCAGTCCATTTGTAGGAAGCTGTCATTTTTTTGTTGAAACAGGCCTAATCTGTTATGTGTATATTATTATGGCCTATTGTAAAATAGAATGCAAAACTATACATTCAGCTTCAAGTAAACTATGAGGCTTCAAACATAAACACTACAATATAGATGCACCAAGTAGAGCATTTACCTCTTTCACTCATGAATATATTCCCAGCACTGAACTGGGCTGACACAAACAGGTATTTGTTGAATGAATATGACTTTATAATATAGCCTTATGAATATTGCCTTACAGCCTCAGAATCCAGGTTGAACCTCCTGACCAGGATACATTCTGTTCTTTCTGTCTTTAGTGGAAATGTTACAGAATCACTGGGTTTTGTGTTATCTCTTTTAATCTCCTAACAACATCATGGTCGTGTATAATGGACACATCTGTGAAGCAGAATCACTGAGAATGTGAACTCCCCCCTATATTAGAGGATGTCCCTGCCATGTGAGTTTTGGGGAGAGACTGGGCCTGAACCTCAATAAGAAACATAAATGGGCAGATAAATAATTAACCTGACACACATGGGCTTGGACACACACCCAAGGAGCAGGTGACAAACAGACACAGGTCAGATCATTTGCTTCTGCGGGGCCTGCAGTAGCACCCAGTGTGTGATTCCAATGGCCACGGTGCCTGAACCAGCTGCCCTTGGCTGTGCCCTGGCTACCTAGCTCCTGCCTTCCTGGTCTGAGCCTATTTCTGAGACTGGTCCCACCTTAATAATTCTCTAAGCTACCCAGCAGCTCTCTAGTACAGTTGTTCTCTTCTTAAGTTGCCAGAGATGTTCTCTGCAGGTCTAATCAAGAGCCCATCATATCTAAAAGCAGGTGCTAATTATCTCTATTTTCTGGATGATGAAACTGAGGCTTAGAGTGGCATTGACTGAGCACAGGACTGCCATATTCCAGGCTGAGCTCTGGCCTCAGTTCAGGGTTGGGGGACATGTAGATATGTCAGTGGAAAGGCACTGAGATGACCAAGAGGAATTGGGAGAAGTTCTCAGTGGCTGGAGGGAGGGAGGCAAAGAGGCAAGAGAGATAGAAAGAGGTGTTAGCTTGCGGGGCTTTGGAGGTGATATTTTGGAATGTGTGTTTCATCTTGAGGGAGCAAAGAGAAGCCTGAAAAGTTTTCTTAGTTAAGTTCACTCCAAAGCAGACATTCAGGTAAAAAATGGAAACAGAGTCATTAGCAGGAAACTTATGGCAGGAGAGCAAGTGAGGGGATGGATGCATCTGGACCAGGTGGTGACTCTAGAAATGAAGAAGAGAGAGGATGGATTCACAAGTATTTTGTGAAAAGCATCTGTGAAGGTGCTGCCATTGACTGAATGCGAAAGATGAGGAAGGATCAGCATGTTTTGGGACCAGGAGTTTCAAGAGGTGGAATTGGACATGTTGAGTGTGAGGTACCATACATGATTCAGAGAGAGCACTCAGGAGGTAGCTGAGATTAGCTCTGGAGGCAGGAATTGGGGATTTGTCATCATTCAGCCAATTTGCTTCATTCAGCATCTTCTTAAATGTCACATCCAAGGAGCAGTCTTATCTACTCCCACATTCCAATAACTCCCTCTTCACCTGTTTTCCCTTTGTCATTATATTTATTACCAGATAACATGCTATTATATATTGGTTTGCATATTATCCATCTAGATAGGTAGGATTCGTGAGGGAAGAAACTATTGGTTCCATTTTCTGCTCTCTGTCCAGTGACTAGAACACTTAAAGTCATCTGACTGGATAAGGACTAGAAGGTGCACAGAGAAGAGGGGGTCTAGGCTGGAGTCTGAGGACCTGAGGCCCTCAGACAATGGGAGAGGAGGAGGAGCGGGGAGAAAAGGAGGGATGAGAGGCTGAGTAGCAGGGGGACCATCACTCCAGAGAATGGTTCCTGGTGAATTGTGTGGAGAGATCTATTTCTTAATAAACTTTCTTCCTCTAGAAGCACACAAGCTGGGCCTCAGGAGCAGATGGAAGAATAGCACGTGTATCTGGAGGGACCTCAAGGAAGCGTGGAGGCAGGAGCTGAGGCTGCCTCCCTGAGCTCCAGCTGGTTCCCCCTTTCTTGGCCTCCCTTCCCAAAGCACTCAGTGTGTGGTGCCCAGAGGGAGTGGCGGGGCGCTGGGAGCACCTGGGACAGAGTGTTAGTTGTTAAGGGAGCAGGAGGGAGAGGTGAGGTTACAGCTGTCCCGGGGGGCATCAAGTGTCAGTAATCGTGGTCCCTCCCCTCATCAAGACCAGCTGAATGTTTGCTCTCAAATATTTCAAAAATCTGCCCCTGCCCTCCACCCCTGAAGTGTCTTTGCTCAAGGCCCATCATCACGTACCTGGACTATGGAATCAACCTCCAAACTGGCTACCCACCTTCTTGGCCAGCCTCCATTCCATTTTCCTCCTACAGCCAGCATCCCAGTTCCAGAGTGGGCCCCTAATGGATCAGCCCCTCCTTAGAGAATGTCAGTGAGGCCTTATCACTTACAGCTAAGATCCTACTTGTGTCTCTGGTGTCCATGTCCATCTACATTGAGCCCTGTCTGCTGCTCCTGCAACACTTCCCTTCCTCCCCACCTCACCTGTTGTGCTCACATGAGACCTAGGAGCTTCCCACATCAGATTACTTCACAGAAGTGTCACTCTGAAAGCAATCGGAGATGGAGTTGGTGGAATCAAGGAAGACCTCCTGGAGAAGGTGATTAAAAGTTAAGTCTTAAAGGACATATAAAAAGGTTAACAAAGCAAAGAAGTGAGGAAGAGTTTTGGGTTGTGTGATTTGCTCAAGGGTCTCATGAAGTTTCAATGGCAGAGTGGATGTGACTGCTGCTTGTGTGTGGGAGGAGGGAGAAGAGAGAATTGAACATGGCCAACTAGAGGCTAGTCTATATGCCCACTTGGGTCAGGAATGAGGTTTGGGGTGGCAGAAAGTAAGGAGTTGGAGCTGAGACACTTCCCTAAAGCCAGGACCACATTGCAACCTCACCTAGAGTAGACAAGGAAAACCATGCCCTTCAGCAAGAGGAAAGGTCAAAGCTGATCCCCACCTTGACAGGAGTTTTGGATTTTTTTTTAAGTCTCCACAAGAGAAGCAAAATCTAAGTCTTCATTTCCGGTGAAATGGGTCCAAATATACATGACCTCTGAGGTCAAACAATGCCAACCTGGAAATTAACACAATTGGCACCCAACAGGTGTTTGGTCTGGAGTGTCCTGAGCAGAAGCAAGTGCAATTATTCTGGGTGAAGCGTCCAACAAAGATGTGAGGACTCTCCCAGAAAAGTGGGTCCTGTAAGAGGGGGTCACAGTTTAATAACAAAGCACATGAAGGATCAACCCACTGTGAGTCCCAGGAGCTCCAGTGAACACACACTAATATGAAATACTCCGCAAACCAATACACTTTGATAAACAAATACACTAATGATAAACACATTAGAAAAAGACACCATGAAAAAAAGACAGGAAGATAGGAAAGAGAACTGTAATGGGTTGAAGAGGGTCCTCTTGAAACTCATGTCTACTCAGAACCTCAGAACGCGGCCTATTTATATAGAAGTATGGTGATGCAAACATACTTAATTAAAGATTTGGGGATGGAGATCATCCTGGATGGAGGGTGGGACCACAGTCCAGTGACTGGTGTCTTTACAAGAGAAAGGACACAGAGATTTACACACAAAGAGTTGAGAGAAGATGAGCACATAAAGACAGAGATGGAGTTAAGGGGGGGGGGGCTACAAGACAAGGGGTCTCCAGAAGCTAAAGCAGGCAAGGACGGACCCTCTCGGAGCATCACAGGCAGCACAGCCCTGCTTACACCTTGATTTCAGACTTATGACCTCCAGAACTGTGAGAGAATAAATCTCTCTTGTATTAAACCACCAAGCTCATGGTAACCTTATGCAACAGCCCTTATGCAACAGGAAATAAAAATAACTAAAACTTGGAAAATATAGTCTCTCGTATTTTTATAAATTACCAGATAAGCTAGCTGACCTATTCTAGAGCATGGTAGTCACATGGATCCCAGGACCCCTTGTTATTTCCTGTGTCCCCCAGTGTCTGAGACTCACAGGGGAGGGTCCACTGATCTAGAGAAGGGGAGTCAGTCCAAATGCCCACAGGAGCCAGGAAGGAAGGAAATAAGTAAAGGGGATGGAGAGGACCAGGGCCCCTGGAGAGGACCACCTGCACCTGTCAGGGGTGGTGGAAAAGAAGGAGGCCCTGTGCATGACACACTCTCATGTGTATAAAATGGAAAAAAAAGATACAGATATGCCCTACAAACATGTGCATTTATGTACACACAAGTCTACATATTTCAGAACATGTGAAATGTGTTGAAGGCTGTACATGGGGTTAAGGACACAGATGCTCCCTGGATGGAGAGGTGGACATTTCTGTGAGCAGGCAGGAAGCCTGGTCATGCCCAAGAGAAAAAATCAGGACATGTGAGATGATCATAGACTTGCTTTATGTCAATTATACAGAAGAATAAGAGAAATATAGAAAACTACACGAAGATATGAATGGAAAACTATATAGAGGACATAGCCTCATCAGCTCCAGTCCCCCAGCCCCCCAAGGACACACAGCCCAGTGACACCAGACCTCCTGAGGCTTCTAAAGGAGCTGGGAGTCTGAATTTTCGTGTGAAATTAAAGCACTGCAGCTTCCAAACCCTTAGGGAAAGAGATATTAATGCTAGTGATTCTACATCATTTCTTCATAAAAACACTGTGATAGAAAACTGAACACATCAAGAGTCCACCTCCAGTGCAAACTGGTTTGTAGCCCCTGACCTGGAGCAAATCAAGCTTCATATGCCTATGTCCAGAGTGGGGCCAGAGCCTTCTGGGTCCTCTGTGAGGGGGGCGGGGAGGGGAACAGATAGGGGGCATGGATTGAGAGCGCCCTGTCAGAGACCCTCTGAGGAGCCCTTCACGTGCTTTTATTCATTTAATTGACACATAGTTGGTTATAAGCCCATTGCACAGATGGGGAACCTGAGGTTCTGAAGAGTAAATGGACAGGATCATCCAGTTATGAAATGTCTTATCCTTGTCACTCTGGTGTCCATTTTCCCTCCTCCTTCTCTGTCCTTCTGGCACCTCCTCCCTCCTTCCTCTGTACCGGCCATGACCTTCCCCGCTCCCTATCTTCCAGTCCACACGCCTGGCTGCTGGGCAGGCAGGGCTCAGCCACATCCAGGCTGGGCTCTGACAGGGGCGCCACGTCCAAGCTCACAGATTAGTGTGGGGAGACTCAGGCAAACCTGCTGATTTCCAGGGGGAGGAATGGGGGCCCAGAGAGGGCACAGGCCTGACCCAGGGTCACACAGCAGGAACCTCCATGCCTCTCCTTCCCCAAGTCCTCCCTCTGTGCTATTAAATGGATCTAAAGTTGTCTTTTAGCCTTAGGTGTAAATTGCAGGGTCATTTTGTCTAGGTAAGTTGGGAACAGCTTTGGGGACAGACACTCCCATCAGCCCTCAACCCAGTGCCCCTCCCCACCCCAGCAGTGCCCACTGGGAGGCCCGCAGGCTCCAGGGCTCCACTGGCAACTGGGGCTCAAGGAGCTCTGGGAGTCCAGGGAGGTTCTCAGGTTTGCTCTGTCTCTCTTTCCAGCCTCAACTCGTCCCAGGGTTTATTATCAGCAAAGGTGACAAGGCCCTTGATGTCAGGAAATGGGCTGGGGCTCAGGGTGCTGGCCCTTCAGCCCTGGGGGCCTCTCAACAAATAGTCACTTGGAAACAGGGCAGCTGTCCCTGAGGAGGGGCGGGCTGGGAAGGGCTTCACTCCCCCCACACTGGACCCTGGAGGAGCCCCTGTGTGAGCAGGACTGCAGCCCTGGCTGGCGGGACTGCCTTGGGCAGGTGACCTGGGCAATTCCATGGTCTCCAGGGTCCCTGCCACTCTGGCCACGTGTCCCTGCCAAAGCCCTGAAACCTCTTCAGGCCCCTGTTCTCCTGTCTCAGTTCCAGTCCAGGCCCCTCCTCCATGGGGAAGGTCGACTCCAAGCCTGCATCCCTTCTGGGTCAGAAGACACCTACTGGGCTGCCTCAGGGCCACTGGAATCCACACCCCCTGACCCCCAGTCATCTCTAGTCTGTCACCACAACCCCCACTCCAGTCCTGGGTGCCTTCTCGGGGCTGTACGCTCCTAGGGGTCCAGCAGATGCCTCCTCTTTCAGCTCCTGCCCTTAAAAGGAGGCCAGTCATCCATCCATCCCCACCCCCTCCCTGGGATGCCCTGAAAGACTTCACATCAGAATCAGATATAGCATCCTTGTTCATTTCCAATTCCTTCTTCCCAGCTTGGAAGCTGCTAACCAGTCTCCCAGGCCAGGAGAATCCTCACTCAGGTAGGACTACTTCTAGATATTTCCAGACTCACATCTGGATGGCAGTTTTGGAGCTTAAAAGCTAAACATTATGTTAATTTATTCTGTGGTTCCTCCAGGACACTCCACCTTGGAGTCATGCTGGGTTGGAGTCTCCCTGCCCCAGCGGGGAAGAGTCACATGGGAAGCCAAAATGCGGGGGAGGGGATTCAGAACAGTTTCTATTTTCCGTGTCATCTTGCCCCCACATCCCCACGGCCTTGCTCTCACCCTATGGCTCCTCCGTTTAATCTCTGAAGCTGCCCTCCTCAGGGTGGAACTGTGTCCCCTCAGATGGCAGTTCCTTCTAGTGATGGCTCCTGGGAGGACAGGCCAGGACACGTGTGTCTCCAGGTTGCTGTGGAAGGAGGCTGTGGCCCTGAAGGTGTGTCCTGAGTCTCAGAGCCCCGAGCTTTGGTCCTGGGCTCCCACCCACGGCCGGGCTGACCTGCTGAACTGTAGAGCAAAGTGCTCAAACCTACAGCTTTGGCATTTTCATCTGGATTTCCCACTCCTATCTACGGGGCAACCTCAGGGAAATACTTAACTACCCAGCTTCAGTTTTCTCATCTGTAAAATGTGGTCAGCAGTACAATCCAATATCCTATTTTGAAAACCTTTGGGTCTGCTCCAGAATTCAGAATTTTTCAGCTGCAGATAGGTGACATGGTGCATCTACTCTACATGATATAACACTCACGGGGGTCTGAAAACACCTTGTAATCAAATACATTAGTGTTTCTGCAACTGAACTTTTGAATGTAAATTGTCTCATGTTTGTTTAGGTCAAAACTTGTTACCAAATGAATTTTTTCAAAATTCATTTTTCAATTTTCATAGCCTTGAAGGGTTGGGGTTGCAGATAAGGACCAGCCTAACTTCTGTCTCCATAGATAAAGGTACACAGCTCAGAGAGATAAAATATTCATGGTTTGAGGCCAGACCAAACATGGCTATAAGGTTTGGGATAAGACGAGTCTCCTGACAAGACCAAGGCTGATGGGTGGGGAGAAACATTCTGGAGCAGCTGTGCAGTTACCCGAGTGTCTGAGCCATTGGTTCCAACTCCGCAGATCCTGAGCCTCAGCCCTCACAGGACCCTGAGGCTTTTCCAGGCGTCTTGACTCCACAGCTGGATCTTTTTCTGGTGGGTCTCAGCAAAGACCACTGCCGTATGGATGACCTAGACCTGTACAACATCACAACTTCCACATGACTGTCCTCAGGCCTGGACTCTCTGACCATCATCATGGGCTACTTCCTCCGCCTGCTGCAGCTGCTGTCCACCTGTGTGGCCTTCTCACTGGTGGCTGGTGTGAGCACTTTGCAGGTGGCCGCAGGTAACTGGCCCATATTTGTCTGGTGCTTCTGCTTCGTCGTGACCCTCATCATCCTCATAGTTGAGTTGTGTGGGCTTCAGCCCCGCCTCCACCTCTCCTGGGACGGCTTTCTCATCACCAGCGCCTCCTGTGCCACCTTCTTATGTCTCTCAGGCTCCATCGTCTTTGCCACCGCCTGCATCCAGTTGCTGCCTCACAGCCCCTTCGGCAACCATGCCATTGCGGTCACTGCCTTTTCCAGCCTCGCATCTCTGGCTTATGCCACTGAAGTGGTCTGGACCTGCGCCTGGTCTGGAGAGTTCTCCTGCTCTGTGCTCACCTTGCCAGGCCTGCTTCACAGGCTGGAGATCTTCGTGGCCTGTGTCATCTTCGCCTTCATCAGCAGCCCCCACCTGTACGTGCACCAGCCGGCCCTGGAGTGGTGCGTGGCCGTGTATTCCATCTGCTTCCTCCTGTCAGCCGTGACCCTCCTGCTGAACTGGTACAACTGGGACAACAGGCTGCCTGTCCCCGTCCCCCTTGTGCATTTGGGGCTGACCCTGCTCTCCGCCCTCCTCTACGCCTCAGCTGTGGTCCTCTGGCCGCTCTACCAGTTCAATGGGGAGTTTGGCGGGCAGCCCCAGAGGTCCAGTGATGTGAGTTGCCATGATAAACTCACCTACTATATGTGCACCTGGGACCAGCGACTGGCTGTGGCCGTCCTGACAGCCGTCAACCTGCTGATTTATGTGGTTGACCTGGTGGACTTGGCCCGCCGCTTTTTTTATCAGCTTCTGAGGCTCTGCATCAGGCCCCCCGATTCCCTCTTGTTGTCAGTGGAGGCATCTTCACCAAACTCAGTCGTCCTCTGATGCCTCTTCCTGGCTCCCTCTCTCCCTCCTCACATCCTTCCCCATTCATCTCACTCTCTTTTCTGTTTCCTTCCCTCCTTCTGGTCTGATTCCTTCCTGGGCTCTGGTGTGGTTGCCCACATTCTCTTTTGTCTGCTTTTCTTGCTGTTCCGTCTTTCCTATATTTTCTACTCTTTGTCCCTTTTCTGAGTATTCTTAGTTTTCTCATCTCTTGTGTCCTGACCACCTCTTCCCATCTTCCTTCTTCTGATCCATCAGGACCTGAGACTCCTTCATTCTCTGCCCACCACCCCCTTGCACCTCCTAAGGTGCTGACTCCACAGCACACAGCCTTCTGTTCACACCCCTGGCCTCTGGAGGCTCTGGTTGTCTGTCACCCTGGCTGTGTCTTAGCTGGTACAGATGTGTGGAGTGGGGTGAGTGCGGGTAGCTAGGGATTGGACCCCCTTTCTCCCAGTGGAGGTGGTTGTACAGTGTCATTGTTGTTCAGTCTCTCAGTCATGTCCAACTCTTTGCGACCCCCATGGACTGCAGCACACCTTGCTTCTCTGTCCTTCACCATCTCCTGGAACTTGCTCAAATGCAGTCCATTGAGTCAGTGATGCCATCCAACCATCTCATCCTCTGTCGCCCCCTTCTCTCCTGCTTTCAATCTTTCCCATCATCAGGGTCTTTTCTAATGAGTCAGCTTCTTTTTAAGTTAAAACAAAATCTCTGGAGGTTGATAATTTCCAGTGGGTGGGAGTCTTGAAGCAGAGACCTTGGGTCCCTGGGCCCCACCTGGTGCTCAGCCCCACCTGAGATTGGCTCCAGAATTTTTGCAGGCTCACTAAACCCACTGCCTAGAGGGCTTCTTAGAGGAAGTTGTGATGACTTCCATCCCAATTACTTTCTGGACATCGAAGTAGGAGCTGGCAGAGAACCCCAGCAGGTCCTGCCTCTGCAGGGAGAAGAGTGTGGCCCCTGCAGCCTTAAAGGTGATGTTAGCCTGGATTTTTTTTTTTTTTTCTTACTGATCAGGAAGGCAAAAATTAGTGAATATCTCTATTCTTAAAGGGGAAGTTTCTTTTCATTCTTTTTCCCAGTGGGGTTACTTCAGAGGGTGGAAATTGCTTCTACCATAGTGAAAGGAATTACATCCCTGACTGATGCACATATGATTCTGTGTGTCAGT
This sequence comes from Muntiacus reevesi, assembly GCF_963930625.1. Classification (NCBI taxonomy): domain Eukaryota; kingdom Metazoa; phylum Chordata; class Mammalia; order Artiodactyla; family Cervidae; genus Muntiacus; species Muntiacus reevesi. The sequence continues at coordinate 18,645,534 of NC_089263.1, read as the reverse complement.
GGCTTTCTCTGCTGCTTCCTATATCTCTGGGATTCATGAATAAGATGGTCTATATGAATATATAAGTATGTATATCTTATTCCCAGGAGCTTCTGGTTCCCATCAACCCCCTGCTGTCAATCATAGAGAAAATCTTGTCCCTTCTTCACAATCATAATGTACTTTTTTAACCTCAATACTAAGATAAAGGAAAACAAAACAAAACAATGCCTTTTCCCCTCCTCACCAATCAAGAGATCCTAATTAACCCAAATTGATCTAGAGCTCAGAAGAGGCCTAGCAGATTTCCCTCCTCACCCACCCAACCCTGGGTGGGGTCCCTGGCTGGGGTCCCTCCCACTGTCTTCCCACTGTCACCTGAGTTAGACCTTAGGGAGTGGACCATCTCTGGAAAACTAGAGTTTAGGCCACAGCCCAATGCCCAATATCCCATCACATAACTCTTAAAAGGCTCCTGCCAGCTCCTCGATGTCTTTCTTTAATAATTTGTGCCAGGGACTTCCCTGGTGGTCCATTGGTTGAGACTCGTGGCTTCCACTGCAGGGGGAGTGGGTTCTATACTTGGTCTGGGATCTAAGGTCCCACCTGATGTTCAGCGCAGGCAAAAACATTTTTTTAAAAAGAGTTGTGTGCCTGTGTGCATGCACAGTGTGTTTGCCTGTGTATGAGCATGCGTGTCCGTGTGCACGCTGGCATTGGCACCAGCAGCCCTTTGTATAACTGTGGTGAGGAAGTCACTCCAGACTTTCTTCCTCTCCTGTTCTCAGCCACAAAGCCTCAGAGACCAGCATAGTAGCTTCACCAGGGCCAGAGGGGCCAGGCGAGCAGAGCTGTGGGGGAGGGGAGAGGGAGGACCCCCACTGCTGCCCCTAACTCCTGTACTGGGATGAAGCAAGTGATCTTCACCCAGGCGCAGGTGGGGTGAATGGGGAGGGCCCCCAGGAGGTGGTCCCTATCGTGGGGAAATCCTAAGAAGGACTAAAAAAAATTCATATTTAAGGCAAGATGAAAATTTCAGCATAAAATTGTTCTCTGACCATTTGAGCCTCCTCCCTCCCCTCTATAGTGCATTGTGCACCTGCAGTATGTGTTAACAAACCTCTCTGCTCAGCCACAAAGGTGATCTTTTCTTCTTATGGCCTCCGCCACATAACTCCTTAGAAGATTAACACAACTTATGACCTTATTAATGTCATAGCTGTACTATTTGTATTCTGCCTATTTTACAAGATTATTGTTACTTGCATTGCTAAATGTGTGATTGAGCCTCTGGTAAAAAATAATGTTGACCTGAAGTGATTGACTTGATGTATAGTCTATAAGATGCTTGATTGTCATAGTGTGACTCTAGATATGGGAAGAGGCAATAGGAAGGAACCATTTTTTGGAGCTGACATTCTTTTAAGACAGGTGGTCCAAAGGATTAAGGCTACTGTTATCACGACTGGGTGAGTAATAGCACTTGACTAGGAATTGACCTTCTTAGTGACCTGTGACAAAATGGCCACAAAATGCTTCCTAAATCCTGGTCAAAATTAAGATAAAAAAGGAGAGGACTGTGAAATAAAAAATGTCACCCACCACTCAGTTCTACAAGAATCAAGTAATTAGCCACCATAGTCATTGATCTACAATCCACCCTGGAAGGGATTTAGGCCGAACATCAGGATGAGACACTGTGATCTATTAAACTGGACCTCAGATAGCAAGAGTTTTTCAAGAGAAAGTTTTATGAACCCCGTTTCTTGCATCTTCCCATACTTAGAGAAGCACTAAAACCGTTAACTAAGGGAGCTATTCTTCATGAAGAGCAGTAACATCCTACCAAAACTATGTGCTTGGTTGCATGTACCCCTTCCCTGAAATCACATACATACTGGCCTCTCCCCTTACCTCTTCAGAACAGTTTCATAGCTTCCAGAAAGATTGTCGCTTGGGTCATATTCCTTGTTGTTGCTGTTTAGTTGCTCAGTTGTCTGACTTTTTTGACCCCATGAACTGTGGCCCACCAAATTCCTCTGTTCATGGGATTTTCCAGGCAAGAATACTGGAGTGGGTTGCCATTTCCTTCTATAGAGGATCTTCCCGACCCCAGGATCAAACCTGCACCTCCTGCATTGGCAGGTGGATTCTTTACAGCTGAGTTCAAATAAAAAACTCCACTTCTTTCTTAGATTGACTAATGATTCATTTTTCACTAACAAAAGCAAGCATACACAGACTTCACCAGGCTTCCTTGACGGTTCAGTGGAATCCCAGAGTGAGAGAGAGAGGCAGATCTGGGGTCCACGTTTGGGTTCACAGTCACATGTGGTCCTGCCTCTAGTCCAGTGGCCCTGCCTCTAGCTGTGGTCTGGTCCCCTTAGGGATGAACCATGAGGAGAATGAAGAGCAGAATCCAAGAAATCTGGTTTCTAGTTCTAGTTCCACCACCATATAACAGATGAGTCTTGTCCCTGATCTGAATTTCAGCTTCCCATTTATAAAATGAGGAGTTTGGGCTTAAATCATAGTTTTTGAGCTGTGCTTTCCAGAGCCCTTGGTTTCTGGTGAGGTGATGGGAGTTGAAAATAGGGTGTTGGCCTCACCTACCACTTTCTCTAACCAGAGCATCCTGGTGAGAATCAAGGTCCCACTCAAGATCTCACTTGAAAATAATTGAAAAGATTGGAAACAACTCACATGGTCATGTTTAGGATGCTGGTTAATAAAGCAAGGTGTAGACAGAAGAGGGAAAACTATACAGCTGGGAAAAATGAGGATGCTCTCAAAATAATGAAAAAGAAAATTTCCAGGATACCCCAAGTAAAAATAGTAAGATACAGAACAATGCATTATATTCTTTTTTAATGTAATGAGAGTAGGAGAAATAAAAAATAAATCTGTATGTACTTGATCTGTATCCTGAAGCACTAGAAGGGCTCCCATGAGTGCAATGGAGCAGTCACTATCTGGTACTGATAAGAGAGGGTAGCTGAGGGGAGAGTGCATGGAGCCAATTGTGGAAGCGAGGTTTCTCAATATGTGGCTTTTTAGAGCATTTTGATTTTGAAACATGTAAGTAAATTACCTTTAAGAAAACAAAATTTAAGTTTGAAAAATAGACCAAGTGGAGAAGAAGGGTCAGGGGAGGAATAGTTGGCAAATGGTCTCCATGTTCCTTGCAGCCTTGATGAACAGGCTGGTGGAGGAGCTGAGAGATGCCTGCATGGGCCTGTCTCCAAAGGCAGAGGGAAGGGAGGTGCCTTGGGTACAGGGGTCTGGGGAGGGGGAGCTGTGGCCCCAAAGCCCACCTGTTGGATTCCCAGGGCCTCTCCAGCCTATAGCAGAAACGGTTGATGGAGAAGCCCTCTGGTGCCCAAGCCTCAGGCCCTTCTCTTGCTCCTTGCCTGGCCTGGGCTCCCTGCCTCCCAGGACAGTGGCCCTACCCTTGCTCCTCTGGCCTCCTCCATGCAGAGTGTTTCCAACTGACGCTCCCCCAGACTGTGGTCTGAGCTACATCCAGAACAGAGCCCGCGGCACAGATGTTCCCACTCTGGCTCTGACCAGCTTCTTGGAAAAATCACAGAGTCAGCATTTCTCAATTCTCCTATGAGTGGAGAGAAGAGGGACCCCTCTCTCCTGCAGTCTCAGGCACCTAGCTGTCCACTCTGGTTGGGGGCGGCAGTATTGGCTGCCAATGCATGTGGCCCTTGGCTGCGTGGCTGTCTGCTCTCAAAGGTCCCCGTAGAGAGGCTGGTGGGTGGAAAGAGGATAGTTATGTTCCATTAGCCCCTGCCTAGAGTCTCCACACTCTCTCTGGCATTTTCTGGCTGGCTTTCCAACAGAAAGTGGTCTAGTTGTTGCAGAACCTCTGGTGGGTCCAGCCAAAGCAGGGCACACAAGAGCCAGGAGATGATTCCTGGACCTGAGAAAAGTGAGAAGGGGCTCTGCATTTCCTGAGGTCTATTACCTGCTGAGCTTTGCAGGGAGACAGACCTGTATTTAAATCCAGGCTCTGACAGGGAGTAACTGTGACTTTGTTTAATTTACATAATGTACTCTCTGAGCCTTAGTTTCATCATCTATAAAATGGGGATGACAATAATAATCTCCCTAAAGAGAAAATGAATAAATGTAATAAGTCACCAAATCAGATGGTTAGTATGAAAAAATATTGGTTACTCTCTTCCTCTGGGTATAAATTGCAAGGTGAATGCCAAGCTGAATTTAAGATCCTAACCTCCCATGACAGGGTTCAAATCCCAGCTCTGCCACTTAAACCTGTGTGATCTTGGCCAGTTGACCTTCCTGTGCCTGTGAAAATGGGTACAGTGAGGACCTAGTTCAGTGACTGCTGGCAGGAACAAATGAATCAGAGCAGAGCTTGATCTGCAGTGAGCACGACACATGTGACCTTTGTAACTGTTGTGTCCACAGCAGTCCCGCTGCAGCCCAAGTCCTCAGGGGCCCTTTCTCAGCCAACAGAACCTATGAGCTGTAACCTGAGGTCTCTTCTGGAACCAGGCTGGGAGGGTGAGGATTCATCACAGTTGGTCTTTTCAGGGTCTGCATCTAACCAAAGGTGGGGAGGTGGGGTGGGGAGCTCAATTCAAGCCCATGCTCTCACCTCCACTCCAGCATATGTTTCCATAAATCCCCCCAGTGTTTTGTCTGGAGGGAGAGTAAGCTTGCTCAGGCCACAGAGTTCTCCAAAACAATCCATCTGGATAACCAGGCTGTTCATGGGATGGGAGTCCCTCAGGGCTCCTCCCCTCCCTACATTAACCCCAACAAGCCTTAAGGCCAATGACAGGCTGTTAGCACAACTGCCAAGGGAAGTCACTCCCAGGTCCCAGCTGCAGCCCGCCTGCCCCTCAGGCTTCTGACTGCCCACTGCTGTCTGCAGCACGCCATCCCTCAGGCCACCAGGTGACCACAGTGGTCCATGTCCATGCTGAGCCGGGGTCAGCTGCCCATCAGCCCAGACCACTGCCCCCAGTTACACTCTTGTTACTAGTCTGGGACCACTCCTTATGCAAATCCCTTAAAACAAAAAGAGCTTGTTCTTTCTGGTGCTTTGGGCAGAAGGAAGCACTACCAGAATATTCTATTTCTTGAACCTGTCAGAGGCCAACACAGTCTGAGATCCTTCCATCATCTCTCTTATTCTCTGCCCCCCTCCCATAGGACTCTGATACCCCAGCTTTCTCCTCCACCCACCCCAAACTCAGTTTAAGCTTTGTTCTAATGTAAACCAGACTTGCTCAAATACAGGCATATAAACACATCATTTTCTGTATCTTCAAGCAAATAGGGCAGCACAAGCACCAGTCCATTCATAGAAATCATAACTTTGTATTGAAACATGACATGTTATGGGTATATTATTATGGCCCTATTTGAATGGATGGATCACAGGTGAGTCTTTCTACAAGGCTGCCTTTCACCAGCCCCCCAGCCCCCTGCCCCGTGCCCAACCCATCACATTATTGTCTTTGACCCTCACACTAACCTGGAACAGTTATTATTATCCCTTATCTACACATCAGGAACCAGAACATCAGCGGGGCTAGAGCCCAGGACCTCCCAGGCCGGGAGCCACTGAGCGGGCCTGGCCTCCAGCCTCTGCCAGCCAGGTCCTACCCTTCCTGCAGCTACACCTCAGGCCAGGCTCCTGGGGCTTCCAAACAGCAGGGGAGCCTCAGCCTGATCGCTGTCTTCCAGCCTTTCCTTCCCTTAGAGGACAGATGCTAACTCACGTAGAGAGAATTCTTATTACAAATCCACCCCTCGTTCTATAGACTCCAGTGAGTCCTGGGTGCTGTTAGACCGAACCACCAGGCCCTACCAGCTCCCCTGCGGCCTGAGCTCTTCCTCCAGACGGCGGGTCCTGGGTGGGAGCCCGTCAGGCCAAATAATTCCAGCCTCCACGAGGATCCCATGGGGGGCAGAGCTGGGACTGACTGGCAGGGGTGTCTGCAACCCTCTCCCTCTGTGCGAGCCCCAAATCTCAGGGGATGGGAATCCTGGCTCCTCTCCTTTCAAGGAAGCCTGACCCTTTGGAAGGAGCTTGGGCTGGGAGTCAGGGAGCTTGGGGTCACCCTCCAGGTCACTGCACCACTGCTCTGGCTGCCCTGAGCCTCAGCTCACGGGTAAGTGAGGGCATCTAGAGAGTCCTGGAGCTTTCCCCTATTCATATTAAAGACCCAGCCCCTCACATCTCCTGCCAGAGTGACTCTCAGGCTGATTCTGCCTGCAAGTCAGCCTTAGAGAGAGATGGTCCAAGGGCTCTACCTGGTGGCCACTCACAGCCAAACAGGCAGTCCCACCCAGCGGTTTTCAAGGTTCATAAAAACCATAACTGAGGAGGTCAGGACCCTGACCCTGGGAGACAGGGCAGGAGAGAACCCTGAGAATTCAATCTGCCCGTCCTCTCACACCTGGTTCCTGGGTGTCAGTGGTGGGAATAGGAACCACTGTCATTGTAAAACTGTCTGAAAAGCACTGGCATTGCTGTCAGATGGGACTAGATTTCAATCCCTTGAGTTCTTAACTTCAGCCCTGTAGTGGGCTGTTTAAGACTCGTCCTACAGGGCTGTGTCCTCTCTCTGCATGAATAGGCAGCCAAGGTAGATGGCGGGGTGAGGCTGGACCAGTGAGAAGAGTCCCCCTGGTGGTGCTCAGCCCTTAGGCCAATGGCTCATCCGTGGCTGCACATCTCAATGGCCTGATGTGGGCAGTGCTTCTCAAACTGTGGTCTCTGGACCAGCAGCAAGGCATCAACAGGAGATTTGGGGGACTGCAGATTCCTAGGTTCCCCTACCAAGACCTGCTGAGTCAGAAGCTCTGGATGGGGCCCAGCAGACCCCAGGTGATGCTGAACCTCGTGCAGTGAGAGAGAACGCTGTGCTCACGTATCAGGGGACGCTGAGAAGGCACCATATGTGATTTGAGTGTCTTACGCATCGGAATCACCTCTGGAGGTGGAAATACTAACCAGTGCCTGCCACACCCCCACTGCCCCACTCCAGTGATTCTTGACTTTGTAGCAGAGGGCAGTGGCTCTCCTAGACTGGCCTGTGGTCTACAGAAGAGTCATCAGTTATTGTCACTTGGTGGCTGCTTGAGCTATGACAGGCATGGTGCTCTGTGTGGAACATCTCCCAAGAACCCTATGAGTTGTTAGATTCTCTTGCTTCATAAATGGAGAAACTGAGGCACAGAGAGGTTGAGTAACTCAGCCTAGGTTATGCAACTACTTAATGGCAGGATTCCAAACTGGTTACCTCAGACTCCAGAGTCCACCACCTTTTCTTCCTCATTTTACAAATGAGAGGAGGGATGAGGTGCTGAAGGTCACCAGGGGGCACCCATCACTCCTCCTGCACCTTTGCCTGGAAGCTCCCCAGTGCAGGGGCACCAATATCAAGATGGGCTGAGTTGACCTCTGAGCTGGGTGTCACCCCCAGGAAATAATGCCTCCCTCCTGGGCATAGACACAGCTGGAAAAGTGAGGGGGTGCCATGGGTGTTAATTAAGTCACCAGCACTACTCCTGGACCCACAGGATTCAAGATGTTAAGGAAATTGACACTCACCCCCATCCCAGCTCAATTGCTTATTGCCCTCTCAGTGTGGGGCAGTGTCCACTGACACCCAGCTCAGAGAGAAGAAATAAAAAGACAAGAGGAGGATCTGGAGGAGTAGAGCGCATATGGAGCCATGTTAATGCTAAAAATGCGCTGCTCTAAAGCAAGAGGGTTGCTGTCCTGAGAAGACAAAAGTCTCCAATCCTTGGGGAGGGGGTGAAATCCACCAGGCAGGCAGCGCTCACTGCTATCGAATTCTCCTGGAGATCCAGTAGAGCTCCATGGCTACCCTGGCGTCTTCCACCGAGTTGTCCTGTAGATACAGGACAGAGAGGGGACAGGGGGCTGAATCCAGGCACCATGGGACGCGGGCCTTCCCTGCTCACACCCTGAGTCCAGGGCTGAAGTGGGCCAGGGGTGAGTCTCCCAGGCCCCTGACACCCTGGACTCAGCAGGTGTCTGGAGCAGGCCTGGCTTCACCCATGAGCCCGGGGCCCAGGCAGGACCAGGCACAGAATCCAGGTCCTGAGGCCAAGTGTGCCCTCCAGGGGCTCCCATCGGCTGAGGGGGTGGAGGGGGATGAGTGGGGCACTGCAGACTTGGCCTCAGACCCAGAGGGGCTGGAGCAGTTCTCACAGGAGCCCAGGATCAGAGAACATGGACAGAGATGTTTCTGGAGTGCTCCTTGCTCAGCACATTGAGAAAAGGGCTCCTCAGTGAATCCAGGAGCTGACACTCTGTCCTGGGTCCCTGATGCCGTAAGTCCTGCAGAGGGGCCCAAACTCAGGTCCATCCCTTGCCTCCTGCACATTCTGGCTTCCCAGACAAGACCCCGACTCCTCAGACTGGGGCTTGGGCTCTCGCCTCTCCTGCCTTCTCCACTAAGACACAACTGCACCCTCCACTCAGGCCTGGTGTCCTGTCTGTTCCCTGTCCTCCATCCCTGCTCAGGACACCTGCCCTTCTCTCTGACACTCCCCACAGATGTGCTGATGGTCAGGTCATGGGCCTCCTCCCCTTCAACCAAGAGTTTCTCAAGAATGAACCGGACCTTGTTTATCCGGATTCTCAGCCTCTGATCCAGAGCTGATGATTCATAAACATCCACTGAACTGGAAGGGCCCACATGTGGCTGCAACTCCTAATGTCCAGCCTGCCTCCCTGGGCCCTTCCATCTCAGTGAGCTCCCAGCCCGCAGCACATACTTGCCCCCGCCTGGGGCTTTGAGGGGCCTGCTCATCCAGGGTCTTTGAGTTCAAGATCCCTCTCTCTGTTTTTGGAATGCCCCTCATTGCATACTGAGGCTTCCTTGTGAGTAAATGTTAGTCCTCTGGTTACATCTCAGCACTACTTTCCCACTGAGTCCCAAATACTTAACGTGGCACCCAAGGCTGTGAATGACTGCCCCTGCCAGATTCTGCTCCCCCCACCCCTGTCTCTATCTCTCTCTCCTGCATCTGACAGGATCCAGACTATGTGCTCCTTATGAGAATCTAATGCCTGATCACCTGAAGTGGAGCTGAGGTAGTGATGCTAACACTGAAGAGTGGCTGCCACTGTCTTTCATCACCCTCAGTGACACTGTCTATTTGTAAGAAACAAACTCGGGGCTCCCACTACTTCTATATTATGGTGAGTTGTATCACAATGCAATAATAATAGAAATAGAAATAAAGATAATAATAAAAATAAAAAGGTAAAAAAAAATAATAGAAATAAAGTTCACAATAAATGCAATGTGCTGCAATCATCCTGAAATCACAGTCTTCCCTCTGGTCCGTGGAAAAATCATCTTTCACAAAACAGGTCCCTGGTGCCAAAAAGTTTGGGGACTGATGCTCCAGAGGACTCTCTTGTCTATATGGGGACCTCTGGCATTTGGAAGATCCACAAGAGGAGCCCTGAATATGAGCCCAGGACTCTGCTCACCCACACCTGAGAGATAGGTGGTGCAAGAATCACCTGACTTACTCCTCCAAGGCCGCTTTCTGCTCTGAGCTCTGTGGATCCACTCATGTCCTGGGATGGGTTATAGGAGGGCTACAGAGTCCTCATAGTGAGTGCAATATTTCCAGGGTATGTGCATGCATATTCTGGGGATAGTCATATTCTCAAAGAGATTTTTGTGTCATAAAAGGTTGAGTTTCCAAGGGGCTCTTTCATACCTTCCGAAAAAGTAGGGTCTCTTAATATTGCTGAACCAAACCAAGTAAGTGAGGGAGCGTGGATCTGAGAATCTCTTTGTGTTTTCCATCTGGAATAGTGACTTCCCTTGGCATCAGGAGAAGCTCATTCAGAAAAACCTTCTAGCCTCTCTGAGCATTTAATTGCCCCAGATTGTCTCCTTCCCAAACCACAGCATCAGAGCATCCCTGAGTGGAGAGATCACATTAGGATTTCAATTCAGTTCTCTACCTTATAACCCAACCCTGATCTCACCACTAACTTTGTTCATAGTAATGCTTCTTAAGGCCCTCTTGACTTTACACTCCATCATGTCCATCTCTAGGTGAGGCACCACACCATCATGTCTAAGACCTTTTTTTGTATAGTTCTGTGTATTTTTTTAAAATTTTTTAAATTTTTCAGTGGGTTTTGTCATACATTGATATGAATCAGCCATAGAGTTACACGTATTCCCCATCCCGATTCCCCCCTCCCACCTCCCTCTCCACCCGATTCCTCTGGGTCTTCCCAGTGCACCAGGCCCGAGCGCTTGACTCATGCATCCCACCTGGGCTGGTGATCTGTTTCACCATAGATAATATACATGCTGTTCTTTCGAAACATCCCACCCTCACCTTCTCCCACAGAGTTCTGTGTATTTTTGCTACCTCTTCTTAATCTCTTCTGCTTATGTTAGGTCTTACCATTTCTGCCCTTTATTGTGCCCGTCCTTGCATGAAATGCTCCCTTGATCTCTCCAATTTTCTTGAAAAATTCTCTAGTCTTTCCATTTTATTGTTTTCCTCTGTCTCTTTGCAATGTGCATTTAAGAAGACCTTTTTTATTTCTCTTTGTTATTCCCTGGAACTCTGTAATCAGTTGGGTGCATCTTTCCCTTTCTCCTTTGCCTTTTGCTTCTCTTCTTTCCTCAGCTATTTGTAAGGTCTCCTCAGACAACCACCTTGCCTTCTTGCATTTCTTTTTCTTTGGGATGATTGTGGTCACTGCTTTCTGTACAGTGTTACAAACGTCCATCCATAGTTCTTCAGGCACTTTGTCTATCAGATCTAACTGCTTGAATCCATTCATCCCCTCCACTGTATAATCATAAGGGATTTGATTTAGGTCATACCTGAATGGCCTCATGGCTTTCCCTACTTTTCTTCAATCTGAGCCTGAATTTTCCAATAAGGAACTGATGATTTGAGCCCGTCAGCTCCGGGTCTTGTTTGCTGACTGTACAGAGCTTCTCTGTCTTCAGCTGCAAAAAACATAATCAATCTGATTTCAGTATTGACCATTTGTTGATGTTCATATGTAGGGTCATCTCTTGTGTTGTTGGAAAATGGTGTTTGCTATGACCAGTGTGTTTTCTTGACAAAACTGTTAGCTTTTGCCCTGCTTCATTTTGTACTCCACAGCCAAAACGTGTTGGCCTCTTATCCCAGGTGTCTCTTGAATTCCTACTTCTGTATTACAATCCCATATGATGAAAAGGGCATCTTCTTTTGGTGTTAGTTCTAGAAGGTGTTGTAAGTCTTCATGCTGCTGCTGCTAAGTCACTTCAGTCGTGTCCAACTCAGTGTAACCCCATAGACGTCAGTCCACCAGGTTCCCCTGTCCCTGGGATTCTCCAGGCAAGAACACTGGAGTGGGTTGCCATTTCCTCCTCCAAAGCTAGAAAGTGAAAAGTGAAAATGAAGTGGCTCAGTCATGTCCGACTCTTAGCGACCCCATGGACTGCAGCCTACCACATTCCTACATTCATGGGATTTTCCAGGCAAGAGTACTGGAGTGGGGTGCCATTGCCTTCTCCATAAGTCTTCATAGAACTGGTCAACTTCAGTTTTTTCAGTATCAAGGGCTGGGTCCTAGCCTTGGATTACCGTGATGTTGAATGGCTTACCTTAGAAATGAGCCAAGATCATTCTGTCATTTTTGAGATTGCACCAAAGTGCTGCATTTTGGACTCTTCTGTAAACTAGTAAGATAAACTAAAACATCTTAGGAAGTTTGGTAGATTTCTAATTGTGTTGTCTATTATTAAGTTATAGACTTTCTATCTATTCTATTTTCTTGATACTAGAAATGAATAATACAATCCTTGTCATATTTTTTAAAAGTTTCCAGAAATGCTTGCCTACTTCCTACTCTAGAGCATGATGACCACATGGATCCCAGAACCCCTGGCCATATCCTGTGTCCCCCAGTGTCTGAGACTCACAGGGAAGGATGCACTGATCTAGAGAAAGGTGGTCAGTCCAAACACCCACAGGAGTCAGGAGGGAAGGAAATAAATAAAGGGGATGGAGAGGACTAGGGCCCCTGGAGAGGACCAGCTGCACCTGTTGAGGTTGGTGGAAAAGCAAGATGCTGTGTGCATGACATGGTCTCATGTTTATAAAACAGGAAGGAAAAAAGATACAGATATGCTCTACAAACATGTGTGCTTGTCTGTACCCACATGTCTACATATTATATCAGAGCATGTGAAAGGTGTTGAAGGTTCTACATGAGGTTGAGGACATGGATGTTCCCTGGATGGAGGGATAGATGCTCCTGTGAGCAGGCTAGGCAGCCTGGCCATGCCCAAGAGGGAAAACCAGGACATGTGAGATAATCATTTGTTGCTGTTCAGTTGCTCAGTTGTGTCCAACATTTTGCGACACCATGGACTGCAGCACGCCAGGCTTCCCTGTCCTTCCCTATCTCCTGGAGCTTGCTCAAACTCCTATCCATTGAGTTAGTGATGCCATCCAACCATCTCATCCTCTGTCGTCCCCTTCTTCTTCTGCCTTCAATCTTTCTCAGCATCAGGGTCTTTTCTAATGAGTCAACTCCTTACATCAGGTGGCCAAAATATCAGAGCTTCAGCTTCAGCATCAGTCCTTCTAATGAATATTCAGAATTGATTTCCTTTAGGATTGACGGGTTTGATCTCCTTGCAGTCCAAGGGACTCTCAAGAGTCTTCTCCAACACCACAGTTCAAAAGCATCAATTCTTCAGTGTTCAGCCTTCTTTATGGTCCAACTGTCACATCTGTACATGACTACTGGAAAAACCGTCAGTTCAGTCACTAGTCATGTATGACTTTTAGCAACCCCATGGACTGCAGCACGCCAGGCTTCCCTGTCCATCACCAACTCTCAGAGCTTGTTCAAACTCATGTCCATCGAGTCAGTGATGCCATCTAGCCATCTCACCCTCTGTCGTCCCCTTCTCCTTCTGCTTTCAATCTTTCCCAGCATCAGGGTCTTTTCCAATGAATCAGTTCTTCGCATCAGGTGGCCAAAGTATTGGAATTTCAATTTCAGCATCAGTCCTTCCATGGAAAAACCATAGCTTTGACTATATGGACCTTTGTTGGAAAAATAATATCTCTGGTTTTTAATGCACTGTCTAGGTTTGTCATAACTTTTCTTCCAAGGAGCAAACGTCTTTTAATTTCGTGGCTGCAGTCACCATCTGCAGTGATTTTGGAACCCAAGAAAATAAAATATTTTTTAGTTTAGTTCTTTTAAAATAGTTCTGCTTTGTGTCAATTATACATGAGAAGAAGAAAATATAGAAAATACTAAACAAAGATGAGAGTGAAAATCAGTGTAAAGGGCATAGCAGCTGATTTTATGAGACTCGTAAAGGATCTGGAAATCTGGATTTTTATATGCAGTGAAAAAACCATGCATTTATCAAACACTTCAGGAAGAAATAAAACTGATTCTATACCATCTCTTCCTGAAAACACTGTAAAGGAACACCAAACAAATCCCTGGGCCACTTCCAGGACACACAGGTTTGCAAGCCCTGATCTGGAACAAATCAAGCTCGCATGTGCTTATGTCCAGAGTGGGGCCAGGGCCATATGGCCCCAGCCCCTCTTTGAGGGGGAGGGGAAGGGGAACAGGTAGCTGGCATGATTCCAGTGTGATCAGGTGCCAGATCCTCTGTAAGCCCTTCATACAGCTTCATTCATTAAATTGACATACTGTAGGTATTAAGCCCATTGCACACATGAAAAAACTGAGACTCTGTACAGTAACTTACCAGTTTCCTCCACACCCCACAGCCTCCCTGTAACTCTGAGCGTCCATCTCAGCTCCTCCTCCTTCCTCTGTCCCGGCCATGACCTTCCCAGCTCACAGTCTTTCAGTCCACATGCCTGGCTGCTGGGCAGGCAGGGCTCAGCCACATCCAGGCTGTGCTCTGATGGGTGCACCACGTCCAGGTTCACAATTAAAGTGGAGGAGGGACTGCTGGAGAACCCCAGGCAAACCTCCTACTTTCCAGGTGGGGAACTGAGGCCCAGAGATGGCAAAGGCCTTGTCCAGGGTCACCCAGCTAGAAACTCCATGCCTCTCCTTCTCCAGTACCTCCCTTTGTGCCATTAAATGGAGCCAAAGCCTCCCCATCAGCATCAGACACAGCATCCTTGTTCATTTCCAATTCCTTCTTCCCAGCTTGGAAGCTGCTAACCAGTCTCCCAGGCCAGGAGAATCCTCACTCAGGTAGGACTACTTCTAGATATTTCCAGACTCGCATCTGGATGACAGTTTTGGAGCTTAAGAGCCAAACATTATATTAGTTTATTCTGTGTTTCCTCCATGACGCTCCACCTTGAATCATGCTGGGTTGGGGTTTCCCTGCCCCAGTGGGGAAAAGTCACATGTGAAGGCAAAATTGAGAGCAGGGGTTCAAATAGTTCCTACTTCCTGTGTTATCTTGTCCCTACGGCCTTGCTCTCACCCCATGGCTCCTCCCTGCTCACCCCTGAAGCTGCCCTCCTCCAGGTGGGGCTGTGTCCCCTCAGATGGCAGCTCCTTCTAGTGATGGCTGTGGGGAGGAGAGGCTGGGACATGTGTGTCTTCAGGTTGCTGTGGAAGGAGGCAGTGATCCTGAAGGTGTGTCCTGGGTTCCAGAGCACCAAGTTTTGGTCCTGGGCTCCCACCCGTGGGCCTGCTGACATGCTGGGCTGTAAAGGAAAGTGCTCACACCCACAGCTTTGGGATTTTTATCTGGGGTTCTGTTTTCCTAGGGTGTTGACATTAGGGAAGACACTTAAGTCCCCCAGCCTTAGTTTTCTCATCAATAAATGGGATCAGCAGTACAATCCACAGTCCGTTTTTTTTTTTTTTTTTTTTTTTTTTTTTAATCCTTAGGGTTAGATATGCTCCAGAATTCAAGATCTTTCAGCTCCAGACAGATGGCATGGTACATCTATTCTACATGACATCACACCCCACTGGGGTCTGAGAGCACCATATAATCATACACATTGCTGTTTCTGAAACTGAACTTTTGAACATTCACACTAAGGGAAATAAATAGAGATCATAAATTCTCTAATATCTGTTCAGGTCTAATTTATTACCAAATAATTTTTTAAAAATTTGTTTTCAATGTTGAGAGGCTTCAAGGGATAGGATTGCAGATAAGGACCATCCAACCCTGTGTTTCTGTAGATAATGCCATACAGCTCAGAGAGAGCCAAAATGTTCATGGATTGCAGCCAGACCCAACCCAGCTGTGAGGTTTGGGATAAGACAAGTCTCCGGACAAGGCCAAGGCTGATGGGTGGGGAGAACTTTTCTGGAGAGGCTGTGCAGTTACCCACGTGTCTGAGCCATTGGTTCCAACTCCACAGACCCTGAACCTCAGTTGTCACAGGGCCCTGAGACTTCTTCAGGCATCTGACTTGATCCACCTCCAGAGCTGGATCTTTCTCTGATGGGTCATCAGTGAAGACCATTGCCATACTGGTGACTGTGACCTGCTGGATTTCACAACACCATGCCCACCAGCGCGACATCCCCAGAAAAGGATGAATGGGGCAAGGTGTGCTGCCTCCACCATCTGCCACAGCTCTTCTCCACCTGTGTGTCCTTCTTCCTGGTGGCTGACATGGGCATTTGGAGAGGAGTCATAGGTGACTGGTCCATGTCCATCTGGTGCATCTGTTTTGCTGTGACCCTCATCATCTCCATTGTTGAGTTATGTGATCTCCTGTCCTGGTTTCCTTTCTATTGGTACAGCCTCCCTGTTACCTATGCCTGCTATGCCACCCTCATCTGCTTCTCGGCCTCCATCATCTACTCCATTGCATATGTCCAGTTCCTGCCTTATGGTCCTTACCGGGACTGGGCCATCGCTGCCACTGCCTTCTCCTGCATCGCGTGTTTTATGCCTTATTTTATGCGTGTTTTATGCCTTGAATGTGGCCTTCACGTGGAACTGGTATGATCTTGATGATGTCACCTGCTACGTGCACACCGTGCCAGGCCTGCTGAAGGTGCTGGAGGCCTTTGTGGCTGGTGTCATCTTCGCCTTCATCAGTAGCCCCTCCCTGTACCTGCACCCCGTTGTGCACCACACGGCCCTGGTGCGGTGTGTGGCTGTGTACTCCATCTGCTTCATCCTGGGAGCTGTGGTCCTCCTGTTGAAACTGAGTGAACGGGAATGTAGACTGTGCACCCCGTACCCCATTTTCCAGCTTGTGCTCACCTTGTTCTCCATCCTCCTCTACATCAGCACTGTGATCCTCTGGCCTCTCTACCAGTTCAATGAGGGGTTCGGGGGGCAGTCCCAGCGGTCCAGTGTTGTGAGCTGCAGTGATGAGCTCGCCTAAGACATGTGCCTCTGGGATCGCCTACTGGCTGTGGCCATCCCGACAGCCATCAACCTGCTGATGTACATGATCAACCTGGTGTACTGGGCCCGCCAGGTTTCTGTAGGGACTGAGGATGTCCCCAGTGCCCCTGATTCTGTCCAGTCCTATCCCGTGTCTTCACAGAGTGAAGACATCCTATAATGTCTTCTTCCTGGCTCCCCTCTCTCCCTCCTCACATCCTTCCCCATTCATCTCACTCTCTTTATGTTTCCTTCCCTCCTTCTGCTGTGTCTCCTTGTTTTGTTGCCCACATCCTGTTTTGCCTCTTTCTCTTGCTTCTCTCATCTTTTCTACACTTTCTGCTTTTTGCCCCTTTTCTGGTCATCCTTGGCTTTCTCATCTCCTGTGTCCTGACCACGTCTCTCCATTTTTCTTATTCTGATCCATCAGGACCTGAGACTCCTTCCTTCTCTGCCCACTCCCACCTCCTAAGGTGCTGACTCCACAGCACACAGCCCTCTGTGCAGCTGTTCACACCCTGGGCCTCCGGAGGGGCCCCATTGCCAAAACGTGTCTGTACCCCTGGTGGTGTCTTAATTGGTGCTATCGGGGGATGGGGGTTGGAGGTGTGGGGGTGGGTAGCTAGGGAATGGACCCCTCTTTATCCATTCCTCCACTGATGAACATCTAGGCGGCTTCCATGTCTTGGCTATTGCAAACAGCGCTGAAATGAATATTGGGGTGCAGTATTTTTCCAGATAATGTTTTTCTCCAGATACATGCCCATAAGTGTGATTGGAGGGTCATATGGTAGCTCTATTTTTAGCTTTTTAAGGAACCTCCATACTGTTCTCTGGGCTTTCCTGATGGTTCAGACAGTAAATAATCCACCTGCAAGGCAGGAGACCTGGGTTCAATTCCTGGGTTGAGATCCTCTGGAAAAGGAAACGGCTACCCACTCCAGAATTCTTGCCTAGAGAATCTCATGGACAAAAGCACCTGGCAGGCTACAGTCCATGGGGCCTCAAAGAGTCAGACACGACTGAGTGACTTTCATATACTAGTCTGCATAGTAGGTGTATCAGTTTACATTCCCACCAACTGTGTAGGAGGGCTCCCTTATCTCCACACCCTCTCCAGCATCTATTGTTTGTGGATATTGTTTGTGGATTTTTTGATGATAGTCATTCTGGCTGGTGAGAGGCGATATCACATTTTTAAAATTTGCATTTCTCTAATAAATAACAATGCTGAACATCTTTTCATGTTCCTATTGCTATCTGTGTGTCTTGGAGAAATGTCTTCTTATGTTTTCTGCCCATTTTTTGAGTGGATTGTTTGTTTGATGCTGCCAAATGTCACAAGCTTTTTGTAAATATTGGAGACTAATTCCTTATTGCTCATGTTACTTGCAAATATTTTCTCCCAATCTGTGGGTTGTCTTTTCATCTTGTTTATTGTTTCCTTTGCCTGCAAAAGTTTTAGAGTTTAAGTAAGTAAGTAAGTATTAGTCACTCAGTCGTGCCCAAGTGTTTGCAACCTCATAGACTGCAGCCCACCAGCTTCCATTGTCCATGAGATTTTCCAGGCAAGGATACTGAAGTGGGTTGCCATTTCCTTCTCCAGGGGATCTTCCCAACCCAGGGTTTGAACCCAGGTCTCCTGCACTGCAGGCAGATTCTTTACTGACTGAGTTTAAGTAGGTCCCAATTATTTATTTTTGTTTTTATTTCCATTATTCCTAGAGACAGATCAAAAAAAGATATTGCTGTGATTTATGTCAGGCAAGGCAACCTGTAGATTCAATGCAATCCCTATCAAATTACCAATGGAATTTTTCACAGAACTAGAACAATAAAATCTCAAAATCTGTATGGAGACACAAAAGATCCTCAGTAGCCAAAGAAATCTTGAGAAAGAAAAGTGGAGCTGGGAGAATCAGGCTCCTTGGCTTCAGACTATACTACAAAACTACAGTCATCAAAACAGTATGATACTGGCACAAAAATAGAAGTTATAGATCAATGGAACAGAACAGAAAACTAAGAAATAAGTCCACGAACCTATAGACCCAGTGACGGAACTGGGTCTCTTATATCTCTTGCATTGGCAGGCAGGTTCTTTACCACTAGCACCATCTGGGAAACCCTATGGACAATTAATCTATGACAAAGGAGGCAAAGCTATCTATTGTTGGAAAGACTGTCTCTTCAACAAATGGTGCTGGAAAAACTGGACAGCTATATGCAAAGAATGAAATTAGATCATTTTTAAACTGCATGCACAAAAATAAGCTCAAAATGGATTAAGGACTTAAATGTGAGACTGGACCCTATAAAACTCAAAGAAGAAAACACAGGCAGAACACTTTTCAACTAGCTATGTTTTCTGTACTTTTTTTTTTTTTTTTTACAAAATTATTGTTTCTTGTACTAACAAATGTGCGATTGAGCCTCCAATAAAAATAATAATGACAAGGTGACTTGAAATGATTGACTTGATGTATAATTTGTAAGATTCATGATTGCAATAGTGTGACTCTAGATATGGGAAGAAGGAATAGGATGAAATCATTACCTGGAGCTGACAGACTAGTAAGACAGGTGGCCTAGAGGCTTTTGTGTACTGTCAACAGAAATTGAGTAATAGCACATTGAGTGGCCTATATACAAAATCCTCTCCCCTCCTGGGAATGAGCATTCCTAGGACCCGGGGAAGAATTGGTCAAAAGTACCTCCCAAGCCTTGCTTGAAATTTAGAAGGGAATGGCCATAGGATTGTGTAATAAAGAATGTTCAAACCACCCAGTTCTACAAGAATCAAGGCATTAGCTACTGCCATCACTGACCTAGAATCCGCCCTGGAAGGAATTCATGGCAAAGACTACGATAAGGCAATTTGTGCTCTGGGAAAACTGGCAGAACCAGTCCTCAGATACTTAGACATTTCCAGTAGAAATATTTACAAACCAACTTCTTGCATCTCGCCATACTAGAAAAGCACTAAAACCATTAACTATGGCATCTGGTCTTTTTGAAGATCAATAACTTTGTCAAGAAGTGTGTTTGGTTGCATGTTCCCTGAATCACATACATAGTGGCCCCAATTTACCTCTTTGGAACAGTTCTCACAGCTTCCTGAAAGAATGTCTTCCTGGTTATAATTCTTAAATTGGCTTGAATAAAAATTTTCATTTCTTTCTTAATTGACTTTCACTCATTTTTTCATAGATATGAGAGAGTGTGCATTTATAAATATTTCCATAAGGTAAGGGAAGGAAATTCATATTCTTATATTTTCATGAATTAAATTGAACATAACTCTGTGACCTCACTTCCCAGGAGGATGGAGGTGCCTCTGTGCTTTATTGAAAGAACTGTTGTCCAGGGTGGGCTCACCTGAGGGGCTCACTGTCCAAGTCTCATGGTTCATGAGGGTGGCTGCTCCATTCCTCCTGTTGGGAGCTAAGGGTCATTTGTCACAATTTGAAGGCTGGTCCAGTCCCCTCACTGTGGAGCTCAAAAAAGAGTGTAAAGATCCTCTGCTTAGTCCAACCCTCTCATCATAGAGGAGGAGCAACTGGACCCCAGGGAGGGTCAGGACTTGTTGAGAGTCACCCTATGTGTGCAGTCAGAGTCAGAGACAGGACCAGGTGTCCTCCTTCCCAGGCTGGCCATCTGTCCATGACCCCACGCTGCTTATTATAAGTGTAGCAGCAGCATCCTCCAGGCTGGGTTTCTGCCCCATCCACCCTTGTTCTGCACAAACCTGCCCCGTCCCCCCGAGGAGGGCACTCGCTGCTGCTGAGTCAGTTTCCTCATCTACTAGATGGGGGAGGGCTGACAGAGACCCCTGGTCCATCCCAGCCCCACGTCTTCCTGGGGCCCCTGGACTTAGCAGTCTTGGAGACTCAGACATGGAGATGGAAGCCGGCTCCCTCCCCTCTGTCCACCCTCTCTGCTTGTTTCCTCTTGGCTGCTGGGTCCTGTTTATTGGTCACATTCTTCCTGATTACACAGACCCTCCTTCCCCACCACCTCTGCTTGGTGGGGAACATGTTTCTCTTTCATAACAAGAGTTTCCTCAGTCACTTCCCAGTGGTCCAACTCTCCAGTGATTCTTGTCAAAAACACAAAATGCTTCCAGGTGCCCCTATAGTCTGAGGTATCCCAGGTTCCCTTGTTCTTACACCTTCTTGACTTTCCACTTCTTTGGAGTCCATCTCAGCAGCCATTTGTAGGAAAACATTACTTTTGTGGGATTTCTAGGTGGTTCAATAGTAAAGAATTTACTTGCCAATGCAGGAGACACAGGAGACACTGGCTTGATCCCTGGGTCAGGAAGATCCCCTGGAGAAGGAAATGACAATCCACTCCAGTGTTCTTTTCTGGGAAATACCATGGACAGAGAAAGCTGGCAGGCTACAGTCCATGGGGTCACAAAAATTCAGACATGACTGAGTGACTGAGCATGCATTACTTTTGTATTGAAACAAGGCCTGATATGTTATTGTTATGTTATTATGGCCCTATTATAAAGAAGAATACAAAACTCTCCATTCAGTTTCAAATAAAACAGAAAGATAAACACTAAAATCTAGAACCAACATGTATGTGTATTCCCAGTGCTAAGAAGAGGGTTTGACACATGACAGATGTTTTCCAGTGCCAAGTCCTGAGGACCTGAGACCCTCAGATGATGGAGAGGAGGAAGAAGAGGAGAAGGAAGGAACAGAGTCTGAGCAGCAGGAGGATCATCACTCCAGAGAAGGTTTCCTGAAGCAGGTGCATTGTGCTGAGAGACCTGGTGATGAGAGGGTAAATATACCTTGAGTTGCCCACATGCTGCTCAGTGGTGAACTGGTGAGAACATTTTCCATGGAGAGGTGGGAACAGAAGGCAGAGGGGGGTTACAGCAGATGAGAGGAGGGAAGATTCAGAGAGCGGTGTAGATCATGTTCAGGATGCTTGTGGAGAAAGACTGCAAAGGACAATAGCTGGGCAGGTGTAGGACCAAGGGTTTGCTTTTGCTTTGTTTTAAACTGCAAGATGCTACAACATGGTTTGCACATGACACATGCCATATATGTTGATTGAATTCCATTTCCTCATGCTAGAACTCAAAACCCTTTTTATTGGCAGAATCTGACCAGTAACTGAATATTTTTGGTTCATGGCCTCACCCCTAGACCTGAGTGTAAAAGAAAGGAGAAACTAGAGTTCAAATGATTTTCCATCAAACTTTCAAACTCATTGGTAACTTCTTTCCTAATGCCAAATTCTGTAGACTCAGTGTTTGTGTCCCTCCAAAATCCATATGTTGAAGCCTAAATCACAAATGTGTTGGATTTGGAGGTGGGGCTTCTAGGAGGTAATTAGATCATGAGGCTGTGGTCTGTGTGAATGGGATTAGTGCCCTTAAGAGAAGAAACAGGACAGATGATCTCTCTCTCCATTGTATGAGGACATAGCCTCATACAGTGGGAAGACTGCAACCCAGGAGGAGAGCCCTTACCAGATTTCAGCTCTCCAGGAACTTTGATCTTGAACTTCCTAGTCTCCAGAACTCTGAAAAGTAAATGTCTGCTATTTAAGCTGCCCAGTCTATGGAGTTCTGTTATAGCAGCTCAACTGGCAAAACACTGGGTCCTGGCATTATATCAGGAAGTACAGTTTGTTGAGTTGGAGTGTTTCTTCCAATCAAAGCCTATGGGGCAGACATAACAGATCTGGGAAGAAAACTGTCATCTTCCTGAAGGACCCAGAGACAACTGGTCCACCAAGTATTTCCAGGCCTAGTGCCCTCCCCCACCCTCACCAGCTGTTATTCCCCTCTTCCTCCATCAAAACCTCCATGGTGCATCTTTGTTCAAGGCTGCCTTTCACTGGCCCCCCTCTCTGCCTGGACCTTCGTATCATTGTCCCTGACTCTCACACTAACCCTGGGAGGGTTATTACTAGCCCCGTCTACACATCAGTACCAGAACCTCAGCAAAGGTAGAGCTCAGGACCTCCCAGTCTGGGAACCACTGAGCGGGTCCTGCCTTCAGCCTCTGCCAACCAGGTCCTGCCCTTCCTGCAGCTGCACCTCGGGCCAGGCTCCTGGGGCTTCCAAACACAGGGGAGCCTCAGCCATGATTACTGTTTTCCATACTTTTCCTTCCTTTAGAGGACAGGTGCTAACTGACAAAAACATAATTTTCATTAAAATCCACCCCTCCTTCTGTAGACTCCAATGAGTCCTGGGTGAAGATAGGCTGAACCACCAGCCCTACCAGCTCCCCCTTGGCCCGAGCTCTTCCTCCAGATGGAGGGTTCTGGATGAGGGTCCATCAAGAAGAATGCTTCCAGCCCCCTCTGAGGACCCCTCGGGGGCAGAGCTAGGACTAGCTGGCAGGATGGAGTCTGCACCCCTCTCTCTCTGTCCTAGCCCTAAACTCTGGGAGATGGGAGGAGGATGAAGAGGTGAGGATGCCCAGTCTTGAGCAAGGGTCGAGTTCAGGACCCTAAACAAGATCCCCACCAGTGTCTCCAGGGCTCCACCTCCTGGCAGCAGAGACCAGCAATTCTACCAGGTGACACAGGTACCCTCTGAACTCAGGATGCTGGGCCAGGCTAGCGTTTGCCCTTTTCTCCCGTTTCTCAGCAAAGCCACTCAAACCCTCTCATTCCTCAGCAGGAAAGGCTTGTGTTCTTTCCACATAGAGGAGAAATTATGCTCCAAGTGAGTAAGTTTCTTGGCTGCAGAGCCTGGCCCAGACAGCAGCACACTGGGCAGGAAGTGGGTGGCATTCGCATCACTCCTGGGACCAGACTGGCTGGATCCTCACCTTCAGAGACAGTGATGCTGTCTTGATGGGGCTGGGTGCTGGGGAGCAGGGTGGTGGGACGTGCGCCTGGAGACAGCAGGTGAGGGTGGAAAATCCTGTCCCTGAATAGAAGGTCTGTCTCCATCGGGTGGGCCTGGGGGCAGAGGAAGGAGGGGAGGAGGGGTGGCTAGAGGGTGTGAGAGGGGTAGGCACACTTCCCAATCCCCTCATTACTCCAGCTAACAGGTCTGAGTCACAGGTGCCCCAAGGGAGCTCAGTAAGGCATGGCCACTGAAGACAGTCCCTTCAGACCACCCCCTAGATTTCCCTTGGTTCCTCCAGGGTTAGTTGGCAGAAAGGGATCACGTCCCTGTCTTCTGGTTCATTTTGCCAGAACCTCAGGAATGTACAGGTCTTTCCAAAGCCAGCCCTGGGATGGAGGACACGCTGGATCCCCCGGCTGAGCTGAGTTCTGATTTTCTTCCCACCTTTTTCTCATTTGTTAATAATCCACTGTGAATGGATTTGGGGGACATGGGCAGAGAAGGGACAAGAAGGCCAGGGTGTTGGGGTTGTTGGTGGAGCAGAGGTGAAATACAATCCAGATAAAGGAAAAAAATTGAAAAAATTGGGGACATTTAACCTGGAAAGTCAAAGATCCAGGGTTGAGACAGACATGAGGATGAGGTAAAGATGGGTGACAGGTCACCATGTGGAAGTGACACTGGATTTGTACTGGGTGGATGCTTCAGTGGGGAAAGTCCTGTGTGTATAAACCAGGGACCCAACCCTCTGAGCAGTGCTTTCCAGACAGTGACTCCTCTGTCCTTGGGCACATCCAGACCAGGGTCCATGGCCCAGGTGAAAGGAGTCAGGTGGCAGGTGGGCTAGGGCTCAGGGCTCAGGGCTCAGCCTGGTGCCCTGTGGTTCAGACACAGCCCTAAACGTGTTCCCATGAGTCAACATTTCTTCACAGACACCATCAGCTGGGCTGAGAGGCACCTGCCCAGTGCAGCCTGCTTTCTCAGTCCTGACAAGCATCAGGCTGGGGTCACTGGCTTGCTTCTGGATCAATCACTTAGGCATTTAGAGTTGTGAACCCTGGAGCAGAGGCGCTGACCACACTCATCACTCTTCCCTTCTCTAGGTTCACCAGCAGGCCCACCTGGTCATCATCATTTTTATTGGAGCCTCAATCTCACAAATTACATTTGTTAATATAAGAAACAACAATATTGTC
Organism: Muntiacus reevesi; assembly: GCF_963930625.1. Taxonomy (NCBI): domain Eukaryota; kingdom Metazoa; phylum Chordata; class Mammalia; order Artiodactyla; family Cervidae; genus Muntiacus; species Muntiacus reevesi. The sequence continues at coordinate 18,621,145 of NC_089263.1, read as the reverse complement.
AAATAGGCAGAGTACAAGTTAAATAGCTAGTGAAATTAATAAAGCCATAAGTAAATAGTGTTATCTTCTAAGGAGTCACATGGCTGGGGCCAGAAGAAGAAAAATTCATCTTTATGGTGGATCAGCTATTTCTTTCCTTGGGGAGGTCAGGTTAACACATACTGCAGATGCTCACTGCACTCGAGAGGGGAGGGAGGAGGACCAAAAGGGCAGAGAAAAAGAATTGTGTTGAAATGTTTCCTGTCTTGCCTTGAAATACAATTTTTATTTCATTCCTTCTTAAAATTTGCCTGCCATGAAGACCACCTCCTGGGAGCCCTCCCCATCCACCGCACCTGCCACTGGGCAAAGATCACATGGTTCATCCCAGCACAGGATTGAGGGGCAGCAGGGTCGGGGGGGGTCCTCCCCTCCCCTCCCCCACAGCCCTGCTAGCCTGGCCCCTCTGGCCCTGGTGACACCAGAATGCTGGGTTCTGAGGCTTTGTGGCTGAGAGCAGGGGAAGAAGATGGCTTGTGGGGGCTTCCTGGCCTCCAGTTACTGTAAAGGGCTGTTGGTCTGAATTCATCCATGAACAGGGTTGGGGAGGCACATATACACACGCACTGAGCCTACATCCAGGCACCTTTAAAGAGAGCATCCCGGTGCTGGCAGAGGTTTTTAATAGCTAAGGATTTGGGACTTTGGAGTGGGGCTAAACTGCTAGTTTCCTTTAACGGGCTGAAGCCCTAGCTTCAGCCTGAGGGGGCATGGGGAGTCGCTGACTGCGGTTCACAGAGGGGGTCTTTTGGGTGAGCATGGAAGTCCAAGTTGACTAGGCTACTTCTGAACTCTAGACACATTGAGGGCAGTCAGGACCTGCTGATTTTGTTTTGCTCTGTCTTTGTCCTTTATATTAGGTTAGTAGAAAATAAGAACATTATAATGTAGAACAAGAGACAAGGCTTCTCTCTATGATTGCCAGCAAAAGCTGATAGGAAGCTCCAGGGAATTTAACACACACACATATTTTATATATGTGCACACACACACACACACATATAATACATTATGTAGGTTACATTATGCCTGGGGCCCAGAGCACAAGGAAGCAATAGTAGAAAGCAGCTGACTCATAGAAACACACATGTGCACCACACATTGAAGCACTTCAGTTTCTTTAATTACATAAGCAGCAATTCCCCACCACCTCAACACACCTGCCCAAAAAAAATTTGAAAAGAAATGCCCCTTTAAGAACAAGGCCACCCAGTAAATTCTGAACCCCTGACTAGAAAAGTAAAAAAAAAAAAAAAATCAAGGTAACAACAGCATTAAGGCTTCAGTGTCCATGGTCTTCTCCCTGCAGAGGCAGGACCTGCTGTTTTGATCACTGAGGCAGGAGGGCCACATCACTGCCCCTCACCAATACTGCAGATAGGTGTCTGTAAGACCCTGTGGTTCTTCATCAACTGCTTTTCTGATTCCTCAGAGAAGGCATTCATCCCTTGCTTTCTCTAAGAGTCCCTCTGGGTGATGGGTATTTAGTGACCCTGAAAAAATTCAACCAATCTCTTGGAAGAATGAGTACCAGATGGGACCTAAGGATCCAGGGATCTCTAAGATTTCTGCCACTGAGAATTGTTGACCTCCAGAGATTTTTCTTTTAAATAAAAGGGAGATGCACCATTCATCCACTGTGAGAATGGGGGTCTGATACCTAACTAACTACCCCAATCACAAATCCACACACACCAACTAAGGCACCCCCAGGGGGACAGACACGCTTTGGCAGTGAGGGCCCTCCGGAGGCCCAGGGTGTGAACAGCTGCACAGAGGGCTGTGTGCTGAGGAGTCAGCACCTTAGGAGGTGGGAGGGGGCGGTGGGCAGAGAAGGAAGGAGTCTCAGGTCCTGATGGATCAGAAGAAGGAAAATGGGGAGAGGTAGTCAGGACACAGGAGTTGGGAAAACCAAGGATGACCCGATAAAGGACAAAAAGCAGAAAATGCAGAAAAGTTGAGAGCAGCAAGAGAAAAAGGCAAAAAAGTGTGCGGGCAACCAAAGAAAACAGGAAGGAGACGGAGAAGGGGAGAAGGAAACTGAAAACAGAGTGAGATGAAGGGGGAAGGATGTGAGGAGGGAGAGAGGAAGCCAAGAAGAGGACTTCAGAACTCTGTAAGGCCACCTCCTGTGAGCAGACGGGATCAGGAGACCCTGGGCAGAGCCTTAGTCTCCACAGAGACCTGGCGGGCCCAGTACACCAGTTCGGCCACGTAAGCCAGCAGGTTGATGGCTGTCAGGACGGCCACGGCCAGTCTCTGGTCCCAGGTGCACATGTCGTAGGTGAGCTCGTCCCTGCAGTGCTCATCACTCGACCGCTGAGGATGTCCGCCGAACTCCTCATTGAACTGGTAGAGCAGCCAGAGGACCAGAGCGCTGATGTAGAGGAGGACAGAGAGCAGGGTGAGCACAAGTTGGAAGAGGGGGAAGGGCCCAGGCAGCCTGTATTCCCATTCGCCCAGGTTCAGCAGGATGGCCAGTGCCGCTGGGATGAAGCAGATGGAGTACACGGCCACACACCACTCCAGGGCTGGCTGGTGCAGGTACAGGGTGGTGTTGATGATGAAGGAGAAGATGATGCCGGCCATGAAGGTCTCCAATACCTTCAGCAGGCCTGGCATAGTGAGCACATAGCAGGTGGTCTTGTAGATCTTGCAGCGCTCCCACATTTTTACCACTTCCATGGCATAAAACACAGACGCGATGCAGGAGAATGCAGTAGCAGCAATGGCCTGGTCCCGGTAAGGACCATAAGGCAGGAAGTGGATGTAGGTGATGGAGTAGATGACAGAGGCCGAGAGACAGAGGAGGGCAGAGTAGCAGGCGTAGGTGTTGGATAAGCACCAGAAGAAAGGAAACTCGGGTGGGAGCCTACGTAACTCAACTGTGAGGATAATGAGGGTCATCGCACAACAGAAGCACCAGATGCACATAAACCAGTTACCTATGTACCCCCTGTGAATGCCCATGTCGGCCACCAGGGAGAAGGACATGCAGGTGGAAAAAATCTGTGGCAGGCGGAGGAACCGGCAGGTGGTGTCCAGGTCAGCCAGGTATAGAGTCATTCCTGAGTTGGACATGGTGTTGTGATGGTCAGGCAGGTCACAGTCACGGGGGTGGCAGGATCTTCCTGAGTAACCACTGTAAAAAGATCCAGTTCTGGAAGCTGATTAAGACAGATTCACCTAGAAAGGCTCAGGGAGCTGTGACGGCTGAGGCTCAGGGTCTGTGGAGTAAGAACAAATAGCTCAAATGCTTGGGTAACAGCACAGCTGCTCCTGAATGTTTCTCCCCACCCATCACTGTTGGCCTTGTCAGGATACTTGTCTTATCCCGAACCTCAGAGTTGGGTTGAGTCTGGCCTCAAACCATGAACATTGTGGATCTCTGACTGTGTGCCATTATCTATGGAGACACAGAGAAGGATGGTCCTTATCTGCAATCCAAACCCTTCAAGTCTCTCAAAATTGAAAACAAATTTTTGAAAAATTGTTTGGTAACAAAATTTGACCTGAACAGACATGAGACAATTCATGATCTCTATTTAATTCACTTAGTGTGAAATTTCAAAAGTTCAGTTGCAGAAACACTAATGTTTGAATATAGGGTGCATTCACACCCCAGTGAGATGTGATGTCATGTAGAGTAGATGCACCATATCACCTGTCTGGAGCAGATCTGACACCAAGGGTTTCAGAAAAGGAACTGTGGATTTTACTGCTAACCCCATTTTACAGATGAGAAAACTAAGGCCGTGGAATCAAATTCCTTCCCTAGGTGGCGTGACAAGGAGGTGAGAACCCAGATAAAAATGCCAAAACTGTGGGTTTGAACACTTTGCTCTAAAGCCCAGCATGTCATCAGGGCCTGTGGGTGGGAGCTCAGGACCAAAGTCTGGGGCTCTGGGACCCAGGACACACCTTCAGGGCCACAGCCTCCTTCCACAGCAACCTGAAGACACACCTGGGACAATCTGAAGTATCCTGGCCTCTCCTCCCTGCAGTATCACTAGAAGGAGCTGCCATCTGAGGGGACACAGCCCCACCCGGAGGAGGGCAGCTTCAGAGGTGAGCAGGGAGGAGCCCATGTGATGAGAGCAAGGCTGTGGGAACAAGATGACGTGGGAAGTAGGGACTGTTATGAATTCCCGCCCCGCATTTTGCCTTCACTTGTGACTCTTCCCCCCTGGGGAGGAGAGACCACCCCCACCCCAACCCAGCGTGACCCCAAAGTGGAACATAATTGAGGAACCACAGAATAAATTAACATAATTTTGGGTTCTGAAGCTCCAAGGCTGCCATATAGGTAGGAGTCTGGAAAGATCTAGGAGCAGTCCTACCTGTGAGGAGTTTCCCGGCCTGGGAGACTGGTGAGCAGCTTCCAAGCTGGGAAGAAGGGATTGGAAATGAACAAGGATGCTGTGTCTGAGGCTGATGGGGAGACTTTCAGGGCATCCCAGGGAGGGGGTGGGGATGGACAGCTGATTGGCCCCCTTTTAAGGGCAGGAACTGAAAGAGGAGGCACCTGCTGGACCCCTGGGAGGAGACAGCCCTGAGGATGCACCCAGGACTGGAGTGGCGGGGGCTGCAGAGTGGAGATGACTGGGGGGGATTCCAGGGTCCCAGTGTCCCTGAGGCAGCCCAGTAGGTGTCTTCTGACCCAGAAGGGATGCAGGCATGGAGCCAACCTTCCCCATGGAGGAGGGGCCTGGGCTGGAACTGAGAGAGGAGAACAGGGGCCTCAAGGGGTTTCAGGGGTGTGACAGGGACACGTGGCCAGAGCAGCAGGGACCCTGGAGACCATGGAATTGCCCAGGTCACCTGCCCAAGGCAGTCCTGCCAGCCAGGGCTGCAGTCCTGCTCACACAGGGGCTCCTCCAGGGTCCATTGTGGGGGGAGTGAGGCCCCTCCCAGCCCGCCCCTCCTCAGGGACAGCTGCCCTGTTTCCAAGGGACTATTTGCTGAGAGGCCCCCAGGGCTGAAGGGCCAGCACCCTGAGCCCCAGCCAGCTTCCTGCCATCGGGGGTCTGGTCAGCTTTGCTAATAACAAAGCCTGGAACAAACAGGCTGGAAAGGAAACATAGAGCAAACCTGAGAACCTCTCTAGACTCACAAAGCTCCTCGAGATCCAATTGTCAGTGGAGCCCCGGGGCCTACTGGCCTCCCAGTGGGCACAGCCGGGGTGGGGAGGGGCACTGGGGTGAGGAAGGCTGGGGGTGTCACTCTGACTGTCCCTGAATTTGTTCCCAATTTACTGTTAAAATGACCCTGTGATTTACACTTAAGGCTAAATAATACCTTTGGGTCCATTTAACACCACAGACGCAGAGCTTGGGGAAGGAGAGGCATGGGGGTTCCTTCTCTGTGACCCTGGGTAAGCCTGTGCCCTCTCAGGGCCTCAGTTCCCCCACCTGGAGAGCAGGAGGCTTACCTGAGTTTCCCAGCAGCCCCTCCTCAACTCTATCTGTGAGCATGGACATGGTGCCCCTCTACCTGGCATGTGCTACATCAGAGCACAGTCTAGATGTGGCTGAGCCCTGTCTTCCCAGCATCAGGCATGCGGACTGGAAGACAGTGAACCAGGAAGGTCATGGCTGGGACAGAGGAAGGAGGAGGAGGTGTCAGAAGGACAGAGAAGGAGGAGCGGAGATGGAGACTCAGAATGACAAGGAGGCTATGGGGCCTGGAGGAGACACTTTAGAGCTGGATGATCCTGGACAAGTTATTCATCAGAGCTTCAGTTTCCTAATTTGTACAATGGACTTAATACCTGATTTGTGTCAATTAAATGAATAAAAGCATGTGAAAGGCTCCTCAAAGGGTCTGAAAAAAAACACAGTCATGCCAGCTACCTGTTCCCACTTCCCCCCCGCCCCACCTCCCTGCCACAGAGGACCCAGAAGGCCCTGGCTCCACTCTGGACACAAGTGTATGCAAGCTTGATTTGCTCCAGATCAGGGGCTACAAACCTGTGTGTCTTGAAGGTGGCCCAGAGATGTGTTTGGTTTCTCTTAAGAGAGTTTTCAGGAAAAGAATGTATAAAATGTGTATTATTTCTTCCCTAAGTGTTTGGTAGCTGCAGTGTTTTTATTTCACACGAAAACCCACATTTCCAGCTTCTTTTGAAGCCTCAAGTTTCTGTTTGTGCCCTCCAAGAGTCTGTTTACCCAGTCCTGTAGAAGTTCTGTAATCAAATCCCACTGGCCTCCAGTCAGATTTGCTGGGGATTCTCAGTCCCTCTGCCAGATCCCCAGGTTGGGAAGTCTGTTGTGGGTCCTAGAACTTTCTTAACAGTTTGAGAATTTCTTTGGTATAATTTTTCTGCAGTTTGTGGGTCATCTGCTTGGCAGCTCTGTGATGGGGTTAATGGCGACCTCCTCCAAGAGGGCTTATGCCACATGGTACGTGACCCAGGCCTGCTGCAGCCAGAGCCCCTGTCCCCATGGCAGGCCACCGTGGACCCATGCCTCCATAGGAGATACTCAAACACTCAAAGGCAGGTCTGGTTCTGTCTCTGTGGGGCCTCTGGGTCCTGGTGCACACAAGGTTTTGTTTGAGTCCTCTGAGCGTCTCTGGTGGGTATGAGGTTTGATTCTAATTGCTATTTTGCCCTTCCTACTGTCTTGTTGGGGCTTCTCCTTTGCCCTTAGATGTGGGGTATCTTTTTTTGGTGGGATCCAACATTCTCCTGTTGATGGTTGTTTAGCAGTGAGTTGCAATTTTGGAGTTCTTGCTGGAGAAGATGAGCACACGTCCTTCTACTCCACCATCTTGTATTAGTCTAAAGAATAGCAAGGAGAGATAAAAAAGCCTTCCTCGGTGATCATTGCAAAGAAATGCAGGAAAATAATAGAATGGGAATGACTAGAGATCTCTTCAAGAAAATTAGAGATACAAAGGGAGTATTTCATGCAAAGATGGGCACAATAAAGGACAGAAATGGTATGAACCTTCTGTTAAGAAGCAGAAGATATTAAGGAATGGTGGAAAGAATATACAGAAGAACTATACAAAAAAAATCTCTGTGACCCAGATAACCACAGTGGTGTGATCACTCATCTAGAGCCAGACATCCTGGAGTCTGAAGTCAAGTGGGCCTTAGGAAGCATCACTACAAATAAAGCTAGTGGAGGTGATGGAAATCCAGATGAGCTATTTCAAGTCCTAAAAGATGATTCTGTTATTTTTTTTTTCATTTATTTTTATTAGTTGGAGGCTAATTACTTTACAATATTGTAGTGGGTTTTGTCATACATTGACATGAATCAGCCATGGATTTACATATGTTCCCCATCCCGATCCCCCCTCCCACCTCCCTGTCTACCCAATCCCTCTGGGTCTTCCCAGTGCACCAGGCCCGAGCACTTGTCTCATGCATCCAACCTGGGCTGGTGATCTGTTTCACTATAGATAATATACATGTTTCGATGCTGTTCTCTCCAAACATCCCACCCTTGCCTTCTCCCACAGAGTTCAAAAGTCTGTTCTGTACATCTGTGTCTCTTTTTCTGTTTTGCATATAGGGTTATCATTACCATCTTTCTAAATTCCATATATATGTGTTAGTATGCTGTAATGTTCTTTATCATTCTGGCTTACTTCACTCTGTATAATGGGCTCCAGTTTCATCCATCTCATTAGAACTGATTCAAATGAATTCTTTTTAATGGCTGAGTAATATTCCATGGTGTATATGTACCACAGCTTCCTTATCCATTTGTCTGCTGATGGGCATCTATCTAGGTTGCTTCCATGTCCTGGCTATTATAAACATTGCTGTGATGAATACTGGGGTGCACGTGTCTCTTTCAGATCTTGTTTCCTCGGTGTGTATGCCCAGAAGTGGGATTGCTGGGTCATATGGCAGTTCTATTTCCAGTTTTTTAAGAAATCTCCACCCTGTTCTCCAAAGCGGCTGTACTAGTTTGCATTCCCACCAACAGTGTAAGAGGGTTCCCTACCTCAACATAATAAAAACTATATATGACAAACCCACAGCAAGCATTACCCTCAATGGTGAAAAATTGAAAGCATTTCCCCTGAAATCAGGAACAAGACAAGGATGCCCACTCCCACCACTACTATTCAACATAGTTTTGGAAGTTTTGGCCACAGCAATCAGAGCAGAAAAAGAAGTAAAAGGAATCCAGATAGGAAAAGAAGAAGTGAAACTCTTGCTGTTTGCAGATGACATGATCCTCTACATAGAAAACCTAAAGACTCTACCAGAAAATTACTAAAGGTAATTGATGAATATAGTAAAGTTGCAGGATATAAAATTAACACACAGAAATCCCTTGCATTCCTATACACCAACAATGAGAAAACAGAAAGAGAAATTAAGGAAATAATACCATTCACCATTGCAACAAAAAGAATAAAATATTTAGGAGTATATCTACCTAAAGAAACAAAAGACCTATACATAGAAAACTATAAAACACTGATGAAAGATGATTCTGTTAAAGTGCTGCACTCATTATGCCAGCAAATTTGGAAAACTCAGTAGTGGCCAGAAGGACTGAAAAAGGTCCGTTTTCATTCCAATCCCATAGAAAGGCAAAGCCAAAGAATGTTCAAACTAGCACACGATTGCACTCATCTCACACTCTAGCAAAGTAATGCTCAAAATTGTCCAAACCAGGCTTCAGCAGTATGTGAACTGAGAACTTCCAGATGTTCAAGCTGGATTTTAAAAAAGTAGAGGAACCAGAGATCAAATTGCCAACATCCATTGGATCATTGAAAAAGCAAGACGGTTCCAAGAAAACATCTACTTCTGCTTCATTGACTAAGCCAAAGCTTTTGACTGTGTGGATCACAACAAACTGGAAGATTCTGAAAGAGATGGGAATACCAGACCACCTTACCTGCCTCTTGAGAAATCTGTATGCAGGTCAAGAAGTAACAGTTAGAACTGGACATTGAAAAATGAACTGGTTCCAAATTGGGAAAGGACTACATCAAGGCTGTATGTTGTCACCCTGCTTATTTAACTTATATGCAGAATATATCATGTGAAATGCCAGGCTGGATGAAGCTGGAATCAAGATTGCCAGGAGAAATGTCAATAACCTCATATATGCAGGTGAAACCACCCTTATGTGGTGGGGTTAAAGTGAAGAAAACCAACAGAAAGTGAGGAGGAATTAAAGAGCCTCATGATGTACGTGAAAGAGGAAGGTGAAAAGCTGGCTTAAAACTCAACATTCAGAAAACTAAGATCATGGCATCTGGTCCCATCACTTCATGGCAAATAGATGGAGAAACTATGGAAACAGTGACAGATTTAATTTTCTTGGGCTCCAAAATCACTGCAGATGGTGACTGCAGCCATGAAATTAAAAATTCTTGCTCCTTGGAAGAAAAGCTATGGCCAACCTACACAGCATATTAAAAAGCAGAGACATTACTTTGTCAACAAAGGTCCATCTAGTCAAAGCTATGGTTTTTCCAGTAGTCATGTATGGATGTGAGAGTTAGACCATAAAGAAAGCTGAATGCCAAAGAATGAATGCTTTTGAACTGTGGTGTTGGAGAAGATTCTTGAGAGTCCCTTGAACTGCAAGGAGATTCAACCAATCAATCCTAAAGGAAATCAGTCTTGATTATTCATTGGAAGGACTGATGCTGAAGCTGAAAATCCAATACTTTGGCCACCTGATGAGAAGAGTTGACTCATTTGAAAAGACCCTGATGCTAGGAAAGATTGAAGGCAGGAGGAGAAGGGGATGACAGAGGATGAGATCGTTGGATGGCATCACCGCCTTGATGGACATGAGTTTGAGCAAGCTCCGGGAGTTGGTGATGAACAGGGAAGCCTGGGCTGTTTTGCCTTGCGGCAGAGGGGTGGAGCTGAGCAGATGCTACGTCCTATACTTTATATTGTTTTTCATTCTTATATTTGTTTAGTTTTTTATATTTTCTTCTTCTCATGTATAACTGACATAAAGCAAGACTATGATCATCTCCCATGTCCCGGTTTCCCCTCTTGGGCGTGGCCAGACTTCCTGACTGCTCAGAGGAGCATCGCCCCTCCATCCAGGAAGCATCTTCTCAACCTCTTGTACAGCCTTTAGCACATTTCATATGCCCTGAAATCATATTTAGATATGTGTGTATATATGCAGCTTCCCAAGTGGCTCTAGTGGTAAAGAATCCGCCTGCAATGCAAGAGATGTGGATCCCATCCCTGAGTTATGACTATCCCCTGGAGAAGGGAATGGCAACTTACTCCAAAATTCTTGCCTGGTAAAATTTCATGGATAGAGGATCCTGGTGAGTTACAGTCCATGTGGTCACAAAGAGTCCAAGAAGACTCAGTGACTGAGCATACATATGCATGCATATATGCACATGTTTTGTGATACATATTTGTAGATTTTTTTTTTTGCAATTTTATAAACATGAGATCATGTCATGCACAGGGCATCTTGCTTTTTCACCAGCCCTGACAAGTGCAAGTGGTCCTCCCCACGGGCCTTAATCCTCTTACTTTCCTTCCCTCCTGGCTCCTGTGGGCATTTGGACTGACCACCCTTCTCTAGACCAGTGGCTCCTCCCCTGTGAGTCTCAGACACTGGGGGACACAAGATATGACAAGGGGTCCTGGGATCCATGTGACCACCATACTCTAGTGCAGAAGGTTGGCAATCCTCTTTGTAAACTTTTTAAAAATATGAGAAGACTCTTTTCTTCATTTCTGGAAACTTTTTGGTTTCCTAGGGCTACCACAACAAGTTAGCACAAGTTAGGTGGCTTAAAACAACAGAGATTTATTCTTCTCACAATCCTGGATGCCCACAATCTGAAATTAAGGTGTCAGCAGGGCTGTGATGTCTGTGATTCTCCAATAGGGTCCATCCTTGCCTCCTTCAGCTTCTGAAGGCCCCTTAGCTTGTAGCCACTTAATTTTATCTCTGCCTCCACCTTCATGTGCTCATCTTCTCTCAACTCTGTGTGTGTGCAAGCCTCTCTGTCCTTCATCTTATAAAGAAACCTGTCACTGGACTGTGGGCCAGCACTCCATCCAGGATGATTTTCATCCCTAAACCCTTAACTAAATATGTCTGCAAAGACCATACTTCTAAACATTCTGAGGTTCTGAGTAGACTTGAATTTGGGGGATATTCTGCAACCCATTAAGGTTCTCTCTCATATCTTCCTGTCCTTATTTCATAGTGTCTTTTTCTAATGTGTTTATCACATTAAGTGTATTTATTTGCTTTATCTTTTAGATTGGTGTTTGTTCACTGAAGTTCCGGTGACTTACAGTGGGTAGATCCCTCATGTACCTTGTCATTAAACTGTGAGCCCTGTTTTACAGGACCCCCCTTTTCCTGGGAGGATCCTGCTGCTCGGGTTGGGAGCTTCACCCAGAATAACTGTACTTGTTCCTGCTCAGGACCCTCCAGGCCAATCTCCTGTTGGGCACCAACTGTGTTAATTTCCAGGTTGGAGTTGTTGGACCTCAGAAATCATGAATATTTGGGCTCAACACACAAGAAGTAGACATGACATTGTTATTTCTCCTGTGGAGACTTAAAAAAATCCAAACTCCCATGGAGGTAGATATCAGCCTTGACTTTTCCTCTTGCTGAAGGGTAGGTTTTCCTTGTCTACCCTTGCTCCTAGGCTGCAGGCCACGTGGTCTTGGCTTTAGGCAAGTGTCTCAACTCCAACTCCTTACCTTGCGCTACTCCAAAGTCTCATTCCTGACCCAAGTGGGCATATGGGCCAGTCTCCAGCTGGCCAGGCTCAATTCTCCATTTCTCTTTCTCTCAAACATCCAATCAGTAGTGACATCAGCTCTGTTACTGAAGGTTCAGAGACCCATGAGTAAAGCATCTAATTGTACAACTCCTTCCTCTCATCTGTGCCTTGTTAATTCTAACTTGCCTTGATCCCAAATCACCTCCTCTAGGAAGACTTCCTGGATCCCACCAGCTCCATCTCTCATTGCTCCCAGACTGATACATCTCAACCTTGGTCCTCTGGGAAGCAGAGGTTGTGGACAAGTCATTACAGGGTCCTTCATCTTATCTGAGCATCACAAGTGAGGTGGGGAGTGACAGAGTTGTTGAATGGGCCTGAACACTGTAGAAATAAGTTGGATTTTATGTGAGTGATGATGCCTCACTGACATTTTCTACAGTTGGGCCATTCAATCAGATGTCCACACTGAAAGTGTGCCTCCAGTTGTTAGGAGGAAAATGAAATGGAGGTCAGTGAAGAAGCAACGCAGAGTATAGTAGTCATGTGGAACAACTGGAGCATGCGTACATAACTGTGGGTGTGTAAAAGCTACACTCAAGGGTCTGATAGTTTCTTATATAATTAAACATAAACTACCCCATGATCTGGCAGTTTCACACATAAGTATTTTCTCAACAAAAATGAAAGTTGACTCTGTAAGACTTGTATGAGAATGTTGATCACAGCTCTCCCATAATAATCTCACACTGGAAGCAAGCAATACATCAATTAACTGGGGGATGAACAAACAGTAATATATTCAAGGGAGGTTTCCCTGGTGGCTCATTGGTAAAGAATCCACCTGCAATGTGAAAGATGCTCGCAGAAGGCATGGGTATGATTTCTGGTCCAGGAAGATCCTCTGGAGAGGGAAATGGCAATTCACTCCAGTATTCTTGCCTGGGAAATCCCATGGACAGAGGAGCCCGGTGGGTTACAGTTGTGGGGGTCGCAACAACAAATATATTCAAAACTAGATTATCACCCACAATACAAATGAATGAGCCATACATCTACACAAACATGGATGCATCTCAAAAACTGGATGCTGAGTGAAAGAAGCCAGGCACAAAAGAGCTATACACTGTAGATTCTGAAATAGGTTCAAGTAATCTGTGAGGACATGCTGCATGGTGTGCTGTAGTCCGTGGAGTTGCAAAGAGTTGGACTTGACTGAGCAACTGAACTGAACTGAACTGAATCTATGAGGCAAAAAAGTCAGAAACAGTTCCCTCTTGGGTGGGGGACATGGATACACTTAGAAATGTATGAGGAAACCTTCTGAGGTGTTTTTATTGCTTTTATTTTAACTGTTTGCAACACTTGGGTGTTTGCATTTGTCAAAACTCATTGAATGGTGCACTTAAGATTTGCACCAGTCATTGTATATAAAATTTACCTAAAGGAATAAAAGAGAACCATAAACAAATGCTGAACCCCAGTTAATGCTAGCAGTTCTGAAGTACTCAGGGCTGAAGTGAAGCATGTTTGAAGCTTACTTTAGTACATTTTTAAAAAGACTTATTAGTGGATGGAAAGAGAAATGGATAAGTAGACAGATATGTGATGGAGTAAGTACCTATATTTATTGAAGAACTAAGTAATGAATGTATGGGTGTTCACTGTGTAATGCTTTCAAATTTGAAAATTTTCATTCCACATAGTAATCCCAAGAACACACATTTTGAACAAAAATCTAATATATTTGTTTTGGATTGATGAAAATGTGAAGAACTAAAGAGCCTCTTGATGAAAGTGAAAGAGGAGAGTGAAAAAGTTGGCTTAAAGCTCAACATTCAGAAAACTAAGATCATAGCATCCGGTCCCATCACTTCATGGCAAATAGATGGGGAAACAGTGGCTGACTTTATTTTTCTGGGCTCCAAAATCACTGCATGGTGATTGCAGCCATAAAGTTAAAAGACACTTACTCCTTGGAAGGAAAGTTATGACCAACCTACACATTATATTAAAAAGCAGAGACGTTACTTTGTCAACAAAGGTCCGTCTAGTCAAGGTTATGGTTTTTCCAGTGGTCACGTATGGATGTGAGAGTTGGACTATAAAGAAAGCTGAGCACAGAAGAATTCTTGCTTTTGAACTGTGGTGTTGGAGAAGACTTGAGAGTCCCTTGGACTGCCAGGATATCCAACTAGTCAATCCTAAAGGAGATCAGTCCTGGGTGTTCATTGGAAGGACTAATGTTGAAGCTGAAATTCCAATACTTTGGCCACCTGATGCGAAGAGCTGACTCATTGGAAAAGACCCTGATGCTGGGAAGGATTGAGGGTAGGAGGAAAAGGGGATGACAGAGGATGAGATGGTTGGATGGCATCACCGACTCAATGGACATGGGTTTGGGTGGATTCTGGGAGTTTGTGATGGACAGGGAGGCCTGACGGTGCTGCAGTTCATGGGGTCACAAAGAGTCAGACACGACTGAGCAACTGAACTGAACTGAACTGATGACAATGTTAGTCACAGGAGACAAATGGGAGTAAATGGCTTCTGTGTTTTGCTTTACCAATATCCATTGTACAGAAAGAAGTCTTATAGGACTATAATAGGGTAAGATAAAGAGATTTTATAGTAACTTCATCAAGCTCAGGATTGATTTTTTGGCTACTTTCCAAGCAAGGTAAATGCTGACCATTTAAAAAATTATCTTTAGTGTTTCTTTAGTAGACAGTATCAATAATTAGTCTGTAACACTATAATTTCCTATCACTATAAGTTTATTATAGTTTAACTTTAATTGAAAGAAATAGATTCTGAACCCATGAATTTTTTGTGCATGAATTTTCTTTTGAGTAAAAATAAAATTTAAGATGTCCTCTCATTCTGTAAAGTGTTTGATAACATTTTACAAATATGCAGTTTCAAGACATGCATATGCCACCTTTTGATAATGTTTTAAATGATGGAATACTTTATAACAGTCTGTAGAAATTCTGTTTTTCCAAATTTCCAATTTTAATTTTTGCCCCTTCATCTTATATGATATTAAAGAGCATGGTGATATGAAAACATCTTGAGTGTACATCAGTGGGTAAATAGAATAAGAAACATATGTGGAATACTATTTAGCCCTAAAAAGGAAAGAGATTCGGTCATTAGCAGCAACAGAGACAAACCTGGAGGACGTTACACTAAGTGGAAAGGGAGACACAGAAAAGCTAGCAAAATCTCACTTATGTGTGGAATCTAAAATATTCAGGTTAACAGAGGCAGAATGTAGAACAGTGGTTACAAGGGACAAGGAGGTGGGGAAATGGGGAGATGTTGCCAAAGGATATGAAGTTGCAGTTCAATCCAGGGATGCTCTGACGATGTGGTTTGGGAAGGAAACAAGCTGGGGAAATTAAATGCTCAGAAAGGCTACCAAATATTTCTGAATGTGCTTCTGCTGATGACAATGGAGGTCACTGCTCCAGACAGACAGCCTGGAGAGAACCTCAGATCCATGCTTCCTCACTTACTCTGTTTGGTGCACAATATTAGGAAACTCTACTTGTTTAGAAGATATAAGAAAGCCCCTTGGAAACTTTTCCAGCACCCAATTCCCTTTGAGAATATGACTATCCCAGAAATATGCATGCACTTACCCTGGAAATACTATATTCACTTACAGGGCTCTGTAGACCTCCTAAAATCCATCTCAGGACATTGGTGGACTCATGTGCCTCAGAGTAAGAAGTAGCCTTGCAGAAGTAAGTCAGGTGATTCCTGCACTATGGGTCCCTAGTTCATACCCAGGCCTCCCTCACTGGTGCCCCCACAAATGCCAGAGGTCCCCAGATAGACAAGAGAGTCCTCTGGAGGCAGACCAAGGAATCTGAATCCTGACAAAGATGCCCACACTCATCTTCATGGTCCCCTTTTCTTTCTATGACTCAGGAGTTCTGGGACCCCTGCCACAGGACCCTCAGAAAGTGACTATTGAAGCCTTTGGGGAAGGTGGAGTGCTGCTGTATTTTCTACTATTTGGATCAAATTCTTTTCAGAGAGTTGATTGTGGTCTAGAGTTTTCATCTTGTGGGGCTTCTGAACTAGGACTCTGATAGGGGAGGGGTAATTCTCACAGGAGAAGCCAGAGGCAAAGAGGACTGAGCAATGTTTATGGGAGAGAGAGAGTAGAGTCTGGCAGGGACAGGCATTCACAGTCTTGTGCACCACAAGACTCTCACTTTTGAACCCCCCTCATTGCATATCTGTCTCTTTCCTATCTGGAAGGAATTCCCAGAGGCTTCTCTGTAAGTGAATGTTAGTCCCCTGTCTACTTGTCAACAATGGTGTCCTACTGAGTCCCAAATGCTTAATGTGCCCCCAAGGCTCTGAATGCCTGTCCCTGCCAGAGTCTACTCTCCTGTGTGTGTATCTGTGTGTCTCTGTCTCTCTCCATCATAAACATTGCTCAGACCACCCACCCTGGCTTCTCCTGCTCACTATGAGAAGTGCCCTTCCCCAGCACAGCCCTGGTTCAGGAGCCCCTCATTTCCTCAGGATGCTCACTCCAGACCATGGTCCACTCTCTGAAAAGGGTTTAATCCAAATATTGGAAAATACAACAGCAATGCACCCTTGCAGAGCTTAAATTGTCACCTTTGAGAGGGTCATACAATGGGGTTCCCAGAACTCCCTTGTCATATCCTGTGTCCCCAGTGTCTGAGACTTGCAGTGGAGGGTCCACTGATCTAGAGAAAGGAGATCAGTGCAAACGCTCACAGGAGCCAAGAGGGAAGGAAATAAGTAAAGGAGATGGAGAGGACTAGGGCCCATGGAAAGGACCAACTGTACCTGTCAGGGGTGGTGGAAAAGCAATGCTGTATGTGTGACACAGTCTCATGTTTATAAAACAGAAAAAAGATACAGATACACCCTACAAACATAAGTGCATGTGTACACACATGTCTACATATGATATCAGAGTATGTGAAATGTGTTGAAGGCTGTACATGAGGTTGAGGACATGGGTGTTCCCTGGATGAAGGAGTGGATACTCCTGTCAGCAGGCAGGAAGCCTGGCCATGCTGAAGAGAGGAAACCCAGCACATGTTGAGATAATAATAGTCCTACTTTATGTCAACTGTACATGAGAAGAATAAAATAAAGGAAACTACACAAAGATATACATGGAGAGCAATATAGAGGGCATAGTCGCTGCTCATCTCCAGCCACTCCCCCAAGGGAACATAGCCCAGGGATATCAGATCTCCTGAAGTTTCTAAAGGAGCAGGAAATCAGGAGTTTCATGTGAAATTAAAACACTGCAGCTTCCAAACCCTTAGGGAAGAAACAATACCCATTCCACACCATTTCTTCCAGAAAACACTGTGAGGGAAAACTAAACACATCAGGGGACCACCTTCAGTACAAACCAGTTTGTAACCCCCAATCTAGAGCAAATCAAGCTTACGTGTACTCATCTCCAGAGTGGGGCCAGGGCCTTCTGGGTCCTCTGTGAGGGGAAGGGGGACAGGTAGCTGGCATGACTGTGTTTTGTTTCAGACCCTTTGAGGAGCCTTTCACATGCTTCTATTCATTTAATTGACACAAATCAGGTATTAAGCTCATGGCACACATGAGGAAACTGAAGCTCTAATGAATAACTTGCCCAGGATCATCTGGCTCTGAAGTGTCCCCTCCAGACCCCACAGCCTCCTTGTAACTCTGAGTCTCCATCTCGCCTCCTCCTTCTCTGCCCTTCTGGCACCTCCTCCTACTTCCTCTGTCCCAGTCATGACCCTCCCAGCTCACTGTTTCCCTGTCCACAAGATGGTGCTGGGCAGGCAGGGCTCAGCCTCATCCAGGCTGTGCTCTGATGGGGACACCATGTCAGGCTCACAGGTTAGAGTGGAGGAGGGGCTGCTGGGAGACTCAGGCAAACCTGCTGATTTATAGGTAGGGGAACCGAGGCTGTGATTTCAGTTCCTGTGACCCTGTGACCCTCCTGTGACCCAGGGTCACACAGCAGGAACCACCACAACTCTCCTTCCCCAAGCTCTGCTTCTGTGGTGTTAAATGCATCCAAAGTTATTATTTAGCCTTAGGTGTAAATCACAGGGTCATTTTAACAGTAAATTGGGAACAAATTCAGGGACAGTCAGAGTGACACCTCAGCCTCTCTCACGGCCCACGGGGAGGCCCGCAGGCTCCAGGGCTCCCCTGGCAACTGGGGCTCAAGGAGCTCTGGGAGTCCAGGGCGGTTCTCAGGTTTGCTCTCTTTCTCTTTCCAGCCTCAGCTTGTCCCAGGGTTTGTTATCAGTAAAGGCGACAAGGCCCCTGATGGCAGGAAGCCGGCTGAGGCTCAGGGTGCTGGCCCTTCAGCCCTGGGGGCCTCTCAGCAAATAGTCCCTTGGAAACAGGGCAGCTGTCCCTGAGGAGGGGCGGGCTGGGAGGGGCCTCACTCCCCCCACACTGGACCCTGGAGGAGCCCCTGTGTGAGCAGGACTGCAGCCCTGGCTGGCAGGACTGCCTTGGGCAGGTGACCTGGGCAATTCCATGGTCTCCAGTGTCCCTGCTGCTCTGGCCACGTGTCCCTGTCACAGCCCTGAAATCCCTTCAGGCTCCTGTTCTCCTCTCTCAGTTCCAGTCCAGGCCTCTCCTCCATGGGGAAGGTTGGCTTCACGCCTGCATCTCTTCTGGGTCAGAAGACACCTACTGGGCTGCCTCAGGGCCACTGGGACCCTGGAATCCCCCAGTCATCTCCATTCTGTCCTCCCTCACCCCTGCCCCAGTCCTGGGTGCATCCTCAGGGCTATCACCTCCCAGGAGTCCTACAGGTACCTCACTCCTTCCCTTAAAAGGGGGGCTGATCGTTTGTCCATCCCCACCCCCTCCCTAGGATGCCCTGAAAGTCTCCCCATCAGCATCAGACACAGCATCCTTGTTCATTTCCAATTCCTTCTTCCCAGCTTGGAAGTTGCTAACCAGTCTCCCAGGCCAGGAATATCCTCACATGTAGGACTGCTCCTAGATCTTTCCAGACTCCCAGCTGGATGACAGATTTGGAGCTTAAGAGCCAAACATTATGTCAATTTACTCTGTGATTCCTCCAACACACTTCACCTTGGAGTCATGCTGGCAGAGGGGATTCACAGCAGTCCCTACTTACAATATCATCTTGTCCCCACAGCCTTGTTCTCACCCCGTGGCTCCTCCCTGTCCACCCCTAAAGCTGCCCTCCTTCGGGTGGGGCTGTTTCCCCTCAGATGGTAGCTCCTTCTAGTGATGCTGCAGGGAGGAGAGACTGGGACACATGTGTCTTCAGGTTGCTGTGGAAGGAGGCCATGGCCCTGAAGGGGTGTTCTGGGTTCCAGAGCCCCGAGCTTTGGTTCTGGGTTCCCACCCACAGGCCCTGCTGACATGTGGGCTGTATAGCCAAGTGCGCAAAGCCACAGCTTTGGCATTGTTATCTGAGTTCCCACTCCTATCCATGGAACTTCGTAGTAGACGTCTTGGTTCCCTGAGCCTTATTTTCTCTTTTGTCAAATGGTAAGCAGTACAATGTACAATTCCTGTTCTGAAAACTTGGGAGTCAGATCTTCTCCAGAATTCAGAATTTTTCTGCTTCAGACAGGTGTCATGATGCATCTACTGTATATGACATCATACCACACTGGGGTCTGAAAGCACCTTGTGATCAAGCATAGTAGCATTTCTGCAACTGAACTTTTGAAGTTTAACACTAAGTGAAATAAATAAAGATCATAACTTGTCTCATGTTCATTCAGGTCAAATGTTCTTACCAAACAAAAATTTAAAACTCTTTTGGATATTTTACAGCTTTGAAGGTTAAGATTACAGATAAGGACCATCCTACCCTGTGTCTCTGTCAGTAATGGCAAAAAGTTCAAAGAGATAAGTAATGTTCATGGTTTGATGCCAGACCCAACCCAGCTGTGAGCTATGGGATAAGACAAGTCTTGTGACAAGGTCAAGGGTGATGGGTGGGGAGAACCATTCTGGAGCAGCTGTGCTGTTACCCAAGTGTCTGCGCCATTGGTTCCAACTCCACAGATTCTGAGCCTCAGCTGACACTGAATCCTGAACTTTTTCTATTTGTCTGACTCAATCCACCTCCTGAGCTCCTTCACGAAGACCACAGCCATCCTGACATCAGTGATCCACGTGAACACGTGGTCGTCCTCAGGCCTGAGCTCTGTGACCATCATGGGCTTCTTCTTCCGCCTGCTGCAGCTGCTCTCCACCTGTGTGACCTTATCCCTGGTGGCCAGCGAGAATGCTTGGAATGCGGACCTAAGTAACTGGTCAATGTTCATCTGGTGCTTCTGCTTCACCGTGACCCTCCTCAGTCTCATAGTTGAGTTATGTGGACTCCAGGAGAAATTTTCTTGGTCCTGGGACAACTTTCTCATCGCCTACACCTGCTTCTCTGCCCTCGTCTGCCTCTCAGCCTCCATCATGTACCCCATCATCCATTTTCAGCTGTTGAGTTATGGCACCCAGCAGAACCATGCTATCGCCGCCACTGCATTCTCCTGTATTGCTTCAGTGGCTTACGCCGTGGAAGCAGTCTGGACCTGTGTCAAGACTAGTGAGTCCTTCTGCTCCTTTATCGGCCTGCTCAAAAAGCTAGAGATCACTGTGGCCTGTGCCATCCTCGCCTTCATCAGCAACACCTCCCTGTACATGCACCACTCAGCCCTGGTGTGGTGTGTGGCTGTGTACTCCATCTGCTTCATCCTGCGGGTCATATCCATATTATGGCACCAGTGTGACTGTCATGAGAGTCTGCCCTCCTCCCGTGCTGTGTTTGGGCAGACTGTGCTCTCCGTCCTCCTCTACATCTCTGCTGTTGTCCTCTGGCCTCTCTATCAGTTCAACGAGCAGTTTGGCGGGAATCCCCAGCGGTCCGGAGACGCAAGCTGCAATGTTGGGTATAGTGTGTGCCTCTGGGACCAACAACTGGCTGTAGCCATCCTGACAGCCATCAACCTGCTGATTTACGTGGTTGACCTGGTGATCTCGGCCTCCCTGATCTGAGGCTCTGCCCAGAGGCTCCTGATTCCCTCTTCTCACTGGAGGTTTCTTTACCGAGCTCTTACATTCTCTGACGTCTTCTTCCTGGCTCCCTCTCTCCCTCCTCACATCCTTCCCCACTCATCTTACTCTCTTTTCTGTTTCCTTCCCTCCTTCTGCTCTGTCTCCTTCCTGTTTTGTGTGGTTACCCCCACCCTGTTTTGCTTTTTCCTCATTTTCTACTCTTTGTCCCTTTTTGGGTCATTCTTAGTTTTCTCGTCTCCTGTGTACTGACCACCTCCCCCCATTTTCCTTCTTCTGATCCATCAGGACCTGAGACTCCTTCCTTCTCTGCCCACCGCCTGCTCCCACCTCTTAAGTTGCTGACTCCAAAGCACACAGCCCTCTGTGCAGCTGTTCACACCCTGGGCCTCCGGAGGTCCTCATTGCCAATGTGTGTCTGTTCCCCGACAGTGCCTTAGTTGGTATGTGTATGTGTGTTTGGTAGGGCGGAGGGGGTTGTAGCTAGGGATTGGGCCACCTTTCTCCCTGTGTAAGGTGGTATACAGTGTCCCTCCCCTTTAAGGTAAAAGAAAAACTCAGGAGTTCAATAATTCCCAGTGAGTTGCAAGCTTAAAGGAGAGACCTTGGATCCAGAGACCCTACCTGATGCTCTGTCCTACCTGAGGTTGGCTCCAGAATATTGTGGACTCATTAAATACCTGCTGCCTAGAGCTCATTTTAAAGCTAGCGTAGGGTAGATAACTTCCAGTCCAACTACTCTCTGGGAAATCAAAAACTGAACTGGCAAAGAGCTGCAGTTTCTTGAAGACAACACTCCAGAGTATTTCAGAGGTACAGAGATGCGACCCACCATCCTCAGTGCTAAAAACAACAGGTCCTGCCTCTGAAGGGAGAACATGGACACTGCCAGCCTTGAAGTTGATGTTACACTGGGTACAGTTTCTGTTCTTTTTTTTATCACAAAGGTTAAAATTGCTGTGTGGCCTTATTCTTAAGGGGGAAGTGCCTTTCAACCCTTTTTGGATTAGCAGGTGGGTTGGTTGAGTGGGTATCATTGCTTCAATAGTCCAAGTATTAATAATCGCTTTCCTTGACTGTGTTGCACACACGTTTCTGTGTGCCAGTTGCTTTCTACTGCTGTCTCTGCTTCTCTAGGGATCACATATAATGTGATCTATATGCGTGCTCGCTCAGTCACTTCAGTTGTGTCTGACTCTTGGCTACGCCATGAACTGTAACCTGCCAGGCTCCTCTGTCTATGGGATTCTCCAGGCTAGAATAATGAAACAGGTTGCCATGACCTCCTCCAAGGGAATTTCCCAACCCAGGGATTAAACCTGCATCTGTTATGTCTCCTGCATTGGCAGGTAGGTTCCTTACCATTAGTGCCACCTAAATGTATAAAAAATTAAAAAATTCCCTGGAGCTTCTGGTTCCCATCAGTCCCTGCTCTGAATCAAAGAGAGAAGCCTTCTGCATTCGCAATGTACTTTTAAAAATTTCAGTAGAAAGATAGAAAAACTCCACAAAATTAACATAATCTAATTGACTCAAATTTGTCTAGAGTTCAGAAGCAACTAAGCAGATTTCCATTCTCACCCAAACAACCCTCTCTGCAAGCCTGTCTGACTGTCTCCCAATTTCCACATTGGCCGGAGCCTAGGAGTTTAGCCCAGCCATGGAAAAGTAGCCTATGGGTTCTACCCTATTACCCAATATCCTGCCCCCTGGCGTTCAAAGGGCCCCTGTCAGAACCTGGATGCTTTTCCATAAAGATGTGTGCCTGTGTGCCTGCTCTGTGTGTGTTCCAGGCCACGGGTACACTGACACAAGCAGCCCTTTATAGTAACTGGTGGCTAAAGTCTCCTGTCTTGAGACACAGAGTCTCAGAACCCAGCATCCTAGAGTCACCAGAGCCAGAGGAGCCAGGCAAGCAGAGCTGTGGGCCAGGGGAGGGGAAGGACCCCCACTGCTGCCCCTCACTCCTGTACTGGGAGGAAGCATGTGATCTTCATGCAGTAGAAGGGAGGGTGGTGGGGGAGGGCTCCCAGGAGGTGCTTTCCATGATAAGAAAATCATAAAAAGTGATGAAACTCAAATTTGAAGGCAAGACAAGAAAAATTTCAACATAAAAAATTTTCTCTGCCCTTTGGCCCTCCTCCTCCTCTAGTGTCCATTGTACATCTGCATTGTGCGAAACAGGCCTCCTCAAAAGAGGGTTTGGCCAAAAAAATCAATTTTTCTTCTAGTGCCAGCCATGCAACTCCTTAGAAGATAACACTGCTTACCTACTAATGATTTGATTAATGTCACTACTTACTTTAATTTATTCTGCTTATTTTATAAGATTGTTATTTCTTGCACTAATGAATGTGTGATTTAGACTGTGGTTAAAAACTAATAATAATGATGATGACCAAATACTTGAAATGACTGACCTGATATATAGTCTATAGGATCTATATGATTATAATAGCGTGACTCTGGTTATGGGAAGAAGCAAAGGAGGGAAACTTTTCCTGGAGCTGACAGACTAGTAAGACAGGTGGCCCAGACAATTAAGGCTACTGTTACCAGGCCTAGGTGAATAATTGCACACCGAGTGGTCAGTCAGCAAAATCCTCTCCTGACTTAGGAATGAGCATTTCTAGACTCCTGGAACAATTGGTCAAAATGCTTTCCAAACCTTGCTGGAAATTAAGTGGGAATTGGAAGGGATTGTGTAATAAAGAATGTTGCCCACCACCCAGTTCTACAAGCATTAAGTCATTAGTCACTGCAGTCACTGATCTACAATCCACCCTGAAAGGAATTCAGGGCAAAGATCATGATGTGGCCCTTTGTGCTCTGGGAAAACTGGCAGAACCAGCCCTCAGATACTAATGAATTTTTAGGAGAATATTTTATAAACATGGTACCTTGCATCTTCCCATACTTAGAAAAGCACTGAAACTATTAACTATGGTATCCGGTCCTTTTGAAAAGCAGTAACTTTGTCAAGATCTGAGCTTGATTGCATGTATCCCTTCACTAATGTCACATACACACTGCCCTCAACCCCTAACCGCTTTGGAACAGTTTTCACAGCTTTCTGAAATTGTCTCCCTGGTTATAATTCTTATGTTGGCTTGAATAAAAATTTCCATTTCTATCTTAACTGACTGTTAATCAATTTTTTTCATCGATATAAGCAAGTATGCATTTATCTCCATAAGTTCGGTTCAGTGAATCTCATAGTCTTATATTTTCCTGAATCAAATTGAACACAACCTTGGGACCTCACTTTCTAGGAGGCTGGAGATGCCTCTCTGCTTTAGTGAAAGACCTGTACAGGGTGGGCTCACATGAGGGGCTCACTGTCCACGCCTGTGGTTCATGATGGTGGCTGCTGCATACCTCCTATTGGAGGGTTAAGAGTCATTTGTCACAATTCCAAGGCTGGTCCAGTTCCTTCACTGTGGAGCTCAAAATAGAGTAGAAATGTCTTCTGCTTAGTCCAACCCTCTTGTCATAGAGATGGTGCAGCTGGACCCCAGGGAGGGACAGGACTTGTCCAGAGTCACCCTGTGTGTGGCAGAGTCAGAGACAGGACCCAGGTGTCCTGTCTCCAGGCCGGCTGTCTGTCCACGGCCCCATGCTCCTTGGGACAATATGGGAGTAGCATCCTCCAGGCTGGGATTCTGCCCCATCCACCCTAGTTCTGTACAAACCTGTCCCGTCCCCCCAAGGAGGGCACTCACTGCTGCTGAGTCAGTTGCCTCATCTACTAGGTGGGGGAGGGGTGCCAGAGACCCCTGGTCCCTCCCAGTCCCCCCTCTTCCCAGGGCCCCTGGACTTGCCAGTCTTGGAGACTCAGACCTGGAGATGGAAGCCGGCTCCCTCCCCTCTGTCCATCCACCCTCTCTGCTTGTTCCCTCTTGGCTGCTGGGTCCTGTTTATTGGTCACATCCTTCTGATTACACAGACCCTCCTTCCCCACGACCTCTGCTTGATGGGGAACACCTTTCTCTCTCATAACCTGAGTTTCCTCAGTCACTTGCTAGTGGTCCAACTCTCCAGTGACTCTTGTCAAAAACACAATCTGCTTCCTGGTGCCCCTACAGTTTGAGGTGTCTCAGACTACCTTGTTCCTGCATTCTTGACTTTCCACTTCTTTTGAGTCCAGTTCAGCAGCCATTTGTAGGAAGCCACTTCTTTTTGGGCTTCCCTAATGGTTCACTGGTAAAGAATCCGCCTGCCAATGCAAAAGACACGGTGGTTCGATCCCTGATCCTGGAAGATCACACATGCCTTGAAGCAACTAAGCCTGTGCACCAGAACTATTGACCCTTTGCTCTAGAGCCCAGGAGTCAAAACTACTGAAGTCTGAGTTCCTGACAGCTGGTGCTCTGGAATAGAAGTCATCATAAGGGAGAAGCCCAAGCATGACAACTCGAGAAAGCCTCCCAGCAATGAAGACACAGCACAGCCGTAAATAAATAAATAAATAAAATTATTTTTTAAAAAATCACCTGACTTACTCCTCCAAGGCCAGCTTCATACTCTAAGCCCCATGAATCTACTGATGTCCTAAGATGGGGTCTAAGAGGTCTACTAAAGCCTAGTAAATGAATGCAAGATTTCCAATGTATGTACATTTGTATTTCTGGGATAGTCATATTCTCAAAGAGATTTATGTGCAGAGAAGGTAAGAGTTCCCAAGGGACTTTCATAACTTCTAAAGAAGTAGAAGCTCCTAAAATTGTTGAACCAAACAGAGTAAGTGAGGGAGTATGGATTTGAGAATCTCTCTGGGTTGTCTGTCTGGAGCACTGACCTCCCTTGGCCTCAAGAGAAGCATGTTCAGAAACATTTGGTAGCTTTTCTGAGCACTTAATGTCCCCAGATCATCTCCTTCCCAAACTACATCATCAGAGTATCCCTGGGTAGAGGGACCACTTTAGAACTTTAGTTCAGTTCTCTACCTTCTACCCCAACCCTGGACTCATCCTTTATTTCCCAGAGAGAGCTTTGTACAGTGCTCCTCAGAGTGTGGTTTGTGGATTAGTGCTGATTGCAAATTGTTCCTTGTCCACAATGAGATGAAGTACAGAGAGTGAGAGGGAGCATTTAAAGACTTTTAGAGCAACTTGGCATTGTGCAAAGACCCAGGAGTATGACCAGAGTCAGCAAATTGGAGTTTAAGTTTACTGTATCAGTGGCAGGACAGTCATGACCCAGATGAAGGAGGCTGGGCCAGTGAATCAATGCTCTGCTTCCTTCATCAAGGATGTCTTGCCAAAAAAAAAAGTTAGTAAAACTGAACAGTGGGCTTAGTGAAGATAGAAAAGTGTGAATTACACAAAAACTAATATGTCAGATTATTGTCTTTTATTTTGTGATAATATGGGAGCTAATTGCCAACAACTATTGCTTCATACAGGGCTTGCCTGATAGCTCAGTTGGTAAAGAATTCACCTGCAATACAGGAGACCTGAGTTCAATCCCTGGGTTGGGAAGATCCCCTGGAGAAGGGAAAGGCTATCGACTCCAGTATTCTGGCCTAAAGAATTCTATGGATTGTATAGTCCATGGAGTCACAAAAAGTCAGACATGACAGAATGCCTTTCACTTTCACACTTTCATTGTTTTATACAAAGTAAAAGTGTAATTGAGGGGAAGCTCCTACAAAAGTAGTCAAACTATGGAACAAACTCCTGCAGTTTCTGCAAGATAATTTTATTCCAACTTTTTAAACATGCCAACTGGACAATTAGATTAACTTATCTATCCTATAACTTCAGGACTTCAGTGATTTATAACTTGCATTCTAATAAAAAAAGTTACTATGCTTTTTATTAGATTTTTTCATGCTGTATCATTTTTATTAAATTCACCATTGTATGAACATATGACACATTAATCTTTCTTAAACTTATTTATTTATTTTAAACAGTTACAAGATGTTAGTTTGTTCATTTATTATGTTTTTATTTGGCCCCTCCACACAGTATGTGAAGTGAAAGTGAAAGTCACTTAGGCATGTCCGACTCTTTGTGACTCCATGGACTATACAGTCCCTGGAATTCTCCAGGTCAGAATACTGGAGTGGGAAGCCTTTCCTTTCTCCAATGGGAAGCCTTTCCCTTCTCCAGGGGATCTTCCCAACCCAGGGATTGAACCCAGGTCTCTGGCATTGCAGGTGGATTCTTTACCAGTTGAGCAACAACTATGTGGAATCTTAATTCCCCAACCAGGGGTGGAACCTGTGCCCCCTGCATTGGAAGCGCAGAGTCTTAACCATTGGACCACCAGGGAGTCCTGTGAAACTTTATTTTAAAAATTAAATCAAGCAAGGATCTAATTCAGATATGAAGGAGAATTCAAAAGCTTTACAGACAAACAAAAGCTGAGAGAATTCAGCACCATCAAACCAGCTCTTCAACAAACGCTAAAAGATCTTCTCTAGACAGGAAACACAGAAAGGCTTGTATAAACACGAACCCCAAACAACAAAGTAAATGGCAACGGGACAGTACCTATCAATAATTACCTTAAATGTAAATGGGTTGAATGCCCCAACCAAAAGACAAAGACTGGCTGAATGGATACAAAAACAAGACCCCCATATATGCTGTCTACAAGAGACCCACCTCAAAACAAGGGACACATACAGACTGAAAGTGAAGGGCTGGAAAAAAATATTTCATGCAAATGGAGACCAAAAGAAAGCAGGAGTCGCAATACTCATATCAGATAAAATAGACTTTAAAATAAAGGCTGTGAAAAGAGACAAAGAAGGACATTACATAACGATCAAAGGATCAGTCCAAGAAGAAGATATAACAATTATAAACATATATGCACCCAACATAGGAGCACCACAATATGTAAGGCAAATGCTAACAAGTATGAAAGGGGAAATTAACAATAACACAATAATAGTGGGAGACTTTAATACCCCACTCACAACTATGGATAGATCAACTAAACAGAAAATTAACAAGGAAACACAAACTTTAAATGACACAATGGACCAGCTAGACCTAATTGATATCTATTGGACATTTCACCCCAAAACAATCAATTTCACCTTTTTCTCAAGTGCACACGGAACCTTCTCCAGAATAGATCACATCCTGGGCCATAAATCTAACCATGGGAAATTAAAAAAAAATTGAAATCATTCCAGTCATCTTTTCTGACCACAATGCAGTAAGATTAGATATCAATTACAGGAAAAAACTATTAAAAATTCAAACATATGGAGGCTAAATAACACGCTTCTGAATAACCAACAAATCATAGAAGAAATCAAAAAAGAAATAAAAATATGCATAGAAATGAATGAAAATGAAAACACAACAACCCAAAACTTATGGGACACTGTAAAAGCAGTGCTAAGGGGAAGGTTCATAGCATTACAGGTTTACCTCAAGAAACAAGAAAAAAGTCAAATAAATAACCTAGCTCTACACCTAAAGCAACTAGGGAAGGAAGAAATGAAGAACCCCAGGGTTAGTAGAAGGAAAGAAATCTTAAAAATTAGGGCAGAAATAAATGCAAAAGAAACTAAAGAGACCATAGCAAAAATCAACAAAGCTAAAAGCTGATTTTTTGAAAAAATAAACAAAATTGACAAACCGTTAGCAAGACTCATTAAGAAACAAAGGGAAAAGAACCAAATCAACAAAGTTAGAAATGAAAATGGAGAGATCACAACAGACAATACTGAAATATAAAGGATCATAAGAGACTACTACCAGCAGCTCTATGCCAATAAAATGGACAGCTTGAAGAAATGGACAAATTCTTAGAAAAGTATAACTTTCCAAAACGGAATCAGGAAGAAATAGAAGATCTTAACAGACCCATCACAAGCAAGGAAATCAAAACTGTAATCAGAAATCTTCCAGCAAACAAAAGCCCAGGACCAGATGGCTTCACAACTGAATTCTACTAAAAATTTAGAGATGAGCTAACACCTATCTTACCCAAACTCTTCCAGAAAATTGCAGAAGGCAAACTTCCAAACTCATTCTATGAGGCCACCATCACCCTAATTCCAAAACCAGACAAAGATGCTACAAAAAAAGAAAACTACAGGCCAATATCACTGATTAAGATAGATGCAAAAATCCTTAACAAAATTCTAGCAAACAGAATCCAACAACATTTAAAAAAAATCATACATAATGACCAAGTGGGCTTTATCCCAGGAATGCAAGGATTCTTTAATATCCGCAAATCAATCAATGTAATACACCACATTAACAAATTGAAAGATAAAAACCATATGATTATCTCAATAGATGCAGAAAAAGTCTTTGACAAAAATCAACATCCTTTTATGATTAAAATTCTCCAGAATGCAGGAATAGAAGGAACATACCTCAACATAATAAAAGCTATATATGACAAACCCACAGCAAGCATTACCCTCAATAGTGAAAAATTGAAAGCATTTCCCCTAAAATCAGGAACAAGACAAGGGTGCCCACTCTCACCACTGCTATTCAACATAATTTTGGAAGTTTTGGCCACAGCAATCAGAGCAGAAAAAGAAGTAAAAGGAATCCAGATAGGAAAAGAAGAAGTGAAACTCTCGCTGTTTGCAGATGACATGATCCTCTACATAGAAAACCCTAAAGACTCTACCAGAAAATTACTAGAGCTAATCAATGAATATAGTAAGGTTGCAGGATATAAAATTAACACACAGAAATCCCCTGCATTCTTATACACTAACAATGAGAAAACAGAAAGAGAAATTAAGGAAACAATACCATTCACCATTGCAACAAAAAGAATAAAATGCTTAGGAGTATATTTACCTAAAGAAACAAAAGACCTATACATAGAAAACTATAAAACACTGATGAAAGAAATCAAAGAGGACACAAATAGATGGAGAAATATACCATGTTCATGGATTGGAAGAATCAATATTGTGAAAATGACTATACTACCCAAAGCAATCTATAGATTCAATGCAATCCCTATCAAGCTACCAACGGTATTCTTCACAGAACTAGAACAAATAATTTCACAATTTGTATGGAAATACAAAAAACCTCGAATAGCCAAAGCATCTTGAGAAAGAAGAATGGAACTGGAGGAATCAACCTGCCTGACTTCAGGCTCTACTACAAAGCCACAGTCATCAAGACAGTGTGGTACTGGCACAAAGACAGAAATATAGATCAATGGAACAGAATAGAAAGCCCAGAGATAAATTCATGTACCTATGCACACCTTATTTTCGACAAAGGAGGCAAGAATATACAATGGAAAAAAGACAACCTCTTTAACAAGTGGTGCTGGGAAAACTGGTCAACCACTTGTAAAAGAATGAAACTAGAACATTTTCTAACACCATACACAAAAATAAACTCAAAATGGATTAAAGATCTAAATGTAAGACCAGAAACTATAAAACTCCTAGAGGAGAACATAGGCAAAACACTCTCCGACATAAATCACAGCAGGATCTTTTATCACCCACCTCCCAGAATTTTGGAAATGAAAGCAAAAATAAACAAATGGGACCTAATGAAACTTAAAAGCTTTTGCACAACAAAGGAAACTATAAGCAAGGTGAAAAGACAGCCCTCAGAATGGGAGAAAATAATAGCAAACGAAGCAACAGACAAAGGATTAATCTCAAAAATATACAAGCAACTCCTGAAGCTCAATTCCAGAAAAATAAATGACCCAATCAAAAAATGGGCCAAAGAACTAAACAGACATTTCTCCAAAGAAGACATACAGATGGCTAACAAACACATGAAAAGATACTCAACATCACTCATTATCAGAGAAATGCAAATCAAAACCACAACGAGGTACCATTACATGCCAGTCAGGATGGCTGCTACCCAAAAGTCTACAAGCAATAAATGCTGGAGAGGGTGTGGAGAAAAGGGAACCCTCTTACACTGTTGGTGGGAATGCAAAGTAGTACTGCCGCTATGGAGAACAGTGTGGAGATTCCTTCAAAAACTGGAAATATAACTGCCATATGACCCAGCAACCCCACTTCTGGGCATACACACCGAGGAAACCAGATCTGAAAGAGACACGTGCACCCAAGTGTTCATCACAGCACTATTTATAATAGCCAGGACATGGAAGCAACCTAGATGCCCATCAGCAGATGAATGGATAAGAAAGTTGTGGTACGTATGCACCATGGAATATTACTCAGCCATTGAAAAGAATTCATTTGAATCAGTTCTAATGAGATGGATGAAACTGGAGCCCATCATACAGAGTGAAGTAAGCCAGAAAGATAAAGACCAGTACAGCATACTAACGCATGTATATGGAATTTAGAAAGATGGTAATGATAACCCTATATGCAAAACAGAAAAAGAGACACAGATGTACAGAACAGACTTTGGGACTCTGTGGGAGAAGGCGAGGGTGGGATGTTCTGAGAGAACAGCATCGAAACATGTATATTATCAAGGGTGAAACAGATCACCAGCCCAGGTTGAATGCATGAGACAAGTGCTTGGGCCTGGTGCACTGGGAAGACCCAGAGGGATGGGGTGGGGAGGGAGGCAGGAGGGGGGATCGGGATGGGGAACACATGTAAATCCTTGGCTGATTCATGTCAATGTATGGCAAAAACCATTACAATATTGTAAAGTAATTAGCCTCCAACTAATAAAAATAAATGAAAAAAATAAAACATAATTCAGGTTCTCATAACCATTGTTCAAAAAAATCATAATAAAAATAAAAATTAAATCATTACCCTTCTCAAAAATCTCAGACATTTTTTGCAAGAACAGTTAAGAACCTCTACAACTTGGCCCTAACTTGTGTTCCTTGCCTTATTGCTCACTGTTTTGTTTTTCTTTTTAATGATAATTGTATATGTTTAAGGTGTGAAATGATATCTCATTGAGGTTATAATTTGCATTTCTCTCACTATTAATGAGTCTGAGTAATTTTTCATGTGTTTACCCACCATTCACATGGACATCCCTGGTAGTTCAAATGGTAAGGTATCTGCCTGCAGTGCAGGAGTCCTGGGTTCGATCTCTGGGTTGGAAAGATCCCCTGGAGGAGGGAATGGCTACAGACTGCAGTATTCTTGCCTGGAGACCCCATGGACAGCAGATAGTGAAACTTAGGCACAGTGTTAAGTGGTAGGGCCAGAACTTGAACTCATGACTATTTGATTATAAAATTCATGGCTTCCTGGTTGTTCCATGCACTCTGCCCAGAAAGATGAATTTTTCAGACCAGACTCTGACATTTAACATAAGAAAGAGAAGCCACAGAACTTGTCACTCAGTCTGGGGCTTGTCCTTCAGGGTTTGTGTGTAAAGAATCCCATGAACGAATTCCATGGAGCCTGGTGGGCTACAGTCCATGGAGTTGCATAGAGTCGACACAGTAGAGCAAATAACACCATTCCCATTTCTGTCCTTGCAAAATATTTTGGCCTATTTTTTGTGATCAAACTGTGCCATTTGAATTAAATGATCTATTTCTTATATTAAGTTTCAATTTTCCAATATACCACAACTATTGATTAGCACAATTTATACACTTTCCCAAAAGAGTACGAGTACTGATTAGGTGAATTTACTGTATCTAAATCATTTATCTCTTATATGAATTTCAGTTTTGTAAAATAGTAGCCATTCTCGTAGACTCATAATGCCTTGAAGCAAGACTTAGAGGGTAAAATACCAAATTAAAAATTTTAAATTAGAGTTCCATGGTACCTAAAGAAATTATTAAAAATTATCACATTTAAATCAGTAAGATAATTAAAACATCTTAGGAAGTTTAGTCAATATTTAACTGGCTTGTCTATTATTAAGTTGTATAATTTCTTTCTACATTCTAGCTACTAGAGATGAAAAATATAATCTTTGTTATAGTTTTAACAAATTTCAAGAAAAGCTTGCTGACCTTCTGCCCTAGAGAAGGATGATCACATGGATCCCAGGACCCCTTGTCATATCCTGTGACTCCAGCGTCTGAGGCTCACAGGAGAGGGTACACTGATCACCACAGAGAAGGGTGGTCAATCCAAATGCCCACAGGAGCCAGGAGGGGAGGAAATAAGTAAAGGAGATGGAGAGGACTAGGGTCCCTGGAGAGGATCAGCTGCACCTGTCAGGGGTGGTGGAAAAGCAAGATGCTGTGTAATGATACGGTCTCAAGTTTGTAAAATCGAAAATATTTATAGGTGTGCCCTACACACATGTACATATGTGAAATGTGTTGAAGGCTGTACATGAGGTTGAGGACATGGATGCTCCCTGGATGGAGGGGTGGACGCTCCTGTGAGCAGGCAGGAAGCCTGGCCATACCAAAAAGAAGAAACCGGGCACATGTGAGATGATCATAATCCTACTTTGTCAGTTATGCATGAGGAGAAGAAAAATATAGAAAACCAAGCAAAGATTAGAATCAAAAAGAATATAAAGGACATAGCATCTGATCTTATGAGCTAGAAAAGCTAAAAGAGCTAGAAATCTGGATTTCTAGAAATCTGAAATGAAAACACTGTGCATCTACCAAACACTTCAGAGAGAAATAAAGCTGTTTCTACACATCTCTTCCTGAAAACACTGCGAAGGAAAACCAAACATATAGGCAGATCACATCCAGGACGTACAAGTTCGCGGCCCCTGTTCTGGAGCAAATCAAGCTTGCATGTGCTTATGTCCAAAGTGGAGCCAGGGACTTCTGGGTTCTCTTTCAGGGGGAGGGGAAAGAGATTGTATGGATCCAGGGTGCCAGGTGCCAGGCTCTCTGAGGAACCCTTCACATAGTTTCATTCATTTAATTGACCTATAGTAGGTATTAAGCCCATTGCACACATGTGAAAACGGAGGCTCTGTAAAGTCACTTGCCAGTTTCCTCCACACCCCACAGACTCCTTGTCACTATGAGTGTCCACCTCCCCTCCACCTTCTCTGTCCTTTCAGCACCTCCTCCTTCTTCCTCTGTCCTGGCCATGACCTTCCAGGCTCCCTGTTTTCTAGTCCACACGCCTGGCTGCTGGGCAGGCAGGGTACAGCCACATCCAGGCTGGGCTCTGATGGGGGCACCATGCCACACTCACAGATTAGAATGGAGGAGGGGCTGCTGGGAGACTCAGACAAAGCTGCTGATTTACAGGTGGGGGAACTGAGGCCAGAGAGGGCACAGGCCTTATCCAGGGTCACACAGCAGGAACCCCCATGCCTCTCCTTCCCCAAGTCCTCCCTCTGTGCCATTAAATGAATCTAAATGTTCCCCATCAGCATCAGACACAGCATCCTTATTCACTTCTAATCCCTTCTCCCCAGCTTCAAAGCTGCTAACCAGTCTCCCAGGCCAGGAAAATCCTCACTTAGGTAGGACTACTCCTAGATCTTTCCATACTCCACCTGGATGGCAGCTTTGGAGATTAGAAGCCAAACATTATGCTAATTTATTACTTTTTAATTTTTTTAATTATGAAAATATGATAACACATTTACAGGAGACTTGCAAAATATAACACAAAGTTACATATGTATATGTAATATAGGTATGTATGTAATATCCAGCATATATTACAATTACTTTTTAAGTAGATAAATTGCAATTTTTAGTTAGAGTTTTAATAGCAAACTCCAAAAATTAGTAGAATGAAAATGCGGAAAAGTATAGTAGAACTGAAAAGCACTATGAACCATTCAACATAATTAAGATTTATACAGTTTTCACACAACAGCAGGACACAAATTCTACTCAAGTTCCCATAGACGATAAACCAGGAGACACTGAACATATCCAGGGACATAAAACAAGTGCAAAAATTTCGTGCAGGACACTCCTCCTTGGAGTCATGCTGGGTGGAGGTCTCCCTTCCCTAATGCGTAAGAGTCACATGTTAAGGCAAAACTGGGTGGAGGGGATTCACAACCGTTGCTACTTCCCACATCATCTTGTCCCCACGGCCTTGCTCTCACCCCATGGCTCCTCCCTGTTCACCCCTGAAGCTGCCCTCTTCCAGGTGGGACTGCGTCCCCTCAGATGGCAGCTCCTTCTAGTGATGCTGCAGGGAGGACAGGCCAGGACCCTGTGTCTTAGGTTGCTGTGGAAGGAGGCCGTGGCACTGAAGGCATGTCCTGGGTCCCAGAGCCCTGAGATTTGGTCCTGGGCTCCCACCCCCAGGCCTTGCTGACACATGGGCTGTAGAGTGAAGTGTTCACACACACAGCTTGGCATTTTTATCTGGGTTCCCACTTCCTAGCCTTTCAACCTTAAGGATGGCACTTACGCTCCCTGTTGAGGCAGTCTAAGTGCAGGTTGGAGAAGAATTTCTGGACACAGCATTTCAGAAGGAACTGAGTTTATTAAAAAGAAAGAGCGGAGATAACAAATTGGGCACTGCAAGCACAGCAGGCCGACCTGACAGACCAGGGAAAGTCGACAGTTTTTGACAGTAGCCAATTTTTATAGCCTCAAGACAAAGAAAATTCCTGCTGAAAAGTTGGTGTTAGGCAACTGGTTAGGGCGCTATAAGGTGACTCCCAGGGTGAGCTTTTTTTCCTCTTTTGTCTTGGGGTCAGAAAGCCTGCTGGTGATGATCTGGGGGTCTTTTGGCCATGGTGACAAAGGAACTCAGCTTCTGAGGTGACCTGGGTTCTCGGTTCCACTTCTATGGCCTTGGTACAAGGTCTTGTACCTGTGGCCTTGGGGCAGGACTTAACATCCCCCAGCCTTAATTTTCTCATCTGCAAAATGGGTTAGCAGTATAATCCACAGTCTGTTTTTTGAAACCCTTGGGGTCAGATATGGGCCAGAACTCAGAATTTTTAAGCTTCAGAATATGGTGATATGGCGCATCTACTCCATATGACATACCATCCCACTGGGATCTGAAAGCACCTTGTAAACAAACTTATTAGTATATCCTCAACTGAACTTTTAAACATTCACACTAAGTAAAATGGCTGTTCAGGTCAAATTTTGTTACCAAATAGTTTTTTAAAATTTTGCTTTCAATTTTGAAACACTTGAAGGGTTGGGATTGCAGATAACAACCGTCCTACCCTGTGTCTCTGTAGATAATGACACATAGTCAGAGCAACCCAAAATGTTCGTAGTTTGAGGGCAGACTCAACCCAGCTGTGAATTTTGGGATAAGACAAGTCTCCTGACAAGGCCAAGGCTGATGGGTGCGGACAACCATACTGGAGCAGCTGTGCTGTTACCCGAGTGTCTGAGTCATTGATTCTGACTCCACAGATCCTGAGCCTCAGCCATCACAGGGCCCTGAGCCTTTTCCAGGCATCTGACTTAATCCACCTCCAGAGCTGGATCTTTCTTTGGTGGGTTTTCAGTGACCACTGCTGTAGCAGTGACTGTGATCTGCTTGACCATCACAGCGCCATGTCCACCAGGTGGACATCCCCAGACCTGGATGGCTGGGTCCAGGTGTGCCGCTTCCTCCGCCTGCCACAGTTCTTCTCCACCTGTGTGACCTTCTTGCTGGTGGTCAACATGGGCGTTGAGAACAGGGACATAGGTAACTGGTCCATGTTCAGTTGATGCTTCTGTTTCACTGTGACCCTTATTATCTCCATTGTAGAGTTACGTAGGCTCCATCCAGCTTTCCTTTCTTCTGGTACAACCTCCCTGTCACCTACACCTGCTATGCTGCCCTCATCTGCCTCTTGGCCTCCATCATCTACTCCATTTCACTCATCCAGTTCCTGCCTAAGGTTTTTACTGGGACCAGGCCATCACATGGCCAGGACATCACCAAGCCAGGACAGGCTTCTCGTGTGCCTTTTATGCCATGCATGTGGCCTTCACGTAGAACAGGTACAAGCTGGGTGATATCACCTGCTGTGTGCACACCATGCCAGGCCTGCTGAAGGTGCTGGAGACCTTCATGGCCTGTGTCATCTTCATCTTCTTTAGCAACACCTCCCTGTACCTACACCACCCGGCCCTGGAGAGATGCGTGGCCATGTACTCCATCTGCTTCATCCTGGGAGCCGTGGCCCTCCTGCTGAAGCTGACTGAATGGGAATATTGGTTGCCCATCCTGTACCCCAATTTCCAGCTTGTACTCACCCTGTTTTACATCCTCCTCTACTTTAGTGCTCTAATCTTCTGGCAGCTTTACCAGTTCGACGAGGAGTTAAGGGGCTAGCTCCAGCAGTCCAGCATTGTGAACTGCAGAAATGAGCTCACCTACACCATTGCACCTTGGACTGGGGACTGGCTATGGCCATCCCGACATTCATCAACCTTTTGGTTTATGTGGCCGAATTGGTGTACTGGGCCCACCAGGTTTCTGTAGGGTCTGAGGATGTCTCCAGTGCCCCAGACTCTGTTTGGTCCCATCCGGGGTCTTTACAGAGCTCTGTTGTCTCCTGATGTCATCTTCATGACTCTTTCTCACCCACCTCACATCCTACCCCATTCATCTCACTCTCTTTTCTGTTTCCTTCCCTCTTTCTGCTCTATCTTCTTCCTGTTTGTGTGGTTGCCAGTATCCTGTTTTGCATCTTTCTCTTGCTGCTCTCATCTTTTCTACATTTTCTGCTTTTTGCTTTTTTTCTGATCATCGTTGGATTTCTTATCTCCTGTGTCCTGATCACCTCTCCACATTTTCCTTCTTCTGATCCATCAGGACCTGAGACTCCTTCCTTCTCTGCCCACTGTCCCCTCCGGCCTCCTAAAGTGCTGACTCCATAGCACATAGCCCTCTGTGCAGCTGTTCATACCCTGGGCCTCTGGAGGGACCTCACTGACAAAGCATGACTATCCCCTGGTATATGTGTGATGGGTTTGGGGGTGGGGGTGGGTAGCTAGGCATTGGGCCCTCTTTTTCCCAGGGGAGGGAGTATACACTGTGCCTCCCCATTAAGTTAAAAAAAAAAATCTCTGGAGGTCAGTAATTTTCAGCGGGTAGGAGTCTTGAAGCAGAGACCCTGGTTCCTAGGCCCCAGCTGGTATTCAACCCTGCCTGACATTGGCTCCAAAAATTTTCCAAGCTTACTGAAAACCCACTGCCTGCAGAGGCCATCTTAAAGGAAGCAAAGGTTGAACACCTCCCATCCCAGCTACTCTCTGGGGAATCAAAGTAGGAGCTGGTAAAGAATCCTAGAGTCTTGAAGACACCTGTCTGCAGTGTTGGTGAGGGGCAGCGATGTGGCCTTCCTGCCTCAGTGATCAAAACAGCAGGTCCTGTCTCTGCAGGGAGAAGAGTGTGGCCCCTGTAGCCTTGAAGGTGATGTTAGCCTGCCTGGGATTTTTTCTTTTCTTTTTCTGGTCATGAGGACAAAAATGACTGAATGGACTTGTACTTAAAGATGAAGTTTCTTTTCTATTTATCTGGGGAAGGTGGGTTGACTGAGTGGGGATTTCAGCTGCTGTAGTCAAATGAATTGCAGTACTTGAGTGTGTGGTGCACACACACATGTGTTTCTGCATGTCAGTGGCTTTTTGCCATTGCTTTCTGCTTCTCTGAGACTCAGGCATATATTGACCTATATAAATGTAGAAAAAAATACATATGGTTTCTTTTAATTACCTAGAGTTTCTGATCTCCATCAGTCCCTACTGTCAACCATAGAGAGAAATCTTGTCCTTTCTTTCACATCCACAATGATCTTTTTTTAAAACCTCAATATAAAGATAAAACGAAAATGAAACCAACAAAGTCCACAGGTCCTAACTGTCCAAATTTGACTAGAAGTCAGAAGTAGCCTAGGCCATAAAAAGGCCCTGCCAGTCCCTGGATGCCTCTCTTTAAAGGTGTGTGCCTTATGCATACCGACTGTGTGTGGTTGTCTATGTGTGTGTCAATGGGCAGGCATGCATTAAGACCAGCAGCCCTTTAATAACTGGTGGTTGTGAAGTCACGCCAAGCCTTCTTCCTCTCTTACTCTAAGATACAAAACCTCAGAGCCCAGCATCCTTTATGTCACCAGGGCCAGAGGGGCCAGGTAAGCAGAGCTGTGGGGGAGGGGAGAGGAAGGACCACCCCCCAGGCCCCGCTGAAACTCACTCCTATACTGGGAGGAAGTCATTTGATCTTCACCCAGTGGCAGGTGGGGTGAATGGAAAGGGCTCCCAGGAGGTGGGAAAATCTTAAGAAGGACTGAAAAAGTTCATATTATAAGACAAGCTAAGAAAAATTTCAACATAAAATTTTCTCTGCCCATTTGAGCCTCCTCCCTCCCCTTTAGTGAGCATTATGCATCTGCAGTATGTGTTAACCAACCTTCTGGGGGCAGAAATACCTGCTCAACGGTAAAGATGAACTTTTCCTTCTTTTGGTCCCAGGCATGTAACTCCTCAGAAGATTAACATAATTTATGACCTTATTAATGTCCTAGTTGTATTATTTGTATTCTGCCTATTTTACAAGATTATTGCTTCTTGCACTAACAAATGTGTGATTGAGCCTCTGGTCAAAAATAATGTTGACCTGAAATGATTGACCTAATTGTATACTCTGTAAGATCCATGATAGTAATAGTGTGACTCTAGATATGGGAAGAAGCAATAGGAAGCAACCATTTCCTGGAGCTGATAGTCTAGTAAGACAGGTGGCCCAGAGGATTAAGGCTACTGTTACCAGGACTGGGTGAGTAATAGCACCTCAAGTGACCAGGAATAGGCATTCCTAGGGACCTGTGACAAACTGGCCACAAAATGCCTCCCAAATTCTGGCCAAAATTAAGACCAAAAAGAAGACTGTGAAATAAAAAATGCCGCCCACCACTCAGTTCTACAAGAATCAAGTAATTAGCCACCACAGTCACTGACCTACAATCCACCCTGGAAGGAATTTAGGCCGAACATCAGGATGAGACACTGTGATCTATAAAGCTGGACCTCAGATAGCAAGAGTTTTTCAAGAGAAATTTTTGTGAGCCCAGTTTCTTGCATCTTTCCATACCTAGAAAAGCACTAAAACTGTTAAAAGGGGGCTATTCCTCATGAGGAGAAGTAACATTCTACCAAAGCTATGTGCTTGGTTGCATGTACCCCTTCCCTGAAATCACATACATACTGGCCTCCTCTCTTACCTCTTCACTACAGTTCTTACAACTTCCAAAAAATTGTCTCTCAGGTCATACTCCTCATTGTTGTTTACTTGCTCAGTCATGTCTGACATTTTTGACCCCATGAACTGTGGCCCACCAAGTTCCTCTGTTTATGGGATTTTCCAGGCAAGAATACTGGAGTGGGTTGCCATTTCCTTCTCTAGTGGATCTTCCTGACCCCGGGATCAAACCTGCACCTTCTGCATTGGCAGGTGGATTCTTTACGGCTGAACTCAAAAAGAAAATTTTGCTTCTTTCTTAGATTGACTAATGATTCATTTTTCATCAAGAAAAGCAAACATGCATAGACTTCCCTAGACTTCCCTGATGGCTTAGTGGAATCCCAGAGTAAGAGAGAGAGGCAGATATGGGGTCCACATCTGGGTTCACAGTCACATGTGGTCCTACCTCCAGTCCAGTGGCCCCACCATTGTGGTCTGGTCCCCTTAGGGATGAACTGTGAGGAGTATGGAGAGCAGAATCCAAAAAATTTGGTTTCTAGTTCTAGTTCCACCACCATATAACAGATGAGTCTTGTCCCTGATCTGAGTCTCAGTTTCCCATTGATGAAATGAGCAGTTTGGGCTAATATCATAGTTTTTGAGCTGTGTTCCCTGGAGCACTTGATTTCCGGTGAGGTGATGGGAGTTGAAAATAGTGCGTTAGCCTCACCCATCACTTTCTCTAACCATAGCAGTCTGGTGAGAATCAAGTTCCCACTCAAGATCTCACTTGAAAATAAGATTGGAAAGAATGGAAACAACTCACATGGTCATGTTTAGGATGCTGGTTAATAAACCAAGGTGTAGACAGAATACAGAATACTATACAGCTGGGAAAAACGAGGATGCTTTCAA
Organism: Muntiacus reevesi; assembly: GCF_963930625.1. Lineage (NCBI taxonomy): Eukaryota > Metazoa > Chordata > Mammalia > Artiodactyla > Cervidae > Muntiacus > Muntiacus reevesi. Next base: position 18,580,437 of record NC_089263.1, on the reverse strand, counting down.
AATAATGATAAAGAAAAAGTTCCAGTATACCCTAAGTAAAAATAGTAAGATACAGAACAATACGTTATATCCTTTTTTAATGTAAAGAGAGTGGGAGAAATAAAAAATAAATCTGTAGGTACTTGATCTGTATCCTGAAGCACTAGAAGGGCTCCCATGAGTGCAATGGAGCAGTCACTACCTGGCGCTGATGAGAGAGGGTAGCTGAGGGGAGAGTGCATGGAGCCAATTGTGGAAGCGAGGTTTCTCAACATGTGGCTTTTTAGGGCATTTTGATTTTGAAACATGTAAGTAAATTACCTTTAAGAAAACAAAATTTAAGTTTGAAAAATATACAAAGTGAAGAAGGAAGGTCAGAAGAGGGACTTCTGCCTGTCTCCAAAGGCAGAGGTGCCTTGGGTCCGGGGCTCTGGGGAGGGGGAGTTCCCCAGAGGAAACTCACCTGTTGGATCCCCAGGGCCTCCCCCAGCCCTTTAGCAGAAAGAGTTGATGGAGAAGCCCTCTGGTGCCCAAGCCTCAGGCCCTTCTCTTGCTCTCTGCTGCCTGGCCTGGGCTCCCTGCCTCCCAGGACAGTGGCCCTACCCTTTCTCCTCTGGCCTCCTCCATGCAGGGTGTTTCCAGATGATGCTCCCCCAGACTGTGTCCTGAGCTGCATCCAGAACAGAGCTCAGAGCACAGATGTTCCCATTCTCTGACTTTTCTTGGAAAATCGTGGTGATGGCTTCCTCAGTCCAACTTTGAGTGGAGAGAAGAGGACCCCTTCTCTTCTGCAGCCTCAGGCACCTGCCTGTCCACCCTTGTTGGGGTAGCAGTGATGGCTGCCAATCCATGCAACCCTTGTCTGTGAGGCTGGCTCCTCTCAATGTCCCTGTAGACAGGCTGGTTGGTGGAATAAGAATAGTTATGCTCCATTAGCCCCTGCCTTGGAGAAGGAAATGGCAACCCACTCTAGAATTCTTGCATGGAGAATCCCATAGACAGAGGAGCCTGGTAGGCTACAGTCCATGGGGTTGCAAAGAATCAGATATGACAGAGCACACACACACATACACACACACACACACACACACACACACACACATATTAGCCTCTGCCTAGAATCTCAACATTCTCTGGCGTTTTCTGACTGACTTTCTAACAGGAAGTGATCTGACTGTTGCAGGACCTCTAGTTGGGGCACTGCAGTCAGAGCCCCAGGACCCAGGAGATGATTTCCTGGATCCAAAAGAAGAGGGAAGGGGCTCTGCATTTCCTGAGATTCTATTACCTGCTGAGTTTTGTAGAGAGACAGACCTGTATTCAAATCCAGGCTCTGTCAGGGAGTAACTGTGTGACTTTGTTTAAATTACATAATGCACTCTCTGAGCCTCAGTCTTATCATCTATAAAATGGGAATGACAATAATAATCTCCCTGAAGATAAAATGAAATAGAGGTAATAAGTCACCAGATAAGACAGTTGGTACAATAAAATATTGGCTACTCTCTTCCTCTGGATATAAGTTGCAAGGTGAATGCCAAGGAGAATTTAAGATCCTAAACCCACATGACTGGATTCAAATCCAGCTCTGCCACATAAACCCATGTGATCTTGGCCAGTTGACCTCTCTCTGCTGTGAAAATAGGGACACTGAGTGCACAGTTCAGGGGCTGCTGGGAGGAGCAAATGAATCAACAGCAGAGCTTGACTTGCAGTGAGCACGGCACATATGTACTTACACTTACACACAACTTATAACTGTTGTGTCCACAGCAGCCCCAGTGTAGCTCAAGTCCTCAGGGCCCCTTTCTCAGCCGACAGAACCTGTGCGCTGTCATCTGAGGTCTCTTCTGGAGCCAGGCTGGGAGGATGAAGGTTTGCTCCAGTTGGTCTTTTCTAGGTTTGCTTCTGACCAGGGGTGAGGAGGTGAGGAGGTGAGGAGGTGAGGAGGAAGAGCTCAGTTCAAGCCTAGCCCCTCATCCCCCACTCCAACCATAAATCCCTCCAATGCTTTGCTTAGAAGGAAAGTAAGCTTTGTTAGGTAACAAAGTTCCTCCAGAGCACCCATCTGGGCTGCTCATGGAGGGGGGGGGGGTGGTCCCTCAGGCCTCCTCCCCTTCTACATCGACCCTTACAAGCCTTAGGGACAATGACACCCTCTCAGCACTACCGTCAAGGGAAGTCACTCCCCTGGTCTCCACTATAGCCTCCCTGCCCCTTGAGCTCCCAGCTGCCCACTGCTGCCCGCAGCACGCCATCCCTCAGGCCACCTGGTGGCTGCATTGGTCCAAGTCCATGCTGAGCCAGGGCCAGCTGCCCATCAGCCCAGACCACTGACCCCACTAACACTCCTGTTGTTAGTGTGAGACCACTCCTTATTCAAATTTCTAAAAATAAAGGGAGTGTGGTTCTTTCTGGTGCTTCAGGGAAGAGGCACTTCCAGAATATTCTCTTCCTGGAGCCTGCAGAGGCTGGCAGGGGGCCAGTCCCTCCATCATCTCTCTTACACTCTGCACACTCTCCCACAGGACCCAGTTTTCTTCTCCATCACCCAGAGGAGGAGTATCAACCAGAATGTGCTCAAATATAGGCACATGAAGACACCGTTTTCTATATCTTCAAACAAATAATGCAGTGCAGGAACCAGTTTATTCATAACTTTTGTACTGAAATATACCTGACATGGTATGGGTGTATTATTAGCATTATGGTCCTATTATAAAATGGAAGAAAAAACTCTGCATTCACTTTCAAGGAAAATAAGAGGCTTCCAAGATAAACCCTAGAATACAGATCCACTGAGTAGGGATATCATGTCCTTTGTTCATTGTTGTAGTCCCCATGCTGAGGCCCTGGCACATGGCAGATATTTGCTGACTGTATACAGCATAAGACTGCAGCCTCAGGCTTCAGCTTGGATCTCCTGACCAGGATACATTCCATTTCTTCTGCCTTTAGGTGAAATGTTTGAGAATCACAGATTTGCATGTTATCTCATTTTAATCTTCCCAACTGCCCTGTGGCCTTGTGTGGCAGACACCTTCTTGCATGGATTCGTTGAGAACCTGAACTCCCCACCATATTTGAGGATGACCTGTTTCTGTGAGTCTCAGTGAGAGATTGGGCCTCACCCTCAACAAGAAACGTAAAAGGCCAGATAAATATTTGAACTGCCCCACAACTGGGGCACACCTAAGGAGCGGGTGACACACAGATATCAGGACCGATCAGAATCCCTTCTGCGGGGCCTGCGGGAGCATTCTGCGTGTGCTTCCAACAGCCAAGGTGCCTGGGCCAGCTGCCCTTGGCTGCCCAGCTCCCACCTTCCTGGTCTCTGCCTGATCTCAGGCTGGTCCCTCCCTAATGCTTCTCCAAGTTATTCAGCATCCTTCTAGTAGAGCTGTTCTCTGCTTAGGTTTCCAGAAACTTTCTCTTCATGGTGTAATCATAAGCCTTCATGGCTAAAAACAGGTGCTATTAACTCCACTTTCTGGATGAGGAAACTGAGGCTTAGAGTGGCATAGACTGAGCGCAGGATGACTGTGTGCCAGGCTGAGCTTTGGTTTCAGTTCAGGGTTGGGGAGCACATAGACATGTCACGGGAAAGGCCCTGAGATGACCAAGAAGAACTGGAAGAAGTTCTCAGTGTCTGGAGGGAGGGAGGTGATGAGGCTGGAGAGGTAGAAAGGAGTGTGAGTTTGCAGGGCTTTGGAGGTGACACTTTAGAGTTTGTGCTTTGTCGGGAGCCGTTATGGGAGGTCCCGCCCATGACGAGGTCATGAAGAAAATACCTGACAGGCAAGGCCGTCTAGGATAAGGGACCCTCCAGGTTGGCCTCAGCCTCTACCCTAGCCTATATCCTCCCCCCTTTTCTGCTGTTGTTCTTGTTTGCCCTGCTGCAGATTCTTGTTTTGCCTGCTGAGAGCTCTCCTGCTCCTCTTTCACTGAATGAGAACCAACTTAAAACCCTAATTAATAAATCTCCTGGACGCTGGTACCCTATGAAGAGGCCAGGGATGAAGGAAATGCTTCAATTCAAGCCCTTTTGCTGGCATTCTGGCTTGTTTGATAAATGTGTGCTCTCATTGCACAAAATGCTCATGATTGTTCTAAACATCCTAAACATAGTACGCTAACAAAAGAAACTATTAAGCATAGGCCCCTTCACGGGGTGAGAAAAGCTCCACAAATATTATAGCCACATATGTGCCTAATAGAAAATAGTTTAGATAGAGATTAGCTCGCGACTTCGTGCAGGTAATTACCTTTCAGACTAAGAGCCTGTTTTGTGCCATATCTGCTGTTTTTGAAATCCTTTGCATTTCTGTGCTGTAAAAAATGTAATCCTATCTAGTTCCCTTGGAGATGACACCTAATAGAAAGAAAATAGATTAACCACAAATAAGACAGGGTCGGCTACTGAAGTTGCTTAAAGTTGCACCAGGTGCAAGCCATAAATTGTCAACAGGCCTGAAAGCCAAAAGATATTATACGTAGAGATTAACCATAAAAAAGGCCCTAATAGGCACAGAGCCCTTTGGGGTGTGAGGAAGCCCTATTAGAGAATACAAGAAATATTGTTTTAAAAGTGGTTATTAGATCAACGTTTGATTGATGTTAATGTGCTGAGGTTGTGCAGTGGAAACTATTGTTAATATAGTTAAAGATATAGTAAAATAAGAGTTTAGTCCTAGTGTAATAACAATAAGATAATTGTTCATTTTAACCAGGGATGCTAAACAGGGGCTGCCTCACCAGAGTCACAGAGTCTTTGTGTGTTAAACTTTTTAGATAAATTTAGCTGAGAATTTCTGCAAAAAGACTGACTTTATGTTAACAGCATTGTATTTCTATTATGTTGCGACTTGCTGTACCATGAGACTGCCAATGTTCTGTTTTCTGCTAACCTCAAGGCCAGAGGATAATGTACAAAAAATCTATGGGAAAAGACTCTCGCAAACAAAAATATACAGAGCACACCTGGTTTCGTGAAGGACAAGCTGATAGAATGTTAAACTAAGTCTGTATGCTTATCTGCCCCTTAGAAATATACCAACTTAGGGTATAAAGGCTACGGTGAAAAATAAAGCAACTGCCAGACTCTGCCGCACATTCCTGGTCTGGTCTCTTTCTTTCTTTCTCTCTCTCTCTCCCTAGCAGACTTGGCCCTATCAATGCTGGTGCTACGTGTCTCTCTCTAGCAGACGCCGTTCATCCTGAGGGTTCCCCTGGATCCTGCTGGGGCTGGACCTCGGCAGTGCTTCATCCCAAGGCAGCAAAGAGAAGCCTTCAAAGTTATTTCAGTTTGCATTCAGCACAAGCAGACATTGAGGGGAAGAAGGGAAAGAGAGGAAGCAGCTAGAAGCTAAGGGCAGGAGTGCAGGTGAGGGGATGGAAGGATCACAGGTGCGTCTTTGTTCAAGGCTGCCTCTCACCAGGGCCCCTCTGTGCCTGGCCCCTCACATCATTGTCTCTGACCCTCACCGTAACTTTGGAGGGTTAATTATTATCCCCAGTCTACACATCAGGAACTCAGCAGGGCTAGAGCTCAGGACCCCCCAGCCTGGGAACCACTGAGAAGGGCCTGGTCTCCAGTCTCTGCCTACCGGGTCCTCCCTTTCTGTGGCTGCACCTCAGGCCAGGCTCCTGGGGTTTCCAAACAACAGGGGAGCCCCAGCCATGGTCACTGTCTTCCAGCCTTTCCTTTCCTTGGAGGACAGATGCTAGTCACATAGAAAGAGTTCTTATTACAAATCTACCCCTCTTTTCTGAGGACTCCAGTGAGTCCCAGTGCAGTTAGACTGAACCACCAGGAATGCCAGCTCCTCCTCAGCCTGAGCTCCTCCTCCCGAAGGAGGGTCCTGGGTGGGGGTCCATCAGGTGGAATGACTCCAGCCTCCACTGAGGACCCCAGGGGTGAAGAGGTGGGATTGACTGGCAGGGCGGTGTCTGCACCCCTGTCCCTCTATCTCAGCCCTAAACCCTGGGGATAGGAGGACACGAAGAGGTGAAGACGCTCAGTCTTGAGCAAGGGACCAGCTCAGGGCCCTAAACGGGATCCCGACAAGCATTCCTGGGGCTCCAGCACCTGGGAACAGAGGCAGTGGTTCTTCACAGACACGAGCAGCTGGGCTGAGTGGCACCTGCCAAGGGTAACTGACCCTGCACTGAGCCAGAAGCAGGAAGCCGGGTTAGAGATTTGAAAGCTCTTCCTCTGGGAATCCTGGTTCCTCTCATTCCAAGAAAGCCTGAAACCCTGGAAGAAACCTGAGCTGAGAGGCAGGAATTCCACATCAGGCTGTAACACTGCCCCAGGCCTCTCCCAACCTCAGCTTCTTGGCTGAGAGAGGGCATCTAGAGGTCCCTGGAGCTGCCCCCTAACCAAGTTGGAGACCCAGCCCCTCCTGCCTCCTGCCAGTGTCCCTCCGGCTGGTTCTCCCGCTAAGTCAGCCCCCGGGAAGCGATGACGCTAGTGCTCCACCTGGTGGCCACTCACAGACAGACACACAGCCGCCTCCAGCAGAGACCCCTGAGAAGTCAAGCTGTACCTCCCCGCTCTCTCACACTGCTACACAGGTGTCACATGTGGGAATGGGAAAACTGCCATTGTAAAGCTGTCTGAATGAAAAGCACTGGCATTGCTGTCAGATGGGCCTGGATTTGAATCCCTTGGGTTCTTAACCTCACCTGGAGCCCCTCAGCCCTGCAGCGGGCTATCTGGGACGTGTCCTGTGGGACTGTGTCTTCTCTCTGCATGAACAGGCAGCCCAGGGAGATGGCAGGGTCGAGGCTGGACCAGTGACAGGAGTCGCCCTGGAGGTGCTCAGCCCTTAGGCCAGAGGCTCATCCGTGGTTGCACATCACGGTTGCCTGATGTGGACCATGCTTCTCAAAGTGTGGTCCTCGGACCAGCAGCAGAATATCAAGAGGAAGTTCTTGCAAATGCAGATTCCTGGGTTCCACCCCAGACCTGCTGAGTCAGAAACTGGGATGGGGCCCAGCAGCCCCCCAGGTGATGCTGATCCTGGTCCAGTGTGAGAACGCAGTGCTCAGGTACCAGGGTGCTGAGAAATCTCCCCCGGAGATTTCAGTGTCTTAGACATTGGGAACATCTGTGAAGGTCAACAGGGTCCACCCTGCCCCCACCCCTCTGCTTCACTCGGATTCTGGTTCCTTGGAGCTGAAGCAGGACCCAGGCACAGCTCTAAACAGCCACATGCAGCTGCTCCTAATATGAGTCACTGCTCTGGTATGGACACTTCTATATGTACACTGTGCATGCTCTTCCTTTAGAGGCCAGGCCCTGCAGCACAGGACAGCTGCTCTCTGCTAGGTCACTGGGCTGTGCAGAGAATAATCACCCGATATTGACATTTAGTGGCAGCTTGAGCTATGACATGCATGGTGCTCGATGGTTTGTGTGTAACATCTCGGAAGAGCCCAGTGAATCATTAGAATTTCCTGCTTTACAGATCGAGAAACTTATACACAGAGAAGTTAAGTCCTTAGTCACACAGCTGCTAAATGGCAGACTCAGAATTCTAACCTAGTTCTCTCAGACTCCAGAGTCCACCATCTTTGCTTCCTTGTTTTACAAACAAGAGTAGGGATGAGGTGCTGAAGGTCACCAGGCGGGGCACCCATCCCTCCTGCTCTACCTTTGCCTGGAAGCTCCCCAGTGCTGGGGCATCTACTTCAAGATGTGATGAACGGACCTTGGAGCTGGGTGTCACCCTCAGGAAATAATGTCTCCTGCCTAGGCATGGATGTAGTTGGAAAAGGAAGGTGAGGTTTCATCCTGGACTCACAGGATGCAGGGCGTTAAGGAATTTGACACTTGCCCCATCCCAGCTCAAGTGTTCCTTGCTCTCTCAGTGCTGGTGGTGTTCACTGACACCTGGCTCAGAGAGAAGAAGGAAAAAGAGGAGGATCTTAAGAAGTAGAGAAAATACAGATTCATTTTACTGCTAAAAACGCATTTTACAAAAGCAATGGAGTTTTTGTCCTGAAGAGACGAAGGCCTCTAGTCCTTGGGTAGGTGTTGATACCACCAAGTGGGCAACCCTCACTGTTCTCGATTCTCCTGGAGATGCTGTGAAGCTCCATGGCTGCCCTGGCATCTTCCACTGGTTGTGTCCCAGCACACTGTCCTACAGATACAGGACAGAGAGGGGCTGGAACTGAATCCAGGTGCCATGGGACCCGGGCCTTCCCTGCTCACACCCTGATGTCCAGGGCCAAAGTGGGTCAGGGGTGAGTCTCCCAGGCCTCTTACACCCTGGACTCAGTTGGTGTCTGGAGCAGACCTGGCTTCACCCATGAGCCCGGGGCCCGGCAGGACCAGGCACAGAATCTAGGTCTTGAGGCCAGGTGTGCCCTCCAGGGGCTGCCATCTGCTGGGTGTGGGCGGGGCACTGCAGGCTTGGCCTCAGACCCAGAGGGGCTGGAGCAGTTCTCACAGGAGCCCAGGGCCCGGGGAACGTGGATAGAGATGTTTCTAGAGTGCTCCTTACTCAGCACATTGAAAAGAGGGATCTACAGTGAGTCAAGGAGCTGACCTGAACCCAGGAACCCTAGTGCCACAAGCCCTACAGAGGGGCCCAAATTCAGCACTGTCTCCTGCCTCCTGCTCCCAGGCAAGCTTCACCCACTCCTCAGACTAGGGCTCGGGTTCTCGACTCCCCAGCACCTGCCTCTCCCGCCTCCTCCACTAAGACACACCCTTCCCCCTCCACTCAGACCTGGTGTCCTGCCTGCCCCTGTCCTCCGTCCCTGCTCAGGACACCTGCCCTCCCCCCTGTGAACACGCCCCACAGATGTGCTGATGGTCAGGTCACAGGCCACCCTCCTTTCATCCAAGAGTTTCTCAAGGATGGGTTGCACCTTGCTCACTCAGGTCCTCACCCTCTGGTCCATCCTGGCCCAGAGCGGATGCTTCATAAACATCTGCTGAGCTGGATGGGCCCATGAGTGGTCATGCTTTCCAGTGTCCAGTTTGTCTCCCTGGGCTCTTCTACCCTGGTGAGGTCCTAGCACCCAGCACACACCTGCCCCTGGGCTTTGAGGGAGCCTGTGGGTTTGAGTTCAGTGTTCCTCTCTCACTTTTTGAAACCCCCCCATTGCATTTCTGTACCTTTCCTACCCTGAGGGGAATTCCCAGAGTCTTCTCTGTAAGTGAATGTTAGTCCCCAGGTTACATCTCAACAATGGCTTCCCACTGAGTCCCAAATGCTTAATGTGGTGCCCCAAGCTGTGAATGCCTGTCCCTGCCAGATTCTACTCTGTGTGTGTGTGTCTGTGTGTCTGTCTATCTCTCCCATAAACATTGCTCAGACCACCTGCCCCTTGGCTGTCCCGCTTACTATGAGAAGTGTCCCTCCCCCAGCACAATCCTGATTCAGGAGCCCCTCATCATTTAGGATGCTCACTCCAGACCATGGTCCACTCTCTGAAAAGGGTTTAATCCAAATATTGGAAAATACAACAGCAATGCACCCTTGCAGAGCTTAAAAAGTCACCGTCTAGTGGGACATACAGTGGAGTTCCAGAACTCCCTTGTCATATCCTGTGTCCCCAGTGTCTGAGACTCACAGGGAAGGGTCCACTGATCTAGAGAAGGAGGGTCAGTGCAAATGCCCACAGGAGCCAGGAGGGAAGGAAATAAGTAAAGGGGATGGAGAGAATTAGGGCCCCCAGAGAGGACCAGGGCCCCCAGAGAGTAACAGCTGCACCTTTTGGGGGTGGTGGAAAAGCAAGATGCCGTGTGCATGACATGGTTTTGTCTTTATAAAATGAGGAAAAAAGACATAGATACTCCCTACAAGCATGAGTGCATGTATTAACACACATGTCTACATATGATGTAAGAGCATGTGAAATGTATTGAAGGCTGTACATGAGATTGAGGCCATGGATGGAGGGGTGGATGCTCATGTGAGCAGGCAGGAAGCCTGGCCATGCCAAAGAGGGAAAACAGGCACAGGTGAGATAATTATAGCCCAACTTTATGTCAATTATACATGAGAATAAGAAAATACAGAAAATACTATGCACAGATGAGAATGAAAATCAGTATAAAGTAAAGGGCATAGCAGCTGCTCAGCTCTGTTCACCACTCCCTCCTAATGGAACACAGCCCGTGACACCAGATCTCCTGAAGCTTCAAAAGGATCTGGGAATCTGGATTTTCATGTGAAATTTTAAAAATGTGCAGCTATCACTTAAGGAAGAAATAATATTGATTCTATACCATATCTTCCTAAAAACACTGTGATGGGGAAACAAACACATACCTGGACCACCTGTAGTACAAACAGGATTATAGCCTCTGTTCTAGAGCAAATCAAGTTTGCATGTGCTTATGTTCAGAGTGGGTCCAGGGCCTCTACCTCTGTGAGGGCGACCGGGAGGGGGACAGGTAATAGGCATGATTGAGTATGCCATTTGACAGGCCCTCTGATGAGCCCTTCACATGATTTTATTCATTAATTGGTACATGGTAGGTATTCAGCCCATTGCACAGATGGAAAGCTGTGGTTCTGTTAAGTAACTTGCCAGATTCCACCATGACACACAGCCTCCCTGTAACTGAGTGTCCATCTCAGCTCCTCCTCCTTCCTCTGTCCTGACCTTGACCTTCCCGGCTCCCTGTCTTCCAGTCCACATGCCTGGCTGCTGGGCAGGCAGGGCTCAGCCACACCCAGGCTGTGCTCTGACGGGGGCACCACATCCAGGCTCACAGACAAGAGTGGAGGAGGGGCTACTGGGAGACTCAGGTAAATCTGCTTTCCAGGTGGGGGAACTGAGGCCCAGAGAGGGCACAGGCCTGACCCAGGGTCACACAGCTAGAAACCCCATGCCTCTCCTTCCCCAAATCCTCCTTCTGTGCCATTAAATGAATGTAAACGCTCCACATCAGAACTTCCCTGGTGGTTCAGATGGTAAGGAATCTGCTTGCAATGCAGGAGACCTGGGCTCAATCCCGGATTCAGGAAAATCCCCTGAAGAAGGGAATGACAACCCACTCCAGTATTCTTGCCAGGAGAATCCCATGGACAAAGGAGCCTGGTGGGCTATAGTCCTTGTGGTCACAAAGAATCAGACACAACTGAGCGACTAACACTTTCTAGACTCAGGTTGGTTAGTGACTAACCACCACTAAAAAAGGCTCCCCATCAGCATCAGATACAGCATCCTTGTTCATTTCCAATCCCTTCTTCCCAGTTTGGAAGCTGCTAACCAGTCTCCCAGGCCAGGAAAATCCTCACTCAGGTAGGACTGCTCCTAGATCTTTCCAGACTCCCACTTGGATGGCAGCTTTGAAGCTTAAAAGCCCAACATTAAGTTAATTTATTCTGTGGTTCCTCCAGGACACTCCTCCTTGGAGTCATGCTGGGTTGGATTCTCCCTTCCCCAGTGGGGAAGAGTCACATGTGAAGGCAAAATTGGAGAAGGGGATTCACAACAGTCCCTACTTCCCATGTGATCTTGTCCCCAAGGCCTTGCTCTCACTCTGTGGCTCCTCTCTGTTCACCCCTGAAGCTGCCCTCCTCCGGGTGGGGCTGTGTCTTCAGGTTGCTGTGGAAGGAGGCAATGGCCCTGAAGATGTGTCCTGGGTCCCAGAGCCCCGAGCTTGGATTCTGGGCTCCCACCTATGGGCCATGCTGACAAGTGGGCTGTAGAGCAAATATTCCAACCACGGCTTTGGCATTTTTATAAGGGGTTACCACTCCTAAAAGTATGAAAAGTATGAAACAGCAAAATGATAGGGTATTGAAAGAGGAACTCCCCAGGTCGGTAGGTGCCCAATATGCTACTGGAGATCAGTGGAGAAATAACTCCAGAAAGAATGAAGGGATGGAGTCAAAGCAAAAGCAATACCCAGCTGTGGATGTGACTGGTGATAGATACAAGGTCTGATGTTGTAAAGAGCAATATTGCATAGGAACCTGGAATGTTAGGTCCATGAATCAAAGCAAATTGGAAGTGGTCAAACAGGAGATGGCAAGAGTGAATGTTGACATTCTAGGAATCAGTGAACTAAAATGGACTGGAATGGGTGAATTTAACTCAGATGACCATTATATCTACTACTGTGGGCAGGAACCCCTTAGAAGAAATGGAGTAGCCATCATGGTCAACAAAAGAGTCTGAAAAGCAGTACTTGGATGTAATCTCAAAAACGACAGCATGATCTCTGTTCGTTTCCAAGGCAAACCATTCAATATCACAGTAATCCAAGCCTATGCCCCAACCAGCAATGCTGAAGAAGCTGAAGATGAATGGTTCCATGAAGACCTACAAAACCTTTTAGAACTAACACGCAAAAAAAGATGTCCTTTTCATTATAGGGGACTGGAATGCAAAAGTAGGAAATCAAGAAATACCTGGAGTAACAGGCAAATTTGGCCTTGGGGTACGGAATGAAGCAGGAAAAATGCTAATAGAGTTTTGCCAAGAGAACGCACTGTTCATAGCAAACACCCTCTTCTAACAACACAAGAGAAGACTCTACACATGGACATCACCAGATGGTCAACACTGAAATCAGATTGATTATATTCTTTGCATCCAAAGATGGAGAAGCTCTATACAGTCAGCAAAAACAAGACCAGGAGCTGACTGTAGCTCAGATCATGAACTCCTTATTGCCAAATTCATCTTAAACTGAAGAAAGTAGGGATAACCACTAGACCATTCATGTATGACCTAAATCAAATCCCTTATGACTATACAGTGGAAGTGAGAAATAGATTTAAGGGACTAGATCTGATAGACAGAGAGCCTGATGAACTATGGACGGAGGTTCGTGACGTTATACAGGAGACAGGGATCAAGACCATCCCCATGGAAAGGAAATGCAAAAAGGCAAAATGGTTGTCTGAGGAGGCCTTACAAATAGCTGTGAAAAGAAGAGAAGCAAAAAGCAAAGGAGAGGAGGAAAGATATTCCCATTTGAATGCAGAGTTCCAAAGAAGAGCAAGGAGAGATAAGAAAGCCTTCCTCAGCGATCAATGCAAAGAAATAGAGGAAGACAACAGAATAGGAAAGACTGGAGATCTCTTCAAGAAAATTAGATATATCAAGGGAACATTTCACACAAAGATGGATTCGATAAAGGACAGAAATGGTATGAACCTAACAGAAGCAGAAGATATTAAGAAGAGGGGGCAAGAATACACAGAAGAACTGTACAAAAAAGATCTTCACAACCCAGATAATCACAATGGTGTGATCACTCACCTAGAGCCAGACATCCTGGAATGCAAAGTCAGGTGGGCTTTAGAAAGCATCACTACGAACAAAGCTAGTGGATGTGATGGAATTCCGGTTGAGCTATTTCAAATCCTGAAAGAGCTATTTCAAATCCTGTGAGGGTGCTGCACTCAATATGCCAGAAAATTTGGGAAACTCAGCAGTGGCCACAGGACCAGAAAAGGTCAGTTTTCATTCCAATCCCTAAGAAAGGCAATCCCAAAGAATGATCAAACTACCACACAATTGCACTCATCTCACACGCTAATAAAGTAAATGCTCAAAATTCTCCAAGCCAGGCTTCAGCAATACGTGAACCACGAACTTCCAGATGTTCAAGCTGACTTTAGAAAAGGCAGAGGAACCAGAGATCAAATTGCCAACATCTGCTGGATCTTCAAAACAGCAAGAGAGTTCCAGAAAAACATCTATTTCTGCTTTATTGACTATGCCAAAGCCTTCGACTGTGTGGATCACAATAAATTGTGGAAAATTCTGAAAGAGATGGGTATTCCAGACCACTTGACCTGCCTCTTGAGAAAACTGTATGCAGGTCAGGAAGCAACAGTTAGAACTGGACATGGAGCAACAGACTGGTTCCAAATAGGAAAACAAGTACGTCAAGGCTGTATATTGTCACCCTGCTTATTTAACTTCTATGCAGAGTACATCATGAGAAATGCTGGGCTGGAAGAAGCACAAGGTGGAATCAAGACTACTGGGAGAAATATCAATAACCTCAGATATGCAGATGACACCACCTTTATGGCAGAAAGTGAAGATGAACTAAAAGTCCTCTTGATGAAAGTGAAAGAGGAGAGTGGAAAAGTTGACTTAAAGCTTAACATTCAGAAAACTAAGATCATGGCATCTGGTCCCATCACTTCGTGGGAAGTAGATGGGGAGACATTGGAAACAGTGTCAGACTTTATTTTTTTGGGGCTCCAAAATCACTGCAGATGGTGACTGCAGCCATGAGATTAAAAGATGCTTACTCCTTGGAAGGAAAGTTATGACCAACCTAGATAGCACATTAAAAAGCAGAGACATTACTTTGCCAACAAAGGTCCGTCTGGTCAAGGCTAAGGTTTTTCCAGTGGTCATGTATGGATGTGAGAGTTGGACTGTGAAGAAAGCTGAGTGCCGAAAAATTGAAGCTTTTGAACTATGGTGTTGGAGAAGACTCTTAAGAGTCCCTTGGACTGCAAGGAGATCCAACCAATCCATCCTAAAGGAGATCAGTCCTGGGTGTGGAAGGACTGATGCTGAAGCTGAAACTCCAAAATTTTGGCCACCTCATGTGGAGAGTTGACGCTTTGGAAAAGACCCTGATGCTGGGAGGGATAGAGGGCAGGAGGAGAAGAGGATGACAGAGGATGAGATGGCTGGATGGCATCACCGACTCGATAGACATGAGTTTGAGTAAACTCTGGGAGTTGGTGATGGACAGGGAGGCCTGGCGTGCTGTGATTCACGGGGTCTCAAAGAGTCGGACACGACTGAGCGACTGAACTGAACTGAACTGAACCACGCCTAAACTTTCGAACTTAGGGAGGACACTTGATTCCCCCACCTTAGTTTTCTCATCTGTGAAATGAGGTTAGTAATACAATCCAGGCTGTTTTTTGAAATCCTTAGGGATTGTTCTGAATTTTTCAGTTCCAAACAGGGGACAGAGTGCATCTACTCTATATGACATCACACCCCACTGGGGCCTGAACCCAATTTGTAATCAAACACATTAGTGTATTCTCAACTGAAGTTTTTAATGTTTACACTAAATGAAATAAATAGAGATCATAAATTGTTTCACATCTGTTCAGGTCAAATTTTGTTGCCAATTAATTTTTTAAAATTTCATTTTCAGTGTTGAGAGACTTGAAGGTTTGGGAGTGCAGATAAAGACCATCCTATCCTGTGTATCCATAGATAATGGCCCATGGCTCGGAGATCCAAAATGTTCATGGTTTGATGCCAGACCAAACCCAGCTGTGAGGTTTGGGATAAGGCAAGTTTTCTGACAAGGCCAAGGGTGATGGGTGGGGAGAACCATTCGGGAGTGGCTATGGTGTTACCCAGGTGTCTGGGCCATTGATTCCAACTCCACAGATCCTGAGCCTCAGCCGTCATAGTGCCCCGAGCCTTTTCCAGACATCTGACTTAATCCACCTCCAGAGCTGGATCTTTCTTTGATGGATCCTCAGTCAAGACGATATTTGTGACCGTGACCTGCAAGACTGTCAAAACACCATGCCCACCCGGATGACATTCCCGGACTTGGACAACTTGTATGCAGTGTTTTGGTGGATCCGGGTGCCACAGCTCTTCTCCACTTGCGTGGCCTTCTCACTGGTGGCCAACATGGGCATTGAACGGGGTGCCATAGGTAACTGGTCCATGTCCATCTGGTGCCTCTGTTTTGTTGTGACCCTTGTCATTTCCATGGTCGAGTTATGTAGGTGCCAGACCCTCTTTCCTTTCTACTGGTACAATTTCCCCATTACCTACGCCTGCTACGCTGCCCTCGTCTGTTTCTCAGCCTCCGTCATCTACTCCATTACCTACGTCCAGTTCCTGCCTGATAATCCTTACCGGGACCGGGCCATTGCCGCCACTGCATTCTCCTGCATCGCATCTGTGTTTTATGCCATTGAAGTGGCAGGTATTTGGTCTTGGTATGATCTCGATGATATCACCTGCTATGTGCACACATTACCAGGCCTGCTGAAGGTGCTGGAGACCTTCGTGGCTGGTGTCATCTTCGCCTTCCTCAGCAACACCTCCCTGTACCTGCACCAGCCGGCCCTGGAGTGGTGCGTGGCCGTGTACTCCATCTGCTTCATCCTGGCAGCTTTAGCAATGCTGCTAAGACTGAATGAATGGGAGAGCTGGCTGCCCATGCCCTTCCTTATTTTCCAACTTGTGCAGATCCTGCTCCCCGTTCTCCTCTACATCAGTGCTCTGGTCCTCTGGCCGCTCTACCAATTCATGGAGGAGTTCGGTGGGGAGCCCCATTGGTCCAGTGATGTGAGCTGCATTTATGGTCTGTCCTACGACATGTGCACCTGGGGCCAGCGACTGGCTGTAGCCATCCTGACAGCCATCAACCTGCTGCTTCTCATCACTGACATGGTGTACTGGGCCTACAAATTTCTGTAGGGACTGAGGATTGATTCAGGGACTCTGGATCCCTTCTGCTCACCAGAGGTATCTTTACCAAATTCTGATGTCGTCTTCCTGGATCCCCTTTCTTCTTTCTCACATCCTTCTCCACTCATCTCACTCTCTGTTCCGTTTCCTTCCCTCCTTATGTTCTGACTCCTTCCTGTCTTGTGTGGTTGCCCACATCCTGTTTGCCCCTTTCTCTTCCTGTTCCATCTTTCCTATATTTTCTGCTTTTTGCCCCTTTTCTGGTCATCCTTGGTTTTCCCACCTCCCGTGTCCTGACCACCTCTCCTCATTTTCCTTCTTCTGATCCATCGGGACCTGAGACTCCTTCCTTCTCTGCCCACCGCCCCCTCCTACCTCCTAAGGTCTTCTGTGTAGCTGAGGTCCTCCACGGCACACAGCACTCTGTGTAGCTGTTCACATCCTGGGCCTCCAGAGGGTCCTCATTGCCAAAGCATGTCTGTCCCCCTGGCGGTGGCTTAGTTGGTGTGTGTGGTAGAGGATAGGTAGGCATTGTGCTTCATTTCTTTTAGTGGAGTACGGTGTACAGTGCATCTCCTCTTAAAGTTAAATAAAGCCTCTGAAGGTCTATAATTTCCAGTAGTCAGGAGTCTTGAAGCGGAGACCCTGGGTCCCTGGGCCCCACCTGATGCTCATCCCCACCTGAAATTGGCTCCAGAATTTTTCCATGCTCATGGAACACTGGCTGCATAGACAGTATCTAAAGGAAGCTGGGATAGCTTTCATCCCAACCACTCTCTGTGAAATAAAAAAGGAACTGGCAAAAAATGAAAAATCACAAGATCTTTAAGACACCTGTCTGCAGTGTTGGTGAGGGGCAGTGATGTGGCCCTCCTACCTCAGTGATCAAAATAGCAGGTCCTGCCTCTGCAGCGAGAAGAGCATGGCCCCTACAGCCTTTAAAGCTGATGGTAGCTTTTTTTTCCTTCAAGTCTTTTCTTTTTTCTGGTCAAGTGGGCAAAAGTTACTCGCTGACCAGATTTGTAAAGGGGGAAGTTTCTTTTTATATTTTCTTGGGCAGGCGGCTTGAGGGGGTGGGGGTGGGGGGTTGCTGCTTCCATTGTCAAAGGAACTGCTGTGTTTGTGTGTGAGGGGACACACACACATGTTTCTGTGTGTCAGTTGCTTTTTGCTGCTGTTTCCTGCTCCTCAGGACTCAGGTATAATATGATCTATACAAACATAGTTTAGAAAAATTCCCTGGAGCTTTTTAGTACAAGAGCTCCTGCTGTTAATTATAGAGAAAATCTTTGGCCTTTCTCCCACATTTATAGTGTCTTTTTTAAACTCAACATAAAAATGAAAGAAAACAAAGAAAAAAAAAACTTCAGAATAAAATCCACATATTCTAATTGCCCCCAATTTGCCTAGAGCTCAAAAGGGTCCTGGCCAGTTTCCATCTTCACCCAAAGCTAGGTCTCTGGGAGCCCTTCCCACTGACCTCCCTCCCACACCTGGGGGTGTGGGCCAGCCTGTGGCACAAGAGATTGGGCCCCACCCCAAAGCCAACATCCTTATCCCCCTACCTCTTAAAGGGGCCATGACAGCATCAGCCTTTCTATAAAGGGTTGTGCCTGTGTTCAAGCTCAGTGCACTTGCATATGTGTGTGTGTGTGACCATTGCTCCCCTGCTTTGAGACCAGCAGCCCTTTACAGTAACTGGTGGCTATAAAGACACAACAAGTCTCCTGCTCTCAGCCACAGAGCCTCAGAGCCCAGCATCCTGGTGTCACCAGGGCCAGGGGACTGGCAAGCAGAGCTGTGGGGGATGGGAGGGGGAGGACACCCTCTGCTGCCCCTCGCTCCTGTTCTGGAATGAAGCATGTGATCTTCACCCAGGGACAGGATGGGTGGAGGGGGAGGGCTCCTGGGATATGGTTCCCATGTCAGGAAATCTTAAGAAACAATGAAATACAATTCATATTTTAAGGCAAGAAAAGAAAAATTTCACCCCTTTAGTGTGCAGTGTGCATCTGTATTATGTGTTAATCAACCTTCCTAAGGGCAGAAATACCTGCTCCACCATAAAGATCAATACTTCTGTTCTAGTCCCAGCCATGTAACTCTTTTGAAAGTAATACTACTTACAAATGACCTTATTAATGTCACTAGCTATATTACTTGCATTCTGCTCTATTTGACAAGATTATTTTTTCTTGCATTCAAATGTGTGATTGAACCCCTAAAAAAATTATGATGATTAGGGGATTTGAAAACTTGAAATGATTAACCTGTATACTCTATAAAATCCATGACTGTAATAGTGTGACTCTAGATATGGGAAGAAGTAACAAGACTGAACCATTTTCTGGAGCTTGAGCGGCAAGTAAGACAGGTGGTCCAGAGAATTTGGCTACTGCTAACAGGATTAGATGAAAAACAGCACGCTGAGTGGCCTATCAAGGAAAGCTTCATCTTACCTGGGAACAAGAATACCTAGTGACCAGAGACAAATTGATCAAAAATGCTTACCAAACCTTGGTGGAAATTAAGAGGAAGATAGTGTGGAGGATTGTGCAATAAAAAATGTTGTCCACCACCCCATTCTACAAGAATCAAGTCGTTAGCCACTGCTATCGCTAACCTATAACCCACCCTGGAAGGAATTCGGGGTAAAAATCAGGATGAGGCACTTTGTGTTCTGGGAAAACCGACAGAACCGGTTCTCAGATGCTTAGATATTTTCAGGAGAAATTTTTATGAACCAAGTTTCTTGCTTCTTCCCAAACTTAGAAAAGCACTAAAACCATTAACTATGGTATCTGGTCCTTTCACAGAGCAATAACTTTGCCCAAATGTGTACTTGTTTGCATGTGCCCCTTTGCCAAAATTGCATACCTACTGGCCTCCCCTTCTTACTGATTTGGAACAGTTTTCACACTTTTCTGAAAGACTGTCTCCTTGGTTATAATTCTTAGGTTGGCTTGAATAAAATTTTCCATTTCTTTCTTAATTGACTATTGATAAATTTTTCATCAATATTAGCAAGCACACATTTATCTCTGCAAGTTTGGTACAAGGAATCTCATAAAATTATTTTCCTGAATCAAATTTAACACACCCTGAGACCTCACTTCCCAGGAGGATGGAGATAGATGCCTCTGTGCTTTAGAACAAGAACTGCCCAGGGTTGGCTCACCTGAGGGGCTCTCTGTCCAAGCCTGTGGTTCATGAGGGCAGCTGCTCCATCCCTCGTGTTGGGAGGTTAAGGGTCATTGTCACAATTTCAAGGCTGATCCAGTCCCCTCACTGTGGAGCTCAAAAGAGAGTATAAAGATCCTTCGCATAGTCCAACCCTCTCACCATAGACGAGGAGCAACTGGACCCCAGGGAGGGGCAGGACTTGTCCAGAGTCACCCTGTGTGTGCAGTCAGAGTCAGGACTCAAGTGTCCTGGTTCCTGGGCCAGCTGTCCATCCATGGCTCCATGTTGCTTGTTACAGGTATAGCAACAGCCTCCTCTAGGCTGAGATTCTGTCCCATGCACCCTTGTTCTGCACAAACCTGCCCTGTCCCCCTGAGGAGGGCACTCACTGCTGCTGAGTCAGTTTCCTCATCTCCTAGATGGGGAATGGGTGCCAGAGACCCCTGGTCCCTCCCAGCCCCCCTCTTCCCGGGGCCCCTGGACTTGCCAGTCCTGGAGACTCAGATGTGGAGATGGAAGCCGGCTCCTCCCCTCTGTCCACCCTCTCTGCTTGTTCCCTCTTGTCTGCTGGGTCCTATTTATTGGTAACATTCTTCCTGGTTACACAGACCCTCCTTCCCCACCACCTCTGTTTGGCGGGGAACACATTTCTCTCCCATAACATGTTTCCTCCGTCACTTCACAGTGGTCCAACTCTCCAGTGATTCTTGTCAAAATACAAACTTCTTCCAAGCGCCCCCACAGTCTGAGGTTTCCCAGGCTCCCTTGTTCCTGCACTTTCTTGACTTTCCACTTCTTTTGAGTCCAGTTCAGCAGCCATTTGTAGGAAACCATTACTTTCTGGGCATCCCTAATGGTTCATTGATAAAGAATCTGCCTGCCAAGGCAAGAGACACGGGTGTTCGATCCCTGATCCCGGAAGATCACACATACCGTGGAGAAACTAAGCCCATGTGCCACAACTACTGAGCCTGTGCTCTAGAGCCTGGGAGTCAAAACTACTGAAGTCTGAGTTCCCTATAGCTGGTGCTCTGAAACAGGAGAGGTCACCACAAGGGAGAAGCCCATGTGCAGCAACTAAAGAAAAGCCCCCCAGCAACAAAGACACAGCACAGCCATTAATTAATTAAATTATTTTTAAAAAAATCACCTGACTTACTCCTCCAAGGCCACCTTCCTAGTCTAAGCCCCATGAATCCACTGATGTCCTGGGATGGGGTCTAAAAGGTCTATTAAAGCCTTGTAAATGAATGCAAGATTTCAAATGTGTATATATGTGTATTTCTGAGATAATCATGTTCTCAAAGGGATTTATGTGCAGAAAAGGTAAGAATTCCCAAGGGGCTCTCATAACTTCCAAAGAAGTAGGATCTCCTAAAATTGCTGAACCAAACAGAGTAAGTGAGGGAGTATGGATTTGAGAATCTCTCTGGGTTGTCTGGAGATACTGACCTCTCCTTCAGAAGAAGCATGTTCAGAAACATTTGGTAGCCTTTCTGAGCATTTAATGTCCCCAGATCATCTCCTTCCCAAACTACATCATCAGAGGACCCCTGGGTGGAGGGACCACTTTAGAACTTTAGTTCAGTTCTCTACCTTATACCCCAACCCTGGGCTTATCCATCATTTCCCAGAGAACTCTGTACAGTGCTCCTCAGAGTGTGGTTTGTGGATTAGTGCTGATTGCAAATTGTTCCTTGTCCACAATGAGATGAAGTACGGAAGGTGAGAGGGAGCATTTAGAAACTTTTAGAGCAACTTGACATTGTACAAAGATCCAGGAGTATGATCAGAGTAAGCAAATTGGAGTTTAAGTTTAGTGTAGCAGTGTTCTGATGGCCCAGCTGCAGTGGCAGGACAGACATGACCCAGATGAAGAAGGCTGGGCCACTGAACCAATGCTCTGCTTCCTTCATCAAGAATGTTTTGCCAAAAACAAAAATGAAGTTAGTAAAACTAAACAGAGGGCTTAGTGAAGATGTAAAAAGTGTGAATTACACAAAAATTAGACCTGGGTTCAATCCCTAGGTTGGGAAGATCCTCTGGAGAAGGGAAAGGTTACCCACTTCAGTAGGCCTAGAGAATTCCATGTACTGTATAGTCCATGGGGTCACGAAAGAGTCAGACATGACAGAGCTACTTTCACTTTCACAGTTTCATTGTTTTATTCAAAGTAAAAGTATAATTGAGGGGAAGCTCCAATAAAAGTAGTCAAATTATGGAACAAACTCCTGCAGTTTCTGCAAGATAATTTGATTCCAACTTTTTAAACATACCAACTGGACAATTAGATTAGCTTATCTATCCTATAATTTCAGGACTATAATGATTTATAACTTGCATTCTAATAAAAAAAAGGTACTATGCTTTTTATTAGATTTTTTTCATGTTGGATAATTTTTATTAAATTCACCATTCTATGAACATATATCAGATTAATCTTTCTGAAACTTATTTATTTATTTTAAACAGTTACAGGATGTCAGTTTGTTTATTTATTATTTGTTTTTATTTGGCGCCTCCACCCAGTATGTGAAGTGAAAGTCGCTTAGTTGTGTCCGACTCTTTGTGACCCCATGGACTATACAGTCCCTGGAATTCTCCAGGTCATAATACTGTACTGGGAAGCCTTTCCCCTCTCCAGGGGATCTTCCCAACCCAGGGATCGAACCCAGGTCTCTGGCATTGCAGGCGGATTCTTTACCAGCTGAGCAACAAGTATGTGAGATCTTAATTCCCCAACCAGGGGTGGAACCTGTGCCCCCTGCATTGGAAGCACAGAGTCTTAACCATTGGACCACCAGGCAGTCCTGTGAAACTTTATTTTTAAAATTAAATCAATGATATAAGAGAATAACATTGAAACATGTATATTATCAAGTGTGAAACAGATCACCATCCAGGTTGGATGCATGAGACAAGCGCTCAGGGCTGGTGCACTGGGATGACCCAGAGGGATGGAATGGAGAGGGTGGTGGGAGGGGGGTTCAGGATGGGGAACACACGTAAATCCATGGCTGATTCATGTCAATGTATGGCAAAAACCACTACAATATTGTAAAGTCATTAGCCTCCAACTAATAAAGGGAAAATAAATTTGAAGGGTGAAAAAAAAATAAATTAAATCATTACCCTTCTCAAAAATCTGACAGTTTTTGAAAAAAACAATTAAGAACCTCTACAACTTGGCCCTGACTTGTGTTCCTTGCCTTATTGCTCACTGTTTTTTTTTTTTTTTTAATGATAATTGTATATGTTTAAGGTGTGTAATTATATCTCATTGGGGTTATAATTTGCATTTCTCTCACTATTAATGAGTCTGAGTACTTTTTCATGTGTTTACCCACCATTCACATGGACTTTCCTGGTAGTTCTAATGGTAAGGAATCTGCCTACAGTGCAGGAGTCCCAGGTTTGATCTCTGGGTTGGAAAGAGTCCCTGGAGGAGGGAATGGCTACAGACTGCAGTATTCTTGCCTGGAGACCCCATGGACAGCAGATAGTGAAACTTAGGCACAGTGTTAAGTGGTAGGGCCAAAACTTGAACTCATGACTATTTGATTATAAAGTTCATGGCTTCCTGGTTGTTCCATGCACTCTGCCCAGAGAGATGAATTTCTCAGACCAGTCCTGACATCTAACATAAGAAAAAGAAGCCACAAAACTTGTCACTCAGTCTGGGGCTCATCCTTCAGGATTTGTGTGTAAAGAATCCCATGAACAAATCCCATGGAGTCTAGTGGGCTACAGTCCATGGAGTTGCATAGAGTCGGACACAATTGAGCAGCTAACACCATTCCCATATCTGGGAATATCCCACACCCATATCCCACTGCAAAATATTTTGGCTTATTTTTTGCAATCAAACAGTGCCATTTGAATTAAATGATCTATTTCTTATATTAACTTTCGCTTTTTGAGTATAGCACAACTATTGATTAGCACAATTTATACACTTTTCCAAAAGAGCACAAGTACTGATTAGGTGAATTTACTGCATCTAAATCATTTATCTCTTATATGAATTTCATTTTTGTAAAATAGTAGCCATTCTCGTAGACTCATAATTCCTTAAAGCAAGACTTAGGGGGTAAAATACCAAATTAAAAATTTTAAATTAGAGTTCCATGGTACCTAAAGAAATTTTCAAAAATTATCACATTTAAATCAGTAAGATAATTAAAACATCTTAGGAAGTTTAGTCGATAATTTTAATTGAGTGGCCTATTATTAAGTTGTATAACTTCTTTCTACATACTAGCTACTAGAGATGAAAAATATAATCTTTGTCATACTTTTAAGAAGTTTCCAGAAAAGCTTGCTGATCTTCTGCCCTAGAGAAGGGTGATCACACGAGATGGCGGAGGAATAGGCCGGGGAGACCACTTTCTCCCCTACAAATTCATCGAAAGAACAATTGAACGCTGAGCAAACTTCACAAAACAACTTCTAACCGCTATCAGAAGACATCAGGAGCCCAGAAAAGCAGCCCATCATCTTCAAAAGGAGGTAGGACAAAATATAAAAGAGAAGGGTGATCACATGGATCCCAGGACTCCTTGTCATATTCTGTGACCCCAGTGTCTGAGGCTCACAGGAGAGGGTCCACTGATCACCACAGAGAAGGGTGGTCAATCCAAATGCTCACAGGAGACAGAAGGGAAGGAAATAAGTAAAGGAGATGGAGAGGACTAGGGTCCCTGGAGAGGACCAGCTGTGCCTATCAAGGGTGGTGTAAAAACAAGATGCTGTGTGTTGATACAGTCTCAAGTTTATAAAATTGAAAATGTCTATAGGTGTGCCCTACACACATGTACATATGTGAAATGTGTTGAAGGCTGTACATGATGTTGAGGACATGGATGCTCCCTGGATGGAGGGGTGGATGCTCCTGTGAGCAGGCAGGAATCCTGGCCACACCAAAAAGGAGAAACTGGGCACATGTGAGATGATCATAATCCTACTTTGTCAATTATGCATGAGGAGAAGAAAAATATAGAAAACCAAAGATGAGAATCAAAAAGAATATAGAATAAAGGGCATAGCAACTGATCTTATGAGCTAGAAGAGCTAGAAATCTGGATTTTCATGTGAGATGAAAACACTGTGCATCTACCAAACACTTCAGAAAGAAATAAAGCTGATTCTATACATCTCTTCCTGAAAACACTGCGAAGGAAAACCAAAAACATAGCCAGATCACATCCAGGACGTACGAGTTTGCAGCCCCTGATCTGGAGCAAATCAAGCTTGCATGTACTTATGTCCAAAGTGGAGCCAGGGACTTCTGGGTTCTCTTTTAGGGGGAGGGGAACAGGTAGGTTGTATGGATCCACGGTGCCAAGTGCCAGGCCCTCTGAGGAGCCCTTTACATAGTTTCATTCATTTAATTGACCCGTAGTAGGTATTAAGCCCATTGCACACATGTGAAAATGGAGGCTGTGTAAAGTAACTTGCCAGTTTCCTTCACACCCCACAGACTACTTGTCACTCTGAGTGTCCATCTCCCCTCCTCCTTCTCTGTCCTTCCGGACCGTCTCCTCCTTCCTCTGTCCTGGCCACGACCTTCCTGGCTCACTGTCTTCTACTCCACACGCCTGGCTGCTGGGCAGGCAGGGCTCAGTCACATCCAGGCTGGGCTCTGATGGGGGCACCATGTCCAGGTTCACAGACTAGAGTGGGGGAGGGGCTGCTGAGAGGCTCAGGCAAAGCTGCGGATTTACAGGTGGGGGAACTGAGGCCCAGAGAGGGCACAGGCCTTATCCAGGGTCACACAGCAGGAACCCCCACTCGTCTCCTACAAGTTCTCCCTCTGTGCGATTAAATGAATCTAAATGCCCCCCATCAGCATCAGACACAGCACCCTTGTTCATTTCCAATCCCTTCTTCCCAGCTTCAAAGCTGCTAACCAGTCTCCCAGGCCAGGAAGATCCTCACTCAGGTGGGACTACTCCTAGATCTTTCCATATTCCACCTGGATGGCAGCTTTGGAGATTAAAAGCCAAACATTATGCTAATTTATTTATTTATTTTTTAAATTATGAAAATATGGTAACACATTTACAGGAGACTTGCAAAATATAGAACAAAGTTATATATGTATATTAATATAGGTATATATGTAATATCCACTGTATATTACAATTATTTTTTAAGTAGATAATTACAATTTTTAGAGTTTTAATAGCAAACTCCTGAAAATTAATAGAATGAAAATGCAGAAAAGTATAGTAGACCTGAAAAGCACTATGAACCATTCAACATAATTAAGATTTATACAATTTTCACACAACAGCAGGATACAAATTCTATTCAAGTTCCCATAGACAATAAACCAGGAGACATTGGAACATATCCAGGGACATAAAACAAGTGCAAAAATTTTGTGTTCCACATGTGTTCTGCGGTTCCTCCAGGGTACTCCCCCTTGGAGTCATGCTGGGTGGGGGTCTCCCTTCCCTAGTGCAGAAGAGTCACATGTTAAGGCAAAACTGGGTGGAGGGGATTCACAACAGTTGCTACTTCCCACATCATCTTGTCCCCACGGCCTTGCTCTCACCCCATGGCTCCTCCCCGTTCACCCCTGAAGCTGCCCTCTTCCAGGTGGGGCTGTGTCCCCTCAGATGGCAGCTCCTTCTAGTGATGCTGCAGGGAGGACAGGCCAGGACCCTGTGTCTTTGGTTGCTGTGGAAGGAGGCCGTGGCACTGAAGGCATGTCCTGGGTCCCAGAGCCCTGAAGTTTTTGGTCCTGGGCTCCCACCCCCAGGCCTTGCTGACATGTGGGCTATAGAGTGAAGTGTTCACACACACATCTTGGAATTTTTATCTAGGTTCCCACTTCCTAGCCTTTCAAACTTAAGGACGGCACTTAAGCTCCCTGTTGAAGCAGTCTAAGTGCAGGTCGGAAACGAGTTTCTGGACACAGCATTTCAGAAGGAAGTGAGTTTATTAAAAAGAAAGAGCAGAGATAACAAATTGGGCACTGCAAGCACAGCAGGCCGACCTGACAGACCAGGAAAAGTCGACAGTTTTCAACAGTAGCCAATTTTTATAGCCTCAAGACAAAGAAAATTCCTGCTGGAAAGTTGGTGTTAGGCAACTGGTTAGGGCACTATAGGGAGACCACCAGGGCGAGCTTTCTTGCCTCATTTGGGGTCAGAAAGCCTGCTGGTGATGATCTGGGGGTCTTTTGGCCATGGTGACAAAGGAACTCAGTCAACTTCTGAGGTGACCTGGGTTCTTGGCTCTGCTTCTATGGCCTTGGTACAAGGCTTTGCACCTGTGGCCTTGGGGCAGGACTTAACACCCCCAGCCTTCATTTTCTCATCTGTAAAATGGGTTAGCAGTACAATCCACAATCTGTTTTTTGAAACTCTTGGGGTCAGGTATGGGCCAGAACTCAGAATTTTTCAACTTCAGACTGGTGATATGGTGCATCTACTCCATATGACATAACATCCCACTGTGGTCTGAGAGCACCTTGTAAACAAACGTATTAGTATACCCTCAACTGAACTTTTGAACATTCACACTAAGTTAAATGTCTGTTCAGATCAAACTTTGTCACCAAATAATTTTTTTAATTTCGCTTTCAATTTTGAGACACTTGAAGGGTTGGGATTGCAGATAACAACCATCCTACCCTGTGTCTCTGTAGATAATGACACATAGTCAGAGCAACCCAAAATGTTCGTAGTTTGAGGCCAGACTCAACCCAGCTGTGAATTTTGGGATAAGACAAGTCTCCTGACAAGGCCAAGGCTGATGGGTGGGGACAACCATCCTGGAGCAGCTGTGCTGTTACCCGAGTGTCTGAGTCATTGATTCTGACTCCACAGATCCTGAGCCTCAGCCATCACAGGGCCCTGAGCCTTTTCCAGGCATCTGACTTAATCCACCTCCAGAGCTGGATCTTTCATTAGTGGGTTTTCAGTGACCACTGCCGTAGCAGTGACTACTGCCGTAGCAGTGACTGTAACCTGCTTGACCATCACAGCGCCATGTCCACCAGGTGGACATCCCTAGACCTGGATGGCTGGGTTCAGGTGTGCCGCTTCCTCCACCTGCCACAGCTCTTCTCCACCCATGTGGCCTTATTGCTGGTGGTCAACATGGGCGTTGAGAACAGGGACATAGGTAACTGGTCCATGTTCAGTTGATGCTTCTGTTTCACTGTGACCCTTATTATCTCCATTGTAGGGTTATGTAGGCTCCCATCCAGCTTTCCTTTCTTCTGGTACAACCTCCCTGTCACCTACACCTGCTATGCTGCCCTCATCTGCCTCTTGGCCTCCATCAACTACTCCATTTCACTCACCCAGTTCCTGCCTAAGGTCTTTACTGGGACCAGGCCATCACATGGCCAGGACATCACCAAGCCAGGACAGGCTTCTCGTGTGCCTTTTATGCCATGCATGTGGCCTTCACGTAGAACAGGTACAAGCTGGGTGATATCACCTGCTGTGTGCACACCATGCCAGGCCTGCTGAAGGTGCTGGAGACCTTCATGGCCTGTGTCATCTTCATCTTCTTTAGCAACACCTCCCTGTACCTGCACCACCCGGCCCTGGAGAGATGCGTGGCGATGTATTCCATCTGCTTCATCCTGGGAGCCGTGGCCCTCCTGCTGAAGCTGACTGAATGGGAATATTGGTTGCCCATCCTGTACCCCAATTTCCAGCTTGTACTCACCCTGTTTTACATCCTCCTCTACTTTAGTGCTCTGATCTCCTGGCAGCTTTACCAGTTCGATGAGGAGTTAGGGGGCTAGCCCCAGCAGTCCAGCATTGTGAACTGCAGAAATGAGCTCACCTACACCATTGCACCTTGGACTGGGGACTGGCTATGGCCATCCCGACATTCATCAACCTTTTGGTTTATGTGGCCGAATTGGTGTACTGGGCCCACCAGGTTTCTGTAGGGTCTGAGGATGTCTCCAGTGCCCCAAATTCTGTTTGGTCCGATCCGGGGTCTTTACAGAGCTCTGTTGTTTCCTGATGTCATCTTCATGACTCTTTCTCACCCACCTCACATCCTACCCCATTCATCTCACTCTCTTTTCTGTTTCCTTCCCTCTTTCTGCTCTATCTTCTTCCTGTTTGTGTGGTTGCCAGTATCCTGTTTTGCATCTTTCTCTTGCTGCTCTCATCTTTTCTACATTTTCTGCTTTTTGCTTTTTTTCTGATCATCGTTGGATTTCTTATCTCCTGTGTCCTGATCACCTCTCCGCATTTTCCTTCTTCTGATCCATCAGGACCTGAGACTCCTTCCTTCTCTGCCCACTGTCCCCTTCTGCCTCCTAAAGTTCTGACTCCATAGCACATAGCCCTCTGTGCAGCTGTTCATATCCTGGGCCTCTGGAGGGACCTCACTGACAAAGCATGTCTATCCCCTGGTATATATGTGATGGGTTTGGGGGTGGGGGTGGGTAGCTAGGCATTGGGCCCTCTTTTTCCCAGGGGAGGGAGTATACACTGTGCCTCCACATTAAGTTAAAAAAAAAGTCTCTGGAGGTCAGTAATTTTCAGTGGGTGGGAGTCTTGAAGCAGAGACCCTGGTTCCTAGGCCCCAGCTGGTGTTCAACCCTGCCTGACATTGGCTCCAAAAATTTTCCAAGCTTACTGAAAACCCACTGCCTGCAGAGGCCATCTTAAAGGAAGCAAAGGTTGAATACCTCCCCATCCCAGCTACTCTCTGGGGAATCAAAGTAGGAGCTGGTAAAGAATCCTAGAGTCTTGAAGACACCTGTCTGCAGTGTTGGTGAGGGGCAGCGATGTGGCCTTCCTGCCTCAGTGATCAAAACAGCAGGTCCTGTCTCTGCAGGGAGAAGAGTGTGGCCCCTGCAGCCTTGAAGGTGATGTTAGCCTGCCTGGGATTTTTTCTTTTCCTTTTCTGGTCATGAGGACAAAAATGACTGAATGGACTTGTACTTAAAGATGAAGTTTCTTTTCTATTTATCTGGGGAAGGTGGGTTGACTGAGTGGGGATTTCAGCTGCTGTAGTCAAATGAATTGCAGTACTTGAGTGTGTGGTGCACACACACATGTGTTTCTGCATGTCAGTGGCTTTTTGCCATTGCTTTCTGCTTCTCTGAGACTCAGGCATAAATCAACCTATATAAATGTAGAAAAAAATATGTATGGTTTCTTTTAATTACCTAGAGTTTCTGATCCCCATCAGTCCCTACTGTCAACTATAGAGAGAAATCTTGTCCTTTCTTTCACATCCACAATGTTCTTTTTTAAAACCTCAATATAAAGATAAAACGAAAATGAAACCAACAAAGTCCACAGGTCCTAACTGTCCAAATTTGACTAGAAGTCAGGAGCAGCCTAGGCCGTAAAAAGGCCCTGCCAGTCCCTGGATGCCTCTCTTTAAAGGTGTGTGCCTTATGCATACCGACTGTGTGTGGTTGTCTATGTGTGTGTCAATGGGCAGGCATGCATTAAGACCAGCAGCCCTTTAATAACTGGTGGCTGTGAAGTCACCCTAAGCCTTCTTCCTCTCTTACTCTAAGATACAAAGCCTCAGAGCCCAGCATCCTTTATGTCACCAGGGCCAGAGGGGCCAGGCAAGCAGAGCTGTGGGGGAGGGGAGAGGAAGGACCACCTCCTATCCCCCGCTGCCACTAACTCCTGTACTAGGAGGAAGCCATTTGATCTTCACCCAATGGCAGGTGGGGTGAATGGGAAGGGCTCCCAGGAGGTGGGAAAATCTTAAGAAGGACTGAAAAAGTTCATAATATAAGACAAATCAAGAAAAATTTCAACATAAAATTTTCTCTGCCCATTTGAGCCTCCTCCCTCCCCTTTAGTGAGCATTATGCATCTGCAGTATGTGTTAACCAACCTTCTGGGGGCAGAAATAGCTGCTCAACCATAAAGATGAACTTTTCCTTCTTTTGGCCCCAGGCATGTAACTCCTCAGAAGATTAACATAATTTATGACCTTATTAATGTCATAGTTGTATTATTTGTATTCTGCCTATTTTACAAGATTATTGCTTCTTGCACTAACAAATGTGTGATTGAGCCTCTGGTCAAAAATAATGTTGACCTGAAATGATTGACCTAATTGTATACTCTGTAAGATCCATGATAGTAATAGTGTGACTCTAGATATGGGAAGAAGCAATAGGAAGGAACCATTTCCTGGAGCTGATAGTCTAGTAAGACAGGTGGCCCAGAGGATTAAGGCTACTGTTACCAGGACTGGGTGAGTAATAGCACCTTAAGTGACCAGGAATAGACATTCCTAGTGACCTGTGACAAACTGGCCACAAAATGCCTCCCAAATTCTGGCCAAAATTAAGACCAAAAAGAAGACTGTGAAATAAAAAATGCCGCCCACCACTCAGTTCTACAAGAATCAAGTAATTAGCCACCACAGTCACTGACCTACAATCCACCCTGGAAGGAATTTAGGCTGAACATCAGGATGAGACACTATGATCTATAAAACTGGACCTAAAATAGCAAGAGTTTTTCAAGAGAAATTTTTGTGAGCCCAGTTTCTTGCATCTTTCCATACCTAGAAAAGCACTAAAACTGTTTAGTAAGGGAGCTATTCCTCATGAAGAGCAGTAACATTCTACCAAAGCTATGTGCTTGGTTTCATGTACCCCTTCCCTGAAATCACATACATACTGGCCTCCTCTCTTACCTCTTCACTACAGTTCTTACAACTTCCAAAAAGATTGTCTCTCAGGTCATACTCCTCATTGTTGTTTACTTGCTCAGTCATGTCTGACACTTTTGACCCCATGAACTGTGGCCCACCAAGTTCCTCTGTTTATGGGATTTTCCAGGCAAGAATACTGGAGTGGGTTGCCATTTCCTTCTCTAGTGGATCTTCCTGACCCCGGCATCAAAACTGCGCCTTCTGCATTGGCAGGTGGATTCTTTACGGCTGAACTCAAATAAAAAATTCTGCTTCTTTCTTAGATTGACTAATGATTCATTTTTCATCAAGAAAAGCAAACATGCATAGACTTCCCTAGACTTCCCTGATGGCTTAGTGGAATCCCAGAGTAAGAGAGAGAGAGGCAGATATGGGGTCCACATCTGGGTTCACAGTCACATGTGGTCCTGCCTCCAGTCCAGTGGCCCCACCATTGTGGTCTGGTCCCCTTAGGGATGAACTGTGAGGAGTATGGAGAGCAGAATCCAAAAAATTTGGTTTCTAGTTCTAGTTCCACCACCATATAACAGATGAGTCTTGTCCCTGATCTGAGTCTCAGTTTCCCATTGATGAAATGAGCAGTTTGGGCTAATATCATAGTTTTTGAGCTGTGTTCCCTGGAGCACTTGATTTCCGGTGAGGTGATGGAAGTTGAAAATAGTGTGTTAGCCTCACCCATCACTTTCTCTAACCATAGCAGTCTGGTGAGAATCAAGTTCCCACTCAAGATCTCACTTGAAAATAAGATTGGAAAGAATGGAAACAACTCACATGGTCATGTTTAGGATGCTGGTTAATAAACCAAGGTGTAGACAGAATACAGAATACTATACAGCTGGGAAAAACGAGGATGCTTTCAAAATAATGATAAAGAAAAAGTTCCAGTATACCCTAAGTAAAAATAGTAAGATACAGAACAATACGTTATATCCTTTTTTAATGTAAAGAGAGTGGGAGAAATAAAAAATAAATCTGTAGGTACTTGATCTGTATCCTGAAGCACTGGAAGGGCTCCCATGAGTGCAATGGAGCAGTCACTACCTGGCGCTGATGAGAGAGGGTAGCTGAGGGGAGAGTGCATGGAGCCAATTGTGGAAGTGAGGTTTCTCAACATGTGGCTTTTTAGGGCATTTTGATTTTGAAACATGTAAGTAAATTACCTTTAAGAAAACAAAATTTAAGTTTGAAAAATATACAAAGTGAAGAAGGAAGGTCAGAAGAGGGACTTCTGCCTGTCTCCAAAGGCAGAGGTGCCTTGGGTCCAGGGCTCTGGGGAGGGGGAACTCCCCAGAGGATACTCACCTGTTGGATCCCCAGGGCCTCCCCCAGCCCTTTAGCAGAAAGAGTTGATGGAGAAGCCCTCTGGTGCCCAAGCCTCAGGCCTTTCTCTTGCTCTCTGCTGCCTGGCCTGGGCTCCCTGCCTCCCAGGACAGTGGCCCTACCCTTGCTCCTCTGGCCTCCTCCATGCAGGGTGTTTCCAGATGATGCTCCCCCAGACTGTGTCCTGAGCTGCATTCAGAACAGAACTCGGAGCACAGATGTTCCCATTCTCTGACTTTTCTTGGAAAATCGTGGTGATGGCTTCCTCAGTCCAACTTTGAGTGGAGAGAAGAGGACCCCTTCTCTTCTGCAGCCTCAGGCACCTGCCTGTCCACCCTTGTTGGGGTAGCAGTGATGGCTGCCAATCCATGCAACCCTTGTCTGTGAGGCTGGCT
Organism: Muntiacus reevesi; assembly: GCF_963930625.1. NCBI lineage: Eukaryota > Metazoa > Chordata > Mammalia > Artiodactyla > Cervidae > Muntiacus > Muntiacus reevesi. The sequence continues at coordinate 18,547,477 of NC_089263.1, read as the reverse complement.
CCTCTCAAATGTCCCTGTAGACAGGCTGGTTGGTGGAAAGAGAATAGTTATGCTCCATTAGCCCCTGCCTTGGAGAAGGAAATGGCAACTCACTCCAGAATTCTTGCATGGAGAATCCCATGGACAGAGGAGCCTGGTAGGCTACAGTTCATGGGGTTGCAAAGAATCAGATATGACAGAGCACACACACACACACATATTAGCCTCTGCCTAGAATCTCAACATTCTCTGGCGTTTTCTGACTGACTTTCTAACAGGAAGTGGTCTGACTGTTAAAGGACCTCTAGTTGGGGCACTGCAGTCAGAGCCTCAGGACCCAGAAGATGATTTCCTGGATCCAAAAGAAGAGGGAAGGGGCTCTGCATTTCCTGAGATTCTATTACCTGCTGAGTTTTGTAGAGAGACAGACCTGTATTCAAATCCAGGCTCTGTCAGGGAGTAACTGTGTGACTTTGTTTAAATTACATAATGCACTCTCTGAGCCTCAGTCTTATCATCTATAAAATGGGAATGACAATAATAATCTCCCTGAAGATAAAATGAAATAGAGGTAATAAGTCACCAGATAAGACAGTTGGTACAATAAAATATTGGCTACTCTCTTCCTCTGGATATAAGTTGCAAGGTGAATGCCAAGGAGAATTTAAGATCCTAAACCCACATGACTGGATTCAAATCCAGCTCTGCCACATAAACCCATGTGATCTTGGCCAGTTGACCTCTCTCTGCTGTGAAAATAGGGACACTGAGTGCACAGTTCAGGGGCTGCTGGGAGGAGCAAATGAATCAACAGCAGAGCTTGACTTGCAGTGAGCACGGCACATATGTACTTACACTTACACACAACTTATAACTGTTGTGTCCACAGCAGCCCCAGTGTAGCTCAAGTCCTCAGGGCCCCTTTCTCAGCCGACAGAACCTGTGCGCTGTCATCTGAGGTCTCTTCTGGAGCCAGGCTGGGAGGATGAAGGTTTGCTCCAGTTGGTCTTTTCTAGGTTTGCTTCTGACCAGGAGTGAGGAGGTGAGGAGGTGAGGAGGAAGAGCTCAGTTCAAGCCTAGCCCCTCATCCCCCACTCCAACCAGCATCTCTTTCCATAAATCCCTCCAATGCTTTGCTTAGAAGGAAAGTAAGCTTTGTTAGGTAACAAAGTTCCTCCAGAGCACCCATCTGGGCTGCTCATGGAGGGGGGGGGGGTGGTCCCTCAGGCCTCCTCCCCTTCTACATTGACCCTGACAAGCCTTAGGGACAATGACACGCTCTCAGCACTACCGTCAAGGGAAGTCACTCCCCTGGTCTCCACTATAGCCTCCCTGCCCCTTGAGCTCCCAGCTGCCCACTGCTGCCCGCAGCACGCCATCCCTCAGGCCACCTGGTGACTGCATTGGTCCAAGTCCATGCTGAGCCAGGGCCAGCTGCCCATCAGCCCAGACCACTGACCCCACTAACACTCCTGTTGTTAGTGTGAGACCACTCCTTATTCAAATTTCTAAAAATAAAGGGAGTGTGGTTCTTTCTGGTGCTTCAGGGACGAGGCACTTCCAGAATATTCTGTTCCTGGAGCCTGCAGAGGCTGGCAGGGGACCAGTCCCTCCATCATCTCTCTTACACTCTGCACACTCTCCCACAGGACCCAGTTTTCTTCTCCATCACCCAGAGGAGGAGTATCAACCAGAATGTGCTCAAATATAGGCACATGAAGACACCGTTTTCTATATCTTCAAACAAATAATGCAGTGCAGGAACCAGTTCATTCATAACTTTTGTACTGAAATATGCCTGACATGGTATGGGTGCATTATTAGCATTATGGTCCTGTTACAAAATGGAAGAAAAAACTCTGCATTCACTTTCAAGGAAAATAAGAGGTTTCCAAGATAAACCCTAGAATACAGATCCACTGAGTAGGGATATCATGTCCTTTGTTCATTGTTGTAGTCCCCATGCTGAGGCCCTGGCACATGGCAGATATTTGCTGACTGTATACAGCATAAGACTGCAGCCTCAGGCTTCAGCTTGGACCTCCTGACCAGGATCCATTCCATTTCTTCTGCCTTTAGGGGAAATGTTTGAGAATCACAGATTTGCATGTTATCTCATTTTAATCTTCCCAACTGCCCTGTGGCCTTGTGTGGCAGACACCTTCTTGCATGGATTCGTTGAGAACCTGAACTCCCCACCATATTTGAGGATGACCTGTTTCTGTGAGTCTCAGTGAGAGATTGGGCCTCACCCTCAACAAGAAACGTAAAAGACCAGATAAATATTTGAACTGCCCCACAACTGGGGCACACCTAAGAAGCGGGTGACACACAGATACCAGGACCGATCAGAATCCCTTCTGCGGGGCCTGCGGGAGCATTCTGCGTGTGCTTCCAACAGCCAAGGTGCCTGGGCCAGCTGCCCTTGGCTGCCCAGCTCCCACCTTCCTGGTCTCTGCCTGATCTCAGGCTGGTCCCTCCCTAATGATTCTCCAAGTTATTCAGCATCCTTCTAGTAGAGCTGTTCTCTGCTTAGGTTTCCAGAAACGTTCTCTTCATGGTGTAATCAAAAGCCTTCATGTCTAAAAACAGGTGCTATTAACTCCACTTTCTGGATGAGGAAACTGAGGCTTAGAGTGGCATAGACTGAGCGCAGGATGACTGTGTGCCAGGCTGAGCTTTGGTTTCAGTTCAGGGTTGGGGAGCACATAGACATGTCACGGGAAAGGCCCTGAGATGACCAAGAAGAACTGGAAGAAGTTCTCAGTGTCTGGAGGGAGGGAGGTGATGAAGCTGGAGAGGTAGAAAGGAGTGTGAGTTTGCAGGGCTTTGGAGGTGACACTTTAGAGTTTGTGCTTTGTTGGGAGCCGTTATGGGAGGTCCCGCCCGTGACGAGGTCATGAAGAAAATACCTGACAGGCAAGGCCGTCTAGGATAAGGGACCCTCCAGGTTGGCCTCGGCCTCTACCCTACCCTATATCCTCCCCCCTTTTCTGCTGTTGTTCTTGTTTGCCCTGCTGCGCATTCTTGTGTTGCCTGCCGAGAGCTCTCCTGCTCCTCTTTCACTGAGTGAGAACCAACTTAAAACCCTAATTAATAAATCTCCTGGACGCTGGTACCCTATGAAGAGGCCAGGAATGAAGGAAATGCTTCAATTCAAACCCTTTTGCTGGCATTCTAGCTTGTTTGATAAATGTGTGCTCTCATTGCACAAAATGCTCATGATTGTTCTAAACATCCTAAACATAGTATGCTAACAAAAGAAACTATTAAGCATAGGCCCCTTCGTGGGGTGAGAAAAGCTCCACAAATATTATAGCCACAAATGTGCCTAACAGAAAATAGTTTAGATAGAGATTAGCTGGCGACTTCTTGCAGGTAATTAACTTTTAGACTAAGAGCCTGTTTTGTGCCATATCTGCTGTTTTTGAAATCCTTTGCATTTCTGTGCTGTAAAAAATGTAATCCTATCTAGTTCCCTTGGAGATGACACCTAATAGAAAGAAAATAGATTAACCACAAATAAGACAGGGTCGGCTATTGAAGTTGCTTAAAGTTGCACCAGGTGCAAGCCATAAATTGTCAACAGGCCTGAAAGCCAAAAGATATTATACGTAGAGATTAACCATAAAAAAGGCCCTAATAGGCACAGAGCCCTTTGGGGGGTGAGGAAGCCCTGTTAGAGAATACAAAAAATATTGTTTTAAAAGTGGTTATTAGATCAACATTTGATTGATGTTAATGTGCTGAGGTTGTGCAGTGGAAACTATTGCTAATATATAGTTAAAGGTATCGTAAAATAAGAGTTTAGCCTTAGTGTAATAACAATAAGATAGTTGTTAATTTTAACCAGGAGTGCTAAACAGGGGCTGCCTCACCAGAGTCACAGTCTTTGTGTGTTAAACTTTTTAGATAAATTTAGCTGAGAATTTCTGCAAAAAGACTGACTTTATGTTAACAGCATTGTATTTCTATTATGTTGTGACTTGCTGTACCATGAGACTGCCAATGTTCTGTTTTCTGCTAACCTCAAGGCCAGAGGATAATGTACAAAAAATCTATGGGAAAAGACTTTCGTAAACAAAAATATACAGAGCACACCTGGTTTCGTGAAGGACAAGCTAATAGAATGTTAAATTAAGTCTGTATGCTTATCTGCCCCTTAGAAATATACCAACTTAGGGTATAAAGGCTATGGTGAAAAATAAAGCAACTGCCAGACTCTGCTGCATATTCCTGGTCTGGTCTCTTTCTTTCTTTCTCTCTCTCTCTCCCTAGCAGACTTGGCCCTATCAAGGCCGGTCCTGTGTGTCTATCTCTCGCCGACGCCGTTCATCCTGAGGGTTCCCCTGGATCCTGCTGGGGCTGGACCCCAGCAGTGATTCATCCCAAGGCAGCAAAGAGAAGCCTTCAAAGTTATTTCAGTTTGCATTCAGCACAAGCAGACATTGAGGGGAAGAAGGGAAATAGAGGAAGCAGCTAGAAGCTAAGGGCAGGAGTGCAGGTGAGGGGATGGAAGGATCACAGGTGCGTCTTTGTTCAAGGCTGCCTCTCACCAGGGCCCCTCTGTGCCTGGCCCCTCACATCATTGTCTCTGACCCTCACCGTAACTTTGGAGGGTTAATTATTATCCCCAGTCTACACATCAGGAACTCAGCAGGGCTAGAGCTCAGGACTTCCCAGCCTGGGAACCACTGAGAAGGGCCTGGTCTCCAGTCTCTGCCTACCGGGTCCTCCCTTTCTGTGGCTGCACCTCAGGCCAGGCTCCTGGGGTTTCCAAACAACAGGGGAGCCCCAGCCGTGGTCACTGTCTTCCAGCCTTTCCTTTCCTTAGAGCACAGATGCTAGTCACATAGAAAGAGTTCTTATTACAAATCTACCCCTCTTTTCTGAGGACTCCAGTGAGTCCCAGTGCAGTTAGACTGAACCACCAGGAATGCCAGCTCCTTCTCAGCCTGAGCTCCTCCTCCTGAAGGAGGGTCCTGGGTGGGGGTCCATCAGGTGGAATGACTCCAGCCTCCACTGAGGACCCCAGGGGTGAAGAGGTGGGATTGACTAGCAGGGCGGTGTCTGCACCCCTGTCCCTCTATCTCAGCCCTAAACCCTGGGGATAGGAGGACACGAAGAAGTGAAGACGCTCAGTCTTGAGCAAGGGACCAGCTCAGAGCCCTAAACGGGATCCTGACAAGCTTTCCTGGGGCTCCAGCACCTGGGAACAGAGGGCAGTAGTTCTTCACAGACATGAGAAGCTGGGCTGAGTGGCACCTGCCAAGGGTAACTGACCCTGCACTGAGCCAGAAGCAGGAAGCCGGTTAGAGATTTGAAAGCTCTTCCTATGGGAATCCTGGTTCCTCTCATTCCAAGAAAGCCTGAAACCCTGGAAGAAACCTGAGCTGAGAGGCAGGAATTCCACATCAGGCTGTAACACTGCCCCAGGCCTCTCCCAACCTCAGCTTCTTGGCTGAGAGAGGGCATCTAGAGATCCTTGGAGCTGCCCCCTAACCAAGTTGGAGACCCAGCCCCTCCTGCCTCCTGCCAGTGTCCCTCGGGCTGGTTCTCCCTCTAAGTCAGCCCCCGGGGGAGCGATGACGCTAGTGCTCCACCTGGTGGCCACTCACAGACAGACACACAGCCGCCTCCAGCAGAGACCCCTGAGAAGTCAAGCTGTACCTCCCCGCTCTCTCACACTGCTACACAGGTGTCACAGGTGGGAATGGGACAACTGCCATTGTAAAGCTGTCTGAATGAAAAGCACTGGCATTGCTGTCAGATGGGCCTGGATTTGAATCCCTTGGGTTCTTAACCTCACCTGGAGCCCCTCAGCCCTGCAGCGGGCTATCTGGGACGCGTCCCGTGGAACTGTGTCTCCTCTCTGCATGAACAGGCAGCCCAGGGAGATGGCAGGGACGAGGCTGGACCAGTGACAGGAGTCGCCCTGGAGATGCTCAGCTCTTAGGCCAGTGGCTCATCCGTGGCTGCACATCACGGTTGCCTGATGTGGACAGTGCTTCTCAAATTGTGGTCCTCGGACCAGCAGCAGAACATCAACAGGAAGTTATTGGGGATGCAGATTCCTGGGTTCCACCCCAGACCTACTGAGTCAGAAACTCTGGGATGGGGCCCGGCAGTCCCCCCAGGTGATGCTGATCCTGGTCCAGGGTGAGAACATGGTGCTCAGGTACCAGGGTACTGAGAAAGCTCCCCGGGGGATCCCAGTGTCTTAGGCATCAGAAGCATCTGTGAAGGTCAACAGGAGCCACTCCACTCCCACCCCCAGGGATTCTGGTTCCTTGGAGCTGAAGCAGGACCCAGGCACAGCTCTAAACAGCTGGTCCTAATGTAAGTCACTGCTCTGGTATGGACACTTCTATATATACACTATGTACACTCTTCCTTTAGAGGCCAGGCCCTGCAGCACAGGACAGCTGCTGTCTGCTAGGTCACTGTACTGTGCAGAGAATAATCACCCAATATTGACATTTAGTGGCAGCTTGAGCTATGACATGCATGCTGCTGGATGGTTTGTGTGTAACATCTCAGAAGAGCCCAGTGAATCGTTAGAATTCCCTGCTTTACAGATCAAGAAACAGAAGCACAGAGAAGCTAAGTCCTTAGTCACACAGCTACTAAATGGCAGACTCAGAATCCCAACTTAGCTCTTTCAGAATCAATAGTCCACCACTTTTGCTTCTTCATTTTACAAGCAAGAGTAGGGATGAGGTGCTGAAGGTCACCAGGCAGGGTGTTCACCTGCTGTACCTTTGCCTGGAAGCTCCCCAGTGCTAGGGCATCAACTTCAAGGTGTGCCAAATGGACCTCGGAGCTGGGTGTCACCTCAGGAAATAAGGCCTCCTGCCTGGGCATAGATGTAGTTGGAAAAGGAAGGTTAGGTTTCATCCTGGACTCACAGGATGCAGGATGTTAAGGAATTTGACACTTGCCCCATCCCAGCTCAAGTGTTCCTTGCCCTCTCAGTCCTGGGTGGTGTCCACCGATACCCAGATCAGAGAGAAGAAGGAAAAAGAGAAGGATCTTAAAGAGTAGAGAAAATATAGATCCATTTTACTGCTAAAATTGCATTTTCCAAAAGCAAGAGAGTTGCTATCCTGAAGAGAAGAAGGACTCTAGTCCTTGGGCAGGGGCTGATACCACCAGGAGGGCAGCCCTCACTGCTCCTGAATTCTCCTGGAGATGCGATGAAGCTCCATGGCTGCCCTGGCATCTTCCACTGAATTGTGTCCCAGCACACTGTCCTGCACACATGGGACAGAGAGGGGACAGGGGGCTGAATCCAGGTGCCATGGGACCTGGGCCTTCCCTGCTCACACCCTGAGTCCAGGGCTGAAGTCGGTCAGGGGTGAGTCTCCCAGACCCCTGACACCCTGGACTCGGCAGGTGTCTGGAGCAGGCCTGGTTTCACCCATGAGCCCGGGGCCCAGGCAGGACCAGGCACAGAATCCAGGTCCTGAGGCCGGGTGTGCCCTCCAGAGGCTCCCATCTGCTGGGTGGGGGCGGGGCACTGCAGACTTGGCCTGAGACCCAGAGGGGCTGGAGCGGTTCCCACAGGAGCCCAGGGCCCGGGGAACATGGACACAGATGTTTCTACAGTGCTGCTTGCTCAGCACATTGAGAATAGAGCTCTTCAGTTAATCCAGGAACTGACACTCTGTCCTGGGTCCCTGGTGCCACAAGTCCTACAGAGGGGCCCAAACTCAGCCCCATCCACTGCCTCCTGCCCATTCCTCCTCCCCAGACAAGCTGCCCCCTACTCCTTGGGCTGGGGCTCCAGGTCTGCCCTCCCCAGCCCCCATCTCGTGTCCTTTTCTGCTAAGACACACCCTTCACCCTCCACTCAGACCTGGTGTCCTGTCTGACCCTGCCCTCCGTCCCTGCTCAGGACGCCTGCCCTCCCCTCTGTGGACACACGCTCCAGATGTGCTGATGGTCAGGTCATGGGTAACCTCCCTTCCACCTTCTCAAGGACAGGCTAGGCCTTGTTTACCCAGGTCCTCAGCCTGTGGTCCAGCCTGGCCCAGAGCAGGTGCTTCATAAAACATCCACTGAGCTAGAAGGGCCCACATGTGGTCACAGTTCCTAATGTCCGGTCTGTCTCCCTGGGCTCTTCTACCCTGGTGAACCCCCAGCCCCCAGCACATACCAGCCCCCTCTTGGGGCTTTGAGGGAGCTTGCTCAGTCTGTGGGTTTGGGTTCAGTGTTTCTCTCTCACTTTTTGAATTCCTTGCATTAGACATCTGCCACTTTCCTATCCTGGTTGGGGGGGGTGGCGGTTAGGGGGGAGGATTCCCAGAGGCTTCTCCGTAAATGAATGGTACCAACATTGTCTTCCCACTGAGTCCCAAATACTTAATCTGGTGCCCAAGGCTGTGATTGGCCTGTCCCTGTTAGACTCTACTCTCTCTCCCACAAACATTGCTCAGACCACCTGCCCCCTTTCTTCTGCCCCTTACCACAGTAAGTGCTCCTCCCCCAGCACAGCCCTGGTTCAGGTGCCCCTCATTTCCTCAGGGTGCACCCTCCAGATCCCAGTCCACTCTCTGAAAAGGGTTTAATCCAAATATTGGAAAATACAAAGCAATGCACATTTGCAAAGTTTTCAACAGTCACCTTCTAGAAGGTCATACAATGGAGTTCCCCAGTGTCTAAGACTCACAGGGGAGGGTCCACTGATCTAGAGAAGGCGGGTCAGTCCAAATGCCCATGGGAGCCAGGAGGGAAGGAAATAAGTAAAGGGGATGGAGAGGACCAGGGTCCCTGGAGAGGACCAGTTGCACCTGTCAGGGTTGTGGAAAAGATGCCCTGTGCATGACACGAGCTCATGCACATAAAACAGGAAAAAAGATACAGATACTTCCTACAAACACATGTGCATGTATGTACACACATGTCTAAATATGATTTCAGAGCATAAGAAATGTGTTGAAGGCTGTACATGAGGTTGAGGACATGGATGGAGAGGAGGACGATCCTGTTGAACAGCTAGGAAGCCTGGTCATACCCAAGAGGGGAAACCGGGACATGTGAGATGATCATAGTCCAGCTTTATGTCAATTATACATGAGAATAAGAGAAATATGGAAAACTACACAAAGATATGAGTGAAAAACAGTATAGAGGGTGTAGCAGTCGCTCAGCTCCAGCTACCTCCCCCAGGGGAACACAGCCCAGTGACATCAGATCTCCTGAGGCTTTTAAAGGAGCAGGAAATTTGGATTTTCGTGTGAAATTAAAACAATGGGCAGCTACCAAACACTTAGGGAAGAAATAATACCTATTCTACCTCTCTTCCAGAAAACACTGTGAGGGAAAACTAAATGCATTAAGAGACTGCCTCCAGTACAAACTGGTTTGCAGTTCCTGATCTGGAGTGAACCAGTCTTGCATGAGCTTATGTCCAGAGTGCAGCAGGGCGGTCTGGAGCCTCTTTGAGAGCGACAGAGGGGAACAGGGAGCTGGCATGACTGAATGTACCATGTGCCAGCCCCTCTGATAAGTCCAACATGTACTTTTTATTCATCGATTGACAAAGAGTAGGTATTCAGCCCATTGCACAGATGGGGAAACTGTGGTTCTGTTAAGTAACTTGCCAGGTTCCTCTATGACACACAGCCTCCTTGTCACTCTGAGTGTCCATCTCATCTCCTCCTTCTCTGTCCTTCTGGCACCACCTCCTTCCTCTGACCCGGCCATGACCTTCCCAGATCCCTGTCTTCCAGTCCACATGTCTGGCTGCTGGGCAGGCGGGGCTCAGCCACATCCAGGCTGGGCTCTGATAGGAGCACCATGTCCAGGCTCACAGACTAGAGTGGAGGAGGGGCTGCTGGAAGGCTCAGGCAAAGCTCTTCTTTCCAGGTGGGGGAACTGAGTCCCAGAGAGGACACGGGCCTCACCCAGGGTCACACAGCAGGAATCCCCATGCCTTTCCTTCCCCAAGTCCTCCCTCTGTGGCATGAGAAGGATCCATACTTGTCATTTAGCCTTAAGCAGCATGTGAGTGTATTAGTAGCTCAGCTGTGTCCTACTCTAAGCCACCCCACGGACTGTAGCCTGTCAGGCTCCTCTGTCCATGGAATTCTCCAGGCAAGAATAATTGAGTGCGTTGCCATTTCCTTCTCCAGTAGCATACACAGGGTAAATTCAGAGAGGTTGTGGGAACAAAGTGGAAGATAGATAGCGTGACACCCCCAGGTCCCTTAAAGCCAGTGCCCCTCCCCACCCCTGCAGTGCCCACTGGGAGGCCCGCAGGTTCCAGGGCTCCACAAGCAATTGGGGCTCAAGGAGCTCTGGGAGTCCAGGGAGGTTCTCAGGTTTGCTCTGTGTTTCTCTTTCCACCTCAGCTTGTCCGGGGGTTTATTATCAGCAAAGGAGAGAAGGCCCCTGATGGCAGGAAGCTGGCTGGGGCTCAGGGTGCTGGCCCTTCAGCCCTGGGGCCTCTCAGCAAATAGTCCCTTGGAAACAGGGCAGCTGTCCCTGAGGAGGGGCGGGCTGGGAGGGGCCTCACTCCCCCCACACTGGACCCTGGAGGAGCCTCTGTGTGAGCAGGACTGCAGTCCTGGCTGGCGGGACTGCCTTGGGCAGGTGACCTGGGCAATTCCATGGTCTCCAGTGTCCCTGCTGCTCTGGCCACGTGTCCCTGTCACAGCCCTGAAACCCCTTCAGGCCCCTGTTCTCCTGTCTCAGTTCCAGCCCAGGCCCCTCCTCCATGGGGAAGGTTGGCTCCATGCCTGCATCTCTTCTGGGTCAGAAGACACCTACTGGGCTGTCTCAGGGCCACTGGGACCCTGGAATCCCCCCTAGTCATCTCCGCTCTGTGTGCCACCCCCTCACCCCAGTTCCAGATGCATCCTCAGGACTGTCCCCTCCCAGGGGTTCAGCAGGGGACTCCTCTTTCATCTCCTGCCCTTAAAAGGGGGCTGATCATCCGTCCATCCCCACCCCCTCACTGGGATACCCTGAAAGTCTCCACGTCAGCATCAGACACAGCATCCTTGTTCATTTCCAAAATCCCTTCTTCCTAGCTTGGGAGCTGCTAACCAGTCTCCCAAGCCAGTAAAATCCTGCTCAGGTAAGACTACTCCTAGATCTTTCCAGACTCGCATCTGGATGGCAGCTTTGGAGCTTAAGAGCCAAACATTATGTTAATTTATTCTGTGATTCCTCTGTGATGCTCCACCTTGGAGTCATGCTGGGTTGGGGGGGTCTCCCTTCCCCAGTGGGGAAGAGTCACATGTGAAGGACAAATTGGGCAAAGCATTCAAATTGTTCCTCCTTCCCATGTCATCTCTTCCCAACAACCTTGCTCTCACCCCATGGCTCTTCCCTGTTCACCCCTAAAACCTCCCTCTTCTGGGTGGGGCTGTGTCCCCTCAGATGGCAGCTCCTTCTAGTGATACTGCAGGGAGGAGAGGCCAGGGCAGGTGTGTCTCCAGGTTGCTGTGGAAGGAGGCCTGAAGGCAGGTCCTGGGTTCCAGAGCTCCCACCCACAGGCCTTGTTGACATGTGGGATGTAGAGCAAAGGCTTCACACTTAGGGCTTTAGTATGTTTATCTGGAATTTCCACTTCATGGTCATGCCACCTTAGGGAAGGACTTAATACCTCCAGCCTTTATTTTCTCATCTGTAAAATAGGATTAACACTACAATCACAATCCCTTTTTTGAAATCCTTAGTGTCAGATCTGCTCCTGAATTCACACTTCTTCAGCTCCAGATAGATGACATGCTGCATTTACTCTGTAGGACATAACATTCAACTGTAGTCTGAAAGTACCTTGTAATGAAACACATTAGTGATTCTGCAACTGATCTTCTGAACATTCACACTAAGTGAAAAAATAAAGAGATCATATATTGTCTCATGTCTCTTCAAGTCAAATTTGTTACCAAACAATTTTTTAAAAATTCGTTTTCAATTTTGAGAATTTTGAAGGGTTGGGATTGCAGATAATGACCATCTTACCCTGTGTCTCCATAGATAATGGCATACAGCTATTTAGAGAGACCCAAAATGTTTGTGGTTTGAGGCTAGACCACATGTAGCTGTGAGGTTTGGGATAAGACAAGTCTCCTGACAAGGCCAAGGGTGATGGGTGGGAAGAACCATTCTGGAGCAGCTGTGCTGTTACCCGATTGTCTGAGCCACTGGTTCCAACTCCACGGATACTGAGCCTCAGCAGTCACAGGGCCCTGTGTCATTTCCAGGCGTCTGACTTAACCCACCTTCGGAGCCAGATCTTTCTCTGGTGGATCCTCAGCAAAGACCACTGCTGTACTGGTGACAGTGACCTGCTTGGACATCGAAACATCATGCCCACTCGGGCATCACCCCCAGACTATGATGACTTTTGGGTAGGGTTCTGGTACTTCCGCTTGCCAGAGCTCTTCTCTACCTGCGTGGCTTTCTCTCTGGTGGCTGACATGGGCTTTGGGAGAGGGGACATAGGTAATTGGTCCATGTCCATCTGGTGCTTCTGTTTCACCATGACCCTCATCATAGTCATGGTCGAGTTATGGAGGCTCCCATCCCGCTTCCCTTTCTACTGGTACAACTTCCCCGTCACCTATGCCTGCTACGCTGCCCTCGTCTGCCTCTCGACCTCCATCATCTACTCCATCACCTACGTCCAATTCCTGCTTTATGGTCCTTCCCGGGACCGAGCCATCACTGCCACTGCATTCTCCTGCATCGCGTCTGTGGTTTATGCCCTGGATGTGGCCTGGGTATGGGATTGGTATGATCTCGATGATATCTCCTGCTATGTGCACACCTTGCCAGGCCTGTTGAAGGTGCTGGAGACCTTCGTGGCCTGTGTCATCTTCGCCTTCCTCAGCAACACCTCCCTGTACCTGCACCAGCCGGCCCTGGAGTGGTGTGTGGCCGTGTACTCCATCTGCTTCATCCTCGCAGCTGTGGTACTCCTGCTAAACCTGGGTGAACGGGAATACAGACTGCCGGTCCCCTTCCCTGTTTTCCAGCTTGTGCTCACCACGCTCTCCGTCCTCCTTTATATCAGTGCTCTGGTCCTCTGGCCACTCTACCAGTTCTACGAGGAGCTCGGCGGGCAGCCCCAGAGGTCCAGTGATGGGGACTGCAGGGACGAGCTCACCTACAATATGTGCAAATGGGACCAGCGATTGGCTGTGGCCGTCCTGACAGCCATCAACCTCCTGGTTTACGTGGCCGACCTGGTGTACTGGGCCCACCAGGTCTCTGTAGGGACTGAGGATTAGCCCAGGGACTCCTGATCCTCTGCTTACAAAAGGTATTCTCACCGAGCTCTGATGTCTTCTGATGTCCTCTTCCTGGCTCCTCTCTCTCTCTCCTCATATCCTTCCCCATTTCTCCCTTCCCAAAGCACTCAGTGCTCAGGTGCCCAGAGGAAGGGTAGGGTGCTGGGAACACCTGGGATGGGGTCTGAGATGTAAAGGGAGCAGGAGGGAGAAGTGGGGTTGCAGCTGCCCTTGGGGGCACCAAATATCTGGTAATTGCGGCCCCTTCTCTCATCAAGACCAGCTGAATGCTTGCTCCCTAAAGATTTTCATAAATCTGCCCCTGCCCTTCACTCCTGCAGTGTCTTTGCTCAAGGCCCAACATCACATACCACCTTGACTACAGAATTATCCTTCAACCATTTTTCTCCTATAGTCAGAGTGTCAGTTTCAGAGTGAGCCTCCGACTGATCAGTCCCTCCTTAGAGAATGTCAGGGAGGCCTCCTCACTTACAGCTAAAATCCAACCTATGTCTCTGGTGTTCAGATCCATCCACAGAGGGCCCTGTCTGCTGTTCCTGCAACACCTCCCTTCCACCTCTTCTCACCTATTTTGCCCAGGTAAGACCCAGGAGCTTGTGATGACCTGCCCACACCAGGCTGCTTCACAGAAGGGCAAAGGCTGAGAAGTGTCAGTCTGGGAGCAATGAGACATGGAGCTGGTGGGATCCAGGGAGGCTTCTGGGAGGAGAGGACTAAGAGTCAAGTCTTTAAGGAGAAGTTCAGGTTCACAGGAAAGAAGAAAGAAAGGACATTTAGAATAATTGATTTGCTCTAGGATCTCATGAAGTTTCAGTGGCAGAGCTGATGTGACTGCGATCCTTGTGTATAGCAGGGAGGAAGGAGGAGGGAGAAGGGAGAATTGAGCCTGGCCAACTGGAGGCTGGTCTGTTTGCCCACTTGGGTCAGGAATGAGGCTTTAGGGTGGCACAAGGTGAGGAGCTGGAGCTGAGACACTCCCCTAAAGCCAGGACTATGGGGCCTGCAGCCTCAGAGCAAGGGTAGACAAGGGAAACTATGCCCTTCAAAGAAATATCATATGACATGCCTTATATGTGAAATCTAAAAAGAAATGATACAAATGAACTTACAAAACAGAAAGAGACTCACAGACTTAGAGAATGAATTTATGGTTGCCTGTACACCCTGTTACATTTAAACTGGATAACCAAGAAGGGCCTACAGTATAGCACATGGAACCCTGCTCAATGTTATGTGGAACCTGGATGGGAGGGGGATTTGGGGGAGAATGGATACATGTATATGTATGGCTGAGTCCCTTTGGTGTTCACCTTTACCTATCACAGCTATACCCCGATGCACAATAAAAAAGCTTAAAAACAAACAAACAAAAACAAAACCATGCCCCCCGGAAAGATAAAAGGACAAAGTTGATATCTGCTTCCAAAGGAGTTTGGGATTTCTTTTGAGTCTCCACAGGAGAAATAGAATTCTCAGGTCTTCACTTCTGGTGTATTTAGACCAAAATGTACCTGATCCCTGAGATCCAACAACTCCAACCTGGGACATTTGCGCAAGTGGGGACCAATAAGCAATTGGCCTGAAGGGTCCTGAGCAGGAGCAGGTGCTGTTATTCTGGCTGAAGCTCCCAACCCAGGCAGAGGACCCTCCCAGGAAAAGGGCTCCTGTACAAGGGGCTCACAGTGTAATGACAAAGTACACGAGGGAAAAATCAACTGAGTCCCAAGAACTCCAATGAACACTCACCAATCTGAAAGAGACAGCAAACAGGTACACGTATGATTAAACACATTAGAAAAAGACACCATGAAAAAAGGACAGGAAGATATGAGAGAGAACCTTAGTGAGTCGAAGAACGACCCCCACCACCCCAAAAATATCCATGTTTATGGCATTATTTAGAAGTAGGGTCTTTGTGGACATAATTATTTAAGGATCTTGAGATGAAAATCGTCCAGGATGGAGGGTGGGCTGGCAATCCAGCGACTGGTGGCCCTATAAGGGAAAGGACAGAGAAGTTTGCACACAGTAAATTGAGAGAAGATGACAACATGAAGGCTGTGGCAGAGATGGAATAAGTGGCCACAAGCTGAGGGGTTTGAAATATTACTAGTGGAAATGAATGAGCCTCACCTGGAGCGCTGGAGACAGCATGGTTCCCCTGACACCTTGATTTCAGACTTCTGGCCTCTAGAACTGTGGGAGAATAAATTCCTACTGTATTAAGCAATCAGATTTCGAGTAAATTGTTCCAGTAGCACTAGGAAACTAAGATGAGTTTCCAGAAATGAAGAAGAGAGTCTTTTTCATATTTCTTAAGTTTACAGAGAAACCAGCCTTCTGCCGTAGAACATGGTGGTCACATGGATCCCAGACTTCTTGTCATATCCTGTGTCCCCCATGATTGAGACTCAGAGGGGAGTATTTAGAGACAGGTGGTCAGTCCAAATGCTCAGAGGAGCCAGGAGGGAAGGAAGTAAGTAAAGGTGGTGGAGAGGACTAAGGCCCCTAGAGAGGACCAGCTGTACTTGTCGGGGGTGGTGGAAAAGTGAGATGCCCTGTGCATGACAGGGTCTCAGGTTTATAAAACAGGAAAGTAATCCACAGATGTGCCCTACATACATGTACGTATATGTCTACATATGATGTCAGAGCATGTGAAGTGTGCTGAAGGCTGTACATGAGGTTGAGGACACAGATGCTCCCCAGAAGGAGGGGTGGGTACTCGTGTGAGCAAACAGGAAGCCTGGCCACGCTCAAGAGGGGAAACTGGGCACATGTGAGATGATCATAGTCATGCTTTATGCCAATTACATATGAGAAGAAGAAAATATAGAATATGCTAAACAGAGATGAGAATGGAAAACAATATAAAGTAAAGGGCATAGCAACTGATTCATGAGACTTCTAAAGGAGCTAGAAATCTGGATATTCATGAGAGATGAAAACACTGTGCATCTACCAAATAGTTCAGGAAGAAATAAAACTGATTCTACACCATTTCTTCCTGAAAACACTCAGAAGGAAAAACAAACACATCCCTGGGCCACCTCCAAGGCACACAGTTTTTCCTAATCTACAGCAAATCAAGCTTGCATGTGTTTGTGTCCAGAGAGCGGGCAGGGTCTTCTCAGTCCTCTTAGAATGGGAGGGAGAGGGGAACAGGAAGCTGGCATGGACTGAGTGTGCCATGTGCCAGGCCCTCTGATAGGCCCTTCACAATCTTTCATCCACTTAATTGACATATTCCCTGGTTGCTAGGTGGTAAAGAATTTGCCTGCAGTGCAGGAGGTGGAAGAGATGTTGGTTTAAAATGTGGGTTAGGAAGATTTGCTGGAAAAGGAAATGGCAAACCACTCTAAAAATTCTTGCTTGGAAAATCCCA
Organism: Muntiacus reevesi; assembly: GCF_963930625.1. Taxonomy (NCBI): domain Eukaryota; kingdom Metazoa; phylum Chordata; class Mammalia; order Artiodactyla; family Cervidae; genus Muntiacus; species Muntiacus reevesi. Next base: position 18,530,845 of record NC_089263.1, on the reverse strand, counting down.
TAGACAGAGCAGCCTGGCAGGTTCCGATCCAAGGGATTGTAAAGAGTTGAACATGGCCGTGTGCATGCACAGGTATTAAGCCCATTGCAGACATGGAAAAACTGAGGCTCAGTGGGTAACTTGCCAGGTCCCCCATGCCCCACATCCTCCCTGAAATTCTTACCGTCCATCTCACCTCCTCCTTCCTTCCTCTGTCCTGGTCGTGAATTTCCTGGCTCACTGTCTTCCAGTTCACACACCTGGCTGCTGAGCAGGCAGGGCTCAGCCACATTCAGACTGGGCTCTGGCAGGCTCACCATGTCCAGGCTCACAGACTAGAGTGGAGGAGAGGTTGCTGGGAAACTCAGGCAAACCTGCTGCTTTCCAGGTGGGGGAACTGAGGCCCAGAGAGGGCACGGGCCTGACCCAGGTCACACAGCAGGAACCCCCATGCCTCTCCTTCCTAAATTCTCCCTCTGTGCCATTAAATGGATTCAAAGACTCTACATGAGCACACAGATACAAAATCCTTTTTCATTTTCAACCTCTTCTTCCCAGCTTGGAAACTTCCACCCAGTCTCCCAGGTCACAGAAATCCTCGTTCACATAGGATTACTCCTAGATCTTTCCAGACTCCCACCTGGATGGCAAGTTTGGAGCTTGAGCCAAACATCATGTTATTTATTCTGTGGTTCCTCCAGGACACTCCATCTTGAGTCACGCTGGGTTGGTGTCCCCTGTCCCAGTGAGGAAGAGTCACATGTTAAGGCAAAGATGAGGTGAGGGGATTCAGAACAGTCCCTACTCCCCATGTCATCATGTCCCCACGGCCTTGCTCTCACCCCATGGCTCCCCGCTGTTCACCCCTGAAGCTGCCCTCCTCTAGATGGGGCTGTGTCCTCTCAAATGGCAGCTCCTTCTAGTGATGCTGTAGGTAGGAAAGGCTGGAACACATGTGTCTTCAGGTTGCTGAGGAAGGAGGCCGTGGCTGTGAAGGCATGTCCTGGATCCCACAGCCCCGAGCTTTGGTCTTGGTCTCCCACCCACGGGCCCTACTGGCATGCTGGGCTGTAGATGAAAGTGTTCAAATCCATGGCTTTGGCATTTTTATATGAGGTTACTACTCCTAACCTTTTGACCTTAGAGAAGGCCCTTGATTCACCAAGCCTTAGTTTTTTCATCTCTAGAATGGGGTTAGCAGTGGTGGCTCAGCTGGTAAAGAATTCGCCTGCAATGTGGGAGACCTGGGTTTGATCCCTGGCTTGGGAAGATCCCCTGGAGAAAAGAATGATTACCCAATCCAGTATTCTGGCCTGAAGAATTCTCTGGGTCGCAGAGTCAGACCCGACTGAGTGGCTTTCACTTTAGTTTTTTCATCTCTAAAATGGGATTAGCAGTACATCTACAGTCCATTTTATGAAATCCACGGAGTTAGATATGCTCAAGAATTCAGGATGTTTTCAACTCCAGTTGCATATAGTGCGTCTACTCTATAGGACATCCCACCCCACCCCACTGGGGTCTGAAAGCACTTGTGATCAAACACATTAGTGTTTCTGAAACTGAACTTTTAAATAATCATACTAAGTGAAATAGAGATCATAATTTGTCTCATGTCTGTTCACATCTAATTTTGTTACCAAATAATTAAAAACAAAGTTTTTTTTCAATTTTGACACACGTGAAGGGTTGGGACTGTAGAAAGGACCATCCTACCCTGTGTCTCTGTACATAACGACACACAGCTCAGAGGGATCCAAAATGTTCCTGGTTTGAGGCCAGACCCACCCTGCTCTGAACTTTTGGATAAGACAAGTCTTGTGACAAGGCCAGGGGTGATGGGTGGGGAGAATCATCTTGGATCAACTGTGCTGTTACCCAACTGTCTGAGTCATTGGTTCCAACTCCACAGATCTTGAGTAGCAGCTGTCACAGGACCCTAGGCTCTTTTCAGATGTCTGATTAATCCACCTCCAAAGCTGGATCTTTCTCTGGTGGGTCCTCAGTGAAGACCCAGACTGATGACAGGGACCAGCCTGACCATCAGGCTCACCATGAGCTCGTCCTCTGGCCTGGCCTCTGCAACCATCTTGGGCTACTTCCTCCGCCTGCTGCAGCTGCTCTCCACCTGCCTGGCCTTCTCGCTGGTGGCTACCACTGACACTTGGAGGGAGACCATAGGTAACTGGTCCATGTTCATCTGGTGCTTCTGTTTCGTCGTGACCCTCCTTACTTTCATAGTCGAGTTATGTGGGCTCCAGTTCCTCTTGCCTTTTTCCTGGGACGATTTTCTCATCAACTATGCCTCCTACTCCACCCTCCTCTGCCTCTCGGCCTCCATCATTTACCCCACCACGTACATCCAGATCGTCCCTCGTGGCAACTCCCGGAACCATGCCATTGCTGCTACTGCTTTCTCCTGCCTCGCGTCTGTGACTTATGCCACTGAAGTGGCCTGGATCTATGCGTGGCCCAGCCAGATCACCTGCTACGTGCTCCCCATGCCGGGACTGCTCAAGGGGCTAGAGAACTTCGTGGCCTGTGTCATCTTTGCCTTCATCAGCAACACCTCCCTGTACCTGCACCAGCCGGCCCTGGTGTGGTGTGTGGCCGTGTACTCCATCTGCCTCTTCCTGGGGGCCGTGGCCCTCCTGCTGTATCTGAGAGGCTATAGCAACAAGTTGCCCATGTGCTTCCCCATCTTCCTGTTGGGGTTGGCCCTGCTCTCCGTCTTCCTCTACGCCAGCGCTCTGGTCCTCTGGCTGCTCTACCAGTTCGACGAGAGTTTTGGTGGCCAGCCCCAGCGGTCCAGTGATATGAGCTGCCGCCATCAATTCACCCACCTGGTGTGCATCTGGGACCAAAGACTGGTTGTAGCCATCTTGACAGCGGTCAACCTGCTGATTTACATGGCCGACCTGGTGTACTGGGCCCGCTGGGTCTTTGTTAGGGACTGAGGACCAGCCCAGGGACTCCTGATCCCCTCTGCTCACAGGAAGTATCTTCACCGAGCTCTGGAGTCCTCTGATGTCTTCCTCCTGACTCCCTCTCTCCCTCCTCACATCCTTCCCCACTGACCTATCTTTTCTGTTTCCTTCCCTCCTTCTGTTCTGTCTCCTTCCTGATTTGTGTGGTTGCTCACACCCTGTTTTACTGTTTTCTCTTGCTGCTCTCATCTTTTCTACATTTTCTGCTTTCTACCCCTTTTCTGGTCATCCTTGGTTTCTCATCTCCTGTGTCCTGATCACCTCTCCCCATTTTCCTTCTTCTGATCCATCAGGACCTGAGACTTCTTCATTCTCTGCTCACCGCCCCCTCCTACCTCCTAAGGTGCTGACTCCAAAGCACACAGCCCTCTGTGCAGCTGTTCACACCCTGGGCCTCCAGAGGTCCTCATTGCCAAAGTCTGTCTGTCCCCCTGGGGGTGTCTTAGTTGGTGTGTGTGTGTGTTTTGGGGTGGGAGTATGTAGATAGGCATTGGGCTCACTTTCTCCCAGTAGAGGGGGGTGCACAGTGTGCCTCGCCCATTTAAGTTGAAAAGAAGTATCTGGAGGTCAATAATGTCCAACGGGCAGGATACTCAAAGCAGAGACCTTCGATCCCTGGGCCCCACCTGGCGCTCAGCCTCACCTGAGATTGACTCCAGAATTTTTGCAGGCTTACTAAACACCGACTGACTAAAGGGAATTTTACAGGAAGCCAGGAGTGAATGCCTTCCAGCACAACTACTCTCTGTGGAATCAAAGGAGTTCTTGATGAACCCCAGGGTCTTGAAGACACCTGTCTGCCATGTTGGTGAGGGGCAGTAATGTGGCCCTCCTGTCTCAGTGATCAAAACAGCTTGTCCTGCCTCTGCAGGGAGAAGAGCATGGATCCACCAGCCTTAGAAGTGATGTAAATGTGGACAAAGAATTCTGCCTGCATTTTCAGAAAATGGTGAATTATCTTGTCCATCATGTCCTCAGTGCGTCAGCCTCTGTTTCAGCCCTAATATCCTATCCTAAGGGGAATTCAGGATGGAGAAAAACAAGGTACTGATCCTAGAAAGTTAAGATGCATATCAGAGGATAATTTCTGTGAGCCCAGAGCACTGTATCTTCCCATACATAGAAAAGCAGTAAAATCATTGACTTGAGACATCTGTTTTTTTGTGATCAGCAATAATCTATTGATTTTAACTACATGTGTTCCTCCAGCCCCAGTAAAATCTTCTGTATATCCTGACTTCTCCCTTACCTCTTTGGAACAGTTCCTCAGAGCTATCTGAGAGTGTCTCCTTGGCTAGAGTCCTCAGTAACATCTCCAAATTAAGCACAAATTTGTGACTTTTAGGTTTTGCTTTTTTTCCCCTCCAGTCAATGGTTTTGGTGACTACAGAAGGCACCCAGGGAAAGCTTCTCCTCTTCTCCTGAACTCTATGAAGCACTGAGCCTTCTATACCACCAGAGGCCTCTTGCGCCCATCTGCCTCCTTAGGGAGTCCAGATGAACTGAGGTGAGTCTCTCTTGGGTTTTGGACTTCCTGTTATTGTCTGATAATCCTAAATTTTATTCTGTGGTGTTAAGCTCCTCTCTGGAGGAGTAGGTTCTCCTTGAAACTTAGTTTCGAGAAGCAGTAACTGGTTTATCTTCAGTTAAAAGATGTGGGAAGATTTTGCTCAGTTGAAACACACTGAATGGTAATGAAATAAAATCCATATTTATGGCAAGTTGAGAAAAATTTAAGCAGAAGACTTTTCTCTGCCCATTTGGGTCTCCTCCTTCACTTTTTTTGTGTATTGTGCATCTGCATGAACTAGGCCTCCTTGGGAGACAACGTTTTTTCTTGATTTCATCAAAGATCATGGTTTCTTATGAGATAATCTTCCTTCTTAATTCTGTGAGGGACCAAGATGACCCAGGCTTCTCAGGTATATTCTTCCCAGCAGTAAAGAATCCACCTACCAATGTAGGAGATGCAAGAAACACAGGTTCAGTCCCTGGGTTGGGAAGATCTCCTGGAGGAGAACATGCAACCCACTCCAATATTCTTGCTTGGAAAATCCCATAGTCAGAGGAGGCTGGCAGGCTACAGTCCATCAGATCACAAGAGTCAGACAAGACTGAGCATGAACAGCATGACTCATACCCATTGTTCTCTTTGTTTGTGTAGATCTGGATTGAGTAAACTGACAATAATATATCATTTAATGTATAACTCTTTGTCTCGAAAGCTTATACAACTGTGCTTTGACTCATAACAGGTGGAACAGTTCTCAGAGAGAGTTTTGAAAGACTATCTCTTGGGTTATAATCCTCCAGGTTAGCTCAAATAAAAATTTCTGCTTGTTTCTTAGATCGACTATGATTTTTTTCATGAACATTGGATTATTCTCAGTTGAAGGACACTAGGAATAGTTTATTATGTCCATACAGAATTTATACTTACAAGTATCTGCTTAATTGATAATTAAAGGAAATCTCACCTTAAATTGGCAAGATTGGGGTTCTTTTGACATTGCAAAATTAATATATTTTTGCATGTGCAGCTAGAGAAACCAGCTTGATAAACCATCCTTTAAAAATTCTCACTTTAAAGGAACAAAAGCCCTGTAGTGAAAACTTACATTTCTCTTCCTGTGTCTTTGCGATTAAATGTACCTAATCTTAGGCATTTCCCCACTCTTCCCTGTGTTTTAAAAGCTTGGTCTCTATTATCCAGAGGAACTCATATGGCAGCCAGTGAAATACATTGGGATTACAAGGAGACTTTTTGTCTGGCTCTGCCAACTCTCAGGGAAATTAGTCATAAGGGATCCCAACCCATAAGGGTCCTTTGTCATCTTAACCTTCTTTTTACCTTCTCATACTATTTTTGGGAGTAAACTTCCTACATTTTGTGAAGGCTACATCCTTTGCACCTTCTTGTGGTGGCACCTCCTTTTGTTTTTGGCTTTGGTGGGTCTTTAAAGCAGCTCTTTGTTGCTACACAGAGCTACCCTCTCGTTGCAGTGTGCGGGCTTCTCATAGCAACAGCCTCTCTTGTTGCATAGCACGGGCTCTAGGGTGTGTGGGCGCAGTAGTTGTGGTGCACTGGCTTAGTTGCTCCATGGCATGTGGGATCTTTCCAGACCAAGGATCGAACCCATGTTTCCTGCATTGGCAGGCAAATTCTTTACCACCTAGTCACCAATGAAGCCCTGAAATAGAACTGTTTTTAATCTTTGGTTTTCAGAAAACCTTTCCTCTTTTGCTGTGATCTACAACAAGTTGTTAAAGTATACGTTTGTAAATAAAGATGTAACATTTATCTTTTTCTCTTTACCTGATCCCTTTAGAACTTGGCTTATCCAGCTTGCTCTCCTGTGGACTTGATGATTTATTGTGACCAGATTACAACTAGTTATACTATTCACTGTTTTAATTTGTTGTCTCTTACTATTTTCAAATTATGTATGCCTCATGCCCCTCCCTGCTGTACTATGACTTTATTAATGCCACTGCTCTATCACTTATATTCTGTCTACTTCTAAGATTGCTATCTCTTATTTTACCCAATGTGTAATCAAGCCTTTGACAAAATTAATGATGGCTAAACATGTTATTTTATCATGTATAAAACTCTACATAGAATAACTGTAATACTGCAACTCTAGATTTTAGGAGAAGCAACAAGAGAAAACATTTCCTGGATCACAAAAGACTAGTGAGACAGGTGATCCATAGAATTCTGGGTTATCAACAGGACCTAATCTGAAAAATTAGCGTATTTTTAAGACTAGAAGGAATCCTTGCCTGATTTAGGAACGAGTCTTTCTAGTGTCCACAAACTGGCTATGAAATGCCTCACAAATCTTGGTCAAAATTTGACCAGGAGGAATTGCCAAGGACAAAGAACATGGTTTGCCATTTCAGTAAACAATGGATGTTGCCCTCTATCTATCCATCAGCCACTGCAGCCACCCTCAAAAGTGCAACCAGGGAGGAATTCAGAACGGATAAAAACAGGATACTAGCTCAAGATGATTAACATGCACATCTAATAATTTCAGTGAGCTCACACTCTCTTCCCATAGATAGGAAAGCACTAAAATGATTAACTTGAGGTGCCTGGGTTTTGTGGCTAGCAATAATCTTTTGATGGTCAACTTCATGCTATTTTTTTTTTTTTTTTAGAAAAAATACATGCGTATTCTGGCTCTCCCCTTAGCTCTTTGGAACAGTTCCACACAACTATCTTAGAGGCTGTTTCCAAGGCCATGGACCTCCATAAGTTTCCTGGGTAAAACATAATTTGTAAACTTTAGTTTGTGCCTTTTTTTTTTTTCCAAATTGACATTAACCTGGATTTTTTTCTTCTTTTTCCTGGTTATGAGGGCAAAAAGTACTAGTGGCCCTATTCTTAAACAGAAAGTTGCTTTTCAATTTTTGGGGGAGTGGAGGGGTAGATTAGGGGCAAGCAGAGGGGTAGGTTTGAAACCTGCTGCTATAGTGGAAGGAATTGCCTCACTTGCCTGTGTAGAGCATGCGCACATATGTTTCTATGTCAGATGTTTCTTAATGCTCAGAGAAAGATAAAGGAAAAAACCAAGCAGACAAACAGACAAAACACAAAATCCACAGACCCTGATTACCCAAATTTGCTTAGAATGCAGAAGCAACTAAGCAGGTGTCAATCTTCACCCAAACCAACAGTTTTACAAGCCCCTGCTATTGCCTCCCCACCCCAGAGCCTTAGACAGGGCTCAGCCCTGGGAAACTAGGGGTTGGGCCCCACCCCAATGCCCAACATCTTATCCTGTAGCTCTTAAAGGTCCCTTGCCAGCATCTCAACGCCTGTCTTTAAAGTTCTGTGCCTGCGTGCTTGCTCAGAGTGCGTGTGTGTGTGTGTGTGTGTGTGTGTGTTCATCCGTGCACTCCCATGCACTGAGATCAATGGCCCTTTACAGTAATCAGTAGCCAGAAACACACCACAGTCCTTCTTCCTCTCCTAGTCTCAGAACAAAGCCTCAGAGCCCTGCATCCTAGGGTCACCAGGGACAGAGGGGCCAGGGAAGCAGAGCTGTGGGAAGGGCAGGAGAAGGACCCCACTGTGCCCCTCACTCCTGTACTGATCACATGAGCCATGTGATCTTCAGCCAGGGGCAGGTGCGGTGGGTGGGGAGGGCTCCCAGGAGGCGGTCCCCATGGCAGCTAATCTTAAAAAGTAATGAAATAAAATTAATATGTTAAGGCAAGACAAAAGTTTCATATGGCCAAATACATTTAACACCATGTTAAAAAGTTAAACAAATTTGTTTATTGCAGGACTTCCTAGCGCCTTGAATAAAGCAGTATGCATTATAAAATTACCAATAGCAGGAAGTGTTTCTCAAACTTGCATGGTCAGGGAACACTTTCCATGCAGCATTTTGGACTAGTATTCCATGGGATATCCTTTGGGAACAATTAGTTTCAAGCCTCTGCTGGGAGTGATCCAGCAGTGCTGGCTGGAAAGGCTCTAATGACATCACCTCCCACAGTGGCCCGTCTCATTTGGGGGCATCTTTAATTCCTTAAGGGGTGCAAAGCCCACTTTCCCTGCTCTCTGGAGTTTGAACAGAACAGACCCAATCCTTTTCTTTTTCAGAGTCCTCTGAAAGTTCTGCTATGTCTCTGGATCTTCTGTCTTCACATTCCCTAGACTGAATGTCTCTGCATTAAGCCAGATGCTCCTTCAGGACAGGAACCAGTTTCGCTGTGGGGTCTGTAGTGCCCAGCACACAGCAAACATGCAGTAAATCATTGTTTAGAGCAGAAGTGCATAGAGCCTCCCCGGATTCCTCATGCAACCGCAACTGTGCCCCCATCTCCAGACCTTCCACCCTCCTGGCTGTCTGCGATGATGAGTTGTGGAGCCACACATGGTGCCTCACATGTCTCCAGTGACATTCAGTCTCCAGTGCTCGTTGTTCTATGGTCCCTTGACTCTCCAGATCCCACAACTCTCTTACACATAATCTCGAGATGGCGACTTGTTCCCTGTTCAAGATCTTGCACAAGTTGTTCCCTCTACCTTCAACGTGGCCACCTCTTTTTGTCAGTGTTCAGTTCTCAGTTGAAATGTCACCTGTGTAGGAGGATCTTCCAAAACTCATCTGCTCTGTCCCAGGACCATTGTTCTCTTCATCGTGTTGGTCACTTCCTGAGGTTACCTTGTTAGAGGATTTAACTAGTTTATGGATTTGTCATCTGACGCACCCACTGGAGCAGAGCTCCATGCAATAAGCATGTAGTCTCTGTGGTCACCTCTGGGTCTCTGGGCCAAGTCCATCCAGGGTGTAGTTTGGACAAATGAACAACTGGAATCAGTGATTATTGGAAAGATAAAGTGGATGGGGAGGAAACTTTGGGTGGTGATGGAAAAGTTTATGGGCTTGAGATTGTTGATGGTTTCATGAAGTGTATATTTATCTGAAAATGCATTGAGTTGTATACAGAACAGTTTCATGTCAATAACACTTAAATAAAGAAGTTTTTTAAAAGCTAACACAAAAAAGTAATTAAGAACCCCACATGGTAACATAAAAATCAAGTATAATCTTTGAAAAGACAAAATCATATATATTACAATTATGATAAGGTAGAAATAAGCTTTACATGGGTATACACTCCAAAGAAACACATTTGTGTTACTAAAAAAAATCGATCGTGGAGGTCTTGTCATCTAGGACCACACAGACTCTCCTCCAACATTTCATCATAAATGCTCCTGTCACTGTTCAGCCAGACATCCCAGGGCACAGCGAGGCTGTGAGGTGCTTACCTTCTACCAGAGGCAAACTCAGGAGCTGCGTCTGGCTGCCTGGGCAGCTCGGGGCAGTTGGAGCTGTGAAGGACCCTTGTCACATTTCACTGTGTGGTCACTCACCAGGGTGGGATTGTCTGCCTGAGAATTCTCATGTCTTGATCAGTTCCATCCCTCTTGAAGTGCACGAGCCAGGCCTCCAGGTGCAGGTACAGGAGAAGCACGTGTATCAGGAGGGTCCTCCAGGAGACGCGGAAGCAGGAACCCCGGCTGCCTTCCTGACGCTCTGGCCTCCATTCCATTTTCCTCCTATAGCCAGAGTGTCAGTTCCAAAGTGGGCCCCTGATGGATCAGCCCCTCCCTAGAGAATGTCAGTGAGGCCTCATCACTTACAGCTAAAAACCTATGTCTCTGGCATTCAGGTCCATTCACATTTGGCCCTGTCTGCTGCCCCTGCAACACCTCCCTTCCTCCCCACCTCACCTGTTTTGCCCAGGTAAGACCCAGAAACTTGTGATGACCTGTCCACACCAGGCTGCTTCACAGAAGGGCAAAGACCAAGAACTATCAATCTGGGAGCAATCAGACATGGAGCTGGTGGGATCCTGGAAGCCTTCCTGGAGGAGGTGATTAAAAGTCAAGTCTTTAAGGAGGAAAAGAAGAGAGAAAGAACCTTTAGAATTAATTGATTTGCTCAAGTTTCTCCTGAATCTTCAGTGGCAGAACTGATGTGACCCCTGTTTGTCTGTAGGAGGGAGGAGGGGGGAAGGAGAAAGGAGAATTGAGCATAGATATCTGGAGGCTGGCCTATTTGCCCACTTGGGTCAGGAATGAGACTTTGGGGTGGCGCAAGGTGAGGAGTTGGAGCTGAGACACTTCCCTAAAGCCAGGATCACATGGTCTGCAGCCTCGGAGCAAGGGTAGACAAGGAAAACCAGGCCCTTCAGAAAGAGGAAAGGTCAAGGCTGATACCTACCTCCACAGGAGTTTTTGTTTTTGTCTCCACAAGAGAAATAGAAACTTCAGGTCTTCACTTGTGGATTTTGGCCCCAAATTCTCCATCCTTCAGGTCCAATGGCTTTACAAACTGAGGAAATTAACACAATAGGTGCCAAACAGGTGATTGGCATGGAGCAGAAGCAAGTGCAATTATTCTTTGGTGAAACTTTAGTGAAACTCCCAACACAGATGTCAGGATCCTGCCAGGAAAAGGGATCAGGTAGAAGGGGTCTCACAGTGTAATGACAAAGTACACAAGGGATCAACCCACTGTGAGTCCCAAGAACTCCAGTGAACACAGAACAATCTGAAAAAGAAAACAAATTCACTTAGTATGATAGACACATCAGAAAAAGACACAGTGAAAAAAGGATAGTAAGATTTGAATGAGGACCATAGTGGATTGAAGATTGTCCTCCAAAAAGGTTATTTCTACTCAGAAAACACATTCATTTAGCAATAGGGTCTTTGGAGACTTATTTAGTTAAAGCCTCTGAGATGGAAAGCATCCTGGATGGAGTGTGGAACAAAAATTCAGTGACTGGTGTCTTCATAAGAGGAAGGACAGAGAAGCTTGCACACACAGAGTTGAGAGAAGATGAGCACGTGAAGATGGAGGCGGAGATGGAGTTAAATGGCCACAAGCTGAAGTGGGGAACTGGCTTGGATTGAATGTGCCGTGTGTCAGGCCCTCTGATGAGCCCTTCACATGTTTTTATTCATTATTTAACACAAAGTAGGTATTAAGCCTATTGCACAGGTGGGGAAACTTCAGGATCATTTAGCTATGAAGTGTCTGCCAAAGCTCCAGGGCCTCTTTGTAACGCTGAGTATCCATTTTCCTTCTTCCTACTCTGCCTTTCTGGCACCTCCTCCTTCCTTCCTTTGGTGGCCATGACCTTCCCGGCTCCCTGTCTTCCAGTCCACATGCCTGGCGTTGGGCAGGCGGGGCTCAGTCACACCCAGGCTGTGCTCTGACAGGGACACCATGTCCAGGCTCACAGATTAGAGTGGAGGAGAGGCCGCTGGGAGACTCAGGCAAAACTGCTGATTTCCAGGTGGGGGAACTGAGGCCCAGAGAGGGCACAGGTCTCACCCAGGGCCACACAGCTGGAACCCCCATGCCTCTCCTTCCCCAAGTCCTCCCTCTGTGCCATCAAATGGATCCAAAGCTGTCATTTAACCTTAGGTGGAATCAAGGGTGACTTTGGAGAGGTTGGTGGGCGGGCAATTGGGGAACAGACAGCATGACACCCCAGCTTCCCTCACCCCAGTGCCCCTCCCCACCCCTGCAGTGCCCACGGGGAGGCCCGCAGGCTCCAGGGCTCCACTGGCAATTGGGGATCAAGGAGCTCTGGGAGTCCAGGGAGGTTCTCAGGTTTGCTCTGTGTTTCTCTTTCCACCTCAGCTTGTCCCAGGGTTTATTATCAGCAAAGGTGACAAGGCCCCTGATGGCAGGAAGCTGACTGGGGCTCAGGGTGCTGGCCCTTCAGCCCTGGGGGTCTCTCAGCAAATAGTCCCTTGGAAACAGGGCAGCTGTCCCTGAGGAGGGGGCGGGCTGAGAGGGGCTTCACTCCCCCAACACTGGACCCTGGAGGAGCCCCTGTGTGAGTAGGACTGCAGCCCTGGATGGCGGGACTGCCTTGGGCAGGTGACCTGGGCAATTCCATGGTCTCCAGGGTCCCTGCCGCTCTGGCCACGTGTCCCTGTCACAGCCATGAAACCCCTTTAGGCCCCTGTTCTCCTGTCTCAGTACCAGCCCAGGCCCCTCCTCCATGGGGAAGGTTGGCTCCATGCCTGCATCTCTTCTGGGTCAGAAGACACCTACTGGGCTGCTTCAGGGCCACTGGGACCCTGCAATCCCTCCCTCCAACCCCCACTGCCCCCAACATCTCCACTCTGCCTCCCCCGCCCCCACCCAGCCCCGGGTGCATCCTCAGGGCTGTCACCTCCCAGGGGTCTAGCAGGTAGCTCCTCTTTCAGCTCCTGCTGTTAAAAAGGGGTTAGATTCTCACATGGATGGCAGCTTTGGAGCTTAAAACCTGGCATTTTAATATTTGTTTCTTGGTTCCTCCAGGACACTCACCTTGGCGTCATGCTGGGCTGGTGTCTCCCTTTCTATGTAGGGAAGCGTCACCTGTTAAGGCAAAATTCCCCAGGGTGGGGAGGATTTACAACAGTTGCTACTTCCCATGGCATCTTGTCCCCACAGCCTTGCCCTCAACCCATGGCTCTTCTCTGTTCACCCCTGGAGCTGCCCTCCCCCGGGTGGAGCTGTGTCCCTCAGACGGCAGCTCCTTCTAGTGATGCTGCCGGGAGGTGAGACAGGGACACGTGTGTCTTCAGGTGCTGTGGAAGGAGACTGTGGCCCTGAAGGTGGGTCCTGGGTCCCAGAGCCCTGAGCTTTGGTGCTGGGCTCCCACCCACAGGCCCTGCTGACATGTGCGCAGTGGAACAAAAGGTTCAAACTCACAGCTTTGGCATTTTCATCTGAAGTTCCCACTTCCTAGGCATGGGATCTTAGGGTAGAGATTTTTTTCCCTCAAGCATTAGCTTTCTTATCTGTAAAATGGAGTTAGCAGTACAATCCATAATGCCTTTTATGAAATTCTTGGGATCAGATATACTCCAAAATTCAGAATTTTTCACCTTTAGGCAGGTGACATGTTACATCTACTCTAGATGACCTCACACCCCACTGGGGTCTGAAAGCATCTTGCAATCACAGTAGTGTTTCTTCAACCAAACTTTTGAACATTCACACTAAGTGAAATAAATAAAGGCCATAAATTGTCTCATGTCTGTTCAGATCAAATTTGTTTCAAATGACTTTTTAAAAGTTTTATACATTTTTCAGAGCCTTGAAGGGTTGGGCTTGCAGATGAAGGACCATGTGTCTCCTTAGATAATGGCACATAGCACAAAGACGTAAAAAATGTTCACGGTTTGATGCCAGACCCAACCCAGCTGTGAGGTTTTGGATAAGACAAGTTACCCGGCAAGGCCAAGGGTGATGGGTGGGGAGAATCATTCTGGAGCGGCTCTGCTGTTACCCAGGTGTCTGGGCCACTGGTTCTAACTCCACGGATTCTGAGCCTCATCCATCACAGGACCCTGAGCCTTTCCCTGGTTTCTGACTTAATCCACCTCCGGAGCTGGATCTTTCTCTCGTGGATCCTCAGCGAAGGCCAGGGCTTACCCGGACAGTGACCAACTTGACCATCTGAACCACCATGCCCACCACTTCGTCGTCCCCAGGCCTTTGCTCCTGGACCATCATGGGCTGCTCCGTCCGCCTGCTGCAGCTGCTCTCCACTGGCGTGGCCTCCTCCCTGGTGGCCAGCGTGGGCACTCAGCGGGTGGGCGTAGATAACTGGTTCATGTTCTTCTGGTGCTTCTGCTACATTGTGACCCTCCTCATCATCATTGTGGAATACAGTAAACTCCGGTTCCACTTTTCCTCCCACTGGTACAACTTCCCCATCAACTATGCTTGCTATGCCGCCCTCTTCTGCTTCTCAACCTCCATCATCTCTGCCACTACTTACGTCCCGTTCTTGCCTCAGGGCCCCACCCGGAACCACGCCATCACTGCCACAGCATTCTCTTGCATCGCTGCTGTGGCTTACGGGACTGAATTTGTCTGGACCTGGGTGGGTCACCGGCCCAGAAGGATCATCACCTATGTGCATATGGTGCATGGCCTGCTCAAGCTGCTGGAGAACTTTGTGGCTTGCATCATCTTCGCCTTCATCAGCAACACCTCCCTGTACCAGCACCAGCCGGCCCTGGTGTGGTGTGTGGCTGTGTACTCCACCTGTTTCATCCTGGGGACCCTGGCCATCCTGCTGGGCTTGGTCTACTGTGACAACTGGCTGCCCATCCGCTTCCCCGTTTCCCAGTTTGGGCTGACCCTGTTTTCCGTCCTCCTCTACATCAGCGCCCTGCTCCTCTGGCCGCTCTATCAGTTCAATGAGGACCTGGGCGGCCAGTCCCAGAGATCCAGTGATATGACCTGCAGAGATGAGTTCACTACTTACGTGTGCAACTGGGACCAGCGACTGGCTGTGGCTGTCCTGACAGCGGTCAACCTGCTGCTTTACGTGGCCGACCTGGTGATCGCCAGCTGCCTGGTCAGTGACAGGCTCCACCCACAGGCTCCAGTTTCCCTCTACTTATGGAGCTATTTTATCGTCTGATGTCATCTCCCTGGCTCCCCTCTCTCCCTCCTCACATCCTTCTCCACTCACTTCACTCTCCTTTCTGTTTCCTTCCCTCCTTCTGCTCTGTGTCCTTCCTGTTCTGTGGTTGCCCACACCCTGTTTTGCCTCTTTCTCATTTTTCCTACATTTTCTGCTTTTTACCCCTTTTCTGGTCGTCCTTGATTTTCTTGTCTCCTGTGTCCTGACCCCCTCTTCCCATTTTCCTTCTTCTGACCCATCAGGACCTGAGACTCCTTCCTTCTCTGCCCACCGCCCCCTCCCGCCTCCTAAGGTGCTGACTCCACAGCACACAGCCCTCTGTGCAGCTGTTCACACCCTGGGCCTCCGGAGGGGCCTTGTTGGCAAAGCACATCTGTGCCCTCGGCGGTGCCTTAGTTGGTGTGTGTGTGGGGAGTGGTTTGGGGCGGTGGTGGGCACCTAGTGATTGTGTCCCCTTTCTCCCAGTGGTGGGCGCTGTACAGTGTTCTTCCCTTCTAACTGAATAAAAGCAAAATAAAACTCACAGGGTTAGTAATTTCCAGTGGGAAGGAGGCTTAGAACAGGGAACCTGGATTCTGACACCCCACCTGGATTGCTTAGCCCCACCTGAGACTGGCTCCAGAACTTTTGCAAGCTCACTAAATACCTGCTGCCTAGAAGGCATCTTAGGGGAAGCCAGGGGAGGATGCCTTCCATCCCAACAACTCTCTGGGTATCAAACAAGTGTAATAGAAAGCAAGCTCTTGTGCCTTATGCACTGTAAGGCCAAACAATACCAAAATGTCTGAGTTTGGAGTAGAAAGAAAGGTTTACTACAGGATCATGGGAGGAAAAAGGTGGCTCATGTTTAAAAGCCCTGAACTCCCCTAAGAATATCAGCATATTTAAAGGCCAGGTGAGGGAGGAGGGTCTCAGGATAGCGAGCAGCTCCTATGCAATGCTCTGATCCTTACCTCCAGGAGAGGCCTGGGGGCTGTGTGCTCAAGGTCTTAAAGTCGTTCTGTTTAGTTCAGTTTAATTGCTCACTCGTGTCTGACTCTGTGACCCCAAGGACTGTAGCATGCCAGGCTTACCTGTCCATCACCAACTCCCAGAGTTTACTCAAACTCATGTCCACTGAGTCGGTGATGCCATCCAACCATCTCATCCTCTGTCGTTCCCTTCTCCTCCTGCCTTCAATCTTTCCCGGCATCAGTGTCTTTTCAAATGAGTCAGTTCTTCACACCAGGTGCCAAAGTATTGGAGTTTCAGCTTCAGCATCAGCCCTTCCAATGAATATTCAAGACTGGTTTCCTTTAGGATGTATTGGTTTGATCTCCTTGCAGTCCAAGGGACTCTCAAGAGTCTTCAACACCCCAGTTCAAAAGCATCAATTCTTCGGCGCTCAGTTTTCTTTATAGTCCAACTCTTGAAATGGTTAAGGTGTCACATTCACTCAGGGTTTTTCACATCTGTAAAACAACTCTGGAAATGTGCCTCAGATAGTGTTTTCTAGGTACTTCAGAAGGAGCTAAAGCAGAGGATTTGAGGGAGGGATTTCCAGTATTCTTGATTGGAGAATCCCAGAGGAACCTGTGGGCTACAATCCATGGGGTCACAAAGAGTTGACACAACTGAGCGACTGACACTTTCTTTCTGGTCCAAGAAGCCCCCATAGGGTCCTGCTCGGTTACAAAAGAAATGATCAAAAAAATCTCATGGTCTTGGAGACACCTGCCTGCATGTTTGGGAAGGGCATCCCTGTGGCCCTTCTGCCTTAGTGTATCCAGGCCCCTGCAGGAAGAAGTAATGGCCACTGCTAGCCTTAAAGGTGATGATAGAATGGGTATTTTTTGTTTTGTTTTCCTAGTCTGGGTGGCAAAAATTACTGGGTGACCCTATTCTTAAAGGGAAAGTTTCTTTTCAAATTTTTCTTGGGAGTGTGGGATGGGTGGATGGGAAAGGAGGGAGGCGGGCAGGGCACAACATTTAAAAGAATGACATAGCCCAAGGACAGGACATAAATTGATTATTACTGAGGTGGGGGATAGATGGGCCCCTGGACTGGACAGCTGGTATTTGTCAAATGGGCTAAAACTGAAGTTCTGTTCTCACCCAGACACTCCAAGGACAAAGCTAGTGGCAGAAGCTGAGCAGAGTTAAGCTAGTGGCAGAGTTAAAGCAGAGATAAGGTTCCCACTCCTGAGGTCAAGGAAGACTTCCCCGTCTGCACATGTGGAAGGATCCTTGTAGTTCAAAAAGGAAAAGGGCAGCACCCCATAATAAGTGTGGACATGCACCCACAAGCTTCTGCATTGGGATTCATCTTAGCAAAAAGTTGCAAACATGTCTTGGTCAAATGTAAACAAAGACCTTGAAGGATTATCCTATAGCAACATAAATCACCTCCTATTGCACTCCTCTCCAAGTGTATATTTCTGGCCTCCTTCTGACTTAAATAAAAAAACTGTTTCTCTGTGTGTTTTCCCACGTGTTATGCTGTGTCTCTAATAATAAACTGTGTACCTGTTTTTACGGTTTTTGCCTTCTTGAAACGTTCTTGCTTCCAAACAAGGGAAAGAGCAGGGCCACTTTTCTTCTAGCCTCCAGCCCCTGTTTTTCATCCAGGCGACCCAGGTTCAATTCCTGGGCAGGAAGCTAAGATCTCTCGTCAGGACCACTCACAGCTGTCTCTCCGAGGTCAATGCCAGATTGCTTTAGCTAAAGAAAGTGGTGGGTGAGGCCAACATCTTATTTGCAACAGGCAAAATAGGATGTGGGCAAACCAAACAGGAGGAAAGAGCGAAAGGAAGGAAGGAATCAGAAGTCTGTTTAGAGTTGGATGGGCCTGGAATGAATCCCTTAGGTTCTTAACCTCACCTGGAGACCCTCATCCATGCAGTGGGCTGTTTAGGACACATCCTGCAGGATTGTGCCCTCTCTGGATGAACAGCAGCCAAGGGAGAGGCGGGGAGAGGCTGGATGGTGACAGGAGTCCCCCTGTGGTGCTCAGATTCTAGGCCAGTGGTTTATCCATGACGACACAGCATAATCACGTGATGCTCCGGCAGTGCTTCTCAAACATGGTTCCCGGGCCACCAACAGAACGTCAACAGGGGGTTGAGGGTGTCAACTGAAAAAATAGGACATGAGAGTTGTGCGTTAAGTTTTATTTGGGGCAAAATGAGGACTGCAGCCCGGGAGATAGCATCTCAGGTAGCTCTGAGAAACTGCTCCAAAGAGGCAATTTATATATGATTTTCACGAAAGGGGAATATGTGCAGTCAAGCACATGTTTTCCCAGAAGGTTCCAACTAGTCTCATGAAGCTTTTGCTAGTCACGATGAACAGTGATCACCATGAAGCATTTAGTGCTTTTGTAGATATGAGGAGGTACAAGAATTGGGCTCATAAAATCGGCTCCTGAAAATATCTGTCTGAAGACCTGTCCTGCCAGTACCCCAAGCACAGACTGCCTCATTTCTGCTCTCCACCCTGAACTCCTTTTAGGGGGTGTTGAAGATCAACAGCTGCAGTAGCACATGATTTAATCCTTATAGAGGTAGATGGCAAGTACCAATTTGTAGCTGATGGGGGGAAATTGTTGGGAATGCAGATTCCTGGGTTCTACCTGAGACCTGATGAGTCAGAAATTCTGGGATGGGGCCCAGGAGCCCCCAGGTGATGCTGCTCTTGGTCCAGTGTGAGAACACGGTGCTCAGGTCCTGGGGTGCTAAAAAACTCCTCAGGTGATTCCAATGTCTTAGCTTTCAGAATCACCTCTAGAATGGGACTTCCCTGGTGGTAGTGGTTAAGAATCTGCCTTGCAGTGCAGGGGACAGGGGTTCAATCCCTGGTAAGGGAACTAAGATATCACAAGCCGTGGAGCAACTGGATCCACTGCAACTAGAGAGTCTATGTACTGCAATGAAAGACCCCACAAGATTAAAAAAAAAAAAAAATCCAATGCAGCTAAATAAATAAAAGAAAAGAATAACTCTAGAAGTCAAAATACTAACAGGTTTCTGCCCCAACCCCATTGCCCAATCCCAGCGATTCTGGTTCAGTGAATCTGAAACGGGACCCAGGCAGGGATTAAAAACAACTCAGAAACTGATTCCAATTCATAGTCACTACTCTGGTTTGGACCCTTCTCCCCACACACTACGCAGAGCCTTTCTTCACAGGCTGGGCCCTGCGGCAGAGGATGACTGCTCTCCTAGGTGGGCCTGTGGTGCAGAGAATAATCACAGTTAAAGACATTTGGTGGCCGCTTGATCTATGACAGGCCTGGTGCTTGGGGGTTTGTATCAACACCTCATGAGAACCCTATGAATGGTTACATTCCCCTACTTTACAGATGGTAAAACTGAGGCACAGAGAGATTGAGTCACTCACTCTAGGTCACACAGGTAGCAGAACCAGGATTCCATCCAAGTTCCTCCAGACTCCAGAGACCACCACCTTTGCTTCCTCTTTTTATAAATGAGAGGAGGTGTAACTGAGCAGGAACCCATGAGATCTTCCCAGGACAGGACCCTCTCCGATATCCTCTGCTTTAGCTCCTCTCTGAAGTTTCTAGTTAATAAATAGTAGGTGATGCACATTTCCTGAGATGTTCTGAAAATGTGAAAACCAACTCCCTCTCCAACAAATGGAAGAGGTTAACTGCTTGATGACCAGAAGCACATAGCCCTAGGCCTCCTGGAGCCTAAGGACTGAGTTTAGCCCTGTGACACCACCTTGCTGTCCCACCATCAGCCAATCAGAGAATTGTGCAGGAGCTAATCACAGACCCTACAACACTTCCTGTCCCCAACGTGGCTTTTAAAACAGCTTTGCTGAACTCTTCAAGGAGTTTTTTAGGGCACAAGTCATCTGTCTCCTTGCATGGCCCTACAATAAACCTTTTTCTGGTCCAAACCTCAACGTTTCAGTTTGTTTGGCCTCACTGTACATGGGGCCCAAGAACTTGCACCAACAGAGAGGGATGAGGTGCTGAAGGTCAGCAGGGAGCACCCATCACTCCTCTTGTACCTTTGCCTGGAAGCTCCCCAGTGCTGGGGCGCCAATTTCAAAATGGGATGAATGGACCTCTGAGCCAGGTGCCACCCCCAGGAAATAATACTCACCTCCCTTGAGCAAATGGAACTGGAACAGGGAGGCAGAGGGAGAGGTATTGATTAGTCATGTGGTCTGCTCCCTGGGCCCACAGGATTCAGGATGCTGCCTTCCCGGCTCAAGTGTTCGTCGCCCTCTCAGGGCTGGGTGGTGTCCACCGACACCCAGCTCGGAAAGAAGAAAGAAAAAGAGGAGGATCCAAGGGAATAGAGAGACATGGAACCATTTTATTGCTGAAAAAGCATTTTCCAAAAGCAAGGGAGTATTTGCTCTGGAAAGATGAGGATCTAGTCCTCAGGCAGGGGCGGGATGAACTCTACCAGGCAGGCAGCCCTACTGCTCTCGAATTCTCCTGGAGATGCAGTAGAGCTCCATGGCTGCCCTGGTATCTTCCACCGAGTTGTATCCAGCACACTGTCTGGCAGGATCAGGACTGAGAGGGGCCTGGGGGCTGAATCCAGGTGCCATGGGACCCGGGACTTCCCTGCTCACACCCTGAGTCCAGGGCTGAAGTGGGTCAGCATTGAGTCTCCAAGGGCTCTGATACAATAGTCTCAGCAGGTGCTGAAGCAGGCCTGGCTTCAAGCAGTTCTCACAGGGAGCCCAGGGCCTGGAGAACACGGACTCAGATGTTTCCAGAGTGCTCCTTGCTCAGCATGTTGAGAACAGGGATCTTCAGTGAGTCCAGGAGCTGATACTCTGTCCTCGGTCCCTGGTGCCACAAGCCCAGCAGAGGGGCCCAAACTCAGGTCCATTCCCCACCTCCTGCACATTCCTGCTCCTCAGACAAGCTCCCCTCCCCCACTCCTCAGGCTGGGGCTAAGGCTTTTCCCTCCCCAGTCCCCCCTTCCTGCTTCCTCCACTAAGACACACCCTTCACCCTCCACTCGGACTTGGTGTCCTGCCTGCCCCCTGTCCTCCGTCCCTGCTCAGGATACCTGCCCCTCTGTGGACACACCCCCTAGATGTGTTGATGGTTAGGTCATGGGTCACCCTCCCTTCAAGCAAGAGTTTCTCAAGGACTGGCCGGACCTTGCTCACCCAGGTCCTCAGTCTCTGGTCCAGAGCAGGTGCTTCATAAACATCTGCTGAGTTAGAAGGGACCACAAGTGGCCACAGCTCCTAGTGTCCAGCCCGCCTCCCTGGGCCCTTCCACCCCAGTGAGCTCCCAGCTCTCAGCACACACCTGCCCCTGCCTGGGGCTTCAGGGGGACCATCTTTGCCTGTGAGTTTGAGCTCAGGGTCCCTCTCTCATTTTTTGACCCCCTCCCCCTGCTCATTGAATATCTGCCACTTTCCTATCTGGGGGGAATTCTCAGAGGCTTTCCTGTAACTGAAAGTTAGTCCCCGGGTTACATCTCAACAATGGCTTCCCACTGAGTCCTAAGTGCTTAATGTGGTGCCCAAGACTGTGATCGCCTGTCCCTGTCAGACTCTACTTGCTCTCTCTCCCATAAATATCACTCTGTCCCCCCTGCCCCTGGCTTCATCTGTGAGAAGTACCCTTCCCCTATCATTTCTTAAGGATACAAATTCCAGACTGCAATCTTTCTCTTAAAACAGTTTAATCCAAATAGTGGAAAATATAGCAACCCACCTTCCCCAAAGGTTTCAATAGTCACCTTCTGAGGGGTCTGTGATGGGAGTC
Source organism: Muntiacus reevesi (assembly GCF_963930625.1). NCBI lineage: Eukaryota > Metazoa > Chordata > Mammalia > Artiodactyla > Cervidae > Muntiacus > Muntiacus reevesi. Next base: position 18,509,152 of record NC_089263.1, on the reverse strand, counting down.
CCAGAACTCCTGAGTCATAGAAGAAAAAGGGGACCATGAAGATGAGTGCAGGCATCATTATCAGGACTCAGACTCCTTGGTCTGCCTCCAGAGGACTCTCTTGTCTATCTGGGGACCTCGGGCATTTGGGGGGCACCACAAGGGGGAGACCTGAGTATGAGCTCAGGATTCTGCTCAACCACACCTGAGGGGAAGGTAGTGCAGGAATCACCTGACTTATCTCTAAGGTCAGCGTCCTACCCTGAGTCCCATGGGTCCATTAATGTCCTGGGAGATGGGTTCTAGGAGATCTGTAAGAGCCTTGTAACAGATTGCAAAGTTTCCAGGGTATGTGCATGCATATTTCTGGGATAGTCATATTCTCGATGGGAATTGTGTACTGGAAAAGCTGAAATATTTCCAAGGGGCTTTCTTGTATCTCCAAAAGAAGTAGGATTTCCTAATATTGCGTACCAAACAGAATAAGTGAGGGAGCAAAGATTTAGGATTCTCTCTGTGTTGTCCCTCTGGACCAGTGACCTCCCTTGGCATCAAGAGAAGCAGGTTCAGAAAGATCTGGTAGCCTCTCTGGGCATTTAATTTCCCCAGCTTTTCTCTTTCCCAAACTACAGCATCCGAGCATCCTTGGATTGAACTACAACTTTGTATCCTTTGACAACGTCTCCCCATTTCCCCACCTCCCTGCCCCAGCACTGTTCTACTTTCTGCCTCCGTGAATCTGGTTTTTTGTTTGTTTGTTTAGATTCCACACATAAGTGCAATTGTGCTAGTTTTTCTGTGTCTCCCTTTCAACTCCGTGTAACATCCTCCAGGTTTATCTGTTGTTAAGGCATTTCTTTCTTTTTTAGGGCTGAATAATATTTTTTGTGTGTGTGTTTCTTAATCTATTCACGCACTGATGGACACTCAGGTTATTTTCATATTGCCATGCTCTTTAATATCAGATAAGTTGAAAGGGCAAAAACTAAAATTGGAGATTTGGAAAAATAGAATTTCTACAGATTGTTATAAAATGTTCCATTATTTAAAACACTATCAAAAGGTGGCCTATACATATCTTGATACTGCTTGTTGTAAAATGTTATCAAACACTTTATAGAATGAGAGGATTTCTTGAATTTCATTTTCCATCAAAAGGTAATCCGTGCACCAATGTGTTATAAACTACTGCTAAAATATAGAGCAATATAAACACCCCAGAAAGTTTCTGTGTGTCCTTTTGAGTAAATCCACCTCCCCAGCCCAAGAGGGGACCACTTTAGATCTGCATAGTAGATTAGTTTAACCTATTTCAGGATCATACTGTGTATATTCTTTTGTTTCTAGAATCTTTCAATTATCACAAAGTTTCTGAGATGCATTCATATTTTGTGTAGTTTATAGTTCATCCTTTGTATTGTAATACTCTAGGTCTGACTATATTACTGTTTTTACTCCCCTGTTAATTGATATATTGCCTGTTTCTAATTTGGGATTATTATGAGAAAGCTGCTATGAATGAACATTCTCATATAAGACTTGTAGAGGAAGATTTCATTTCTGTTGAGAAAATATTTATTGTTGAAATTGCTGGGTCATGGGGTAATTTATGTTTAATTATATAAGAAACTGTTAGACTCTTGAGTGTAGCTTTTACACACCCACAGTGATGTACACATGTTCCAGTTGCTCCACATGACCACTGCATTCTGCATTGCTTATTCACTGACCTCCATTTCATTTTCTTCCTAACAACCGAAGGGACAGTTCCAATGTGGGCGTCTGATTGAGTGGCCCAACCGTAGAAAATGTCAGTGAGGCATCATCACTCACGGCTAAAATCCAACTTATTTCTCTGGCATTCAGGCCCATCCAACTCCTCAGTTACTCCGCACCTCATTTGTGATGCTCAGACAAGATGCAGGACTCTGTAGTGACCTGTCCACAATCACTGCTAACCACAGGGTAAAGGCTGAGAAGTATCAATCTGGGAGCAATGAGAGGTGGAGCTTGTGGGATCAAGGAAGGCTTCCTGGAGGAGGTGATGTGGAGGTAAAGGACAAGTTAGAATTAACAAGACAAAAAGAGAGGAAAGAGTTGCAGGATTAAATGCTTTGCTCAAGGATCTCATGAGTCTTCAGTGGCAGAGTTGATGTGACTGCTGCTTGTGTGTAGGAAGGAGGAGGGAGAAGGGAGAATTGAGCCTGGCTAACTGGAAACTCCAGTACTTTGGCCACCTCATGCAAATAGAGTTGACTCATTGGAAAAGATCCTGATGCTGGGAGGGATTGGGGGCAGGAGGAGAAGGGGACGACAGAGGATAAGATGGCTGGATGGCATCACCGACTCGATGGACATGGGTTTGAGTAAACTCTGGGAGTTAGTGATGGACAGGGAGGTCTGGCATGCTGCGATTCATGGGGTCGCAAAGAGTCGGACACGACTGAGCAACTGAACTGAACTGAACTGAACTGGAGGCTGATCTATATCCCCGCTTGGGTCAGGAATGAGGCTTTGGGGTGGCACAAGGTAAGGATTTGGAGCTGAGACACTTCCCTAAAGCCAAGACCGCATGGTCTACAGCCTTGGAGCAAGGGTAGACAAGGAAAACCCATGCCCTTCAGCTAGAGGAAAGGTCAAGGCTGACATCCACCCCACATGAGTTTTGCCTTTTTTTTTTTAAAGTTTCCACAAGAGGAATAGAAATTTCAGGTCTTCTTTTCTTGTGAGTTTGGGTCCAAATGTGCATGATCCCTGAGATCCAACAACTCCAACCTGGGAAATTAACACAGTCAGTGCCCAATAGGCAATTGATCTGGAGGGTCCTGAGCAGGAGCAGGTGCAGTTATTCTGGGTGAAGCTCCCAACCCAGTAGGACCCTTCCAGGAAAAGGGGTCCTGTAAAAGAGGGTCTCAGTTTAATGACAAAATACATGAGGAACAACCCACTGTGAGTCCCAGGAACTCCAGTGAACACACATCAACCAGAAATACTCAGTAAACAAATTCACTTTATATGATAAAACACATTAGAAAAAGAATCATGAAGTAAGGACAGGAAGATGTGAAAGAGGAGCATAAAGGGCTGAAGAGTGTCTTCCAAAAATTCATGTCTACTCAGAACTTCAGAATGGGCCTTATTTAGAAATAGGGTCTTTGCAGACATATTTAATTAAGAACGGATGGTGGGCCTGAAATCTCATGACTGGTATCTTTGTAAGAGAAATGAGAGAGAGATTTGAACACACATAGTTGAGAGAAGATGAGTACATGAAAGTGGAGGCAGAGACATAGCTAAGTGGCCACAAGTTAAGGGGCCTCCAGAAGCTAAAGGAGGAAAGGAAGGACTCTCTTTCTGAAGAATCTGAAGCAGCACAGCTCTGCTGACACCTTGATTTCAGACTTCAGGCCTCCAGGACAGTGAGAGAATAAATCTCTGTTATTTTAAGCCAGCAAACTTGTACCAACTTGTTTCAATAGTCCTAGGAAACCAAGAAAAAGTTTCCAGAAAGGAAAAAAGTTTTTGTCATATTTTTTAAGTTTACAGAGAGAATGGCTGACCTCCTGCTCTAGAGCATGGTGGTCACATGGATCCCAGGACCCCTTGTCATATCCTGTGTCCCCCAGTGTCTGAGACTCACAGGGGAGGATCCACTGATCTAGAGAAGGGTCCAAATGCCCACAGGAGCCAGGAGGGAAGGAAATAAGTAAAACGGATGGAGAAGACTAGGGCCCCGGGAGAGATTAGCTACACTTGTTGGGGGTGGTTAAAAAGCAAGAGGCCACGTGCATGACATGGTCTCATGTTTATAAACCTGGAAAAAAGACTACAGATATGTATCACAAACATGTGTGCATGTATGTATGCGTGTGCATGCTCAGTCCCTCAGTCGTGTCAGACCCTGAGAGGGTAACAGGCAGGAAGGCCAGGGGTCTCCAAATGGAGGAAATACGCTGCAAGAGCCAGACACTTTTATCTCTCTTAAGCGGCAGGAGGAAACAAACTGGCGATATTTTTTTCCCTTCTCTATACAAATTGTAGCTCAGTTGGTAAAGAATCTGCCTGCAGTGCAGAAGACCTGGGTTCGATTCCTGAGTTGGGAAGATCCTCTGGAGGAGGAAATGGCAACCCACTCCAGTATTCTTGCCTGGAAAATCTCAGGACAGAGGAGCCTGGTGGGCTGCAGTCCATGGGGTAGCAAAGAGTCCAACACGACTGAGCAACTAACACTTAACACTTAGCATACAAATCTAAAAGGAGGTCTCTCTTAAAATGCTGTGTTGCCTTGACACCTGGTTTCACCTGAAGCTAACTATTCTCAAATCTTGAGTTAACCAATACATTTTTTCTTATGGAAATGTTTGTCTTAAGCTATGTTAATGTACCCCAGACTCTGTCTTCAAGTTCCGCCAAATGACTCAGAACCTACTTGACAAACCAGTATGTTTTACTCAGATATTGTTCCCCTAATCTATGTAAAAGAACTTATTTGTATGGTAATCTGCCCTTCTACAAGATTAAAGTCAATCGTTTTATGGCCTGGGATGAATTATCTGGTGCCATTCTGAGTTTTAAGACATTCCTTTCTTTTCATTAACAGACTGCTAGTGAGGCAATGGCACCCCACTCTAGTACTCTTGCCTGGAAAATCCCATGGACGGAGGAGCCTGGTGGGCTACAATCCATGGGGTCACTACCAGTCGGACAGGACTGAGCGACTTCACTTTCACTTTTCACTTTCATGCATTGGAGAAGGAAATGGCAACCCACTTCAGTACTCTTGCCTGGAGAATCTCAAGGACAGGGGAGATTGCTGCTGTCTATGGGGTCGCACAGAGTCGGACATGACTGAAGCAACTTAGCAGCAGCAGCAACAGTAGTAACTATATGACATCCAGCTGAAGACAAGCGGGGTACTCTTTCTGCTCTCTTCTGATGTCTATGTCAGAAGCTTTCTCTATTTCCTTTATACTTTTATTAAAGTTCATTACACAAAAGCTCTGAGCGATCCAGTCTCTGGCCCTGGATTGAATTCGTCTCCTCCGGAGGCCAAGAATCCTGGCGTCTTGTCTTTCAGCAACCTTTCAACCCCATGGACTATAGCCCACTAGGCTCGCCTGTCCATGGCATTTTCCCAGACAAGATTACTGGAATGGGTTGCCATTCCCTTCTTCACAGGATCTTCCTGACCCAGGGATCAAACCCATGTCTCCTGAGTCACCTGCATAGACAGGCAGATTCTTTACCAGTGAGCCACATGGGAAGCTGCATATGTACCCACATGTCTATGTATGATTTCAGAGCAAGTGAGAGGTGTTGAAGGCTGTATATGAGGTTGAGGATATGGATGATCCCTGGATGGAGAGGTGGACACTCCTGTGAGCAGTCAGGAAGCTTGGCCATGCCCAAGAGGGTAAACCTGGCACATGTGAGATGATCATAGTCCTGCTTCATGTCAATTATACATGAGAAGAAGGAAATATAGAAAATACTAAACGAAGGTGAGAATGAAAAGTAGTATAAAGTAAAGGACATGGAAGCTACTCAGCTCCACCCCTCCTGCCAGAGGCAACACGGCCCAGTGACACCAGATCTCCTGAAGCTTCAAGAGGAGCTGGAAATCCTGAAGAAGGAATTCATAGGGCCTGGACTCCATCTCAGGCCTGTCTGTGCTGATCGTGCTCAGCCACCTCTCCAGTGGACTCTGAACTCTCTGCTTAGTGCCTGTGGGAACAACAATGGAAGGATAAGACCCGCTCTGGGCATGGGAATCTTGAAGATCATATCCAGGTTACTCATCACCTAAGAGAAAACAGACACTGATCACCCCTGCCTCCGGACACTATCTATAAGAATGTAAGCACAGGCTTATCAGTTATTAACTGTTTGGAATGTAACTGCGGGCTTATTGATTACTGACTGTTTGAACACAGTAACACGTGAATGATGGGGTTATTGTAGTTGTATTTACCCTTCCTTTGTTTATGTAAGCCTCAAGGGAATTGGGGTAGTGGGTTTGGACACGTACACATCATACACATGGGGTATAAAAGATTTTCACAAATGCTGGTCGGGGTCCTTGGCTAAGAGGAGACCTTGGGCCCGCCGGTGTAATAAACTGCACTCCACTATCTGCATTGTCCTTCTGAGTGAGTTTGTTTCCCGGAAAGCGTGGCTATAACAATCCAAATTTCCATGTGAAATTAAAACACTGCAGCTACCAACACTTTGGGAAGAAATAATACTGATTCTACACAATCTCTTCCTAAAAAATCTGTGAAGAGAAACCAAACACATCACTGGGCCACCTTCAGGACACACAGGTTTGCAACACCTGATTTAGAAGAATGAAGCTTGCATGTGTTATAGCCACGTGTTCCAGGAAACTAACTCACTCAGAAGGACAATGCAGATAGTGGAGTGCAGTTTATGGTGGGCTCAAGGCAGAGTCTCCTCTTAGCCAAGGACCCCGACCAGCATTTGTGAAAATCTTTTATACCCCATGTGTACGTGTCCGAACCCACCACCCCAAATTCCTTGAGACTTACATAAACAAAGGAAGGATAAATACAACTACAATAACCCCATCATTCATGTGTTATGTGTTCAAACAGTTAATGATCAATAAGCCCGCAGTTACATTCCAAACAGTTAATAATCAATAAGCCCGTGGTCACATTCCAACCAGTTAATAATCGATAAGCCTGTGATTATCTGATAGATATGGAAAAAATTTATGACCTGTCTGGAGGCAGGGATGATAGGGTATGTTTCCTCTTAGGCAATGAGTAACCTGGATGTGATCTTCAAGATTCCCATGCCCAGAGCAGGTCTTATCCTTCCATTGTCATTCCCATAGGCGCTAAGCACAGAGTTCAGAGTCCACCGGAGAGGTGGCCACGCACGACCTGCACGGACAAGCCTGAGATGGAGTCCAGATCCTATGAATTCCTTCTTCACATGCACTTATGTCCAAAGTGGGGCTAGGGCCTCCTGTGTCCTCTGTGAGAGGGAGGGGATCAGGTAGCTGGCGTGGATTGAGTGTGTTTCTTGCCAGGCCCTTTCATGAGCCCGTCACATGCTATTATTAATTTAACTGACGTGAATCAGGTATTAAGTTTCCTCATCCTACACAGATGAGGAACTGAGGCTCTGATGACTAACTTGCCCAGGATCATTCAGTTATGAAGTGTCTCCTCCAGGCCCCACAGCCTCCTTGTCACTCTGAGTGTCCATCTCCCTTCCTCCTTCTCTGTCCTTCTGGCACATCCTCCTCCTTCCTCTGTGCTGACCTTAACCCTCCCGGCTCCCTGTCTTCCAGTCCACATGCCTGGCTGCTGGGCAGGCAGGGCTCAGTCACATCCAGGCTGGGCTCTGACTGGGGCACCACGTCCAGGCTCACAGATTAGAGTGGAGGAGGGGCTGCTGGGAGACTCAGGCAAACCTCCTGCTTTCCAGGTGGGGGAACTGAGGCCCAGAGAGGGCACAGGCCTGACCCAGGGTCACACAGCTGGAACTCCCATGCCTCTCCCACTCCTAGTCCTCTATCTGTGCCATTAAAAGGCTCCAAAATTATCTTTCACCCTAAAGTGGAAATCCCAGTGGCAGTTCAGGGAGCTAAGTTGGTAACAAACTGGGGTACAGAGTATTAACATCCCAGGATAACTTATATCTGGTGCTCCTCCCTCACACCTCGTGTGCCCACTGGGAGGCCAGCAGGTTCCAGGGCTCCACTGACAATTGGCTTTGTGAGTCTGGGGAGGTTCTCTGGATTTGCTCTATGTTTCTCTTTCCAGCCTCAGCTTCTCCCGGGGTTTATTATTAGCAAAGGTGAAAGGACCCTGTTGGCAGGAAGCTGGCTGGGGCCCAGGGTGCTGGCCCTTCAGCCCTGGGGGTCTCTCAGCAAACAGTCCCTTGGAAACAGGGCAGCTGTCCTTGAGGAGGGGGCGGGCTGGGAGGGGCCTCACTCCCCCCACACTGGACCCTGGAGGAGCCCCTGTGTGAGCAGGACTGCAGCCCTGGCTGGCGGAACTGCCTTGGGCAGGTGACCTGGGCAATTCCATGGTCTCCAGGGTCCCTGCCACTCTGCCTATGTGTCCCTGTCAAAGCCCTGAAACCTCTTTAGGCCCCTGTTCTCCTGTCTCAGTTCCAGCCCAGGCCCCTCCTCAATGGGGAAGGTTGGTTCCATGCCTGCATCTCTTCTGGGCCAGAAGACACCTACTGGGCTGCCTCAGGGCCACTGGGACCCTGGATACCCCCTCAGTTATCTCCACTCTGCCACTCCCAGCCCCACTTCTGTCCCAGGTGCATTCTCAGAGCTGTCTCCTCCCAGGGGTCCAGCAGGTGCCTCCTCTTTCATCTCCTGCCCTTAAAATGGTCCAATCATCCATCCATCCCCACATCCTCCTTGGGATGCCCTGAAAGGCTCCACGTAAGCATCAGACACAGCATCCTTGTTCATTTACAATCCCGTCTTCCCAGCTTGGAACCTGCTAATCAGTCTCCCACGTCAGAAAAATCCTGCTCATGTAGGACTACTCCTAGATCTTTCCAAACTCGCATCTGGAAGGCTCCTTTGAAGCTGAAACGCCAAACATGTTTATTCATTCTGTGATTCCTCCATGACTGTCCTCCTTGGAGTCATGCTGGGTTGGGGTCTTCCTTCCCAAATGATGAAGAATCAAATGTTAAGGCAAAATTGAACGAAGGGGATTCAGAATAGTTGCTACTATTACCAAAAATGTGGGGTCTGTTTGTTCACTGCCCAAAACTCAGTAAGCAGGCCAGGTTAGTGGAAAGGAAAATTTACTTCATTTCAGGTGGTGGCAACTTGGCGGGAGGGTGGAGGTCTATCCTAAGGCTGACTCCCTGCCCCACCCTATCTACCATACATCCCTGCCAAGCAGGAGGTGAGAGCATTTATAGGCTGAGGGAGGGGGCTACATGCAGAAACAGCACAGTCAGCTCTGACAGTCATCTTCAAATTGGTCATCGGTGGTTTGACTAGCATCATCTTGATTATTTTAAGTACAGTTAATCTTCAGTTCTAGGGTTGGTTTGTTTGAGGCCAGTTCTCAAAACTGGTAGCTTATGTCATGGCTACAGTCTGATCATCATGTAGTTGACTTCTTCCACCGGGTGGGGGTTCCAGTATCTATAAGACAGCTCATAGAATATGGCTCAGAATATTATCTATAGCCCTCAAGGATGAACTAAAGATCCTTGACTACGCTTAATGAGTTCATTATTATTAGTAGTAGTATTTGATCTCCTTTGTCTGTTTTCCTTTGTTTCTGCATGTTCTCATTTCTCTGATTAAACTTTCTTTAACTAAAGTTTTACATAGACAGAGGTCACGAAAGGAAGGACCATAGAGTCCTGCTCTGTTTCACTACTTTCCGTGTCATCTTGTCCCCACGGCCTTGCTCTCACCCCATGGCTCCTCCCTGTTCACCCTTGAAGCTGCCCTCCTCCAGGTGGGACTGTGTCCCTTCAGATGGCAGCTCCTTCTAGTGATGCTGCAGGGAGGACAGGTTGGCACATATGTGCCTTCAGGTTGCTGTGGAAGGAGGCCGTGGCCCTACAGCTGTGTCCTGGGTCCCAGAGCCCCGAGCTTTGGTCCTGGGCTCCCATCCATGGGCCTTGTTGATATATGGGCTGTACAGCAAAGCATTCAAATCCACACATTTGGCATCTGGGGCTCCCACATCCTGCTCATGCCACCTTAGGGAAAGCACTTAATTCTCTGAGCCTTAGTTTTGTCATGTGTAAAATGGGGTTAGCAGTATAATCCTCAATCCCTTTTCTGAAACTCTTGGGTTCAGATATAATTCAAAATTTAGTTTTTTCAGCTTCAGGTATGTGACATGGTACATCTTCTCTATACGACATGACACCCCACTGGGGTCTGAAAGGACCTTGTAATTAAACACTTCTGCAACTGAATTTTTGAACATTCACATTAAGTGAAATAAATAGAGATCACAAATTATCTCATGTCTGTTTAGGTTAAATTTTGTTACCAAATTTTTTTTTAATTTGTTTTCAATTTTTTTTTCTTGTGCATTTTTTTCATTTATTTTTATTAGTTGGAGGGTAATTGCTTTATAATATTGTAGTGGGTTTTGTCATACATTGACATGAATCAGCCATGGATGCCCATCAGCAGACGAATGGATAAGGAAGCTGTTTTCAATTTTGACAGACCTGAATGGTTGGGGTTAGAGATAAGGGCCATCCTATCCTGTGTCTCCATAGATAATGGCCCACAGCTCAGAGAGATCCATGATGTTCTTGGTTTGAGGCCAGACCCAACCCAGCTGTGAAGTTTGGGATAAGACAAGCCTCCTGACAAGGCCAAGGGTGATGGGTGGGAACAACCATTCTGGAGCGGCTGTGCTGTTACCTGAGTGTCTGGGCCACTGGTTCTAACTCCACGGATCCTGAGCCTCAGCTGTCACAGGGCCCTGAGTCTTTTTCAGGTGTCTGGCTTAATCCACCTCCAGAACTGGACCTTTCTCTGGCGGGTCCTCAGTGAAGATCACTGCCGTACTGGAGACCAGGACTTGCCTGACCATCACAGCACCATGTCCACTGGGGTCACATACCCAAACATGGAAGACAGGAATACAGTGTGCTGCTTTCTCCGCCTGCCACAGCTCTTCTCTACCTGTGTGGCCTTCTCCCTAGTAGCCGACATGGGCATTTGGAGAGGGAGCATAGGTAATTGGTCCATGTCAATTTGGTGCTTCTGTTTTGCTGTGACACTCATGATAGTCACAGTCGAGTATTTTGATTTCGAATCACGCTTTCCCTTCTTCTGGTACAACCTCCCCATCACCTATGCCTGCTACGCCATCCTCCTCTGCCTCTTGACTTCCATTATCTACTCCATCACCTACGTCCGGTTCCTGCCTGATGGACCTCTCCGGGACCGGGCCATGGCGGCCAGTGTACTCTCCTGTGTCGCTTCTGTACTTTATGGCATAGATGTGACCTTTGTGTGGAACTACTATGGGTTCGAAGAGATCACCTGCTATGTGCACACATTACCAGGCCTGCTGAAGGTGCTGGAGACCTTTGTGGCCTGTGTCATCTTTGCCTTCCTCAGCAACACCTCCCTGTACCTGCACCAGCCGGCCCTGGAGTGGTGCGTGGCCGTGTACTCCATCTGCTTCATCTGGGCAGCACTAGCTATGCTGCTAAAACTGGGTGACTGGGAGAACATACTGCCTGTCCCCTTCCCCATTTTTCAGTTGGGGCTAATCTTGCTCTCCGTCATCCTCTACATCAGCGCTCTGGTCCTCTGGCCACTCTACCAATTCTATGAGGAATTCGGCGGGCAGCCGCAGTGGTCCAGTGATATCAGTTGTATCTATGACCTCATGTGCGCTTGGATCCAGCAACTGGCTGTGGCCATCCTGACAGCCATTAACCTATTGATTTATGTGGCTGACTTGATGTACTGGGCCTGCCAGGTTTCCATAGGGACTGAGGACCAGCCCAGGAACTTCTGATCCCCTCTGGTCACAGGAGGTCTCCTCATTGAGCTCTCCTGTCCTCTGATGTCCTCAATGCACGTGAACTTGAGCAAACTCTGGGAGATGGTGAGGGACAGGGAAGCCCGGCTTGCTGCAGTCCATGGGGTCGCAGAGAGTCAGACATGACTCAGCAAGTGAACAACAGCGATGTCCTCTGATGTCCTCTTCCTGGCTCCCTCTCTCCCTCCTCACATCTTTCCCCACTCATCTCTCTCTCTTTTCTGTTTCCTCCCCTCCTTCTCCTCTGTCTCCTTCCTATTTTGTTGGGTTGCCCGCATTCTGTTTTGCCTCCTTTTTGCTCTCATCTTTTCTACATTTTCTGATTTTTTGTCCCTTTTCTGGTCATCCTTGGTTTTCTTGTCCCCCGTGTCCTGACTACCCCTCCCCATTCTCCTTCTGATCCATCAGGATTTGAGACTCCTTCCTTCTCTGCCCACCGCCCCCTCCCACCTCCTAAGGTGCTGACACCACAACACACAGCCCTCTGTGCAGCTGTTCATACCCTGGGCCTCCGGAGGGGCCTCATTGCCAAAGCAAGTCTGTTCACCTGGGGGTGCCTTAGTTGGTGTGTATGTGGGGAGAATTAGGGGGTGGGTTGGGAGGGGTTGGTGGCTGGAGGTATGTAGATAGAATTTGGCCTCCTTTCTCCCAGTGGAGAGGGGTGTACAGTGTATCTCCCCTTTAAGTCACACAAAAATCTCTGGAGGTCAGTAATTCCCAGTGGGCAGGACCCTGGATCCCTGGGTCCCATCTTGTGTTCAGCCCCACCTGAAATTGGCTCCGGAATTTTTCCAGGCTTACTAGATATTCGCTGCATAGAGGTCATCTTAACAGAAGTTGGGGTACATTTTATCCCAACTACTTTCTGGGAAAATAAAAAAGGAGCTGGTAAAAAAATCACAAGGTCTTGAAGACATCCGTCTGCAGTATTTGTGGGGGGCAGCGATGTGGCCCTCCTGCCTCAGTGATCAAAGCAGCAGGTCCTGCCTCTGCAGGGAGCCATATCCTGGAGTTGACAGACTAGTAAGACGTGGTCCAGTGGAGATGGCTACTCTTACCAGAACTAGATGAGTCATAGCTCTTAAGTGGTCTATCAGTGAAATCTTTACCTGACCTGGGAATGAGCATTCCTACCAACCTGGGACAAATTGGTTAAAGATGTATCTGAAAACTTGGTTGAAATTAAGGTGGAAATAGAGGGGACTGTGTAATAAAGAATGCTGTCTACCACCCAGTTCTACAAGAATCTAGGCATCAGCTACTGCAGTCACTGATCTACAATCCACCCTGAAAGGAATTGAGGGTGAAGATCAGGATAAGGCACTTTGTACTCTGGGAAAACTGGAAGAACTGGCCCTCAAAGAGATATTTTCAGGAGAAACTTTTATGGATCTAGTTTCTTGCACCTTCTCATGCTCTTGCAGAAAAGTGCTAAAACTGTTAAATAAGATGCCTGTTCCTCAGGAAGACTGTTTATTATTCTGAGGTTGACTTGAATAAAATTTCCCATTTCTTTCTTAGACTGTTGATTAATTTTTCATTGACAAAATCAAGTATGCATTGATGTCTACCAGTCTGGGTAAAGAATCTCATATTCTTCTATTTTCCTAAATCAAACTGAACACAACACTGGGAGCTCACTTCTAATAGGATGGAGATGCCTCTGTGCTTTAGTAAAAGAATTGTCGGGGCAGGCTCACCCGAGGGGCTCACTGTCCAAGCCTGTGGTTCATGAGGGCAGCTGCTCCATCCCTCCTGTTGGAGGTTAAGGGTCATTTGTCACAATTCCAAGGCAGGTCCAGTGCCCTCACTGTGGAGCTCAAAAGAGAGTGTAAAGGTCCTCTGCTTAGTCCAACCCTCTCGTCATAGAGAAGGAGCAGCTGCCCCAGGGAGGGGCAGGACGTTTCCAGAGTCACCCTGTGTGTGGCAGAGTCAGAGTCAGGACCCAAGTGTCCTGGTTCCCGGGCCAGCTGTCCGTCCATGGCTCCATGTTGCTTGTTACAGGTATAGCAGCAGCATCCTCCAGGCTGGGATTCTGCCCCGTCTACCCTCGTTCTGCACAAACCTGCCCCGTCCCCCTGAGGAGGGCACTCACTGCTGCTGAGTCAGTTTCCTCATGTACTAGATGGGGAAGGGGTGCCAGAGACCCCTGGTCCCTCCCAGCCCCCCTCTTCCCGGGGCCCCTGGACTAGCCAGTCCTGGAGACTCAGACGTGGAGATGGAAGCCGGCTCCCTCCCCTCTGTCCACCCTCTCTGCTTGTTCCCTCTTGGCCGCTGGGTCCTGTTTATTGGTCACTTGCTTCCTGATTACACAGACCCTCCTTCCCCACAACCTCTGCTTGGTGGGGAACACATTTCTCTTTCATAACAAGAGTTTCCTCAGTCACTTCACAGTGTTCCAACTCTTGTAAAAACACAAACTGCTTCCAGAGGACCCCGCAGTCTGAGGTGTCCCAGACTCCCTTGTTCCTGCACATTCTTGTCCTCCCACTTCTCCCACTGCAGAGTCCAGTTCAGCAGTCTGAATGCTCTCACTCTGTTTGGAGAGCTCATGTTATGTTTAGGGAACACAACATTTATTCTGTTGAGAGTACAGAAAGACTGACCATAAACAGGGGAAGTGGAAACAGAAGCCCAGAATGAGAGAGAGGCAGACCCGGGGTCCATGGCTGGGTCCACAGTCTCGTGTTCTCCTGACTCCAGGCCCGGTCCGGTCTCCCTGGGGATGAATGGCGATCTTGTGGAGAGCAGAGCCCAAGGGATCAGTTTTCTAGTCCCGATTCTGCAGCTCATCTGCCATGAGCACAGAAGAGTCTTGTCACTGATCTGAGCCTCAGTTTCCCATTTATAAAATAAGCAAATTATACTAAAGGGATTGTTATTAAGCTGTTTTCCCTGAAGCTCTAAGTTTCTGGTGAGTTGATGGGGTTGTAAGTAGGCTGATGGCATCATCCACCACTTTTCTCTAACCAGAGCTGTATGACATGAATTCTCTCACTCAAGATCTCATTTGATAATAAGGGTGGCTAGGTTTAAAATAACCCAAGTGCTCATCTTTAGGACAGAGATTAACAAACCATAGTGTAGCCACAATATGGAATACTATACAGCTTGGAAAAATGAGGAGTCTCTCAAAATAATAATAAGAAAATATCTCCAGGATTTATAAGGAAAAATACTAAGATACAGAGTTGTGAATAGTATGATACATTTTAAATAATCAAAGGAGAGAAGATAAAAATAAACATGTCTGTACTTGCTTGATTTGCATCAAAAAGCACATGAAGGACTCCTAGGAGTCCAATGGAGCAGTTACCTGGTCCTGGTGGGGGAGGGGAGCTGAGGGTTGAGTGAGGAGGGATTATATGGCTCAATATATGGCTTTTTAGAACAACTTGACTTTGAAACATGGAAGAAAATTAACTTTTTAAGAAAACAAAATTCAAGCTTGAAAAATATCCCAAGCGGAGAAGAAGGGTCAGGGGAGGGATGGTTGGCTGATGGCCTCCATGTTCCCTGCAGACTTGATGGACAGGCTGGGGGAGGAGCTGAGAGATGCTGCACAGGCTTGTCTCCAAAGGCAGAGAAAATGGAGGTGCTTTGGGTCCAGGGATCTGGGGAAGGGAAGCTGTGGCTCCCAAGCCCACCTTCTGGGTGACCAGGGCCTCCCCCAGCCCTTTAGCACACACAGTTGATGGAGAAGACCCCCCATTAGCCTGGTGCCCAAGCCTCAGACCTTTCCCTTGCTCCCTGCCTGGCCTGGGCTCCCTGTCTCCTGGGACAGCAGTCAGAGGCTCCCTTCTCAGCTGGCCAGAGCCTCCTCCGCACGTGGTGACTTCAGCTGATGTCCCCCAGTCTGTGGCCTGAGCTGCATCCAGAACAGAGCTGAGGGTACAGATATTCCCATTGTCTGGCTTTTCTTGGAAAATCATGGAGATGACTTCCTCAATCCAACTTTGAGTGGAGAGAAGAGAGATCATTCTCTCCTGCAGCCTCAGGCACCTGGCTGTCCACCCTGGTTGGAGATGGCAGTGCTGGCTGCCGATCTATGTGACCCCTGTCTGTGAGACTGGCTGTGAATGTCCTTGTAGAGAGGCTGGTGGGTGGAAAGAGAGTGATGAGCTCCATCAGTCCCCACTTAAAGTCTTCACACTCTGTTTTTTCCTGGCTGGTTTTCCAACAGGGATTGATCTGACGGAAATAGGGGTGCCGTTGCAGGACCTGTGGGTGGGGCAGTGTAGCCAGACCAGGACACATAGTGTCCAGGACATGACTCCTGGACCCAAATGAAGGATTCCAACCTTGTTCCCACAGATCTGCAACTCCTGCAAGTCCACTACCCTTGTTTCCTAGTTTTATAAACAAGAGGAGGAATGAGGTGCTGAAGGTCAGCAGGGGGCACCCATCACTCTTCCTGCACCCTTGCCTGGAAGCTCCCCAATGCTGCGGCATCAATATCCAGATGAGATGAATGGACCTCTGGGGGGAGGGTGTCACCCCCAGGAAATAATGTCACCCTCGAGGGAATAAATGCAACTGGAAAAGTGAGGTGGAGGTGGGGTATTAATTAAGTCCCAGGAACATCTTCTTGGACCCACAGGATTAAGGATGTTAAGGAAATTGACACTTGTCTCCATCCCAGCTCAAGTGTTTGTTGCCGTCTCAGTGCTGGGTGGTGTCCACTGACACTCAGCTCAGAAAGAAAAAAGAAAGAGATAAGAGGAGGACCGGAGGGAGTAGAGAGAATATAGAGCCATGTTACTGCTAAAGATGCATGTTTCCAAAAGCAAGAGAGTTTTTGTCCTGAAGAGACGAAGGCCTCTCATCCTTGGGGAGGGGCTGAACTCCACCAGGCGTGCAGCCCTCACTGCTCTCGAATTCTCCTGGAGATGCGGTGGAGCTTCATGGCTGCCCTGGCGTCTTCCACTGAGTTATGTCACAGCACACTGTCCTGCAGATACAGGACAGAGAGGGGACTGAGGGTTGAATCCAGACACCATGGGACTCGGGCCTTCCCTGCTAACATCCTGATGTCCAGGGCTGAACTGGGTCAGGGATGAGTCTCCAAGGCCTCTGACACCCTGGACTTGGCAGGTGCCTGGAGCAGGCCTGGCTTCACCCATGAGCCCAGGGCCCAGGCAGGACCAGGCACAGAATCCAGGGTCCTGCAGCCAGTTGTGCCATCCAGGGGCTTCCCACACTCTAGATGGGGGCAGGGCACTGAGAGAATACTGGAGTACGTTGCCATGCCCTCATCCAGGAGATCTTCCTGACCCAGGGATCGAACCTGCATCTCTTGTACCTCCTGCATTGGCAGGCAGGTTCTTTACCACTAGCACCACCTGGGAAGCCCCCCTAGTTTATACCCTTCCTCTTTTCTTTATATAAACTATGAGGAAAACCTGGGGAGTTAGGAGTGGATTCTTCGGGACATGGTTTCACATTCTCCCCAGGATTAGCAGCTTCCTCAATAAAGCTATTTTCCTTTTAACTGACACTTGTCCCTCACCATTAGACTTTTGAAAAGAGGCAGCCAAACCTGAGGGAGGTTCCTAAATAACGATCCAGGAAGAGGACCTCATGACTTGTAAAGAAGAGGGAACTGGGAGCCCCTGAGCTGATCCTCAGTCCTTGAAAAAACCATGTGGGCCAAGAACACCAAGTCGACTACGTAAATCAGCAGGTTGACGGCTGTCAGGACGGCCACAGCCAGTTGCTGGTCCCAGGTGCACACAGAATAGACAAGCCCATCATCGCAGCGCGGTCGCTCGGGCTGGCCACCAAACTGCTCGTCAAACTGGTAGAGAGGCCAGAGGACCAGAGCGCTGGTGTAGAGGAGGACGGAGAGCAGGGTCAGCCCCAGAAGAAAACTGGGAAAGGCAACGGGCAGCCTGTTGTCACAGTCACACCAGTTCAGCAGGAGGGCCGTGGCTGCCAGGAGGAAGCAGATGGAGTACACGGCCACGCACCACACAAGGGCAGGCTGGTGCAGGTACAGGTGGCTGTCGATGATAAAGGCGAAGATGACACCAGCCACAAAAGTCTCCAGCCCCTTGAGCAGTCCTGGCACAGTGACCATGTAGCCAGTGATCACGCCGAGCCAGACCCAGGTCCGAGCCCAGGCCACTTCGCTGGCATAAGCCACAGCAGCAATGCAGGAGAATGCAGTGGCAGCGATGGCATGATCCTGGGAGCGGCCATGGGGGAAGAACCAGATGTAAGTGGTGGGGTAAATGATGGAGGCCGAGATGCAGAGGAGGGCAGCGTAACAGGCATAGGTGATGAGAAAGTTGTACCAGGAGAAGGGGAAGCGGGACTGGAGCCCACAGAACTCGATTATGAGGATGATGAGGGTCACAAGAAAGCAGAAGCACCAGATGAATATGGACCAGTTACTTACGGCCCCCATCCAAGTGCCCACACTGGCCACGAGGGAGAAGGCCAGGCAGGTGGAGAGCAGCTGCAACAGGCGGAGGAAGTAGCCCAAGAGGATTGCAGAAAGCAGGCCTGAGGATGAACACATGGTGATCATGAAGTCAAATCAGTCTGTCACCTGTATGGCAGTGGTCTTCCCTGAGGACCCATCAGAGAAAGACCCATCTCTGGAGGGGGATTAAGTCAGATGCCTGGAAAAGACTCAGAGTTCTGTGACTGCTGAAGCTCAGGATCTGTGAAGTTAGAACCAGTGGCTCAGACACCTGGATAACAGCACAACTGCTTCAGAATGATTCTCCCCACCCATCACCCTTGGCCTTGTCAGGAGACTTGTCTTATCCCAAACCTCACAGCTAGGTTAGGCATGGCATTAAACCATGAACATTTTTTTTTTTATTATTACTTTGTGGTACGTGCCGTATCTGCAGAAACACAGGGTAGGATGGTTCTTATCTACATTACTCAATATGTCTCTGAAAATTCAAAAAGAATTAAAAAAAATTCATTTGGCCTTTAATGTCATGGATTTTGCTACAAATTGGAATCTTGAATAAATATAATATTAAGTTAAAATAATTCATTTGGTAACAAAATTTTACCTCAACAGACATGAGACAATTTCTGATCTTTATTTCACTTAGTGTGAATGTTTAAACGTTTGGTTGAAGAAACACTACTGGGTTTGACTGTAAGGTGCTTTAAGACCCCAGGGGGTGTTATATCACACAGGGTAGATTCACCATGTTTCATGATTGAAGCTGAAAAATTCTGAATTCTGGAGGATATATGACCCCAAATGTTTCAGAAATGAGATACTGGATTGTACTATTAACTCCACTTTGCAGAGGAGGAAACAAAAAACACTCAAGGACTTAAGTACCATCCCTAATTTCGTACCATGGTTGCTGCTGTTGCTGCTGCTAAGTCACTTCAGCTGTGTCCGACTCTGTGTGACCCCATAGACAAAAGTAGCCCACCAGGCTCCTCTGTCCCTGGGATTCTTCAGGCAAGAATACTGGAGTGGGTTGCCATTTCCTTCTCCCGTACCATGGCTAGGAAGTAGAAATTCAGATAGAAGTACCAAAGCTGTGGGTTTGAGCACTTTGTTCTATACCACACAGGTCAGCAGGGCCCATGGGTGGGAGCCCAGGACCAAAATTGAGCTCTGGGACCCAGGACACAGCTGCAGGTCTTCCTTCCACAACAACCTGAAGACACACATGTCCCGGCCTCTCCTCCCTGCAGCCATCACTAGCAGGAGCTGCCATCTGAGGGGACACAGCCCCACCCAGAGGAGTGGAGATCAGTTATTAACAGGGAGGAACCATGGGGCAAGAGCAAGGCCATGGGGACAAGATGATATGGGAAGTAGAAACTATTCTGAATCTGTCCCCCAATTTTGCCTTAACATGTGGCTCTTCTCTATTGGGACAGGGGACACCAACCCAGCATGACTCCAAGGTGGAGCGTCATGGGGGTACCACAGAATAAATTAACATAATGTTTGACTCTTAAGCTCCAAAGATGCTATCCAGATGGGAGTCTGGCAGTAGTCGTACCTGTGAGGATTCTCCTGGCCTGGGAGACTGGTTAGTAGCTTCCAAGCTGGGAAGAAGGGATTGGAAATGAACAAGGATGCTGTGTCTGAGGCTGATGGGGAGCCTTTCAGGGCATCCCAGGGAGGGCATGGGGATGGATGGATGATCGGCCCGCTTTAAAGAGCAGGAGCTGAAAGAGGAGGCACCCACAGGACCCTTGGGAGGGGAGAGCCCTGAGGATGGACCCGGGACTGGGGTGAGGGTGGGGAGGACAGAGTGGAGATGACTAGGGGGGATTCCAGGGTCCCAGTGGCCCTGAGGCAGCCCAGTAGGTGTCTTCTGACCCAGAAGGGATGCAGGCATGGAGCCAACCTTCCCCATGGAGGAGGGGCCTGGGCTAGAACTGAGACAGGAGAACAGGGGCCTAAAGGGGTTTCAGGGCTGTGACAGGGACACGTGGCCAGAGTGGCAGGGACCCTGGAGACCATGGAATTGCCCAGGTCACCTGCCCAAGGCAGTCCCGCCAGCCAGGGCTGCAGTCCTGCTCACACAGGGGCTCCTCCAGGGTCCAGTGTGGGGGGAGTGAGGCCCCTCCCAGCCCGCCCCTCCTCAGGGACAGCTGCCCTGTTTCCAAGGGACTGTTTGCTGAGAGGCCCCCAGGACTGAAGGGCCAGCACCCTGAGCCCCAGCCAGCTTCCTGCCATCAGGGGCCTGGTCACCTTTGCTGATAATAAACCCTGGGACAAGCTGAGGCTGGAAAGAGAAACACAGAGCAAATCCTGAGAACCTCCCTGGACTCACAAAGCTCCTTGAGTCCCAATTGCCAGTGGAGCCCTGGAGCCTGCGGGCCTCCCCGTGGGTACTGCCGGGGTGGGGAGGGGCACTGGGGTGAGGGAAACTGAGGGTCATGCTGCCTGTTCCCCAGTTGCTCTCCCACCAACATCCTCAAAGTCACCCTTCATTTCACCTAAGGTTAAATGACAACTTTGGATCCATTTGATGGCACAAGGGAGGACTTGGGGAAGGAGAGGCATGGCGGTTCCAGCTGTGTGACCCTGGGTCAGGCCTGTGCCCTCTCTGGGCCTCAGTTCCCCCACCTGGAGAGAAGAGCTTTGCCTGAGTCTCCCAGCAGCCCCTCCTCCATTCTAATCTGTGAGCCTGGATGTGGTGTCCCCGTCAGAGCGCAGCCTAGATGTGGCTGAGCCCTGCCTGCCCAACGCCAGGCATGTGGACTGGAAGACGGTGAGCTGGGAGGGTCATGGCCGGGACAGAGGAAGGAAGGAAGAGGTGCCAGAAGGACAGAGAAGGTGGAGGGGAGATGGACACTCACTTACCAGAAGGCTCTGGACTTTTGGCAGACATTTCAGAGTTGGATGATTTGGGGCAAGTTGCTCATCAGAACCTCAGTTTCCCCATCTGTGCAATGGGCTTAATCCCTACGTTGTATCAGTTAAATGAATAAAAGCACATGAAGGGCTCATTAGAAGGCCTGTCACATGGCACACTCAATCCCTGCCAGCTACCCGTGCCCCTTCCTGTCCCCCTCACAGAGGACCCAGAAGGCCCTGGCCCAGCTGTGGACATCAGCACAGGCAAGCTTGATTTGCTTCAGATCAGGGGCTGCAATCCTGTTTGTACTCGAGGAGGCCAGTACCTGTGTTTGGTTTCCCTTCACTCTATTTCCTGTGTGTCAGATGATATAGAATTGATGCCATATTTTCCTTACATGTTTAACTGCACAGTGCTTTAATTTCCAGGAGTATCTGTATTTCTAGCTCCCTTTGAAGTCTCGGGAGCTCTGGTGTCACTGAGTTTTGTTGCCTCTAGAGGAGGGTGCTCGGAGCTGAGCAACTGCTTCTCTCTTCCCATTCTCTGCCCACATCACCCAAACCCATTCTCAGGGGATTCTCAGCAAATGAGGAAAAGATGGGAGGCAAATCAGGTCTCAGCTGAGCCAGGGGAACCAGTGCACAGGGCTGGCTTTGGCTTTCGAAACACCTGTAAGTTCTCTGGCAGAATGAACTACGACACAGGGACGGGATCCCTTCCTGCCACCTAACCCTGGAGGCACCAAGGGGAATCTGGGGTGTCTGGAAAGCACCGTCTACAGTAGTCCTGTCTCGCTAAGCCCACCTGGGTCACCTCTGACTCAGACCTGTTTGCTGGTAAAGGGGATTGGAAGGGCTGCCTGCTCTTTTCACACCCGGTAGCCTTCCCTCTCACCTTCTCCACCCCCAGCCCGCCCAATGGAGAAAAGACCTTCCATTCAGGGACAGGAGTCTCCATTTTCACCTGCCTCCTGTCTTCGTGCTCACACCCGGCCCTGCTCCCCCGCGCCCTGCCCTATTCGAAGGCCTGCTGTCTCTGAAGGTGAGAATCCAGGCAGTCTGGTTCCTGGAGTGTAGGAACGCTGCCCACTTCCTGCCCAGGCTGCCAAGGGCACCGTGGCCAAGAAGCTTACTCACTCGGGGCACAGTTTCTCCTCTTCATGGAAAGAGCATGTGCTTTTCCTGCTGGAGGATGAGAAGGTTGGAGCAGCTTTGCTGAAACATGGAGGGAAAGGCAAACTCTAGCCTGGCCCAGCACCCTGAGTTCAGGGGATGTGCTGTGCCTCCTGGTAAAACCGCTGGCTTCTGTTCCCAGGTGCTGAGGGCAAGACCTGGCGGGCAGAGGCTGGAGGCCAGGCCCCACTCAGTGGTTGCGGGGCTGGGAGGTCCTGAGTTCTAGCCCCACTGAGGCCCTAGTTCCTGATCTGAAGACTGGAGATTATAATAACCCTCCCAGGACTGGTGTGGGGTCAGAGACAAGGAAGTGAAGGGCTGGTCCCAGGATGCCCAGTGAGAGGCCATCCGTCCTCTCACCTGCAGCCCTGCCATTAGCTTCTAGCTGGTTTCTCCATTTCCATTCTTTCCCTCGATGTCTGCTTGGATTGAACTCAAACTGAGACACCTTTGACAGCTTCTTTGCAACCTGAGGATGAAAAACAAACTGCAAAATGTCATCTCCAAAGCCCTGCAAGCTAAGACCCCTTTCTACCTCTCCAGCCTCCTCACCTTCCTCCAGCCACTAAGAATTTCTTTCAGTTCCTCTTGGTCATCACAGGGCCTTTCCCCTGATATGTCTATGTGCTCCCCAACCCTGAACTGAGACCAGAGCTCAGCCTGGCGCACGGTAGTCCTGTACTCAGCCAATGCTACTCTAAGCCTCAGTTTGCTCATCCAGAAAATGGAGAGCATGTTATATATGTTATATATAATATATATTACATTATATTTGATTCATATGTTATATTATATAATGTATGTTATATATATTATATTATATATTTTATATTATATAGTCTATATATTCTATATTATTATAATATATAATATATTATATATATAATATTATATATTATGTCTTAGTATATATTATATTATTATTATATGTATTTATTATACATATTAATTATATATATTATATATCTAAATTGTATATATATTTAAAATATATATATTATATTGTATATGTTATATATAATATATAATGTATATTTTACTATATTATATATAATTTATAATTTATATTATATTATATAATATATAACATATACATTATACATATAATGTGTACATATGAATATATAATATGTAATATATTAATTATATGTAAATTATATATTAAACATTATATTATATATTATATAGTTATTAAGATATATAAGATATATCAATACATTATTAAGATGTAATATAATATTAATATAATTATATGTTGTTAATATAATATTAATATTATTAACACATGTAATGTATTCATTAAATTGTATGTAATGTATGAAAGTTATTTATTTTAGGAATGTTAATAATTTTATGAAAGGTATTCAAATTAGTAAACTTATAAATTTTATAAAAGTTTTAATTGTATGGAAATTTTCAATTTTATGGATGTTATTAATTTTATGGAATATATGTGTAGCAGTATAAATGTTTATCTAACAAGAGATATACATATCTATCTACCTAGACATGTAAACATCTATTCACAGAGATATAAATAATTCTCTATATATTGATATAAATATCTATGTACACATCTGTTTATGTTTTTTGGCCAGGTATGTATTTCAATATTTATCAAGTTTTAAGGAGCTGTTTGGTATAATTTGAGTACATATCTTTCTCTGATATGTATTTTGGAAATAGTTCTTCCAGTCTGTGTTTCATCATTTGGTTTTCAAGGTGTTTCATTTCATGACTGCAGTCACTATCTGCAGTGATTTTGAAGTCCAAGAAAATAAAAATCTGTCACTGTTTCCATTTATTCCAGTTTTCTCATGTTCCTCTTTCACCTTCATCAAGAGGCTGTTTAGTTCCTCTTCACTTTCTGCCATAACGGGGGTGTCATCTGCATATCTGACATTATTGATATTTCTCCCAGCAAACTCATTGCTAGCTTGTGATTCATCCAGTCTGGCATTTTGCATGATATACTCTGTATAGAAGTTAAATAAGCTCAGTGGCAATATACAGCTTTGACATACTCCTTTCGAGATTTGGAACCAGTCTACTGTTCCATGACCAGTTTTGTTTGCTTCTTGACCTTCATACAGGTTTCTCAAGAAGCAGGTAAAGTGGTCTGGTATTCCCATCTCCTAAGAATTCTCTGCAGTAAGTTATGATCCACACAATCAAAGGCTTTAATTCTTTGAAAGTGTTTAATTTTATGAAAGTTTAAAATTTTATGATATAAAAACATACAACTATATTTTATATATGAGATATATACCTCTATTTTATATATGAGATATGACCTGTATTGTCACATAGAGATATATACTGATATTTTCACATAAGACATACATACTTATATTGCCATATAAGAAATATATAACTCTATTTTCATATATGAAATAAATATGAAATACTACTCAACAAAATAGCAAAATAAAAATGGAAAATTTTTAAAAATATGAGATGCCAGCTAGAAACTTTGATGAATTTAAAAAAATCACATAAAATAATTTTACTCTTTTAATTTTTCCTTCACAAAGAACTTATCAGTCAAGTCAAGCCAATTAATGTAACTACAGGATAAATATGTTTTGTTTTTAAACTTAAGTTGCTTCTTTGGTCAATGTTTTCTGACAAAATATTTTATTTTCATTATTTTTCATGCCTACATATTGATTTCAGTTCACAATGCCCTATAAACAGAAGTCATTAGCAATCTTCTAGTTTCAAATTGAGACTTTTATATGTATTAAGATGTAAGACAGTATACTTGATTTAGAAGGATTATCTTAAGCCTCTAAAAACTTTACTCAAAAGGCACAATGATTTTCATTATGGTCCATGGACTGGTATTTGAAAATCTACTAAATAAGAAGCTCTCGGACTGCTGTCTGACAATTTTAGTTAATAAGCATCCAGGTGCATCTCAAGCACTGAAGCAAACTGAAGTTTGAGAACTATTGCCATGTAAGTCCTGGCAAAACACACATTTTACCAAGTCCAAGTTGTAAGAATTAGTATCATTACAACTTACAGTAAAATTTTCATTCTTTTGGTTAAAGAACAATAGCAAAGGTGTGCACTCTGAAAATGTATACATGTATAATTTCATATATGAAATATATACCTGTGTTTTCATATATGAAATATATACTGAATACTACTCAGCTATAAAAAAGATTAAAATAATGGTATTTTCAGCAGTTTAATCCTAGAGTTTATCATTATAAGTGATATGTCAGAAAGACAAAGGGAAATACCACATAATAGCACTTTTATGTGAAATCTAAAGTATGACACCATTGAATTTATCTGTAAAATTGAAACAAACTCATATATAGAGAACTAGGGGTTACCTGTGGGGATGGAGTGGTGGGAGGGGCAAGATAGGTGTAGGAGATTAAGAGATGGAAACTACTATGTATAAAGTCCATAAGCTACAAGGGTATGTTTATACAGCACAAGGAAATATAGCCTTCATTTGTAATACCTTTAAATGGAGTATAATCCATAAAAATATCAAATCACTATGTTGTATACCCAAAACTAATGTAGTACTGTAGATAAACTGTACTTCTCTTAAGAAATTGTTGATAGCTATCTATAAAAAGATTGTTGATGGCATCACTGACTCAACAGACATGAGTGTGAGCAAATTCTGGGAGGTGGTAAAGGGCAGGGAAGCCTGGTGTGCTGCAGTGCATGAGGCTGCAGAGTCAGACGTGACTGAGACACTGAACAACGACAATCTATAAAAACAATAAAGTAATCAAAAAGAAAAAAATAAGTGAAATACAAACTGGAAAAGTTTAAAAATACAAGATTCCATCAAGGAGCAAATTTTGGTGAGAATTTTAAAAATCACGTAAAGTAGCTTTGTGAAATTTTCTCAGTCGTGTCCAACTCTTTGTAAACCTATGGGCTATACAGTCCATGGAGTTCTCCAGGCCAGAATACTGGATTGGGTAGCCTATCCCTTCTCCAGCAGATTTTCCTGACCCAGGAATCAAACCAGGGTTTCCTGCACTGCAGGCAGATTCTTTACCAACTGAGCTATCAGAGCCGCCCAATCAGCACCAAACTAACTTTACTGTTTTAATTTCTGTTTCCCAAGAACTGATTGATCCAGTCAAGCCAATTAACCTACCTAACATTAAACCTTACCAAGCTAAGGGCACTGACCATATTTTGTCACCAAGTTTTTCCAAGATGCCGCTGGTTGGCAAAGTTGCTTTTTTTTTTTAACTTTAACCTTTCTTGACTGTGCCAAAGTATTTGACTGTGTGGATCACAACACACTGTGGAAAATTCTTAAAAAGATTGGAATACCAGACCACCTTACCTGCCTCCTAAGAAATCCGTATGCAGTTCAAGAAGCAACAATTAGAGCTGGATATGGAACAACAGACTGGTTACAAACTGGGAAAGGAGTACATCAAGGCTGTATATTATCACCCTGCTTATTTAACTTCTATGCAGAGTACATCATGCAAAATGCCAGGCTGGATGAAGCACAAGCTGGAATCAAGATTGCTGGGAGAAATATCAATAACCTCAGACATGTGGATGGCACCACACTTATGACAGAAAGCAAAGAGGAACTAAAGAGCCTCTTGATGAAAGTGAAAGAGGAGAGAAAAAAAGTTGGCTTAAAATTCAACATTCAGAAAACCAAGATCATGGCATCAAGTCCCATCACTTTATGGCAAATAGATGGGGAAACAATGGAAACAGTGACAGACTTTTATTTTCTTTGGCTCCAAAATCACTGAAGATGGTGACTGCAGCCATGAAATTAAAAGACGCTTACCCCTTGGAAGAAAAGCTATGAAAAACCTAGACAGCATGTTAAAAAGCAGAGACATTACTTTGCTGACAAACGTCCATCTAGTCAAAGTTATCATTTTTCCAGTCGTCATGTATGAATGTGAGAGTTGGATCATAAAAAGTTGAGCACCAAAGAATTGATGCATTTGAACTGTAGTGTTGGAGAAGACTCTTGAGAGTCCCTTGGACTAGAAGGAAATCAAACCAGTCAAGCCTAAAGGAAATCAGTCCTGAATATTTATTGGAAGGACTGATGCTTAAGCTGAAGCTCCAATATTTTGGCCACCTGATATGAAGAATTGACTCTTGAAAAAGACTGTGATGGTGGGAAAGATTGAAGACAGGAGGAGAAGGGGACGACCGAGGATGAGATGGTTGGATGTCATCACCAACTCAGTGGACATGAGTTTGAGCAAGCTCCAGGAGTGGGTGATGGACGGGGAAGCCTGGCATGCTGCAGTCCATGGGGTCACAAAGAGTCGGACGTGACTCAGTGACTGAACTGAACTGACTTGATTGTTCTTGTGGCAATATCATGTGATCTAACAGGTCCTAAGATCACATTACCAAGAGTTTTCTTTTTAACTGAGCAACTTAAAAGTCATGCTGTACTTCATCTTGTCAATGTTGAATTCTCACTGGACAGAGTAACTTTTGAAGCTGTTAGCCCCAAAGTCTTCTATTCACATCCTAAAGCACACCTGTGTTGCTTTATTAGGAATCTAGGAACTGCAAATTGAAGAGATTACCATGTTGAAGGAGCTGGGAAGTGGCCAGTTTGGAGCAGTTCATCTGGGCAGGTGGAGGGGACAGTATGATGTTCTGTTAAGGTGATCAGGGAGTGCTCCTTGTCAGATGAATTCTTCCAGGAGGCCAGACCATGAGGTAAGTTTCTTCTGGGGAATCATGGTTTAGCCCTCACCATGAGAGGACGTTCATGCTAACAGGTCTGTCTGTAACATCTCTGAGGCCTGAATCAAGAGTCCACATATCATAGGCTATACAATGGAATATTACTCAGTCATAAAAAATGAAATAATGCCATTTCAGTAACATGGATGGATGTAGAGATTAGCCCTTTAAGTGAAGACACAGAAGGACAAGTATCATATGATATCACTTATGTGTGGACTCTAAACTATGATGCAAATGAACTTCCTGACAAACAGAAGCAGTCTCAGACACAGAAAACAAACTTAGGGTTACTGAAGGGGAAAGGGATGGGGATTAATTAAGAATTTGGTATTAACAGATACACACTACTATATATAAAATAGATAAACAAGGCCCTCCAGTACAGTACAGGGAACTATATTCAATATTTGTAATAACCTAATAATCTGAAAGCATGTATGTGGGTGTGTTTTTGTATATATGTATTATATATGCTTATATATAATAAATATAATGTATTTTATATATATATTTAATATGTATATAACCAAATCCCTTTGCTATATACATGGAACTAACACAACAGCATAAAACAACTATTCTTCAATTCAAAATGCACCAGTTTTCGATAGAAAAAGTCCACATATCACTGACACAAATATTTGAAGTTTAAATAAATTTAACACACCATTACACAAAGTGCACATTTTAAAAACTGCTTAAAGATGCATAACTGAGCTCATCACTTTGATACAGCCACTACAGAAGATGGTAAGGAAATTCCTTAAAAAACTAGGAATAAAACCACCATATGACCCAGCAATCCCACTCCTAGGCTTATACCCTGAGGAAACCAAAATTGAAAAAGACACATGTACGCCAATGTTCATTGCAGCACTATTTACAGTAGCTAGAACATGGAAGCAACCTAGATGTCCATCGACAGATGAATGGATAAAGAAGCTGTAGTACATATATATACAATGGAATATCACTCAGTCATAAAAAGGAATGCATTTGAGTCAGTTCTAAAGAGGTGTATGAACCTAGAGTCTATTATACAGAGTGAAGTAAGTCAGAAAGAGAAAGATAAATATCGTATACTAACACATATATATGGAAACTAGAAAGATGGTACCGATGAATTTATTTGAAGAGCATCAATGGAGAAACAGACATAGAGAACAGACTTAAGGACACGGTTGGGGGAGAGGAAGGAGAGGGTGAAATGTATACAGAGAGTAACATGGAAACTTACATTACCATATACAAACTAGATAGCCAATGGAATTTGATGTATGACTCAGGGAACTCAGGGGCTTTGTAACAACCTAGAGAGATGGGATAGGCAGGGGGATGGGAGAGAGGTTCAAGAGGGAGGGGACATATGTATACCTATGGCTGATTCATGTTGATATTTGGCAGAAAACAGCAAAATTCTGAAAGCAATTTTCCTTCAATTAAAAAAAACGAAACAAAAAGTTGAAAAAAAAAAAGATGCATAGCCAAGTTCATCACCTTGAGGAACATGATGACACATGTTCCTATAGTTAGACTAAGAAGAAAGGAAATAACTAAAATGTAATAAATCCTTATTTGTGAAAAAATTGTCAAGTTGTTATATTAACTTTATTTTACACATCTGAAAATTAAAGAATCATCCTATAATGCTCTTTACTGTTAATTATTTGAGAAATGCAAATCAAAATTACAATGAGGTACCAATTCAAACTGGTCAGAAGGGCCATCATTAAAAAATCTCCAAATAATAAGTGTTTCACAGGGTGTGGAGAAAAGGAAACCCTTCTACACTGTTGGTGGAAATGTAAATTGACGTGGTCACTGTAGAGAACAGTATGGTGGTTCTTCAAAAAAACTAAAAGTAGAGTTACTATATGATCCAGCAATCCCACTTCTAGCCATACATCCACACAAAGCTTTAATTCAAAAAGATACATGCAGTATATGCATGCCAGCTGCAGATCTGACAACAATCTTTTACTCTCACATCTGAGATATCAGATTTGTTTTCATATATTGTCTGCTATGTTTAGACTCTTGGTTCATACTCCGTGTAACCCCATATTGTCATAATTAAATCCAATTTGAATGTTAGCTTTATTTTTCGGATGTGGCTTCCCTCCAGCAGCGTAGGAACATTCCCTTTTCTCAAGGTCCTGTTATCCTGGTATGACATTTCAGACTTCAACAACTCTTACTTGTTGATATGATACCAATTTCATTCTAGATCAATTTGAACACAGAATCAAAAAATCAGGGGGCCTATGTTTTCTGTTTTCTTCATGGAGAACAATGAAACTTTTAGAAGAAAAAGTACCTGCAGCTCACGTGCTCTTCAAGTCACTTATTGTTTGCAGGAATTTTCTTTCATTTTTCTTCCAGGTGTGACTTTTTATTTGTTTAATAACAAATAACAAAATTAGAAGAAAGTAGTTTGAAATGAGGGCTTGCTTCTATGTAGAAAATCTGAACCAATGGAAAGTGTAAAATCAGGGTGCCAAGTTTTAAGAATATTTTAGGTTTGCAAACAATAACTATTATACTTGCAATTTCAACAATATATTTTTATCCTGATAAATAATATAATTTTCCAGAAGACTTCCAGTGTGACCACCTCCTGCTGGAAGCCTGGGATGCTGGAGTCAGGCCACTTCCTGTCTGTCTTTACAGGACACTGGGCTGCACTCTAAGTTCCTGGCTGTTCCCTGGATCCTGACCATCATGTGGCCGGAGAAACTGGTAACACTGTTGTTTTGCCTGTTGAAATGTTTAATAATGCAGATCCTTTCAGTTTCCTGATGTGGGTGAAGTGTGGAGCCTAGTGATGATTTCTTCAAGAAATGTACATCCTAGTTCCCACACGAGGGTGAGTCCCCATTCAATGATGAGAGCCCTGCATGTGTGTGACCCGTGCCTCCTGGGAGACCAGCACTGAACTCGTCTCAACCTGACCAAGTTCCGTCTACATGATTTAGACCTCTGTAAGTCTTGTCTACATCGATGATGTTTAGACGAGACTGTGTGCTTTCTACAGTGAGAACATTTAGACCTCAACCTGTTCTGTGTGCACTAGGACATGGAGACCTGGGTAGAGACCTGACCCCAGCCTCTGTCCTGGAAAACTCCGGGCCTGCGTCTGAACGTCAGTGCTCAGATGTCTGGGGCTGAGGTGGGCTTCTCTGGGTAACCGTGCTCTTCTCTGAGCGGGGTTCCATGGCCCTCCCAGGGTCAGTGCTGCGGTAGGGCTTGCAGTCTTTCCCCCACCAGGGTCACCTTCCCTAGGGGTCCCGGAGACTCCTCAGGTGGGCTACTTGGTAATTATTCCAATTTTCCAGCACATTCAGGTTAGTAGGGAGGCAGGTTCACCTGGTGGATTGATTGCAGAGCACAGGGATTGGACAAAAACTCAATGGGCAGCAGGGGAAGTTGCTGCTACGCACACCTTCCAGTCCACTTTCTCCTCCAAAGGCAACAGAGCTGCCCCTTGTCTTTCAGCCCAGCTGTCACCTATTTTCTCAACACCTCAGTGGGACAAGAAAGACAGAGGCTGCCAGAACCAAGGCAGTGTGCTCACCTCTGGCATCAACTTTCAAACCAGTAAAGAAATAACAAAGAACCAAAGTGAAAATGAGCAGGAGGGGTGGGGGGCGGGTGCTGACTTCTCAGGGACAATTGTGAGGAGAGGGACGGACGCTACACTTCTTTCTAGGGTCCCAGGAGGTCCCAAGCTCCTGGCTTGTTTACGCATCGGGAACCCACCATCCACAGCTGTGGGGTCTTGACCAAGGGGACATGTGACCCCAGCTGGGGAGTCTGGGGACTGTGAGTCTCACCCCATGTGCATGGATCAGGATGATGTGTAGGGGGAGACCCCAGACATGAAGCTAAGAAAAGGGGAATAATATATGAGAGCTTCACTTGTGTTTAGGAATTAATACTTTGTGGTATTCACGTTATACAGGCACGTGCCTGTTTGCCTCTTTACCCCTGGGAGGTTCACCCTCCCTGGGGCTCCTGGAGGCTCATCAGGTGGGCTACCTGGGAATTATCCCAATTCACCAGCCTGAGCATGGCAAGAGAGGAGGCAGGTTTACCTGGTGAACTGATTGCAGGGCACATGGATCAGGCAAGAAGCCAATGGGCAGCAGGTGACGCTGCTGCTGTGATCTTCTTCTGGGCGACCGTCCCTACTCAGCAGAGACCAGACCTGCCCCTCGTCTCCTAGCCCTGCGTCTGGTGTATTTTCTCAACACCCCAGTGGAACAAGAAAGGACCTTGTCTACCGGAACCAAGGTAGTGTGTTCAACGTTATCATGAGAGCTGTGAAAACAGTTAATTTCACACAGAACCAAGTGGAAGAGAGGAGGACTTCTCAGGGCCAAGTGTGGGGAGAGGAGACTGACCCCCTTCTTTCTACCATCCCAGGAGGTTACAGGAACCCACTCGTTTCCACCTTAGGGGCCCAACCAGCAGAGACCTGGTGTCTTAACCAAGGGTTGTGGGACCCCAGGTGCAGGGTCTGGGGAGGTGGTGTCACCTTGGAAAGTGTGGAAGTGTGTCTCCAGGTGCAGGGTCTGAGGATTGTGTGGGTCTCACCCACACATGGTCAGGAATCTGTACCCAGAAACCCTATATCTCCTTTTCACCTGCAGTGTGTCTTGTCCCCTCGGAGATTCCCAACGTCTGAATTGAGGGTGTTGCCTTGATTAACCCATGGCCTTTTTCTTCTCTTCATCTTCTGGCATTCCTATGCGGTCAGGCACCTTTGAGTGGGTTGCGCTGTGTGTTCCGCTGAGTGAAAACCTTTGGTGGTGTCATATTAATACTGTAGCATATCCCATACCTAATTCATAGGGTCACCACAGTCTGGTTCTCCTACACCAAACTCAGGTAATTTAATTTGTAATTTAATTTTTATTTTATATTGGAGTAGAGTTGATTTTCATTGTTTTGTTTGTTTTAGGTGTATAGGAACTTGACTCGATTTTACACAGATCTAGGGAAATCCCATGGACGGAGGAGTCTGGTGGGCTGCAGTCCATGGGGTCACTAAGGGTCGGGCACGACTGAGCGACTTCACTTTCACTTTTCACTCTCATGCATTGGAGAAGGAAATGGCAACCCACTCCAGTGCTCCAGTGTTCTTGCCTGGAAAATCCCAGGGACTGGGGAGCCTGGTGTGCTGCCGTTTATGGGGTCGCACAGAGTCGGACACGAATGAAGCGACTTAGGAGCAGCAGGGAAAGAGTAAATTAGCCAAGACGGCTTGATCAGGCTCTCTCACCCCACGACCTCTTGCTTTGCCCCACGTTTCGTAAATACTGATTATGTAACAGCTGAGCTCGCTTATAGTTCTGCACATGCGCGACATGAGTACTCGCCAAGCTCCACCTGGAAATCCCTTGCGGTTGTATTAGGTTATGTTGTGGCTGATGCTATGGCTGCTGCGTCAACCAGGAGAGGATAAACACATCTGCAGTTCCTACAGCTCCTCGCGTCTTCTTCCAGCTCTCCCCTGCGCGCGCCTTGCCTGCCATGGGTTCAAAGAACTGTGCGCATAGTGAGGTACAGTGTGATAACTAATGCTGGGAGCAGGATCAGCAAGAGAAGAGGTACATCTATTCTTTTTCCATTTTTTTCCTCATATAGGTTATTACAGTTTTTTCAGTAGAGTTTCTGATTCTATTCAATAGGTCCTATTTGATTATCAGTTTGATAGATTATTAGTTTGTATATATTAATCTGAAACTCTTAATTTATCCCTCCTTTTTAATATTCTCTTGATAATCATAATTTGGCATTCTCAGTCTGTGAGTCCATTTCTGTTTTGTACATTAGTTCATTGGTATGAATTTATACCATCGAGAAAGCAAGAGTTCCAGAAAAACATCTACTTCTGCTTTATTGATGTCAAAGCCTTTGACTGTGTGGATCACAACAAACTGTGGAAAATTCTTCAAAAGATGGGAATATCAGACCACCTGACCTGCCTCCTGAGACATCTGTATGCAGCTCAAGAAACAACAATTAGAACTGGACATTGAACAACAAACTGGTTCCAAATAGGGAAAGGAGTATGTCAAGGCCGTACATCGTCACCCTGCTTATTTAACTTACATGCAGAGTACATCATGTGAAATTCTGGGCTGGATGGAGCACAAGTTGGAATCAAGATTGCTTGAAGAAATATCAATAACCTCAGATATGCAGATGACACCACCTTTAAGGCAGAAAGCAAAGAAGAACTAAAGAGCATCTTGATGAATGTGAAAGAGGACAGTGAAAAAATTGGCTTAAAACTCAACATTCAGAAAACTAATATCATGGCATCTGATCCCATCACTTCATGGCAAATGGGGAAACAATGGAAACAGTGACAGACTTTATTTTCTTGGGCTCCAAAATCACTGTAGATGGTGACTGCAGTCATGAAATTAAAAGACACTTGCTCCTTGGAAGAAAAGTTATGACCAACCTAGACAGAAAAATTGATGCTTTTGAACTTTGGTGTTGGAGAAGACTCTTGAGAGTCCCTTGGACTGCAAGGAGATCCAACCAGTTCATCCTAAAGGAGATCAGTCCTGGTTGTTCATTGGAAGGACTGATGCTGAAGCTGAAACTCCAATACTTTGGCCACCTCATGTAAAGAGTTGACTCATTGGAAAAGACCCTCATGCTGGGAAAGATTGAAGGCAGGAGGAGAAGGGACGACAGAGGATGAGATAGTTGGATGGCATCATCGACTCGATGGACATGAGCTTGAGTAAACTCTGGGAGCTGGTGATGGGCAGGGAAGCCTAGTGTGCTGCAGTCCATGGAGTTGCAAAGACTTGGACACAACTGAGTGGCTGAACTGATGAATTTATAGATTCCACTTGTATATGATATCTTACGATATTTGTCTTTTTGTTTCTGACTTACATCACTTAGTATGAAAACTTCTCAGGCCGTCCATGTTCCTGTCAATATCATTATTGTTTTCTGTTTCATGGCTGAGTAGCTTTCCAGTGTATAGTTGTATCATGTAGTCTTCATTTTTCTTCAGTGGACGTTTTGGTGGATTCTGTGTCTTGGCTATTATAAATAGTGCTACCCTGAAAATCGTGGAGCATGTGTCATTTTGAATGATTAATTTCTTCAGATCTAAACCTGGGAGTGAGATTGCAGGCTCATATGATACTTCTATGTTTAGCGTTTCAAGGAACCTCCATGCTGTTTTCATAGTGGCTTCACCATTTGCAGTCCCACCGAGATTGTAGGAGAGCTCCCTTTTCTGTACATCCTCTGCAGTATTTTTTGTAGATCTTTTTGATGATGGCCATTGTGACCAGTGTGGTGATACCTCATTGTAGTTTTGATTGGTAATGATTTGCTAATTATTGATGTGGAGTATCCTTCCATGTGCTTATATTATTTTATACCTTATGAGTACAGTTTACCTCTTGAAACTGGCTTCTTGAAATTTGGCCCTGTTTGGAATTCTTCTCCAATGTTTTACCCCAGGACGTTTCTTGAGTCAGGTGTCATTACACCCTGTTGGACTTCTGACTATTATGAGACTTGCAGCACCTGTTTTACGGTGGATGTATTAATCGAATTAACCAGCTAATTGCTCCCTGCCCCCTCTGAACTTTCTGGTACCCATGAGATTCTTTTCTTAGTCTGTGAGGCTGTTGCTCTTTTGAAATGAAATTCATTGGCATCCATTTTTTATTCTATCAGAAATGATGTCCTATGATAGCTGCCTTTCCTGTCTCACTTACTTCACTTAGTATGATCATCTCGAGTTTCTTCCCTGCAGTTGGAAGTGGCATTATTTCATCCTGTTTATTTCTGAGTAACATTGTATTGTGTATATGTACCCCATCTTCAGTATCCATTCATCTGTCCTGGTACATTTAAGCTGATTCCCTGTTTTTGTTATTGTACCTCATGCTGCCATGATCATTGGCATACAGTTATCTTTAAAATTTTTGTTTTTTTCTGGACTTATGCCTAGGGATGGCATTGCTGGGTCACTTGGTACTTCTATGTGGTTTTTTTTAAAGATGCTCCATAATGTTCTCTCTAGTGGATGTACCCATTTACATTCCCACTCACAGTGGGTTTTCTGCTCTCCACACTTTGTGCAGATTTTATTGTTGTAGATTTTTTGAGATGTGATCCATTGAAGTAATTCTGATCCATGTGAAGTAATACCTTATTGGACAATTGATTTGCCTTTCTTTTGATAAAGGTGAAAGAGGAGAGTGAAAAAGCTGACTTAAAACTCAACATTCAGAAAAACTAAGATCATGACATCCAGTCCCATCACTTCATGGCAAATAGATAGGGAAAAAATGGAAATAGTGACAGATTTTATTTTCTTGGGCTCCAAAACCACTGCAGCCATCAAATTAAAATTCGTTTGCTCCTTGGAAGAAAAGCTATGCCCACCTAGACAGTGTATTAAAAAGCAGAGATGTTACTTTGCTGACAAAGGTCCATCTAGTCAAAGCTGCGGTTTTTCCAGTAGTCATGTGTGGACATGAGAGTTGGACCATAAAGAAGGCTGAGCGCCAAAGAATTGATGCTTTTGATCTGTGGTGTTGGAGAAGACTCTTGAGAATCCCTTGAACAAGGAAATAAAACCAGTCCATCCTAAAGGAAATCAATCCTAACTATTCATTGGATAGATATATTCTGAGGCTGAAACTCCAATACTTTGGCCACCTGATGTGAAGAGCTGACTCACTGGAAAAGACCTGGATGCTGTGAAAGATTGAAGGCAGGAGGAGAAGGGGATGACAGAGCATAGGATGGCTGGATGGCATCACCGATTCAATGGACATGAGTTTGAGCAAGCTCCAGGAGATGGAAGGACAGGGAAGCCTGACGTGCTTCAGTCCATGGGGTCACAAAGAGTTGGACACGACTGAGCGACTGAACAACAACAAAGAACTAGTGAGGCTGAGCTGCTTTTCTTGTGCTTTATGGCCATCTCTATGCCTTCTATGGAGAATGTGCGTTTAGATCTTTGGGCAATTTTTATTGGATTGTTATTTGATATTATACTATATGAGTTGTTTGTATGTGTTAGTGATAAATTCCCTGTGGGTATCTTTATTTGCAAGATTTTTTTTCCATTCTGAGGGTTGCCTTTTTTTTCTTTCACTGATCATGTCATTTGCTGTGCAAATGCTTTTAATATTTATTAGGTGCCATTTGTTTATTTTATTTGTCCTAATTCTAAGAGGTGGATCATAAAAGAACATGCTACATTTTATGTCAAAGTGTGTTCTGCCATTTTCCTTAAGAATTTCATAGCATCTGTCCTTTTATTTAGACCTTTAATCTATTTGCAGTTTATTTTTGTGTATGGTGTCAGGGAGTATTCTAATTTCATTCTCATTTTCATGCTAAGGAACCTGCCCGGTGTCCCCCACAGCGGCTGCTCCCAATTTGCATTCCCAGCATCAGGGTAGGAGGGATCCCTTTTCTCTGTACCCTCTCCAGCATTTATTGTTTGTAGAGCTTCTGCCTACAACCATTCTGAGTGGTGTGATATGATACCTGCTTGAAGGTTGGTTGTCATTTCTCTCATACTTAGTGATGTTGACATCTTTTCATGTGATTTGCTTAAACACTGTGAGTTAAACTTTCTTATTCAAATTGGTTTCTTGAATGCCTGCCCTATTTTGAATATTTTCCTGATGAATTCGCCTAGGACATTTCTTGAGGAGGGTGTTTTTTAACTTTTAGTACTACAGGTCTTGTGGAAAGTAAGTGCCATCAGCAATGGTTTCAAAGGGGTTGTTATGAGAAATGGCCACAAGGCGGCAGCGTGTCTTTATGCCTAAAGGGAAAGTCCTGTTCCTGGATTGTCAGAGTGGAACATACCACAAACCATACCCAAGGTTTGTGCCCCAATCCTTCTTTCCTCCTTACCCCTAGCCCCTGGACAAACCCCAGTTGCTGCGACACCACACTGAGTGTGCTGTTATTCATAGTGGGGGTGGGGGGTTGGGCGTTAGTTGCTCAGTCGTGCCTGACTCTGCGACCCCATGGACTGCAGCCCACCAGGCTCCTGTGTCCAGGAGACTTTCCAGGCAAGGATCCTGGAGTGGGTTTCCATTTCCTTCTCCAGGACACTCATAGGTGGGGTGACCCTAAGAAAGGAGGTTGGAGGTGGGAACCCCAGCATCCGGAGATATGGAGCCGATGGAGCTTGTCAAAGCTCTTCCAGCCCAGAGGCGCCAAATCCTTTGGGTGCAGTAGTCACAGTTTCACTGCAGGTGGACCCGCCTGGATCTGGAGGTTGTGGGCTGATGCAGAGAGGAACAGGCTCACCAGATCCATGGGGCAGGACTCATTGGCTGGTTTATCCTCCCCAGCTCTGTCAGCCCCATGACAGTCCGTCCTTGGGAACCAAGCCTGCCCAGGCTTCAGGGATGTGACAGCAGCCCAGATCACCAAGGCCTGAGGGGAATAGAGTCAGCATTCTCCTTCTATAGTTTGTATTTTGTATTGGTGTATAGGTGACTTACAATGTTGTATGGGGTGTTTATTTTTGTTTTTAGTTTTAGGTGGACAGCGACATGATTCACTTATGCATAGACGTGTACGTGTCCTTTTTTGGATTTTCTTCTCATATCGTTTATTATGCAGTGTTGAATAGGAGTCCTTGTTGATTACGTCATAAAGAGTAGTGTGTATGTGTGTATTTCATAAAGAGTAGTGGTAGTATGTTCATCTCCACCTGCTCACTCCACCTGCTCACCTGCTCATCTCTGCCCACCACCTTACCCTTTTGGTAACTATAAGGTACTTTGCTATGTTGTGGGGTGTTTCTGTTTGGTAAAGAAGTTCATTTGTATCCATTTAAAAAATCCACCTCTAGGTGACATCCTGAAAGAGGAACTCCCCAGGTCGGTAGGTGCCCAATATGCTAATAGAGATGACAGAGGATGAGATGGCTGGATGGCATCACCAACTCGATGGGCATGAGTTTGAGTAAACTCCGGGAGCTGGTGATGGACAGGGAGGCCTGGCGTGCTGCGATTCATGGGGTCACAGAGAGTCGGGCATGACTGAGTGAACTGAACTGAACTGAAGAGATATCCTCTGATATTTCTTTCTTGTCTCACTTCACCTAGTATGATCATCTCTACTTCCGTCTTTGTTGCTGGACATGGCTTGATGTCGCCCTTAGTATGCTGAGTATAGTGCACTGTGTGTGTGTACCCCATCTCGTTTACCCACTCATCTGTTCTTATCTATTTAGGCTGCTTCCCTGTCTTGGCTCTTCTACATAGAGCTGCCATGAATGTTAGGTGCACCTGTCTTAAAATAATGGTTTTCTCTGAATGTATGCCCAAGAATGGGATTCCTGGGTCCTATGGTACTTCTCTGTTCAGTTTTTAATGAACGTTTGTCCTGTTCTCCTTCTTGAAATTTACTCACTTTCATTCCCATCAACAGGGAGGGGGGGTTGTTTTTCCTCCATACCCTCTCCGGCATTTGTTCTTCTAGATTTTTTTGATGCTGACCATTCTAACCTGTGTGAGGAGATGCCACATTGTACTTCTGATTCACAGTTGTCTAATACTTACAGATGCTGAGCATTTTTCATGTGCTTCATTTGGAGAAATGTCCATTTAAATCTTGTGCCCTTATTTTATTAGGTTGTTTGCTTGATATTGAAGTGAAATAAGCTGTTTGTACATCTTGGAGATAAATTCCTTGTGGGTATCTTTGTTTGCAAATATTAGTTCAATTATGAGGTCTGTCTTTTTGTGTGTGTTTCTGGTTTCCTCTGTTGTGCCAACATTTAAGGGGAATTAGGTCCCATTAATTTATTTTTATTTTAATAATTATAAGAAGTGAGTAAAAAATGACTTGCTGCATTTTATGTCAAAATGTGTTCAGTTCTGTTCTTCAAGAACTTCATTGTTTCTGTCCTTTTATTTAGATCTTTAATCTATTTTGTGTTTATTTTTATGTATGCTATCAGGGAATATTCTAATTTTAAGAAATTATGATTTCTTAAAAAAAAAAAAACAAACAGCACCCCATTCTCCATAGTGGCTGTTATTAATTGACTTTTTCATGAACAGTGTAGGAGGGTTCCCTTTTTTCCATACTTTCTCTAGCATTTATTGTCTGTCAGCTTTTGGACAATAGCAATTGTGAACCATGTGAGGAAATATCTCATTGTAATTTTGACTTGCATTTTTCTAATATTTTAGCGATGCTGATACCTTTTCATGTGATTTTATTTTTTAAAGGGTGTGAGTTAAACCACCACCTGAAATTGGCCACTTGAATGCTTGCCTTGTTTTGAATTCTTTTTGGATGACAACCCCTAAGACATTCCTCGAGGGCAGGTGTTTTTTTACTTACAGCCCCTTGATCCTAGTGAATAGTAAATTCCCAGCACCACTGCTT
This sequence comes from Muntiacus reevesi, assembly GCF_963930625.1. Taxonomy (NCBI): domain Eukaryota; kingdom Metazoa; phylum Chordata; class Mammalia; order Artiodactyla; family Cervidae; genus Muntiacus; species Muntiacus reevesi. The sequence goes on along the minus strand of NC_089263.1, from coordinate 18,468,997 downwards.
TTCATGGTATTGTTACAGAAAAAGGCCATAAGGGAGCAGCACTTCTTCATGCCTCCCTCTTCTTTTTTTCCCTTAATTTCCTATTATTTTATGTTGGAATATAGTTGCAGAATGTTGCATTTTATATAGGTACCCCATCTTCTGTATCCATTCATCTGCCCTTCTACAGTTAGCTTGCTTTCTTGTCTTGCCTAGTGGAACTGAGATCGAGGGTTAACCATGTCTTTTAAATTTTAGGTTTGCTTTGAATTTTTTCATAGGTATTGGATTGCTGGGTCCTAAGGTACTTCTATGTTATTTTTCAAATGAACCTCTGTACCGTTCTCCGTATTGCATGTACCTATGTACATTGGGAGGGACAGTGCGGGAGGGTTCTCTTGTCTCCACATCCTCTCCACACTTATCGTTTGTAGAGTGTTTGCAATGGCCATTCTGACCGGTGTGATGTATACCTCGCTGTAGTTTAGATTTGCATTTCTCTAATATTTAGCAATGTTGACATATTTTCTTGTGATTTTTTTTAAAGGATGTGAGTTAAACTTACCTCTTGACATTGGCTTCATAAGCACCTGCCTCGTTTTGAATTCTTTTTCTATGACCACTCCTAGGACATTCCGTGAGGACAAGTGTTTTTTACTTCCAGCCCCTGGATCCTTGTGAATGTTAAATATCCAGCATCACAATTCTTCATGGTGTTGTTACAGAACATGGCCACAAGGCGGCAGCGCTTCTTCATACCTCACACTTCCTTTTAGTTTTTTCCTATAATTTCCTCGTAATTTTACATTGGAATAGAGTCAATATCTGACATCGTGTTTGTTTGTCTACTTTGTTTTGGGTTCTTTTTCACATATAGATGATTAAGGTGTGTTCAATAACCTTCCCTCTGCTTTTTAGTAATTACTATGAAACAACAGACTGGTTCCAAATTGGGATAGGAGTACCTCAAGGCTGTATATTGTCACCGTGCTTATTTACGTTCTATGCAGAGTGGTGGTGGTGGTGGTGGTTTAGTGGCTAAGTCATGTCCGACTCTTGCGATCCCATGGACTATAGCCTGCCAGGCTCCTCTGTCCATGGGATTCTCCAGGCAAGAATACTGGAGTGGGTTGCCATTTCCTTCTCCAGGGGATCTTCCCAACCCAGGAATTGAAGCCGGGTCTCCTGCATTGCAGGCAGATGATTTACCAACTGATCTATGAAGGAAGCCCTCTATGCAGAGTACATCATGAGAAATGCTGGGCTGGATGAAGCACAAGCTGGAATCAAGATTGCCGGGAGAAATATCAATAACTTCAGATATACAGATGACACCACCTTTATAGCAGAAGTGAAGAAGAACTAAAGAGCCTCTTGATGAAAATAAAAGAGGAGAGTGAAAAAGTTGGCTTAAAACTCAGCATTCAGAAAACTAAGATTATGGCATCCGGTCCCATCATTTCATGGCAAATAGGTGGGGAAATGGTGGAAACAGTGACAGACCTTATTTTTTTGGGCTCCAAAATCACTGCAGATGGTGATTTGCAGCCATGAAATAAAAAGACACTTGCTCCTTGGAAGAAAAGTTAGGACCAACCTGGACAGCATATTAAAAAGCAGAGACATTACTTTGCCAACAAATGTCCGTCCAGTCAAAGCTATGGTTTTTCCAGTGGTCATGTATGGATGTGAGAGTTGGACTATAAATAAAGCTGAAAAAAAAAAAAAGAAAGCTGAACACTGAAGAATTGATACTTTTGAACTGTGGTATTGGAGTAGACTCTTGAGGGTCCCTTGGACTGCAAGGAGATCCAACCAATCCATCCTAAAGGAAATCAGTCCTGAATATTCATTGGAAGGACTGATACTGAAGTTGAAACTCCAATACTTTGGCCACCTGATGTGAAGAACTGACTTATTTGAAAACATCCTGATGCTGGGAAAGATTGAAGGCGGGAAGAGAAGGGGATGACAGAGGATGAGATGGTTGGATGGTATCACCGACTCTATGGACATGAGTTTAAGCATGCTCTGGAAGTTGGTGATGGACAGGAAAGCCTGGTGTGCTGCAGTCCATGGGGTCACAAAGAGTCAGACACGACTGAGCAACTGAACTGAACTGATGGGTCATCTATTTGATATGTATCTATGTGTACATGTTAATTCCAAACTCTTAATTTATCTGGCCTGCATCTGTATCTGGTCTCTGCAGAGGACAAGAGGCACTCCAGGTTTATAGTGGAGTCATGCTGCCGGAGTCCCAGCTCCCTCAGTCCCGAGACACTCCAGCCTCGGAACCCAAGGCAATCAGGCTCCAGAGATGTGACCAGCCCATGTCACTATGGCCTGAGGGAAGTAGAGTCAGCATTTTTTAAATGTTTCTATCCTATAATTTGAATTGAAGTATACTGGTGATTTACATTCTTGTGGGTCTTTTTTTTTCCTTTTCAATCTAATGCAACGTGATCACTTCTCCATGGGGATTATTTTTCCATGAACATTATTTCAGAGAGTTACATGTTTCTTTGTGTTGCACAGTGGGTCTGGTGACTTTTTATAAACAGTAGTGTGCATATGTTGGTCTGAAGCAGCTCATTTCTCCTGACCCATATCATTCTTTCTTGGTTACTAGAAGTTTCTTTCCAAAGTCTGAGGTTGCGTCTCTTTGGGAAAGAAGTTCATTTGTATCCATTTTTAGATTACCCCTAGAAGTGATATCATATGATATTACTTTTCCCTGTCTCCTTTACTTCACTTGGAATGAACTTCCTTTTCTATGGCTGGACTTGGCATTATTTCCTACTTCTTTATGGTTGAGAAATATTGCATTGTGTAGATGTACTCCATTGTCTGTATTATCAACTACAAGTTGGCACTTACCAAGAGCACTGCCAATGACCGGACAACAAAGGCATTTGTCATCTGCCTCTACAGAGATTGAACCCCATGCTGCTATAGCTGCTGACCTAAAACAACCCCTGAGGGAGTTCAGGTGGAGTGAGGCACTCTGCTCCAGGGAATCTGGTGGGACAGGTCTTTAGGTAGTTGGATGTTTTTAGGAACACATTTTATGATCAATCCATGCATCTCGTCATATCTAGAGAAGCACTAAATCCCTTCATGGTGACATCAGATCCTCATGACTAACAAAATCCTTTTGTAAAATGAGTGCTTCATGGCATTGAACACCCCCTTCACCAAAACCTTATGTATTGACTTTTTCCCACTGCCGCTTTGGAGCAGTCTCTCAGAGCTATGTGAGATGCTGCCTCCCGGACTGCAGTCCTCATTTTGCCCCAAATAAAACTTAACTCACAACTCTCAAGTTGTACATCTTTTTTAGTCAACAGTTATGGCGACCACGAAGGGACCCAGGGTGGACTTCGTTCCTTCAACTGGACTCCATGAGGAACTGGAGCTTTGGTACCAGCAGCGGCCCCTTGCGCCCATCTGCCTCCTTGGGGAGTGCAGACGAATTTGGGTAAGTCTCTCCTGGTTCTCGAATCTCCCATATTGGTTGAGGTTCTGAGTTTTATTTGGTGGTGGAGCAGGTTACCTGCCCCCTCCCAGTAGGAAAGATACTGAGCTGGGGAGGGCGGAGCCCAGGTGAAACATCCAGGGCACACCCACTCATGGTCTAGACACGAGTGGGGCTCAGTTGGAAGATACTGGCTGGCTGAAAGATGCCAGGAGAATTGCCCGCCCGTTGGAAAGGTGCTGGGTGGGGGGCTCAATTGGGAAAAACTTGAGGAATACCCAGGGCTTGGCTGAAAGATGCCGCGGTCACTCTGTTGTAGGGGACTGAATGGTCTTGGCTGAGTGGCTAAGTAAGAGGCTGATCTGACACTTTCCCTCAATTTGACTGCCATTATAGAATTTGTCAGGATAAAAGTGAGGACAATACATGGGAGCTTTGCTCTGAAGAAAAGGGACAAGACACCTCCCAGTCAGTTTAGGTTTTCTCAGGTGACTGAGAAATTTATGGCATGTTGGAGGCCTAGTCCTCATACTGTGCAGTGGCCCCATAGGGAAACACACTTATTAATCAAAATACTTGCTCGTCTGACGGGGTCACACATAAGAACTGGCCATTCAGCAACCTGAGCAGCCATGGTGGTCTTAGATAGCCGGAGGCAGAATCCGAGACATGTACGACAAGCTGAAGGAAAGTCTGTTTAAAATAGTCCCTCCAGACTGGGATAACTTGAATTTCTAAGGGTTGTGCTAAACTAAGTTTTGGAATAGCTAGCTATTGAATAGCTAGGTCATTTCCAAATAAAATAAGATTTTGAAACATTTACTACTGAATACTAATTTCTTCTAACAGAGAAACTAAAGAAATTTGGATTAAAAATGAATGATGTTTGGTGCCATCCTGAAGTGTTCTCTTTAAGAAAACAAAGGTTTTAGAAATTATCACTGGTATTTATGCTCACCAATCTGTAAAATGCTAATATAAAAGTCAGTTCTTGGTTGCTTAAGGAAAGTAAGAAGTGTGTTTTCGGCAAAGAAGGTATGAGGAATGGAACTGCATTTTGTGAAGGGAGAAAAGTAATACTGACTTACAGGTGACTTTTTAGGATGGAAGAACAAAGTAATGGGTACAGAAAGTGATAGGAAGCTTTGTGGAAAGTGAACTAAGAGAAAAGAGTTTTGTACATGGCTTAAAATAAGTTTAAAATTAAGTTTACTTTTTAAATGAAGTAAGCTGGTGCAAAAACTTGAATTTAGCTTTTCTCTCTGTTAAGAGGACATCTTTTCTTCAGATGTTGAACTGCCTTTGATAATGGATTTAAGTTTCTTTATCTCTTAAATGACCTGTTCTGAAATCCCTTATTGTGAGTTTGGCTAAGTAATTAGTATTGTTTCACAATGACCTACAATCCTGTCTGCCAAACCTTTTCGATTGTTGACAAAACTTCCTAAATCATTCTAATGAAGATTTCTAGCTAACTTTGGGATGGTTCAGAGGGCCCCTGAAATATCCCAATGAGAGATACTACATTAATTAGGTTCATGTTGTATACAGAATTACATGAAGAATATTGTCAAGTGAGTAATAAGTCTTGGGTTATATTGTATGGTAAATGTTACTAATATAGATATCCTAGAAACTATATGGAGTTCATAATGTAGGATAATGGAGTTAGAGAGGCGAGGTTTAGAAAAAGAATGAGACTGGCACTTTACAGGAACAGACACCTTTAATGAGGCGAGAAGGGGCAGCAATCAGATTAGCGAGCTGCTGCCCTAACCTAAGAAATGAGTAAGTATATATAGGCATGTATGTGTCTTAAGGAGGCCTGTTCTTCTCTAAGGTTGTTCAGAGTAGTTATCTCTTAAACGGCTGGGGCAAGGAATTCTGGAGATCGGCCAGGGGCTGGGACCCTCTGGGAGTTGGGCGTAATCAACCTTAATGTCCATTTTCTCTTTGGGTGAGAGAGTTCTTTGTTTTGCATAGAATGGTGGGAAGGACCTGGAGGGGAATTTTAACTCCAGTCTATTTTGAGCCATGCAACTTTCCTTCATTCCAGATCCTAAGGAATATACACAAAAAGAGAGGTGGGCGCTGTTTTGTTCAGGGCTTTTTCATGCTGATAAATGAGGATCTGGGGTTTGTGGTCTGGGAGGAAGTCCAAGGCCCGTAGTATCAATTTTCTATTTTAGCCATCAGGGTCTCAAGAGTCTTGACTTGGTCTTGGTAAATGGATCGGATTCGGTCTTGGAGGAATCTCTGGAAAAGATTAAACAAACAAGGCCCAAAGGTGAGTTAGAAGGATGATAAAAATGAATGGTCTGAGGAGGGGTAAAAGTTATAAAAGGTTTCCTGTAGCCACAGGGTGGAGATGTAATCTTCAATGTGTTTGAGTGTGGATCCTTGAGGACTCGAGACCCAGATATCTGTCAGAAGTTGTTCCAGGAATAATTGTAGCCGTGAAACTGACAGGCTTATCTGTCGCCAGTTGGGGCCGGTGGAAGCCGTGAGAAGTATAGAGTTGTAGGGCCTGTGTGAGAAACTTGATGAGTATTAGTCTGGCAAGCATTTTCATCATTGGGCTGCATAACCTTTTTTTTTTTTTTTTTTTAACTGGGTGATGTGTACCCAAGGGGTGATTTTTTTTTTTTAATTTTGTAGCGGTAGGGGTCAGCAGAATTACCATGTAGGGTCCTTGTCATTTTGGGGTTAGATCTGAGTGGGACTGAATTGTCATATAGACTTTGTCTCTTATTTGAAGGGATGGATATGGAAGATTGCGGTGTGGTCGAGGGAGTAAGTTATCCATATGTTGCCAGAGGGCATCTCGTATCTGGGCAAGTAAAGGAAAACGAAGGCGGGAAGGCAGGACTGTCCTGGGAGGGGGAGACCCAAAGGTATTATGGGCCTCCCATACGTGGCCTCAGATGGACTGCCATTTAAGGGTTTTTTTTGGTAAGACCCAGACCTTTAAGAGGGCTAAAGGGAGGAGTTTAGTTCCGTCTTGATGAAGTTCGATCATTAATTTGGTCAGAGTTTCTTTTAGGACTTGGTTGGCTCTCTCAACCTTTTCGGAAGACTGGGGATGATAAGCGTTAGAAAATGCCGCCGGAAGAAAGAGCCACCTCTAAGGACCGGTGGTGAAGGCCTTTAATGGGCGGGCGCTCTCGGGCAGATCTCCCGGGGAGGGGCGGGTGAGCGAGGAGACAAAGGGAGTCTGCGAGGAAGGAGAGGTGGGGAGAGGTTTTATAGCCAAGACCGGCGTCCAGGCCAGGTCCTTCTATATAAGTAAGAAAGCGCGGGCTACAGCGGCGGTGGGTGTCCACGGGCTCTGTGTCGGTTCCTGATTGGACCAGGCTGCAGGGGAGGTCGGTCCCCGGAAGTTTAGCCAGCCTCCGGAACTTGTCTGCGGCACTTTTTCCCAGGGCATGCCTCAACATACCCAACCTTTCATCCCGGCCTTTTTGCTATAGGACAAGGGGTGCCAGTTTTTTCTGGCTTCTTCCTGCTGAACGGGGGCGGCGAGGGGTAGGGTGTGGCCAGGATGACAGGGAGCGTCTGCCACTAATTTTGTCACGGAGTGTTTGTTGGAAGCCCTTGGTACTGCTGTCGCAACACCATCAGCTGGACCGTGTTGAGCCGTTGTTTGATAAGGGCCAAGAGCCTGATCTCCCGGGGCCAGAGGCTGAGCCGACCCTTCGTCGTCTGTCGGTTGTGGCAGGACCCGGTCTGCGTGTTTTCTCAGCAAGGATCGTAAGAGGGAGAAGAGGGGGAGGTATCCCGTGAGTGGGGGAGCCTCTCCCTCTGGGAGGTGAGTCAGGAGGTAGGGCCTGCTGTAGAGCAGTTCAAAAGGGGTCAAACCTGTTTTGGAGTGTGGTGTGGTGTGAATGCGAGTGAGCGCCAGAGGGAGGAGGTCGACCCAAGACAGCCGCAGTTCTGAGGCAAGCTTGGTCAGGTGCGTCTTGATGATGCCGTTTACCCGCTCTACCTTGCCTGACGATTGGGGCCGATAGGGGATGTGGAGATCTGTGAGATGAATGCATGCCCATTGTCAGACTGGAGAGAGTTTGGCAACCCAAATCTGGGAATGAGATGGGTCGTCAAGACCTCTGCCACCACCGCAGCCGTCTCTCGGGCGGTGGGGAAGGCCTCGACCCATCCTGAAAAGGTGTCTACTAAGACCAGCAGATAGTGGTAGGTTCGATGTCTGGGCATGTGGGTGAAGTCTATCTGCCAATCCTGCCCGGGCATATGTCCCCTTAGCTGGTGAGTCTCTTGTGGGGGTCGGAGTCCTCCTTGAGGAGAGGTGGAAGCACATGTTAGGCAGGAGCGGTGGACAGCATATATGGTCTGTCTGAGATGTAGGGGAGAAAAGACAGGGCTGAGAAAGGAAAAGAGAGCCCTTGGTCCGATGTGGAGGGTATTGTGGATTTGGGATATTATGGCCTTAGCCTGGCGCTCAGGAAGCACCGGTTTATTATGGAGTAATATCCATCCCGACGGGTGCCTCTGAGCCCCTTCCTGTGCCAGCAAGGCTCTGGCCTCTTTGCTGGAATAATCTGGGTTGAGGGTGGATCTCAAAGTCAACAAGGGCTCGGGGGCTTGTTGTAAGGTGATTTGTCGAGCCACTTGGTCTGCCATATTATTATCCAGAGCGACAGTGTCTTGAGTATTTTGGTGTCCCTTGCAGTGTATCATAGCGACCTCTTTGGGCAGGGATAAGGCATCTAACAGTTGAATAATGTGGGGGGCATTACAGATGGGGGATCCTTTAGTGGTCAGGAAGCCCCGCTCTTTCCAGATTGCCGCGTGAGAATGGGCAATCAAGAAGGCATATTTGGAGTCTGTGTAAATATTGGCCCTTTTTCCTTTTGCTAGGTGTAAGGCTCTAGTTAGGGCTGTTAGTTCAGCCTTCTGAGAGGTCGTCCTGGGTGGCAAGGGCTGAGCCTCCAGGACTTCTAGGGTGGTTACCACAGCATAAGCCGCCCTTTGGTTCCCGTCGGGATCTTGCTTTGAGCTCCCATCGACGAACAAAGTTAGCTCTGGATCTGGTAGAGATTCGGAAAACAGGTTGTGAGGTGGTTGCATAAGGGACTCAAGGACTTCTGGGCCTGAGTGGGCTGGGGGTTTTGAGGAAAGGGGGAGGGAGGGCAATGAGGAAAGCGGGTTTAATTGTGAAGAACGACCCATGGAAACTTACGGATTGTCCAAAAATACCAGGTGAAACTGCTGGAGCCTGGATTTGCTGAGGTCAGAGAGAAATCTAGAGGCTAGAAGATCACCAAGGCGATGAGGTGAGAAGATGGTCAGGGGTTGACCATGAATCAGCTTTTTAGCATCAGCGTACAATGTTGTCGCTGCTGCTAGTGCCCGCAGGCAGGGGAACCATCCCCTGGCTGTGGGGTCAAGTTGTTTGGATATATAAGCAATAGCAGCAGTTCGGGGCCAATCGGCTGCACCAAGGCTCCAAAGGCTATCCCTCCCTTTTCATCAGTGTATAAATGGTATGGATAGTTGGGATTGGGAAGAAAGAGAGGGGGTGCAGCCAATAGGGTTGAGCGTAAAGCGTGGAAAGCCTGAGCCACTTCGGTGGGGGAAGACAGCAGTCCTGTGGGAGTCTCTTTAGTGGCGGCATATAGGGGTTTGGCCAGGGTGGCATAATTTGGGACCCAGTGTCGGAAGAATCCTGTCAGTCCTAAGAAGGACAATATCTGGTCTCTGTTGGCCAGAGAGCAGAGGGACCTGAGGAGGCTACACTGATCTGCTGTCAGGGCCTTAGTGGTAGGGGTGATTTGGAGGCCTAGATAGACAACAAAAGTCTGAGTCAGTTGAGCTTTGGATTGTGAGGCTCTGTAGCTCTGGGAACCGAGGAAATTAAGAAGAGTCGCAGAATGTTGTTGGGAGGTCTCTTCTGAGGGGCTGCAGAGGAGCAAGTCGTCTACATATTGGAGGAGGGTGCTAGGACGGAGCGAGCATCTGGCCAGGTCCCGGGACAGAGCCTGCCCGAAGTAATGGGGACTGTTTCTGAACCCCTGAGGGAGTACGGTCCATGTGAGTTGTGTGGTCAACTGGGTGTCGGGGTCAGTCCAGGTGAAAGCAAAGAGGCATCTTTGAGGTCAATAACGGTGAAATGAGAGGTTTGGGGAGGTATGGAAGAAAGGAGGGTGTAGGGGTTAGGGACGAGTGGATGGGCAGGGACCACCGCCGCATTGATCAGGCAGAGATCCTGCACTATTTGGTAGTCTCCTGAAGCCTTTTGAACAGGGAGGATGGGCGTGTTATAGGGGGAAGTCGTGGGAATCAGGAGACCCTGTCCCATGAGGCGGTCGATGATGGGCTTTAGCCCCCTGAGGTTACGGGTAGACAGAGGAAACTGGGGCCGGGCTGGGAAACAGGTGGGGTCCCTTAGCCAGATGAGGACTGGAGGGTGGTGCCAAGCCACCACTGGGACTTGGGTGTCCCAGACCTCAGGATTAACAGAAGAGGTTGGAGGGTCAACAAGTAGCATCAGGAAGGCCCCTGACGTGGGAGCCAATTCTGGAGTTAGGTGAAGAGTGGCCTTTAGCTTAGCGAGAATACCTCTTCCCAAGAGAGGAGTAGGGCAGGAGGGGATGACCAAAAAGGAGTGGGTAAATAGGCAGGAATCTAATTGACAGGATAGTGGTTGGGTTTGGAGCGGACACGAGGGTTGGCCGTCAATGCCCATAACCGAAACCTGGGAGGGACGTAAAGTGCCCCCGAAAGAGGAAAGGACCGAATAGGTAGCCCCCATATCAACTAGAAAGTTGATAGACTTACCGCTACCTGGAGCGTTACCCTGGGCTCGGCTTGGGTTATCGGGGTTCCCGAGTCTGGGCGGCGTCAGTCATCATCGAAGCTCAGCAGCTCTAAGGTCGGAGGAGGGCAGGAGGTCTCCCTGGGGCGCTCTGGTCTCCGGTCCCTAGAGGTCGGGGCCCGAGAGGCCTGGGGACAGTCGCTAGCCCAGTGTCCTCGCTGTTTGCACAACGGGCACAGCTTGGAAGGAGGCCGCGGATTGGGGCACATCTTGGCCCAGTGTCCTTCTTGGCCACACTTGAAGCAGGCCCCCAGAGGGGGGTTTCGGGGCCCAGAGCCCGCCACCGGCCGCAGGGCCGCTACCAAGGCCTGGGTTTGCTGGTTTAGGAGGCTCGCCTGAAATTCGGCCTTTTGCTTGAGCCTTGCCTTTTGACTGGTCTCAGCAGTTTCTTCACGGGCATTGTAAACCTTAAAGGCCATTTTTACCAGGTCTCGAATAGGGGTCTGAGGGTCGTCCTCGGCCTTGGCCAGCTTTTTTTCGGATGTCAGGTGTGGATTGCGAGATAAAACGATTGGCCAAGGTAGCTGCCTCAATGGGGGACTCAGGGGACAGTCTAGTGTATTGAACAAGAGCCTCAGTCAGCCGATTAAGAAACATGACTGGGTTTTTGTCAGGCCCCTGAGTCACCTCATCTAGTTTGAGGAGGTTTACAACTTTATGAGAGGACGTTTTTATCTCATTGAGGATGCACTCTATCATATGGCATACCTGCAGCTGGCCACCACCCCCTTCCTGGTAGTTTTAATCAGGGTCGGTGTCAGGAACTGCCTGAGCTCCCGGGGGACGCTCGGGGGAGGGGCTGGCACAGTGACGCTGATCAGCCTGCGCCCTGGCTGCCGTCCAAATGGCCTGCCTCTCTTTGGGGGTGGTGGTAGACCCCAGGATGACATATATGTCCTGCCATGTTAGGGCGTAGGTACGGGTCAGACTAGTAAACTGCTTAATGTACTGAGTGGGGTTGGAGGAAAAGGATCCCAGTTTGGCCTCAATCTGTGCTAAGTCCTGGAGAGAGAAGGGGACGTGGACCTGGGCTAGACCCTCAGCTCCGGCTACTTGTCGCAGAGGGAGTAGCGGGACTGGGGAGGGGGGAGGGGAGGCTCCTGGAGGGTTGCTATGGGAGCGAGTGTGGGAGCTAACAGGAGAAGCGGAGGGAGTGACGGGGGAAAGGGGAGGGTACAAGATAGGGTTAGGAGCCGGAGCATCTGGGGCCGGCGGTGGAATCTCGGGGGCGGGAGCAGGAGCAAAAGAGGCCAGAGTAGGGTTAGAGGGGGAGGGGGCAGGAGGGGCCGGAGTGGAGGGGGAGGGGGTAGGAACCGGAGAGGAGGGGGTGGGACGAGAGCGCAACGCCCAAAAGGCCTGAACATAGGGGACCTCAGACCATTTTCCCGTTCTCTGGCAGTAATTATCTAAATCACGGAGGACGTCAAAGTCTAATGTCCCTGTGGCTGGCCATTGTGAGCCATTATCTAGGGAATACTGAGGCCAGGCCTGTGAACACAGAAAAGTGAGCTGCTTGGGGCGGATATCTCCCTTTAGTCTTAGAGTCTGCAGGTTAGCCGGCAGGCATTCTAAGGGGGTGGAGTATTGGGGATTGGGTTTGGAGGCTGTCGATCCCATAGCGACCACGGGGCGTGGAGGCAACCCCCACTGTCCATACGTCTTCGGACGAGTCAAGGGGAGCCGGAGGTCCGTGTAGTCATGGGGAACGTCTTCCTCACGACCGCAGGGACCCAGAAAGGCCGAAGCCAGAGGTCTACTCAGCCGCTGGGGACGTCTCCCCACCAGCTGGTGACCGGGAGGGCCCAGTAAGTGCACACCCATTACGGGGCCCTAGGAGGTGGTCGCCAGGGAGGGCAGGCTCCAAAGCCGAAGGGACTTACTCCGTATCCTGCCATCCGGGGGGTTGGTCAGCCGCCTGGGTCCGAGGCTTCCGCGGCGGTGGAGCTCGAGGGGGCCTCAACGGCGAGTGCCGGGGACCCTCACCTTGGGCCCCACGTTGGGCGCCAGATGTTAGAAAATGCGGCGGGAAGAAAGAGCCACCTCTAAGGACCGGTGGTGAAGGCCTTTCTTGGGCGGGCGCTCTTGGGCAGATCTCCCGGGGAGGGGCGGGTGAGCGAGGAGACAAGGGGAGTCTGCGAGGAAGGAGAGGTGGGGAGAGGTTTTATAGCCAAGGCCAGGCGTCCAGGCCAGGTCCTTCTATATAAGGAAGAAAGCGCGGGCTACAGCGGCAGTGGGTGTCCAAGGGCTCTGTTCCTGATCAGACCAGGCTGCATGGGGGGGGGGGGGGTCGGTCCCCGGAAGTTTAGCCAGCCTCCGGAACTTGTCTGCGGCACTTTTTCCTGGGGCATGCCTCAACATACCCGACCTTTTAATAAGGAATGTGAAACCTCCGAGGAACTAGAAGGGCTCCTGCAATATTTTGGGTGATTTGGGATGTAAACTTGGGCCCATTGTCAGACTGGAGTGAGGAAGGCATTCCAGACCTTGGGAGGATTTCAGTAAGAATAAGCTGACCCACAGTAGGGCCTCGTTTGTTAGTAGTCGGGAAAGCTTCAATCTATCTAGAAAATGTATCTACAAAGACTAGGAGAAATTTAACCCTTTTTACAGGTGGCGTGTGGGTGAAATCTACCTGCCAGTCTTGTGCAGGAATATGTCTGTGAATTTGATGGGTGGGGAAAGGAGGGGGGCGAATGTTAGAATTAGGATTTGTTTGTTGACACATGATATAAATTTGGGTCAGATTATTTAAATAAGTCATATCGTCCTAGTCAGTTTAATAAAGTTCTGAAGGAAAGCCTTAAGTACTTTTGCAGAGGGGTGGAAAAGGGAATGTAAATATGAGAGTAATGTGTGGATGTTAGGCTCACCAATTTGGGCTACAGTAAAGACAGGACTAAGAGGCGGCTTGCCACTTTGTTTCGTGACCTGTTATATTGTTGTAAAAGGAGATGGGACTATGTCGCTGATGCCTCTGGCAGTGTATTACAGCAGCTTGTTTTGGGAGCTGAGCCGCATGGAGGAATTCAGAAATAAAAGAAGCTTTGAGAACAGGTGTGTTCTTTTAAGTGAGCAATTTTCTGTCCTTTCAGATTATATGTTTGAATGTAACACATTACAGACATATTTGGAGTCAGTGTAAATGATTACCTTCTGCTCTTTGGCTAGGGTCAAAGTTTGTGCAAGAGCTATCAGTTCAGCCTGCTGTGAGGATGTGTGAGCTGGGAGTGTGGCTGGCTTGATGAGGCACGGGGGGATAACTTGGTCGGGCTGTCCCTGAACTAGAGCGTATCCAGCCCCAAATGGGGCTTGTTTCTGGGCAGTGTCATCTATGAACCAGGATGGGACTTTGGGGTCAGTAAGGGGCCGATCAGTTATATGTTCAAAGGGATTAAGTGTCATATCTAAGGTCTGAACACAGTCATGAGGTAGGTGTTCTGTTTCTGGATCTGGTGTAGGGAGTAAGCTAGCAGGATTAAGAGGTTTACAAGGCATGAAAGAAAGGGGTGGGTCGAACAGGTGTGTGTGGAGGATTTGTAGTTGAGCAGGGGGCAGAGAAAGGAAAGCCCGATGAGAGAGTAAATCTTTGAAGGAATGAGGTGAGCATACATTTAGAGGAGCATTTTGAGTTATTTTTTTGGGCCTTCAGGTATTAAGAGGGCGGTTGCAGCTAAGGCTTGGAGACAAGGTGGCCATCCAAGCATGATGAGATCGAGTTGTTTCGATAAGTGAGCTAGAGGGCCCCATATGTCTCCCCCTTTTTGGCACAGAATCGGTAAGGCATGTCCTTGTTGAGAATGTACAAAAAGGAAAAAAGTCATTCAAACCCAAAAAGAACTTGTAGTTTATATCCTCACGTGTCCTGCCTATGTTTCCTTAAGACTTTCATAGAATCCCTCCTGACCTTTAGATATTTATGATTTGGAGTTCATTTCGTGTATGATGTTAGAGAGTGTTCTAACCTCATTCTCATTTTCTTTAATAAGCCTCCTACGATCCTTCACAGAGTCTCTGACCAATGTCTATTGCCAGGATCAGGGGAAGAATATTTCCTTTTCTTGATGCCTTCTCGATCAGTTAGTATTTGTCAAGTTTCTGACAATGCCCATTCTGAGGGCCGTGAGGTGATTCCTTGCTGTGGTTTTGATTTGCATTTCTCATATTTAGTGCAATTGACCTCTTTTCATGTGATTTCTTTTCAAGGATGAGTTCATGTTACTTCTCAATGCAACTTCCTGTAACTTGGCCCTGTTTTAAATCTCTTCTGAGGACCACCCCTAGGACGTTTGTTGAGATGAGCTGTTTTTGACTTACAGACTTCGGCCTTGAGAATACTCAAGGCCCATCAGCACAGCTTTTCAAGCTGTTGTTACAGAAAGTGGCCACAAGGCGGCAGCATTACCTTCGCTCAGTTCAGTCTCAGTGCTGCCGCCTTGTGGACATTTCTTGTAACTACAACTTGGACACTGAGGGGCATCTCCATTCACAAGGCCTGTGGGGCAGTTAAGGGATTCCCTGGTGGCTCAGGCGGTAAAGCAGTTAAAACTGCTCTCAGGAATGGTCCTGGGGCTGGTATTGCAGAAATAAATGACAACAACCGACTCAAGAAGCCAATTGCGACAGGTAAATCTCCTCAAATCCTTTATGGAAAAAATAAATGGCACTGAACAAGACATTTAGCATCCTTAATTATTACAGGAGGAAAGACAATCAAAACGACAACAAGAAACCAAATCCCAGCAGGCAGAATGGACATCCACAAAAGTCTACAAACAGTGAATGTTCGAGAGGGCCAGGAGCTGACTGAACCCCTATACAAGGTTGGTGGGAACGGACGTTGCCAACAACCCCTAGAAAAGACAGCCTCCACAGGCCAGAATATAAACATTCAAGACAGCTAAACACAGTATCTGACATCCACACCTGGGCTTATATCCCCCAAAATCCATCATTCAAAAAGACACATGCACCCCAACATTCACTGTTGCACTACTTACAACAGCCAAGACACAGAATGAGGAAATGTCCTCTGACAGATTAATGTTCAAGGACAAGTGGTGAATAAATACACTGGACTATTAGCCATGAAAAGGCAGCATTGAAATCAGGAAATTATGCCACTGTTTGCTGCAAAGATGGACATTGGAGGATCATACACTAAGTGTATTCAACAGACAGAGGAAGAAAACAGCATATGATGTTCCTTTCAGTCAAATAAAAAAAGAAATACAAAGAAACTAATATACAGCACAGAAAAAGATTCTGAAAATTCAAACACAAACAAGGAATTCCAAAGAAAGGAAACAATAAAGGGCCACAGATTAATTAGGAATTTAGGACTACATATTCACAAAAACCTGTATGTTGAACATATACACATAAATCTGTATCTGTAATAGATAATCCACAAGGATTATCTCCTTCCTTCCTTCCATCCACATATACACAGAAAGCTGTATATCTATACACACAAACCCATATGTCTAACGTATACACAGAAATCTATACCCATAATAGATGATTCAAAGGATTATCTCCTTTCTCCTTCCCTCCATATATGTAAAAAAATCTGTATCTCTAATAGTTACTTAGAGCTTCCCTTGTGGCCAAAGGGTTAATAATATGATGGTAACGTGGGAAACCTGGGTTCAACCTCTGGGCGTGGGAAACCTGGGTTCAACCTCTGGGTCCAATAAATCCCCAGAAGAAGGGAATGTCTACCTACTCCAGTATTCATCCCTGGGGATTCATGGAAAGAAGAACCCAGCAAGCTACAGCCCTTGGGGTTGCATAGAGTCAGAGGAGATATACCAGGAAGACATAATATTCAGCCCCGGGAGGCTACTTGACCTTGTTCCATAATCTCTATGGCAAAGAATTGGAAAAAACCAAAAAACAGATATGCCGTATGTAGATGTCATAACTGAATCAGGAGCCTGAACGCTGACAAGCACAACATCGCAGATCAAATATAGACCAACACAGCATCCGCATGAGATTAAAGCAATGTCTATTTTATTCCCTCCGATTTCCCTGCCTTGGGCTGCTTTCCATTCCCTGGACCCTGACCAGGCTTCAGTCACATGACTGGACTGGAGAGGAGCCGACAGTCAGGCGGGGGGCCCTAAATTGAGCCCCCTCTTAAACCTGTGCTCTCCGGTTTGCCGTGGCTGGGACCATAGAACCTAGTGCACGCACAGGATGGTGGCCTGAACCTCTGGCCGCGAGGACCTTAGAAAAGTCGCCTTCCTCCAGGTCCGCTGGTGCTGGGGTCCCCAGCTGGAGCCTCTTTCCTGAGAGTGCAGCCTCCTAGGCACCCTAGCAGGGAGCGGTGCCCCAGGTTGGGATGAGTCCGAAAGGGAGGGTGAAGTGTTAAGGGGAAGTAGCAGTGAGACACAGGCCTTGCGTGTTTGCTCAGGCACATTCCCAGGAAGTCAATTTCCAAAGTCTCAGCTTGCCTGCCATTTCCTTCTCCAGGGGATCTTCCTGACCCAGGAATCGAATCCAGGTCTCCCGCATTAAGGGCGGACTCGCTACCGTCTGAGCCTCCAGGGAATCCCTAAGAACCGGAGTTAACACGAAACAGTGCTGCCGCCTTGTGGACATTGCCTGTAACTACAACTTGAACACATAATACCACCTCCAACTGTCAAGGACTTTGGGGGTGCTAAGGACAGCAGCTCTCAGGAAAGGCCCTGGGGCAGATACTGCAGAAATGAATTCCAAACACAGCCGACTTTCAAGAAGCCAACTGCAACAGGTAAATTTCCTCATGCCCTTTAAGAAAAAAATAAAAAACCTCAGACACAGGACAAAATGCTCAGCATCCCTACTTATTATAGGAAAAATGACAAAACTACAACAAATATCACACCATACAGTCAGAATGGCCAACAATCTCTGCATCCCCCCAAAAAATAATAATAAAATTTCAAGTTAAGTATAGCATCTGACATTCCCAAACTTGGACTATATCCTGAGAAAATCATCTTTCAAAAAGACACCCCAATGTTCACTGAAGCACTGCTTACAACAGGCAAGACACAGAACTACAAAAATTTCACCCACAGCTTAAAGCTTAAACAAGGTAGGGAAATATTTGCCATGGACTATTAGCCATAACAACTACACCTGAAATTATGAAATTTTGTGATTGGTCATCACAAAGGTGATCCTTAGAGGATCATACACTAAGTGAAATCAGCCAGACAAAAGAAGAAAATACCAGATGAAGAACCTTCAGGGCAACATAAAAAAAGATTAAAAAAAAAAAAAAAGAACTAATTCACAGCTCAAAAGAAGCCTCTGAGAGTTCAAACGCAAAGAATTTTTTTTAAAACGTTAAGGACCAGGATGTATTCATAGGGGCTTGGGACTGGCAAATACACAGAAATCCAGTACTTCAACATATACACCGAAATCTGTATCTGTAATAGAAGATCCATGAGGATTATCTCCCTCCCTCATTCCTTTCTTTGACATACACACACACAAAATCTGTAACTCCAATAGATACTGCACAAGGATCTGATATTCAGTAAATGGAACTTTCCTTTACCTTCTGCAATAACTGTTATGAAAAAAGAATCCAAAAATAGAACAGATATGCTATATGGATATGTCATAACTGAATCAAGGGTGTATAAACCCTGACAACAAGCATAAAACCTCAAATCAACCATATTCCAACATAGCAATGGCATGAGGTTACAGAAAAGAAAATAAAATAAAAGCAATATCTATTTCATTTCCTCCTCCTCCCTGACTTGGGTTGCTATCCCATCGTTGGAGTCTGAGGAGGCTTGGTTCCCATGGCTGGACTGGGATGGGGTCTTGACACTGGGAAGGGTGTACTTAATTTAGACCCCTATGACACCTGTGGTGTTTCTCTGGCTGGGACCATATGACCTAGACACCCAAAGGATGCTGGCATGACCCTCTGACTTCGAGGACCTTGGAAAAGTCACCTAGCCTCCAGGTCTCCTGGTGCTGGGGTCCCCAATTCAAGGCTCCTTCATGAGACTACAGCTTCCTAGGCAGCTCAGCAGGGGCTGTGGCCCAAGTTGGGATGAGTCTGGAGGGGAGGGGTGAAGCTTTAGGTGGAAGAATTAATGAGACACAAGCTCCTGAGTGTTTGCTCACGCACATTCCACTCTAAATCCCAGCCCAGGAGGCCAGCTCTCCTTAAGGCTCAGGTCGCAGGAGGACCAGAGTTGGAATGAGGAAGTGCTGCCGCCTTGTGGACACTTCCTGTACCTACAACTTGAACACGTGCATAATGGTGCCTCCAATTCACAAGGGCTGTGGGGCTGCTAATGGCAGCGGCCCTCAGGAAAGTTCCTGGGGCAGGTGTTGCAGATAAATTACAAGCACAGCTGACCTTCAAGAAGCCAACTGTAACAGGTAAATTTTCTTCACATACTTTCAGGGAAAAGTAAAGAAGAAAACCCCCAAAGGGACACAGGACAAGATGCTCAGCACCCCTCATTATTACAGGAGGAATGCCATCAAAATGGCAACATACTAGTCAGAATGGCCATTCTAAGATGTCTACATACCATGTCTACCCCCCGCGCCCCACCTGACTCGGTCAGTGGAATTGACATTGGCAACAGCCACAGAAAGGACAGACCCTGTATGCCAGGAAAAAAAAAAAAAAAAGAAAAAACCACAAACCTGTCAAGGGTGCCAAGCCTAGGATCTGATACAGCCACATCTGGCCATCTGTCCTATGAAAACCATCATTCCAAAGACACATGCTCCCCAACGTCCACTGCAGCACTGCTCACAGCAGCTGAGACACAGACACAGGAGAATGTCCACCGACAGATTAAAGATGAAAGAAAATGTGGTACACAGACACAATGGGCTCTTCCTCATTCATGAAAACCCACCACTGAAAGTATGACGTCAGTCACAACAAGAGTGGATCTTGGAGGATCATACATTAAATGAGTCAGCTGGACAGAGGAAGACAAAAGAATTTGATTTCTCTTACAGGCAAAATTTAAAAAATATACAAAGGAACCAATTTAAAACACAAAAAAATTGCTGAGAATTCAAACACAAAGAATCAATCTCAGAAAAGTAACAAGAAAGGGGCAGGGATAAAACCAGAGGTCCCGAAAAACATATACGCAGGAATTTGTATCTTTAATGATAATCCTCCCTTCATGGATCACTGCCTTGTCAAGTCCAAGGGGCTTGTATAACTCAGTGAAGCTATGAGCCATGCCGTGGAGGGCCACCCAAGACCGACAGGTCATACCAGAGAGTTCTGACAAAACACGATCCACGGGAGGAGTGAACGGCAAACCACCCCAGATACTTGCCATGAGAAACTCATGAACTGCTGTTTAAAAAGCTAGTGGATGCAATGGAATTCCAGTAGAGCTATTCGAAACCATAAAGGATGATGCCATTGATGTGTTGCATTCAATATGTCAGCAAATCCAGAAAACCCAGCAGTGGCCACAGGACTGGAAAAAGTCAATCCTCATGCCAATTCCCAAGAAGGGTAGCAATAAAGATGTGCTATCGGACAGTTATATTCTTCTCCCATGCTAGTAAGATCATGCTTAAAATCGTACTTGCATGCAAAGCATTATGCGAACCAAGAACTTCCAGATGTCCAAGCTGCTTTAGAAAAGGAAGAGGAACCAGAGATCAAATTGCCAACATTCGTTGGATCATAGAGAAATCAAGGGAATTCCAGAAAAACATCTACTTCTGTTTCATTGATTATGCTAAAGCCTTTGACTGTGTGGATCATAACAAACTGTGGAAAGCTCTTAGAGAGATGGGAAAACCAGACCAACTTACCTGTCTCCTGAGAAACCTGTATGTGGGTCAAGAAGCAACAGTTAGAACCCTGCATGAAACAATTGATTGGTCCAAGATTGAGAAAGTATGACAGGGCTGTCTGCTGTCACCCTGCTTGTTTAACCTGTATGCTGAGCATGTCGTGAGAAAGGCCGGGCTGCGTGAGTTACAAGCTGGAATCAAGATAGTTGGGAGAAACATCAACAATCTCAGATATGCAGATGATACCACTCTAATGGCAGAAAGTGAAGAGGAACTAAAGAACCTCCTGATGAGGGTGAAGGAGGGGAGTGAAAGAGCTGGCGTAAAACTCAATGTTAAAAATACTAAGATCATGGCAGCTGGCCCCATTACTTAATGGCAAACAGAAGGGGAAGTATGGAAGTAATGACTGATTTCCTCTTCTCGGGCTCTAAAATCACTGTGGATGGTGCTGCAGTCATGAAACCAGAAGACGATTGCTTCTTGGCAGGAAAGCTATGACAGAACCTGGGAGTGTATTGAAAAACAGAGACGTTACTCTGCCGACAAATGTCCGTATAGTCAAGGCTGTGGTCTCCCAGTGGTCGTGTGTGGTTGTGAGAGCTGGGCCATAAAGAAGGCAGAGCATCAACGAACTGACGCCTTCAAACTGTGGCACTGGAGAAGACTCTGGAAGGTCCCTTGGACAGCAAGGACATCACACCGGTCAATCTTAAGGGAGAACAACCCTGAATACTCATTGGAAGGACTGATGCTGAAGCTCCAGGATTCCGGTCATCTGATGCAAACAATCAACTCATTGCAAAAGTCCCCAATGCTGGGAAAGATTGAGTGCAGAAGGATAAGAGGGTGTCAGAGGATGAGATAGTTGGATGGCATCACCAAGGTGATGGACATGAACTTGGGCAAACTCCAGGAGATGGTCAGGGCCAGAGATGCCTGTGTGCTGCAGTCCATGGGGTCTCAAAGAGTCGGACATGACTGGCCAACTGAACAACAACAATGACAGTGATAATCCACAGGGATCATCTTTACTTCCTTTCTTCCTTTCAAATATACACAGAAATCTGTATCTCTAACCTATACAAAGAAACCTACCTCTTATGTAACAGGTAATTCACAAGGACTATCTCCTCCCTTCCTTCCTTTCACAAACACACAAAAAAATCTGTCTATCTAATAGATAATCCAAGACATGATTTTCAGCAAAGGGAACCTGGATCAACTTTCTGCAATAAATTTTATGGCAAAAGACTCTCCCAAAGAAGTGATAGGCTATATGTATGTGTCATAATTGAATCAGGCAGCTGTACACTGACAAAAAGCATAAAAATGGAGATAAAAGTAAAAGAAGGAAAAGGAAGGCCCATTCGTTCCCTCCAACCTCCCTGACTTGGGCTGCGATCCCGTCCCTGGCCCCTGAGCAGGCGTGGGTGCCCATGCTTGTCCTGGAAGGTGCTGGAAATAGAGCCCCCCCCCCCCAAAACCTGTACTGTCTGGTTTGCTTGGTTGGGAACAGAGTCCCTGGGCACCTAAAGGATGGTGGCCAACCCTCTGCCCTCCAGGACCTTGGAAAGTCACCTAACCCTAGGTCTCCTGGTGCTCCGGTGCCCAATTCAAGCCTCCTTCCTGGCAGCGGAGCCTCCTGGGCCCCTCGGCAGGATGCTGTGGTCCAGGCTGGGAGGAGGCTAGAGGGGAGGGGTGAAGCTTTAGGGGAAGAAGTACTGAGACCAAGCCCTTGTGTGTTTCCTCAGGCACTTTCCATTATAATTTATAGCCCAGGAAGCTGATTTTCCCTAAGGATCTCCTTGCAAGGGGAACAAGAGTTGGGCAGGCAGAATTGCTATTACCTTGTGGACGTTTCCTGTAGCTATAACTTGACCAGCAGTGCCCACTTGCACCTCCAATTCGCAAGGCCTAGGGGGCTGTAATGACAAGCTGCCCTCAGGAAAGATCTTGCGCAGGTGTTGCAGAAACACAGTCCAAACAGAACTGACATTCAAGCAGCCAATTGTGACAGGTAAGGATCCTAAATTCTTTATGGAAAAAAAAACCGAAACAGCCACAGCACAGGATGATCAGCATCCTTAAATATTACAGGGGGAATGACAATCAAAACAACAACAAGAAATCAAATCCTACCTGTCCAAATGGACATCATCACAGGTGTATAAACAGTAAATGCAGGAGAAAGCCAGGGGGTGTTTGAACTCCACTGCATGGTTGGTGAGAATGGACATTGCCAACATCCCTTAGAAAAGACAATTTTTGCGTGCCAAAAAACCCAAAAAAACCTTTCCAACAAGCTAAGCGTAGTATCTGACATCTTCACCTGGATCAATGTGCAGAGAAAACCATCATTTAAAAAGATTTATGCACCCCAGCGTTCACTGCTACACTGCTTACAACAGCCAAGACACAGAACCACAAAATGTCCTACGATTAAAGCTTAAGGAAAGTGTCACACATAAACACAAATGGACTCAGTCAAAATCTGAATCTGTAATAGATAATTCACAAGGATTATCTCCTTCCTTACACACACACACACACACACATACAAACACACACATACACATATATATAATAGATATTATGGGCTTCCCTGGTGACAT
The DNA here is from genome assembly GCF_963930625.1 of Muntiacus reevesi. Lineage (NCBI taxonomy): Eukaryota > Metazoa > Chordata > Mammalia > Artiodactyla > Cervidae > Muntiacus > Muntiacus reevesi. The sequence continues at coordinate 18,446,289 of NC_089263.1, read as the reverse complement.
AAGGGGTAAATAATATGAAGGCAATGCAGGAGACCTGGATTCAATGCCTGGGGCCAAAATATCCCCCAAAGAAGGGAGTGGCTACCTACTGTAGTATTTGTGCCTGGAGAATTCCATGGAAAGAGGAACATAGCAGGTTACAGTCCTTGGTGTCACATACACTCAGAATAGATACACCAGAAGGACATAATATTCAGCCCAGAGAGGTTACTTGACCTTGTTCAATAATCTCTATGGCAAAGACTTGAAGGACAGATATGCTGTATGTAAGTGTCATAACTGAAACAGGAGCCTGGCCACTGACAACTGCAGATCAAATGTAGGCCAACGTAGCATCTGCGTGAGATTAACGAAAAGAAAAGAGCAATGTCTATTTTATTCCCTCCCATCTCCCTGACTTGGGCTGCTTTCCAACTCCTGGAAACTGAGCAGACTTGGGTCCCGTGAGTGGGTGGAGAGCGGTCCAGACAGTCGGGCTGGGTGCCCTTGACTGAGCCTCCTCTTCAACATGTACCATCTGGTTTGCCCTGGCTGGGACCATAGACCCTAGTGCATCCAAAGGATGGTGGACCGACCCTCTGGCCACAAGGACCTTGGAAAAGTCACCCTCCTCCAGGTCCGCTGGTGCTGGGGTCCCCAGTTGAAGCCTCCTGCCTGAGAGTGCAGCCTGCTAGGCACCTCAGCAGGGAGCGGTGCCCCAGGATGGGATGAGTCTGAAAGGGAGGGGTGAAGCCTTAAGGGGAAGAAGTGAGACCCAAGGCCCTGGGTGTTTGCCCAGGCACATTCCTCTAATTCACAGCCCTGGAAGCCAACTTTCCCAAAGGCTGTTTGCCTGAACCAGAGTTGACGAGAAACAGTGCTGCCGCCTTGTGGACATCTCCTGTAACTACAACTTAAACACCTTGCTTCCTGCACCTCCATTCACAAGGCCTGTGGGGCTGCTAATGACACCTGCTCTGCGGGAAAGGTCCTGGGGTGGGTATTGCAGAAATAAATCCCAAACACAACCGACTTTCAAGATGCCAGCTGCAACATGTACATTTTCTTCACACAATTTAAGGAAGAAAATAAAGAAAAAACAATCCCCAAACGGCCATAGGACAAAATACTCAGCATCCCTAATTATTACAGGAGGAAAGTCAATGAAAATAGCCAGAAATCTAATCACACTAATTCACAAACAATAAATGCAGTACAGAGCCAGTAAGACAGGTAACACTTCCCTCTCTGACCCAGCACAATCAGTGGGATGGACATTGGCAATAGCCACTGAAAGGAGAGTCTCCACATGCCAGAAAAAACTTTCAAAGTAGCTAAGCTTAGGATCTGACATATACATACCTGGGCCGAGAAACTGTCATTCCAAGACATCTGCACCCCAATGTTCACTGAAGCACTACTCACAGTAGCTGAGACACAGACCCAAGAAAATGTCCAGTGACAGATTAAAGCTTAAAGAACATGTGGTGCATATATACAATGGAGTGTTACTCAGCTATGAAGAGGCACCACTGAAATTATGAAACTATGTCATCAATCACTAGAAGGATGGACCTTGGAGGATCACACAATAAGTGACATCAGCCAGAGGAAGACAAAAGAATATGATACCCCTACAGGGAAAATTTTTAAAATATATGAAGAAACTCATCAAAAACTCAAAAAAATCCCTGATAATACACAAACAACCAGTCCTCAAAAAGTAACAATAAAGGGATATGGATAAATTCAGTGGTCATGACTAAATATACATATGAATCTCTATCTGTAAAAGGTAATCAACAAGGATTATATTTTTCCTTTCTTCCTTCCAAATATATTCAGAAATCTATCTCTAACATATACACAGAAAACTAAATCTGTGATAGATAATTTACAAGGATTATCTCCTCCCTTCCTTACTTTCACAAATACAAAACATCTGTAATAATAGATCATCCTGAAGAACATGATTTTCAGCAGATGGAACTTTCCTCAGCCTTCTGCAATAATCTTTATGGCAAAAGGATCCCCAAAACGAGAGCTATGCTGTTTGTTTATGTCATAGTTGAATCAAACGGCTGTCCACTGACAAGAAGCACAAAATTGGAGATTAAAGAAAGAAAGAAAAGGAATCCCTTTTTTCCCCCTCCAACCCCCTGACTTGAGTTGCTATCCCATCCCTGGAGCCTGAGCAGGCTTGGGTCCCACTGCTGGAATGCATGGGGGTAGAGGCAGCTGGGCAGGGGGCCTTAACCGAGCCCCCACTTAAACCTGTACTGTCGGGTTTGCTGGGCTGGGAACGAAGTCTCCAGCACACCCAAAGTATCGTGCCCCAACTCTCTGACCACTCTCTGGGGTGGATATTGCAGAAGCCAACTGCAACTGGTATATTTTCCTAACACCCTTTAAGGAAAAAAAAAGAAATAAAAACTATCCCGAACTGCAACAAGACAAGATGTTCAGCACCCCTAATTATTGCAGGAAGAATGAGAATGACAACAAATATCACCCTACACCAGTCAGAATGGCCATCCACCCAAGTCTACAAGAAATAAATGTAGGAGAGAGCCAGGAGGTGAGGGAACCCCCCTACATGGTCAGTGGGAATGCACATTGGCAACAGTCACTAGAAAAGACAGCCTCTGCATGCCAGAAATTGAAGTTTCAAGATAGTTAAGCCTAGGCCTGACATTCCCACACTTGGGCTATGTCCTGAGAAAACCATCATTCAAAAGACACATGCACCCCAACTTTCTCTACAGCACTGCTTACAATAGACAAGACACAGAAACACAAAATTTCCACCCACAGCTTAAAGCTTAAACAAGATATACTACATACTTACCATGGACTATTACTCAACCATAACAAAGTGCCCCTGAAATGGTGGTATTACATCACAGGTCTCCACAAAGGCGGGCCTTGAAGGACCATACCCTAAGTGAAATCAGCCAGAGGAAGAACCTTCCAGGCAACAGAAAAAGAGATAAAAAGAAACTAATTTACAACACAAAAGGAGCCTCTGAGAATTCAAACACAAATGAAGAATTAATAAAATAAAGGGCCAGGATGAATTCAGAGGAGGCTGGCACTACCACATACACCGAATTCTTTATCTGTAATGATAATCTATGTGGATTATCTCCTTCCCTCATTTGTTCCTTCAACATTCATGCAAAAAAAAAAAACAAAAAAACGAAAACTGTGTCTCTAACAGATACTGCACAAGGATCTGAAGTTCAGCATAAGCACTCTCCCCTACCTTCTGCAATAACCTCTATGGAAAAAGAATCCAAGAAAGCATGGGTATGCTGTGTGTATACATCATAACTGAAAAACGCGGCGTACACTGAGGACACCCACTCCAGTGCTCCTGCCTGGAGAATCCCAGGGACGGGGGAGCCTGGCGGGCGGCCGTCTGTGGGGTCGCACAGAGTCGGACACGACCGAACTGACATAGCAATAGCAAACACTGAGGACAAGCTCAAAACTGCAGATCAACTGTATTCCAACGCGGCAGACACGGGATTACAGAAAAGGAAATAAAAGCAGGATCTATTTCACTCCCTCTCCCCTCCCTGACTTGCGCTCCTGTCCCATCTCTGGAGCCCGAGGAGGCTTGGTTCCTCTGACTGGCCTGGGAGGGTCATAACACTAGGAAGAGTGCTCTTAATGTAAAACCTATGACACTTGTATTTTGTGGTTTCCTCTGGCTGGTTCCTTACACCCTAGAGCACCCAAAGGATTGTGGCATGACCCTCTGACCTCAAAGACCTCTAAAAGTCTCCTAGTCTCCAGTTCCCTGGTGTTGGGGTCCCAGGAGCGCGTGCAGCCTCCTAGGCCCCTCACCAGGGAGCGGTACGCCAGTAGGCATGAGGGGAGCGGGCTGGGGTGAAGCTTCAGGGGGAAGCATAGTGAGACACAAGCCCTTGGGTGTTTGCTCAGGCACATCCCACTCTAAGTCACAGCCCAGAAAGCCCATTTCCCCGCAGGCTCTGACTGCAGGTGGAACCGGAGTTGTCATGGAGGAGTGCTGCCGCCTTGTGGACATTTCCTGTAACTACAACTTGCCCACCAGCGCTTACCTGTACCTCCAATTCAAAAGGCCGGTGGGGTGGTTAATGACAGCTGCCCTCAGGAAAGGTCCTGGGGTGGGTATTGCAGAAATAAATTCCAAACATAACCGACTCAAGAAGTCAATTGCGACGGATAAATTTCCTCAAATCCTTTGTGGGGAAAAACAAAGAAAAAATGGCCACAGGACAAACCATTCAGCATCTAATTATTACAGGAGGAAAGACAATCAAAATGATAACAAGAAATCAAATCCCAACAGTCAGAATGGACACCCTCAAAGGCCTACAAAGAGTAAATGTGGGAGAGATCCAGTAAATGACTGAACCCCTAGAAAAGACAGCCTCTGCATGCCAGAAGATAAACTTTTCAAGAGAGCTAAGCCTCGTGTCTGACATCCACACCAGGGCCTATATCCCCAGAAATACATCATTCAAAAAGACACATGCACCCCAACATTCACTGTTGTACTACTTACGATAGCCAAGACACAGAATGACAAAATCCTGTAACAGATTAAAGCTTAAAGACAATGTGGTAAATAAATACACTGGACTATTAGTCAGCCATGAAAAGCAGCGCTGCAATGATGAAATTAGGCCATAGTTTGCCACAATGATGGAGGCTGGAGAATCAAACACTAAGTGGAAGAAAATAGAGGAAGAAAATAGCATATGATGTTCCTTCTAGACAAAAAAAAACAACAAAGAAACTAATATACAGTACAGAGAGACTCCGAAAATTCAAACACAAACAAGGAATTCCAAAGAAAAGAAACAATAAAGGGCCAGGGATGAATTGGGAAATTCGGGACTACATATACACAGAAACGGTATCTGTAATAGATAATTCACAAGGATTATCTCCTTTCTTCCCTGCCCTCCTTCCTTATTCCTTCATTCCTTATTCCTTCCTTCCACAAATACACAGAAAGCTGTATGTCTAGCATGTACACACAAATCCATATTCTAACATATACACATGAATCTGTACCCATAATAGGTAATTCAAAGGACTATCTCCTTCCACATAAATAAGTATCTGTATCTCTAATTGTGGGCTTCCCTGGTGGCTCAAAGTGTAAAAAATCTGAAAACAATGAGGGAGACCTGGGTTCAACCCTGGGTCAGAATATCCCCAGGAGAAGGGAATGGCCCCCCACTCTGTATTTCCCTGGGAAATCACGGAAAGAGGAGCCTGCTGGGCTACAGCCCTTGGGGTCACATAGAGTCAGAATAGATACCCCAGAAGGACAGAATGTTCATCACAGGGAGCTTACTCGCCTTGTTCAATGACATCTATGACAAAGAAGTGAAAAAAGAACAGATATGCTGTGTGTATGTGTCATAACTGAATCAGGAGCCTGTACGCTGACAAGCACAACACTGCAGATCAAATATAGGTCAGCATTTCATCGGCATGAGATTAAAGAGAAAAGTAATACCTTTTTTATTCCCGCTGATCTCCCTGATGTGGGCCACTTGCCATACCTGGACCTGACCAGGCTTGAGTCCCAAGAGTGGGTGGAGAGGGGTTGAGACAGCCAGACTGGGTGCCCTTAACTGAGCCTCTTCTTAAGCCTGTAGCATCTGGTTTGCCCTGGCTGGGACCATAGACCCTAGTGCACCCAAAGGATGGTGGACCGACCCTCTGGCCACAGGACCTTGGTAAAGTCACCTTCCTCCAGGTCTGCTGGTGCTGGGGTCCCCAGCTGAAGCCTCCTTCCTGAGAGTGCTGCCTCCTAGGCACCTCAGCGGGGAGCGGTGCCCCAGGTTGGGATAAGTCTGGAGGGGAGGGGTGAAGCCTTAAGGGGAAAAAGTGAGACCCAAGGCCCTGGGTGTTTGCGCAGGCACATTCCTCTAATTCACAGCCCTGGAAGCCAACTTTCCCAAGGGCTCAGTTTGCCTGAAGAACCAGAGTTGGCGAGAAACAATGCTGCCGCCTTGTGGACATTTTCTGTAATAACACCATGAAGAGCTGTGCTGCTGGACATTTAAAATTCACAAGGATCCAGGAGCTGCAAAAAATTACATACATGCCCTCGAGAAATGTCTTATGGGTGGCCGTGGAAAAATAATTCAAAACAAGGCAGGAATTAAGGAAGCCAACTTCAAGATATAAGTATAATTCACACCCTCTTCAAAAAAATCACATGAAATGATGTCAACATCGTTAAATATTAGAGAAATGCAAATCTGAACTACACCAAGGCATCACATCACATTGGTCAGAATGGCCATTGCCAAACAATCCACAAACAGTAAGTGCTGGAGAGGCTGTGCAGACAAGGGAACACTCCTCCACCCACTCCTCCACCGATGCTTGGCATGGAAACTGGTAACAGCCTCAATGGAGGACACAGTGAGGGTTCCTTCAGATATGAAAATGAGAGTGAAATCAGAAAACTTCTAACACCATACACAAAATAAATATAGTATAAATATCTAAAGGTAATGATGGATACTATGAAATTCTTGAGAAAAATATAAACAGGCATGATTTGACATAAAATGCACTAAGTTTGTTGCGATCTACTTCTCAGAATAATAAAAAATAAACCACAAATCAGAAAATGGGGTTTCATTAACCTTAAAACCATTTGCCTACCAAAGGAAACCCTAAACAAGATACAACCACAACCCTCAGAATAGGAAGAAAGATTTGCAAACCAAGACACCCACAAGGAATTCATCTCCAAAACATACAAACAGCTCATGCAACTCAATATCAAAAATAAATACAAACCAAAAACAAAGTTGGCGAAAGATTGAAAATGATATTTCTCAGAGGCAGGCCTGCAGATTGCACTTAGGCACATGAAAAGATGCTCAGCATCACTAAATATTAGCAAGACTCAATGTCCAATAAGCTAAGCACTCACATTGGTCAGAATGGCCATTTCAAAACATCTTAAAGAATAAATGCTAGAAAAAAAAAAGAATAAATCCTAGGACTTACCTGGTGGTGCCATGGTTAAGAATCGCCTGCAAATGCAGGAGACAGAAGCCTGGTGCTCTGGAGCCCACATTCTGCAACCAGCAGGCACCACAGGGAGAAGCCTGCAGAGTGAAGCTGGAGAGTAGCCCCGCTTGCTGCAGATAGAGAAAGCCTGCACTCAGCAACCAAGGCCCAGTGCAACCACAGAAAAATGAATAAATAACATTATTTTATAAGAATGAATGCTAGACAGGGTGTGGAGACAAGGGAACCCTCTTGTGCTGTTGATCATAATGTACATAGGTTCATCCAGTAGGGAGAACATATGCAGGTTCATTTAAAAAATAACATAGAAGTACTTCAGGACCCAGCAAGCCCATGTCTGGGCATAAATCTGGAGAAATTCAAAAATTTAAAAGCTGAGGGAACGCCTGCCATCTCGGCCCCATAAGGTACAACAGCCAAGTCTGGGAAGCAAGCTAATTGATGAAATTACAGATGAATGGATACACGATGGGGTACATATACCCAATGCAATATTTCTCAACCATAAAGAAGTAGGAAATAATTCCAAGCCCAGCCACAGAAAAGAAAGTCAAGATGATCATTCCACGTGAAGTAAAGGAGACAGGGACAGACAAGTATCATATGATGTCACTTCTAGGTAATCAAAAAATGGATGCAAATGAATGTCTTTACAAAAGAGAAACAGATTAACAGAAAAGAAACTTAGGGTTACCAAAAAAGAAATGTGGAGCGGGGACAGGGGTAATCAGCTGGTTCAGGTCAATGTACACCTTAAAACAGGCGCTGTGGTTGTTTAGCCCCTCAGTCGTGCCCAGCTTGTGCCGCCCCAGGGACTGTAGCCCCCCAGGCTCCTCTGTCCGCGGGATTCTCCAGATCAGAATACTGGAGTGGGTGCCATTTCCTCCACCAGGGGATCTTCCTGACCCAGGGATCGAACCCGTGTCTCCTGCAAGTCCCCTGCATTGAAACTGACTCACTGGTAGAGAATTGATAGTTACCAGTGCAGAGAGGGAGGTGGGAGGGGCAAGATCGGGGTAGGGGAAGAGGAGGCACACACTACTATCTGTGAGATAAATAAGCTACTACAGCAGGGGGAAATACAGTCATTATTTTGTGATACCTTTAAATAGAGTGTATTCCATAAAAATATTGAATCACTACGTTGTACACCCCAAACAAACATAGGCATGTAAATCAACTGTACTTCAGTTAAAAAATACAGTTGATGGTTAGCTACAAATATAAAAATAATCAACAAAAAAAGTTAGCAAAATAAAACTGGTTTTTTTTTTAAAAAACAGAAGATTCCATCAAGAAATTAATTTTGATGATATTTAAAATAATCATATAAAGTAGTTTTAGTCTTTTAAAATTTGCTTCACAAATCTGTCAAGCCAATTAATCTAACTACAAAATAAATATGGTTTTTTTGAAAGTTATGTTGCTTTTTTCAGTCTTCTCTGAAAAAGCACTTTATTTAATGTTATTTTTGATGCCTACATATTGATTTTAGTTCACAATGCCATATAAATAGCAGTCACTTAGCAATCTTCTAGTTTCAAATTAAGACTTTTGTATGTATTAAGATGTAAGATAGTATACTTGATTTAGAAGAGTTATGTTAAGTCTCTAAAAGCATTACTCAAAAGGCACAGTGATTTTCATTATGGCCCCTGGACTGGTATTTGCAAACCTACTAAATCAGAAATTCTGGAACTGAGGTCTGACGATTTGAATTCATAAGCCCTCCAGGCGATTCTAAAGCACAGAAGCACAGTGAAGTTTGAGATCTATTGCTCTATAAGTGCCAGAAAAACACACATTTTACCAAGCGCAAGTTGTAAGAATTAGTATCATTTTAAGTTATAGTAAAATTTTGATTCTTTTGTATAAAGAACAATAGCAAGGGAGTTCACGATACAAATGTATATGCCTGTATTTTCATATATGAAATATGCACCAATATTTTCACTTGTGAAATACAAAATATTTTATTTTCATATATGAAAGATATGCTGATATTTTCAAATGTGATTTACAGAAAATTCTATTTTAACATATAAATAGGTATCAATATTTTCATATATGAAATGTAGAAAAGATTAAAATAATGCCATTTTCAGCAATATGAACCTAGAGTCTATCATACTAAGTGAAGTAAATCATAAAGGCAAAGACAAATACCATGTGATATGACTTATATGTTGAATCTAAAATGTGACACAAATGAACGTACCTATGAAACAAAAACAGACTCACTGATACAGACAATGATGGTTACCCATGGGGAGAGGAAGGCTGGACGTGGAGAGACAAGATAGAGCTATGGGAGTAAGGGGTACAAACCTCTGGGTGTAAAATCAACAAGCTCTAAGGTTACTGTGTAAAGCAGTGGAAGTATAGCCATTATTTTTAATACCTTTAAATGATGTATATTCCATAAAAATATTGAATCACTATGTTGTACACCCAAGACAAATATAGTAATATAAATCAACTGTACTTCAATTTAAAAGATAGTTGATGTCTAGCTACAAACACAAACATAATCAAAAATAAAAAAGTTAGAAAATAAAAATGGGATTTTTTAAAAAGAGAAGATAAAAGAGATTGCATCAAGAAACTAACTTTGATGAGATTTTAAAAAATCACATATAGTAATTTTACTTTTAATTTTTGCTTCACAAAGAACTAATTAGTCAAGTCAAGTCAATTAATCTACAGAAAAAAACATGCTTTTCTTAAAGTTAAGTTGCTTCTGTCAATGTTCTCTGATAAGACACTTTGATGTTATTTTTGATGCCTTTGTGTTGATTTCGGTTCACAGTGCCCTAAAATAGAAGTCACTTAGCAATCTTCTAGTTTCAAATTAAGACTTTTGTATGTATTAAGATGTAAGATAATTTAGATTATCTTGATTTAGAAAAGTTATTTTACATCTTTAAAAGCATTACTCAAAAGGCACAGTGATTTTCATTATGGTCCCTGGACTGGTATTTGCATATCTACTAAATCAGGAGCTCTGGAACCGCCGTCTGACAATTTGAGTTCACAAGCCCTCCAGGTGATTCTGAGGCATGGGACCACACTGACGTTTGAGAACTACTGTCCTAAAAATTCAGGCAAAACTCCACATTTACCAAGTCCAAGTTGTAAGATTTAGTATCATAAATTATAGTAAAATTTTTATTCTTCTGGTTAAAGAACATAGCAAACAAGTTCGCTCTACAAATGTGTATACCTATATTTTCATACGTAAAATAGACAAAATTTTATTTTCATATGTGAAATAAGCAGTTATATCTTCATATATAAAATATAGAAAATCCTATAAGTAGATGCACCTATATGTCCATATATGAAATACAGAAATATAGACCTGGGTTTGATCTCTGGGTTGGGAAGATCCCCTGGAGAAGAGAATGGCTACCTACTCCAGTATTCTTGCTGGAGAAGTCCATGGACAGAGGAGCCTGGCGGACTACACTTGCTCCTTGTGAGAAAAGCTCTGACCAACCTAGACAGTGTTTTAAAAAGCAGAGACAATCACTTTGCTGACAGAAGTCTTTATAGTCAAAGCTATGGTATTTATAGTCATGTATGGATGCTACAGTTGGACCATGAATAACACTGAGTGCTGAAGAATTGATGCTTTTGAACTGTGGTTTGGAGAAGACTGTTGAGAGTCCTTTGAACTGCAAGGAAATCAAACCAGTCAACCCTAAAGGAAATCAACCCTGGATATTCATTGGAAGGACTGATGCTAAAGCTGAAGCTCCAATATTTGGCCACCTGATGTGAAGAGCTGACTCATTGAAAAAGACCCTGATGCTGGGAAAGACTGAAGACAAAAGGAAAAAGGAGAGGCAGAGGATGACATGGCTAGATAGTATCCCTGATTCAGTGGACATGAACTTGAGCAAACTCCAGAAGATAGTGAAGGACAGGGAAGCCAGTGTGCTGCAGTCTATAGGGGTGAAATGAGTCAGACAAAACTCATCAACCAAACAGCAGCAATGTGTACACAGAAAGCTGTGTCTGTAATATTAATATATAATCCATAAAACTTACCTCCTTCCTTCCACATATACAAAAACCAAAATCTGTATTTCTAACAGATACTCCACAAAGACCTAATGTTCAGCACAGTTTCGACCTTCTGCAATAACCTCTTTGGCAAAAGAATCTAAAAAAGAAGAGACACGCTGTATGTTTATGTCATAACTGAATCAGGTGGCTGTACCCTGACCACCAGCAAAACACTGGAAATGGACTATACTCTAACACAGCAGAGGCGTGATGTTAAAGAAAAGGAATAAAAGAGTAATGCCTATTTTATTCCCTCCGACCTCTCTGACTTTGGCTGCTCCCCCATCCCTGGAGCCTGGGCAGACTTGGGTCTCTTGTCTGGACTGGGGTGGGGTCCAGGCAGTTGGGTCGAGACAACCAAAACTTTAGCAGAGAAGTGTATCTATGCGATTTTGACCCCACAAGGTACAATAGCCAAGCTAAGCATCGGAGCAGACACGAATGCATACAGAAGGTGGGTTCATGTACACAATGCAGCATGCCTCCACCATGGAAAGTAGGATATGCAAAGTCCAGCCACAGAAAAGAAAGTAGACACGGTCATTGCAAGTGAAGTGAGGGAGACAGGCAGCTACAAGTACCACACGATATCACTTCTAGGTGTAATCTGAAAATGGATACCAATGAATGTCTTTCAAACAGAGACACAGCCTCAAAGACTTAGAAGGGAAACTTCCAGTCAGAAATCAACTATGTTCCGATATAAAATTACAAGAAAATTACTGAATAAAAGAAATAAGCATTGTGGCATGGAGACGTGCTGCCGCCTTGTGGCCATTCTCTGTAACGACACCATGAGGAGCTGTGAGAGTGCACATCACTCACGCGTGTTCCACTCTTGGCAACCCCAGGGACTGTTGTCCACGGGATTCTCCAGGCCAGAATACAGGAGTGGGTAGCTTTTCCCTTGATCAGGGGATCTTCCGAACCCAGGGATCGAACCCAGATCCCCGCGTGGCAGGCGGGTGCTTTACCAGCTGAGCCACACAAGGGAAGCCTGTGAAGAGCTGTCCTGCTGGGTACTGAATATACACAAGGATTAAGGGCCTGTAAGTGAAAAATACCTGCCCTTGAGAAACTTCCTAAGAGTGGTCTCTGAAAAAGAATGCAAAATGAGGAAGGTGTTCAAGAACTCAACCTCAAGAGGCAATTTTAATTCCTTTAAAAAAAAAAATCACATGAAAATACGTCATCACCAAACATTCAGTTCAGTTCAGTCGCTCAGTCGTGTCCGACTCTTTGCGACCACATGAATCGCAGCATGCAAGGCCTCCTTGTCCATCACCAACTCCCGGAGTTTACTCAAACTAAACATTAGAGAAATGCAATTGTAAACTACAATGGGGTATCACATGGCAGCAGGAGGAACGGCCGTTGCCAAACACTCTGCAAACAGTCAGTGCTGCAGAGGGATGCGGACAAGGGAGCCCTCCTCCACTGACGCTTGGGAGGGAAGTTAGAGACAGCCACTAGGAAGGGCTCCAAGAAGGTTCCTTCAACCACGAAAAGAAGAAGGAGGTTGGAATACTCCCTATCCGTACACAAAAATAAACACCAAATATTATAGATATCTAAATAAAAGGGCGGATACTATGAAATCTTTGAGAAAAATATAAACAGGACCTGATTTGACATAAAATGCAGCAAGTTCTTTGTGGATCCACACTTTTAGAATAAAGAAAAATAAACCACAAATCAGAAACCAGACCAAACTAACCTTAAAAGCATTTACATAGCAAGGAAAACCCTAAACAAAAGAGGACAAATCTCAGAATAGGAAAAAAATAATTTGCAATGAGATGCCTACAAGGAATTCATCTCAAAAACATGCAAGAAGCTTTTGCAACTCAATGTTAAAAATAAATGCATCTCCCCCGAAAAATGGGCCAAATATTGAAATGGATATTTCTCTGAGGAATGCCAACAGGCTGCAATTTGGCACATGAAAAGATGCTCAGCATCACTAATGTTAGAGAAATGGAAATCAAAACTCTAATGAGGATGGTGCTCACACTTTTCAGAAAGGCCATCTTAAAGAAAAAAGGCTGGAGAGGGTATGGAGAGAAGGGAACCCTCCTGCACCTATGTACCTGCAGTGTACATAGATCTACCTGGTAGGGAGAAGACAATAGAGGTTCATGTAAAAAATAACATAGAAATACTTTTAGACTCAGCAATCCCACAACAGGGCATAAATCTGGAGAAAATCAAAAATTTAAAAGATGAGGGTCAGATGCCTCGTTAGCGCAGTAGGTAGTGCGTCAGTCTCATAAAAGATGAGGGTCTCCCTGTCCTCTTGGCCTCACCGGGTTCAACAGCCAAGTCAGGGAAGCAAGCTAACTGTAGAAATTACAGATGAATGAACACAAATGATGAAGTACATAAACACAGTGCAGTGTTACTCAAACATAAGGAAGCAGGAAATAATGTCAAGTCTAACCACGGGAAAGAATGTAGAGATGATCATTCCAGGAAAAGTAAGGCAGACAGGGAGATCAACTCTATTCCAACATAAAATAACAGGGGAATAAGAGGGGGAAACAAAGAACAGTGAGGCATGAAGTTGTGCTGCCCCCTTGTGATCTTTATCTGCACAAAGCCATGAAAAGCAGAGCTGCTGGGTATTTAATGTTCACAAGGATGGGGGATGTAAGTAAAAACACCTGCTCTGGAGAAATGTCCTAGCGAAAAAGAATTCAAAACAAAGCAGGCGTTCAAGTGGCCGATTTCAAGAGGCAAGTTTAATTCACACTCTTTAAAGAAAAAATCACGTGAAAAGATGGAAACATCGCTAAATAAGAGAAATGCAAATCTAAGCTGCAGTGAGGTATCACATCACATCGGCAGGAATGGCCCTTGTCAAACGCTACAATCAACAAGCGCTGGAGGGGGTGTGGAGGCAAAGGGAACCCTTCTCCACTGATGCTTGGGATGTAACTTGGTAACAGCCACTATGAGGGCACTCTGAAGGTTTCTTCAGCCATGAATTTGAGAATAAGGTTAGAATACTCCCTGACACCATACTCAGAAATTAACTCCAAATAGTATAATATCTAACTGTAAGGACAGATACTATGAAATTCTTGAGAAAAATATAAACAGGACATGATTTGACCTATACTACAGCAAATTCTTTGTGGATCCATATCTTAGAATAATGAACAATAAACTACAAACCAGAAAAAGGGACTGATTAACCTTCCTTAAAAGCATTTGAATACCAAAGGAAATAAAAAATGAAACACTCAGAATAGGAAAAAATATTTCCAAATGAAGATACCTGCAAGAAATTTATCTCCAAAATGTACAAACAATCCTGGGACTCAATAGCAAAAATACATACACCACAAGAAAAAAATGGGACAAAGTTTGAATGAAAACAGAGAGTTCAAATGACTGGATAAAAACAGAATAAACAATCCAAGGTGCTGACTCTATTACATTCAGGCCACAGTGACCTGGGCTGCAGTCACATCCCTGAAGCCTGGGCAGGCCTGGCTCCCAAGGGTGGACGGTCATGGGGCTGATGGAGCTGGGGAGGACGCGTCAGCCAAAGGGCTGCCCCATGGACCCGGCATGCCTGCTCCCCTCTGCACGGGCCCACAACCTCCAGATCCAGGTGGGTCCTCCTGCAGTGAAACCATGCCTACTGCATCCAAAGGAGGGTGGACTGTCTGAGCTGGACGAGCTTTGAAAATCCCATGGACTCCATGTCTTGTGGTGGTGGGTTTCCCACCTCCAGCATCCTTCCTTAGGGTTGGCCCACCTGTGGATGAAAGCACCCTCCTCAGAGTGGTGTTGTAGGAACTGGGGTGTGTCCAGGGGATGGGGTAAGGAAGGAAGAAGAATGGGACACAAGCCTTAAGTGCTTCTTCTGGCCCATTCCACTCAAATTGTCAATGCAGGAGCAGGACTTTCCCCCAAACTCTGGTTCCCCCAGTGACCAGAGTTGGGCAAAAAGACACGCTGCCACCTTGTGGCCATTTCCCATAACAACAACTTTGAAACCACTGCTCATGGGCACTTAATTTTCCCAAGGCTGGCAGGGCTGTGAGTAAAAAACAGCTGCCCTCAAGAAATGTCCTAGGGGAGGTCATTGGAAAAATATTCAAAACAGGGAAGGTGTTTTGAATAATTATTCAAGAAGCTAACTTGAATAAGTAAGTTTAACCCACACTATTTTTAAAAAAAAAACACATGAAAAGATGTCAACATCACTAAATATGAGAAAAATGCAAATCAAAACTTCAATGAGGTATCACCTCACACTGATGATAATGGCCACAGGCATAAATTCTACAAACAATAAATGCTGGAGTGAGTGTAGAGCACAGGGAACCCTCCCACACTGATGCTGGGAATGGAAATTGGGAGCAGTCACTGTGGAGGACACGGGGCAGGTTCCTTAGCATGAAAATGAGAATGAAATTAGACTGCTCCCTGACACCATACACAAAATTAACTGCAAGTAGATTAAAGGTCTAAATAAGAAGACAATGTGAAACTTTTGAAGAAAAAAATAGAACACACTTTAACATAAAATGCAGCATTTTTGATCCACCTCTTAGAATCATGAAAAATAAAACAAAAATTAACAAATGGGACCTAATAAATGCTAAAAGCATTTGCACAGCAAAGAAAATCATCGGTGAAAGAAGACAACCCTCAAAATGGAAAAAATTCTTGCAAATGAAGATACCCACAGGGAATTTATCTCCAACATATACAAACAACTTGTACAGTGCAATATCAAAAAACAAATAGTCCAATAAAAAATCAGCCAAAGATCTAAATGCACATTTTTTCGAAGAAGGCATACAGATGGCTATAAAGCACATAAAAAGATGCTCAGCCTTACTAGTTCTTAGAGAAAAGCAAATGAAATACACAATGAAGTATCACCTCACATTGATTAAATGGCCATGTCAAAAAACCTACAAGAGTAAATTCTGCAGAGGGTGTGGAGAGAAGGGAACCCTCCTACACTGTTGGTGGGAATGTAGATTGGTACATCCACTAGGGAGAACATTATGGAGGTTCTTAGAAAACTAAGCATAGAAGTACCAAGTGATCCAGCAAAACCATACCTAGGTGTGGATCCAGAGGAAACCAACATTTAAAAAGATACCTGCATCCCAAAGGTCATGGAAGCATTAGGTACAATAGCAAAGACACAGAAGCAACTTAAGTATACAAGAACAGATGAATGGACACAGAAGATGGGGCACCCTTAAACAATGCAATATTACAATAAAGAACAATGAAATAATGACACTTCCAGTTACAGGGAATAAACCAGAAGTGATCATACTAAGTGAAGTGAGTGAGACAGGGAAAGACAAATGTCATATGATATCACTTCTGGTGGAATCTAAAACTGGGTACAAATGAACTTCATTACAAAAGAGAAACAGATTCACAGAAAAGAAACTTATGGTTACCCAAAAAGATGTGGTGGGGGGCAGGAAGTGATTAGCTGGTTCAGATCAATATATACACCTTAAAACAGGTGCTGCTGTTTAGTCACTCAGTTGTATCCAACTCTTTGCAACTCTATGAACCTGCCAGGCTCCTCTGTGCCTGGGATTTCCCAGGCAAGAATACTGGAATGGGTTGCCATTTCCTTCTTCAGGAGATCTTCCCTATCCAGGGATCGAACCCATGTCTCTGCAAGTCTCCTGCACTGTAGGCAGATTCCTTACCGCTGAGCCCCCAAAGAGGTGCTACAAGGCTCTAAATAGCCACAAGTCCTATAGGGCTTTAAATGGCACACTTGCCATCAAGAAATGTCCTGGGGTAAGTCATCACAAAAGAATTCCTGTCCAGAATTCCTGGACGAATCGCCAGTCCAGGTTTGATGCATGATACAGAATGCTCGGGGCTGGTGCATTGGGATGACCCAGAGGGATGGGATGGGGAGGGACGTGGGAGGGGGGTTCTTTAAAAGTTAAATATTAATAATAAAAAAAAGAATTCCAAACAGGGCCAAGTTTCTAGAAGTCAGTTTCAAGAGGTAAATTGTTCTCACAAGGTGTAAAATAATAAAAGCACATGGAAAGATACTCCACATCAATAATTATTAAATCAATGCTGATCAAAACTTCAAAAAGGTATCACCTTACACTGGTCACAATGGCCATCATTGAAAAGATCTACAAAGAATAAATACCATTGAGAATGTACAGAAAAAGGAATCCTACTACCATCTTGGTGGGAATGTAAATGATGTAGTCACCATGGAAAACAGCATAGCAGTTCATTGAAACACTAAACATAGAGGTATCATATGGTCCTGCAATCCCATTTCTGGACTTAGGTCCAGGAAAAAATCATCATTCAAAATGACAGATGCATCTCAATTATCAGGGTAGCACTATTTACAATAGCCAAGACATAGTATCCACCAAAATGACCATTGACAGAAATATGAAGACTATGTGGTACTTCTTTACACTGGAATACTACTCAGCCATAAAGCAAAATGAAATATTGGTATTGGCAGCAGCGTGGATGAACCAAGAAATCATCACACTAAATGAGGCAAGTCAGATGGAAAAAGACAAACATCCCAAGATACTACATACAGGTGGAATCTGTAAATTCATACGAATGAACTAATGTGCTGAACAGAAACAGACTCACAGCCTTAGAAAACCAAATTCCGATTTTCAAGAGAAAGTTAGAAGGGATGGATAAATTAAGAGTTTGGGATGAAAATATACCCACTAATATATATCATGTTGGTAATATATCAATTTCCTGAGTAGAACAGGAAACTGAAAAAATGTAATAAACTATATGAGGAAAAAAACAAAAAAAGAATAGATATACATTTATGTATATCTATTTGATTTGAATCAAGTTCATTTATACCTAAAACAAGCAAAACATCGGAAAGCAACTCTACTCCAATAGAAAATAACAATAAAATACCTGAGCTTGGTGAAGGGGACACCAGGCTGAGGTGACCTATGAACTAGACCTGTGATCTGCTCTGACATTAATATAACACCACCAAAGGCTGTCACTCAGCAGAGCACGCAGCAGCAACCCACCCAAAGGTGCCCGACCTTGTGTGAACGCGACAACGTGAAGAGAAGGAAAAGGACCAGAGGTTGATCAGGCAACGCCCTCAATTCAGATTCGGAATCTCCGAGGGGACAGGACGCACTGCAGGCAAAGAGCAGATGTGCGGTCTCTGTGTACACAGGGTCCTGACCCACGTGGATGGGGGAGACCCACACGATCCCCAGAGCCTGCACCTGGGGTCCCACGACCCTTGGTTAGGGCGTGGTGTCTCCGAGGAGTCTCCAGGAGCCCCAGGGAGGGTGAACCTCGCAGGGTAAAGAGGCAAACAGGCACAGGCCTGTATAAAGTGAATTCCATAAAGTACTGATTCCTAAACACAAGTGAAGCTCTCATGTATTCTTTCCTTTTCTTGTCTTTGTGTGTGTGGCCTCCCCCCACACACGTGATCCTGACCCGTGCAGATGGGGTGAGACTCACACAGTCCCCAGACTCCCCACCTGGGCTCATGTGCCCCCTCGATCAGGACACCATGGCTGTGGTCAGCCAGACCCCGATGTGCAAACAAGCCAGGTCTGTGGGACCCCCCGGGACCCTAGAAAGAAGTGTAGGGCCCGTCTCCTCTCTGCACAATTGTCCCTGAGAAGTCAGGGCCCTCCTGTTTTCACTTTGGTTCTGTGTGAATTTTTTTTTACTGGTTTGGAAGCTCATGCGAGAGTTAAACACAGTACCTTGGTTCTGGCAGGCCCTATCTTTCTTGTCCCACTGAGGTGTTGAGAAAACAGGAGAGCTGGGCTGAGAGACGAGGTGCTGCTCTGTTCTCTTTGGAGGAGAGAGTCAGCTGGAAGGAGTTCACAGCTACAGCCTCACCTGCTGCCCATTGACTTTTTGCCCTATCCCTGTGCCCTGGAACCAACTCACCAGGTGAACCTGCTTCTCTACTCAATCCGAATGTGCTGGAAAACTGGAATAATTACCAGGTAGCCCACCTGAGGAGTCTCCAAGATCCCCAGGGAAGGTCAACCTGGCGGGGGAAAGATTAAGAGCCCCCCCCACCCCGGGAGGGCCATGGAACCCAGAGAAGAGCACGGTTACCCAGAAAAGGCCCCCTCAGCCCCAGACCCCAGACATCTGAGCACTGACATTCAGACGCAGGCACAGAGTTTTCCAGAACAGAAACCAGACCAGGTCTCTACCCAGGTCTCCATGTCCTCATGCACAGAGTACAAGGTCAGGTCTGAATGTTCTCATTGCAGAAAGTGTAGGGAATGGAGTTAGAGAAGGCGAGGTTCAGAAAAGGAACAAGCCTGGCACTTTACAGGAACAGATCACCTTTAAAGAGGCGAGAAGAGGCAGCCATCAGATTAGCGAGCTGCTGCACTAACCCAGGAAAAGAGTAAGTATATATAGGCATGTATGTGGAAATCTATTGTCTTAAGGGGGCCTGTTCTTCTCCAAGTTTGCTCGGAGTAGTTATCTCTTCAATGGCTGGGGCAAGGAATTCTGGAGATCAGCCAGAGGCTGGACTGACTGGGAGCTGGTCGTAATCAAACTTAATGTCCATTTTTTCCTTCAGATGAGAGAGTTCTTTGTTTTGCATAGAATGGTGGGGAGGACCTGGAGGGGAGTTTAACTCCAGGCCATTTTGAGCCATGTAACTTTCCTTGAGAAAGCACACAGGGTCATCTAAACATCATCGGTGTAGACAGGACTTAGAGAGGGCTAAATCTACTATGTAGACAGAGCTTGGTCAGGTTCAAATGAGTTGAGGGCTGGTCTCCCAGGAGGCACAGGTCACACACACGCAGAGTCGGATGGGGGCTCCCCCTCATGTGGGAACTAGGAAGAAGTCATCACTGGGGAAACTGAAAGAATCTGTCCCATTACACATTTCAACAGGCAAAACAACAATATTACCGATTTCTCTGGCCACATGATGGTCAGGATCCAGGGAACAGCCAGGAACTTCTTAGAGTGCAGCCCAGTGTCCTGTAAAGACAGACAGGAAGTGGCCTGATTCCAGCATCCCAGGCTTCCAGCAGGAGGTGGTCACACTGGAAATCTTCTGGAAAAATACATTCCTTACCAGAATAAAAATATATTGTTGAAATTGCAAGTGTACTAATTACTATTTGCACACCTAAAATATTCTTAAAAGTTTGGCACCCTGATCTTTGTGGTTTTCATTGTTTCCTTTGGTTCAGATTTTCAAGCCATCTTTTCAAACTACTTTCTTCTAATTCTGTTATTTGTTATTATATGAATGAAGGGTCACACTTAAAAATAAAAGAAAATCCCTGCCAACAGGGACAAAGATCACATGAGCTGCAGGAATTTTTCTTCTAACAGTTTCATTTTTCTCCATGAAGAAAACAGAAAACATAAAAAAAACAAAACAAAACAGAAAACAGAAAACATAGGCCCCCCTGATTTTTTGCTTTTCTGTTCAAACTGAGCTAAAATGAAATTGATGCTCATAGCAACAAGTAACAGTTTTGAGGTTTGAAATGTCATGCCAGGTAACAGGGCCTGGAGAAAAGGGAATGCTCCTATGCTCTGGAGAGAAACCACATCTTAAAACTCAAATTGGACAGATTCAAACTATGACAGAGTGTGATTACATGGAGTATGAACCAAGAGTCTATATGTAACAAGCAATGCTGCTGCTGCTGCTAAGTCGCTTCAGTCGTGTCCGACTATGTGTGACCCCATAGATGGCAGCCCACCAGGCTCCCCCGTCCCTGGGATTCTCCAGGCAAGAACGCTGGAGTGGGTTGCCATTTCCTTCTCCAATGCATGAAAGTGAAAAGTGAAAGTGAAGTCGCTCAGTCATGTCCGACTCTTCGCGACCCCATGGACTGCAGCCTACCAAGCTCCTCCGTCCATGGGATTTTCCAGGCAAGAGTACTGGAGTGGGTGCCATTGCCTTCTCCCATAGCAAGCAATATGTGAAGACAAATTTGATATCTCAGATGTGAGAATAAAGGTTTCTTATCAGATCTGCAGCTTGTAAGCACAAATTCTTTTAGAATACTGCATGTATCGTTTCAAATTAAAGCTTAGTCTGTATGGACAGAGTGGGATTGCTGTATCACATGGTAACTCTATTTTATTTTTTTTGAGGATCTGCCATACTGTTCTCTCCAGTGACTGCACCAATTTCATTCCTACCAACTCTGTTGGAGGGTTCCCTCTTCTCCACACCCTCTGTAACACTTGTTATTTGGAGATTTTTTTAATGATGGCCATTCTGACCAGTTTGAGGTGGTAGCTCACTGAAGTTTTGATTTGCATTTCTCTAATAATTAACAATGAGGAGCATTACAGGATGATTCTTTAATTTTCAGATACGTGAAGTACGTTAAGTGTAACCTGTCAACTTGACCACAGATGAGGGTTTCTTAAATATTTAGTTATTTCCTGTCTTCCTAGTCTAACTATAGGGGACACTCATTATCATATTACTTAGGGCAATGGGCTTGCTTATGCCTGCAATGCAGGAGACCCAAATTCGACCCCTGGGTTGGGAAGATCCCCGGGAGAATGGAATGGCTACCCAGTATTCTTGCCTGGAGAATTCCATGGGCAGAAGATCCTGGTGGACTATTGTCCATGGGGTCGCAGAGTTGGACACGACTGAGCAGCTAGCACGCACACACACACATGTGCATCTTTGAGCAGTTTTAGAGACCTGCATGCTCCCTATACAGGGAAGGCTTGTGTTGGGACCAAGGTCTGCTTCCCAGTAAATGCTGTTCCTTGAGCACATTCAGTCACTGCCCAGGGGCGCATGATGAGACCACCGTGTCAGTTGACATTTCCCACATCTCAGGCCGCAGACTGACCATTCCACTTGCGGTATAACAGTTCGCCCTGGTGATACAGCTTGACCTCTTTCTGTATGACTAGGTGAGTTGTTAATGACATTTTAGGATCCCGTAGGATCAACAGCCCTCTACTAGCAAAATATATGTTTTTAAAGTTACACTAGGACCTGGGGGTTACACCGTGAGCCTGAGGCAGTTTCTGCCGGATTTTTCTGTTCTGACATCAAGGCCCTCCCCCAGTTTGATTACAGCACTTAGAAGGGCTCCGTGCTTGGTTTAAGGCGGGCTGTCACCATCCAAATTCTTAATAATTCTTACACAAGGATTCTGACATTTTCATTTTGTGCTGATCCCTCCCAATTATGTAGCTCATCCAGTCTCTGGCAATTATGCTGTCATCACATAGATTTTGCAATTAGAGGGCTGTTGATCCTACAGAATACTCTAGGAGGAACCGCTCCATACGGGCCACTTCCCAGCTCCTTCCACACAGTAATCTCTTCACTTTGAGGATCCCAGATTCCTAATAAGGCAACACAGGCGCACTTTAGGATGAGAGCAGAAGGCTTTGGGGCTAACAGATTCACAAGTGACTTCCTCTCCAATGAGAATTTAACACTCAGAGATGAAGTACAGCACAACTTTTTAAAAAGTTGCTCAATTAAAAAGAAAACCCTTGGTAATGTGATTTTAGGACCTGTTATACCATGTGATATTGCCAGCAGAACAATATTGCTCCTGAAATAGGTACAATTAGTGACAAGAAAGGTTAAAGTTAAAAAAAACCTTTGCCAACTAGAGGCTTCTTGGAAAAGCATGGTGACTAAATGTGCTTACTGCCCTTAGCTTGGGAAGTTTTAGTGTTAGACAGATTAATTGGCTTGACTGGACTAATAAATTCTTGGAAAGAAGTAAAACAGTAAAGCTATTTTAGGTGATTTTTAAAATTCTCATCAAAATTAATTTCTTGATGGAAGCTTCCATTTTTAAAAATTTCCCATTTTTATTTCACTTTTTAAAAATTTTTGACTATTGTTTTTGTAGATAGCCATCAACAATTTTTTAAGTTGAAGTAGTTTATTTACAATACTATATTAGTTTTGGGTATTCAACATAGTGATTCAATATTTATATGGATTATACTCCATCTAAAGTATTACAAGTAAAGGCTATATTTCCTGATGCTGTATAATATGTCCTTATACCTTATGGATATTATACATAGTAGTTTCTATCTCTTAATCCCCTACACCTATCTTGCCCTCCCACTGCCCTATCCCCACTGGTAACTGGTAACCATGGGTCTGTCTCCATTTCATAGATAAGTTCATTGGTGTTATACTCTCTATTTTACATGTAAGTGATATTATATGGGATTTTTCTTTGTCTTTCTTACTTATATCACTTATTATGATAATCTCTAGGATTATACTGCTGAAAATGCCATTATTTTAATCTTTTTATTAGCTGAGTAGTATTCAGTATATATTTCATATATGAAAACCTAGGTATATATTTCATATAAGAAAACATAGGTATATATTTCATATATGAAAATATATGTACATATATTTGCAGAGTGCACTCCTTTGCTATTGTTCTTTAACCAAAAGGATGAAAATTTTACTATAACTTCTAGTGATACTAATTCTTACAACTTGGGCTTTGTAAATGTGTATTTTGCCAGGATTTTCAGGGCAAAAACTGAAAACTGAAGTTCTCAAAAGTCAGTTTGCTTCAGTGCTTCAGATTCACCTGGTGGCTTATTTATTAAAATCATCAGATGGCATTTCCAGAGCTTCTGATTTAATAGATTTGCAAATACCAGTCCATGGACCATAATGAAAGTCATTGTGCCTTTTGAGTAATGCTTTTAGAGACTTAAGATAACCCTTCCAAATTAAGTATACTGTCTTCCATCTTAATACATACAAAAGTCTTAATCTGAAGCTAGAAGATTGCTAAATGACTTCTACTTATAGGGCATTGTGAACTGAAATCAATTTGTAGGCATGAAAAATAATGAAAATAAAATGTTTTGTCAGAGAACATTGACAGAAGCAACTTAAGTTTGAAAAAAACATATTTATCCTGTAGTTATATTAATTGGCTTGACTTGACTGATAAGTTCTTTGTAAAGCAAAAATCAAGAGTAAAACAATTTTACGTGATTTTTAAAAATCTCATCAAAACCTGTTTCTTGAGGCCATCTCCTGTTTTTAAAACTTTCCCATTTTTATTTTGCTATTCTACTGAGTAGTATTCCATGTATTTCATATATGAAAATAAAGTTATATATTTCATACATAGCAATATAGGTATGTATGTCATGTGAAAATATTAGTATATATCTCTTATATGACCATGTAGGTACATATCTCATATGCAAAAATATAGGTATATATGTCACAAAATATAGGTATCTCTTTTTATATCATAAAATTAAAAACTTTCATAAACTTAAAACTTAAATTAAAAAAGAATTAAAGACTTTGATTATGAATCACAACATACTGGAGAATTCTTAAAGAGATTGGAGTACCAGACCACCTTACCTGCTTCTTGAGAAACCTGTATGCGCGTCAAAAAGCAACGGTTAGAACTGGATATGGAACAATGAACTGGTTCAAAATTGGGAAAGGAGTATGTCAAGGATGTGTCTTGCTACATGGCTTACTTAACTTCTATGCAGAGTACATCATATTAAATGCTGGGCTGGATGAATCACAAGCTAGAAATGAGGTTGCTAGGAGAAATATCAGCAATGTCAGATATGCAGATGATACCACCCTAATGGCAGAAAGTGAAGAGGAACTAAAGAGCCTCTTGATGAAGGTGAACGAGGAGAATGAAAAAACTGGGATAAATCTCAACATTCAAAAAACTAAGATCATACTATCTGGTCCAATTATGTCATGGCAAATATACGGGAAAGAAATGGAAACAGTGGCAGATTTTTTCTTGGGCTCCAGAATCACTGTGGATGATGACTGCACCCATGACATGAAACATCTTATTCAGAAAACCAAATGATGAGCCACAAATTGAAAGAAACTATTTCCAAAACACATATCAGAGAAAGGATCTGTACTCAAATTGTACCAAACAGCTCCTTAAAATTTGATAAAGATTGAAAAACACACCTGGCCAAAAAATATAAACAGATATGTACATAGATATTTACTCAATATATAGAGAATTGTTTATCTCTCTGTAGATAGATGTTTACATGTCTAGGTAGATAGATATTTATATCTCTCAGTAGATAAATATTCCACAAAATTAAAACTTCCATAAAATTAATAACTTTCATAAATTGAATATCAAAATTTGCATAACTTCTATAAATTGAACAAATTTATAAAATTATTAACATTCTTAAAATAAATCTTTCATAATTAATAATGTTCATAGAACTACTCACTTCCATACAATTACTCACTTTCATACAATTAAAAACTTCTTCAGAAAGTTAAAACCTTCCTCAGAAAATTAAAAATTATAAAGTTATTTATAAAAATTAAAACTTCTACTCTATGTAACACCTTATTCAGAAAATCAAAAAATGAACCACAAACTGGAAGAGACTGTATTCAAGCCACATATCAGATAAGGGATCTGTACTCAAATTATACCAAACAACCCCCCAAAAAATTTGGTAAGGATTGAAACACACATCTGGCCAAAAAAAGATAAAGATAAATAAGAAAGGAAGGAAGGACTAGCATGGGGTAGAGACAGCCCCTTCAGACAGCTAACCCTAGGATCTGACATTCCCACCCTGGGCTGATATCCTGAGAAAAACAAGATTCGGCACATGCACCCCAACCTTCACTGCAGCACTCCTTACAATAGCCAAGACACAGAACCAGCAAGATGTCCACCAACGGGCTAAAACTTAAAAAAGGTGCGGGACATGTAGATGATGCACTGTTACTCCCCCAGAGAAACTGCCACTGAAACTGAAGTAACCCCGCTGCTAGCCCAGGGATGGACCTTGGAAGATCACACACGAAGTGAAGTCAGCGGACAGAGACCACAGCAAATGAGTCCATATGCTATTGTCCAATAGCATTCTAGGCAAAAGAAAAAAACAGATACAGGGAACTAACTTACAAGACAAAGAGAGACTTTGAGATTTCCAACACAAAGTGAGCCAAAAAAATAAATGAGTAAAGGCTTTATCTCCTTTCTTCCGTCCATTGTGCAGAAAATCTGTATCTCTAACAGACACTCCACAACGACCTGAGGATCATCACATGGAACTTTACTTGAGTTTGTGCAATATCCTCTACGGAAAAAGAATGGAAACAACAACAACAACAACAACAGATAAGCTGTCTGTATATGTCCCAACTGACTCAGGTGGCTGTACACTGCCAACAAGCACAAAACAGAAAACTGTCCCAGCACAGCTACCCATGAGATTAAAGAAAAGGAATCACTAGTTTATACCCTGCCACCTCCTTAACTTGGGCTGATATCTCATTCCTGGAACCTGAGTAGACTTGAGTCCCAGGGCTGGATTGGGGTGGGGTCGCGACAGGCCAGGAGGTGCCCTTCATTGACACCCCTATTAAACCTGCACTGTCTGGCTTGCCCTGGCTGGAGCCAGAATCCCTACTGCCCCCTAACGATGGTGGCCTGAGCCTCTGGCCTTGAGGACCAGGTTAAAATCACCAAGAATCCAGTTTCACTGGTGCTGGAGTCCCAGCTGAAGCCTCCTTCCTAAGAGCGCAGCCTCTCAGGACCTCAGCAGGAGCAGTGCCCCAGGTTTGAGTGAGTCTGGAGGGGAGACTGGGTGAAACTTTAAGTGGAAGAAGCAGTGAGACACAAGCCTTTGGAAGTTTGCTCAAGCACATTTCACTCTCATTCAAGACCAGGAAGCCCACTTTCCCTAAGGCTCTGGTTGAGGTAGAACCAGAGTTGGGCATGAAGAAGTGCTGCCGCCTTGTGGACATTTCCTGTAACTACAACTTGCCCAGTTCAGTTCAGTCACTCAGTCGTGTCTGACTCTGCGACCCCATGGACTGCAGCACACCAGGCCTCCCTGTCCATCACCAACTCCTGGAGTTTACTCAAACACATGTCCATTGAGTCGGTGATGCCATCCAACCATCTCATCCTCTGTCATCCCCTTCTCCGCCTGCCTTCAATCTTTCCCAGCATCAGGGTCTTTTCAAATGAGTCAGCTCTTCGCATCAGGTGGCCAAAGTATTGGAGTTTCAGCTTCAACATCACTCCTTCCAATGAATATTCAGGACTGATCTCCTTTAGATGGACTGGTTGGATCTCCTTGCAGTCCAAGGGACTCTCAAGAATCTTCTCCAACACCACAGTTCAAAAGCATCAATTCTTCGGCCCTCAGCTTTCTTTATAGTCCAACTCTCACATTCATACATGACTACTGGAAAAACCATAGCCTTGACGAGACAGACCTTTGTTGGAAAGTAATGTCTCTGCTTTTTAATATGCTGTCCAGGTTGGTCATAACTTTCCTTCCAAGGAGTAAGCGTCTTTTAATTTCATGGCTGCAATCACCATCTGCAGTGATTTTGGAGTTCAAAAAAATAAAGTCTGTCACTGTTTCCACTGTCTCTCCATCTATTTGCCATGAAGTGATGGGACCAGATGCCATGATCTTAATTTTCTGAATGTTGAGCTTTAAGCCAACTTTTTCACTCTCCTCTTTCACTTTCATCAAAAGGCTTTTTAGTTCCTCTTCACTTTCTGCCATAAGGGTGGTGTCATCTGCATATCTGAGGTTATTGATATTTCTCCCGGCAATCTTGATTCCAGCTTGTGCTTCTTCCAGCCCAGCGTTTCTCATGATGTACTCTGCATATAAGTTAAATAAGCAGGGTGACAATACACAGCTTTGACATGCTCCTTTTCCTATTTGGAACCAGTCTGTTGTTCCATGTCCAGGTCTAACTGTTGCTTCCTGACCTGCATACAGGTTTCTCAAGAGTCAGGTCAGGTGGTCTGATATTCCCTTCTCTTTTTCCAGAGTTTATTGTAATCCACACAGTCAAAAGCTTTGGCATAGTCAATAAAGCAGAAATAGATGTTTTTCTGAAACTCTCTTGCTTTTTCAATGATCCAGCAGATGGTGGCAATTTGATCTTTGGTTCCTCTGCCTTTTCTAAAACCAGCTTGAACATCTGGAAGTTCACAGTTCGCACATTGTTAAAGCCTGGCTTGGAGAATTTTGAGCATTACTTTACTAGCGTGTGAGATGAGTGCAATTGTGTGGTAGTTTGAGCATTCTGGCCCACTGCATGTTTACTAGCACCTCCAATTAACAAGGCCTCTGGAGTTTTTTGTGGCTCAGCTGGTAAAGAATCTGCCCATGATGTGGGAGACGTGGGTTCGATCCCTGGGTTGGGAAGATCCCCTGGAGAAGGGAAAGGCTACTCACTCCAGTGTTCTGGCCTGGAGAATTCGAAGGGGGTCGCAAAGAGTCGGACATGACTGAGTGACTTTCACTTTCACCTGGAAGTATTAATTACCCCTGCCCTCAGGAAAGGACCTGGGGCAGCTATCGCAGAAATAAATTTCAAACACAACTGACTTTCAAGAAGCCAACTGCAAAGGTAAATTTACCTCACTCCCTTTAAGAGAAAGAAATGAAAACAAACAAACAAACCACAAACGGCCACAGGACAGGAAGCTCAGCATTCTGAGTTATTACAGGAAGAATGCTAATCAAAATGACAAGAAATCTAATCCCATCTGACAGAGTGGGAATCTGTCTACAAACAGGAAAGGGGGAAAAGAGCAGGGAGATGATGGAATCCCCCTACACCTTCCCTAGGAACAGACTTTGGTAACAGTTCCTAGAAACGACAGCCTCCACGGTCCAGAAGAAAAAATTTCAAGAGAGCTAAGCCTAGGATTTTTATACCCACACCTGGGCTTATATTACAAAAAACCATAATTCAAAATGACACATACTCCCCAATGTTCACACCAGTGCTACTTCAAATAGCGAAGACACAGACCTAAGAAATGTCCATGGACAATCAAATCTGAAAGAAATGTGGTATATATATACAATGAGCTATTACTCAGACATGAAAAACTCCCACTGAAATTATGAAATTCTGAAAATGAACCCACAAGGATGAATTTTGGTGGATCACATACTAAGTGAAGTCAGCAACAGAGGAAGAAAACAACAGGAGATGTCCCTTCTAGGCAAAATTTAAAAAAAGAAATACAGAGGAAGTAGTTTACCATACACAAAGAGACTCTGAGAATTGAAAAACAAAGAACTTCAAAAAACAAAAAAGGAAACACCATGAATGAATTAGGAGGTTGATATACCCAAAAAGCTCTATCTGTAATGGGTAATCCACAAGGACTATCTCCTTCCTTCCTATCCACATTTATACAGAAATCTGTATATCTAATAGATGTTGCACAAACACCTGATGTTCACCACAGGGAACTTTGCTTGAAATTCTGCAAGAACCTCTAGGGCAAAACAATCCATAAAAGAACAGATACGCTGTATGTTAATATATGTTGTACTGAATCAGGTGGCTGTATATGACGACAAGCACCAAATGGCGGGTCAACTATACTCCCGTATACTATCGCCATTAGATTAAAGAAAAGCAAAGCCTAGTTAATTTCCACCCACCTCCCGGACCTGGGCTGCTATCCCATCCCTGGAGTCTGAACGGCCTTGGATCCGTGACTGGCCAGGAGTAGGGTTGAACAGCCCGGCAGGGTGCCCTTAACTGAGCCCCGTCTTGAACCTGTACTGTGAGGTTTGCTCTGCCTGCGACCAGAGTCCTTCGTTTAACCAAAGGATGGTCGCCTGACCCTCTGGCCTTGAACTTTGAAAAGTAACCGAGACTGCAGGGCGACTGGTGCTGGGGTCCCCAGCTCAATCCTCTGTCCTGGGGGTGCAGCCTCCTAGGCACCTCAGCAGGGTTCTGTGGGTGAGACAGGGATGATTCGGACGGTGAAGAGTGAAGCGTTAGAGGAAGAGGCAGGGGGACACAGCCCTTGGGTGTTTACTCAGGCACAGTCCTCTAACTCCCAGCCCAGGAAGCAGACATTCCCTAAGGCTCTGGTTGCCCTAGAAACGAGAGTTGAGCATGAAACAGTGCTGCCGCCATGTGGACATTTCCGGTAAGTACAACCTGACCGGCTGTGCTTACTCACACCTCCCATGGCCTGTGGGGCTGTGAATGACAGCTGCCCTCAGGAAAGGATCTGGGGCTGACATTGCAGACGTAAATTCCAAACAGAACGGATGTTCAAGAAGCCAACTGCAACAGGTAAATTTTCCTGACACCCTTTAAAGAAAAGTATAAAGGGGGATGGGGGTGGGAATTCCCACTCTGCAACAGGATAAGATGTTGCCGCCACTGCCACTAAGTCACTTCAGTCGTGTCTGACTCTGTGCGACCCCATAGACGGCAGCCCACCAGGCTCCTCTGTCCCTGGGATTCTCCAGGCAAGAGCACTGGAGTGGGTTGCCATTTCCCTCTCCAATATTCATGCATGCATGCTAAGTCGCTTCAGTTGCCTCTGACTCTGTGCAACCCCATGGACAGCAGCCCACCAGGCTCCTCCATCCACGGGATTCCCCAGGCAAGAATGCTGGAGTGGGTTGCCATTTCCTTCTCCAGGATAAGATGCTGAACATCCCTAATTATTACAGGAAGATGTAAATTAAAGTGACAATGACAAATCAAATCCCACTGCTCAGAATGGCCATTCTCACATGTCACAAACAACAATGTAGGAGCAAGCCAGGAGGAGAGAGAACCCACCTACCCAGTACGTGGGAATGGACATTGGTAACAGCCACTAGAAAGGACAGCCTCCCTGTGTCAGGGAAACAACAACAACAACAACTTTCCAGAAAGCTAAGCCTAGGATCTGACATTCCCACACCTGGGCCTATATCCCAAGAAAACCATCATTCAAAAACCCACATGCACCCCAACACTCACTGCAGCACTACTTACAGTAGCCGAGACACAGATCCAGTAAAATGTCTACTGACACATTAAAGCCTAAAGGAGATGTGGTTCATACATACAATGGACCACAACTCAACCATGAGAAACCGCCACTGCAATTGTGAAATTATTCCACTGGTCACCACAAGGATGGCCCTTGGAGGGTCAGACATTAGTCAGGCAGACAGAGGGAGAAAATAGTGTATGATGTGAATACTAGGCAAAAATTAAAAGGAAGTAGACAAACTACTTTACAGCACAAAAAGAGACTCTGAGAATTCAAACACAGACAGAGGGATCCAAAAAAGTTGAAAGAGCAGTGGTGAATTAGGAGGTCAGGGCTAACACATACACAGAAATCTGTATCTTAAATGGATAATCCAAAAGGATTACCTCCTTTCTTCTTTCCTTTTCCTCCCAGAAATGGGCTGCAGCTCTGGTTTGATTTCTAATCATTTTTTCTGGCCCATGAGTGGGAGAGAATTTCAAGAAGATCTTCTCCTAAAGAGAGGAACCCAGGAGTCAGGGAGAGGAGGGTTGGCGGGTGGAGACGGGCCCAGGGCCCTGGGTGCAGTGGAAGCCTCTGGAAGGCCTGCCGGAAAGAGGCCACACAGAGTGAAGCCAGGGTCACTGACCTGCCCAGGAGCGGCTGTTTGTTAGCCCAGGTCCTGCTCTGAGGCGCCCAGGGCCAGCTCTGACCGGGAGGAGGCCTGGGGGCGCTCTGCAATGAGGGTTACATGCACAGTTCCTGTGTGCTGAGCCCTGCCCAGACGGGCCCCCTGCCCTGGGAGGGGTCTGCCCATGTGAGCTCCGTGCCCTGGGAGGGGCGTGTGAACAGCCTCCCTCTCTTAGCAGCTGGCACAGAGTTGCTTAGGATGCAGATTAAAATCAGCTGAGGACAGGGGTCAGGGGTCCAAGCTTGCTGTGCCCGCCACATGACACTGGATGTTGAGGCAAGGAATACGACTGCATCCTAAGTGCCAGCTGACCAAAATTGTGATGATTAAAGCCTCCAAATAACCCTGTTGTTGGGTTCTGGCTGCCAGGTTCTTTTATGAATTAGAGGAGTAGGTGAGGAAACAAACCAAAAAAGCTGTTAATTTTGCAAATACCTTGGGAGAATGCCAAACCTCAGACAGGGGGATGTGTTAATCTCTTCCTTCCTGGCATCCACAGGTGGACAGGGTTCTGAACAAAGGCACTTTAACAGTCAGGCAGAGGGGCAGGATTCTCTGAGGCAGGCCATTATGTGTGATTTTAGTAACAAAGTAATCGAGAGCAAGTCAAAGATACAGTTCCAACAGGGAGTCAGAACTGGCTTATTCCTGAACATCCTAAAGGGCAGGGTTCATTCAGGTCCTCCCATTGCCCTTCCCCTCCCCCAGCACCAGGCCCCACTTACTGACTCCCTGTCTCTGGATTTGCCTGTTCTGGATGTTTATTATAAGTGGAATCATATAGTTTGTGACTATTCTGGGCTGTATGTTGGTGTCCCCCTCAAAAAGCACATGTTGAAACCTAACCCCCAAGGTGATGGTGTGAGGAGGGGGGGCCTTAAGGAGGTGATGAGGTAATGAGAGTAGAGACCTCATGAATGGGATTAATGCTCTTATGAAACAGACCCCCAAAGAGCCTCCTCAGCCCTTCCTGCATGTGAGAATGCAGTGAAGACTATGGCCCCCACCAAGAACCGAGTTTCACTAGAACCTGACCATCCTGACACCCTGATCTCTGACGTCTGGCCTCCAGAGCTGTAGGAAATGCATTCCTCTTGCTGAAGCCCCCAGCCTTCTATTTTGCTATGAGCCCAAGCAGACTAAGGCAGCACGTCCATCTGTGTCTGCTCTCGCTGAGAGTTGTGTGTTCAAGTCCATCCACGTTGTAGCCTGTGTCAGAGCTTCGCTCCTTTTCATGGCTGAATCATAGTCCACTGTGTGAATGGACCACATTCTGTTTACGCCTTCTTCCATCCATACATCCACCGATCAATCCATCCATCCACCGATCAATCCATCCATCCACCTATCCATCCACGCATCCATCCATCTATCTGAGAGGGTAACAGGCAGGAAGGCCAGGAGTCTCCAATGCTTTTTTCTTTCTCTTACAGATGGGAACTAGCAATTCCAGCCTCACTCCTTTGAAATGTATCCTGAAAAACTGGGATAGATTTGATCCCCAAAGCTTAAAGAAGGCATACTTCTTTCCATATAAGAAGCAGTATCCACTGAAACCTGAGGTTAAGGAAGGGTTAAAACCTTTCACTGAGAATTTAAGGAAGCAGGGGCTATTAATTCCCTGTAACAGTCCATGCAACACTCCTATTTTGGGTATAAAGAAATCAAATGGTAAATGGAGACTAGTTCAAGATTTACAAATAATAAATGAGACTGCAGTTCCTTTACACCCGTGGTGCCTAATCCTTATACTCTATTGTCTGAAATTCCTGAACAAGCCAAATATTTCTCAGTAATTGATTTAAAAGATGTTTTCCATTTAGTGCCTTTGGCAGAGGAAAGTCAATTTCTATTTGCCTTTGAAGACCCTATGCAACCAGCTTTTCAGTTAATCTGAACATTTTTGCCACAGGTATTTCGTGACAGCCCTCGCCTATTTGGGCAAAGTTTGTCATGAAATCTACAAAACTTCAATAGCTTGGAAGCAGTGGCACTACAATATGTAGATGATATTCTGCTCTGTGCTAAGACAGAGGAAGCTTGTTCACAAGCCTCAGAAGATTTCTTAAACTCTCTGGCAGGCTGCGGTTACAAGGCATCAAGGGAAAAGGCTCCGCTTTGTCAACAATCTGTTAGATATCTGGGCCTAATCATATCAGAAGGGACTAGGGCCACAGCCCCTGAGAGAATTAAGCCTATACTAAAGCACCCCCTACCTATGACTTTAAGACAGTTGAGAGGATTTTCAGGAATCACAGGCCACTGCCACATTTGGATCCCAGGTTATGGGGAACTTGCCTGGCCTTTATATAAACTTATAACTGAAACTCAGCAGGCCCAAACCGACAAACTGGCTTAGTCTCCAGATACTCAAAAGGCTTTTAAGCCTCTTCAGACTGCTCTCCTGCAAGCTCTCGCTTTGAGCTTGCCCACAGGGTCAGAATTTAATTTGTTTGTTACTGAAAGAAAAGGTATGGCCTTGGGAGTTTTAACACATCCCCGAGGCCCTCACCAGCAACCTGTTGCTTATTTAAGTAGAGAATTAGATGTAATTTCACGTGGATGGCCACACTGTCTAAGAGTAATTGGGTCAATGGCTTTATTAACACCTGAAGCCCTCAAAATAATTAATGGATGAAATCTTACTGTACTTCTCATGATGTGAGTGGAATCTTAAACTCTAAGGTTAATACTTGGATGACAGACAGTTGGCTTCTTAAATATCAGTTATTGTTGTTAGAAGGACCAATAACTAAACTTAAAGTTTGTGGAAACTTAAATCCTACCACTTTCCTTCCTGAGAAGGAAAATGAAACACCTGATCACAATTGTTCCCAATTTCTAACTTTATGCAGATCAGGAAGATCTAATGTATACCTCATTAGACAATCCTGCCATGGAAATATTTACAGATGGCAGTTGTCTAGTTCAGGATGGGAAGCATAAAGCAGGTTACGCCGTGGTGATGGCTGAACAGGTTTTAGAAGAAAATCTCTCCCCCAGGGAACCAGTGCTTAGTTGACTTTACATGCTCATACTGCAATATGGAAAGAAAGTTTAAAACAGCAACAGGAGAACCTATTAAACATTTCAGAAAGATCGAGCGCCTTTTAACTGCTATATATTGTCCTAAAGAAGTAGCTGTTATGCATTGCAAAGGGCACAGCAGGGATGGGAGTAAAGTAGCCAAAGGTAATCAGCTGGCTGACTGTCAAGCCAGAAAGTTCAGTTCAGTTCAGTTCAGCCGTTCAGTCGTGTCCGACTCTTTGTGACCCCATGAATCGCAGCACACCAGGCCTCCCAGTCCATCACCAACTCCTGGAGTCCAGCCAAACCCATACCCATCGAGTTGGTGATGCCATCCAGCCATCTCATCCTCTGTCGTCCCCTTCTCCTCCTGCCCCCCATCCTTCCCAGCATCAGGGTCTTCTCCAATGAGTCAACTCTTTGCATGAGGTGGCTAAAGTATTAGAGTTTCAGCTTCAACATCAGTCCCTCCAATGAACACCCAGGACTGATTTCCTTTAGGATGGACTGGTTGAATCTTCTTGCAGTTCAAGGGACTCTCAAGAGTCTTCTCCTACATCACAGTTCCAAAGCATCAATTCTTTGGCACTCAGCTTTCTTCACCATCCAACTCATATCCATACATGACTACTGAAAAAACCATAGCCTTGACTAGATGGACCTTTGTTGGCAAAGTAATGTCTCTGCTTTTAAATATGCTATCTAGGTTGGTCATAACTTTCCTTTCAAAGAGTAAGCGTCTTTTAATTTTATGGCTGCAATCACCATCTGCAGTGATTTTGGAGCCCCCCAAAATAAAGTCTGACACTGTTTCCACTGTTTCACCATCTATTTCCCATGAAGTGATGGGACCAGATGCCATGATCTTAGTTTTCTGAATGTTGAGCTTTAAGCCAACTTTTCCACTCTCCTCTTTCACTTTCATCAAGAGGCTCTTTGGTTCCTCTTCACTTTCTGCCATAAGGGTGGTGTCGTTTGCATATCTGAGGTTATTGATATTTCTCCTGGCAATCTTGATTCCAGCTTGTGTTTCTTCCAGTCAAGCATCTCTCATGATGTACTCTGCATATAAGTTAAATAAGCAGGGTGACAATATACAGCCTTGACTTACTCCTTTTCCTATTTGGAACCAGTTGGTTGTTCCATGTCCACTTCTTTTTTTGAAGAAGAAGAGTCCCCACCAGTTGCAGGAAGGGGGACCCTTTCTAGGGCCCATAGCTGAGCTCTTATAAATGAATTGTCGGAGGAGACACATGTGCTGAAAAAGCAAGAGATCTCATTGGAAAGAGCACCGGGTTGGAGGGCAGGAGGGAAAGGGAACCTAGGAGAACTGCTCTCTTCTGGAAAACAAGGACATTGCCTTTGGACAAAGGTAGAAAAGGACTGAACACTGGTCTTTTTAACTTTAATTCCTCTGCAGTTAAGGAGTTGCATTATGATTCCAATAAAAAGCTGTCTTTCTTTTGACTCACTGTTACCCATATTTGTTACTAATTAGAAGAAGAAAAAAGGAGAAAAAAGAAGAGGCTTAATTTAGAGAAGAAGGAAACTGAAACGTACCCACTTTTCTTACCCTCCCTTTCTTATGCAGGGGGGCCTGTAGCGCCCTAGTGGGGTTTTAAAGAAGAAACCTAAAGCCTACCCACTTTCCTCACCCTACCTATCTTATGCAGGGGGGCCTGCAGCGCCCTAGTGGGGTCCTAGCCATCCCGAAGACTGAACAATGGGGGGGGATTACCTTCGGGTCCCTGTTCATGGCACCACTTGCCGGGGTCCAGCCCCAGCAGGATCCAGGGGGTACCCTCAGGATGAACGGCGTCAGCGAGAGAGAGAGAAGACACGTGAGACCAGCCTTGATAGGGCCAAGTCTGTGAGGGAGAGAGAAAGAGAGAGAGAGGGAGAGAATGACCAGATGGGAGTGCAGAGAGTCTAGAAGAGTCTGGCAGAGTCTGGCTCCATGTCCACTTCTAACTGTTGCTTCCTGACCTGCATACAGGTTTCTCAAGAGACAGGTCAGATGGTCTGGTATTCCCATCTCTTGAAGAATTTTCCACAGTTTGTTATGATCCACACAGTCAAAGGCTTTGGCATAGTCAATAAAGCAGAAATAGATGTTTTTCTGGAAATCTCTTGCTTTTTCGATGATCCAGCAGATGTTAGCAATTTGATCTCTGGTTCCTCTGCCTTTTCTAAAACCAGCTTGAACATCTGGAAGTTCACAGTTCACGTATTGCTGAAGCCTGGCTTGGATAATTTTGAGCATTACTTTACTAGCGTGTGAGATGAGTGCAATTGTGCAATAGTTCGATCATTCTTTGGCATTGCCTTTCTTTGGGATTGGAGTGAAAACTGACATTTTCCAGTCCTGTGACCACTGATGAGTTGTCCAAATTTGCTGGCATATTGAGTGCAGCACTTTCACAGCATCATCTTTCAGGATTTGAAATAGCTCAACTGGAATTCCACCACTTCCACTAGCTTTGTTCGTAGTGATGCTTTCTAAGGCCCACTTGACTTCACATTCCAGGATGTCCTGCTCTAGGTGAGTGATCACACCATCTTGATCATCTGCGTCGTGAAGATCTTTTTTGTACTGTTATTCTGTGTATTCTTGCCACCTCTTCTTAATATCTTCTGCTTCTGTTAGGTCCATACCATTTCTGTCCTTTATTGAGCCCATCTTTGCATGAAATATTCCGTTGGTATCTCTAATTTTCTTGAAGAGATCTCTAGTCTTTCCCATTCTGTTGCTTTCATCTATTTCTTTGCATTGATCACTGAGGAAGGCTTTCTTATCTCTCCTTGCTCTTCTTTGGAACTCTGCATTCAAATGGGAATATCTTTCCTTTTCTCCTTTGCTTTTTGCTTCACTTATTTTCACTGCTATTTGTAAGGCCTCCTCAGACAACCGTTTTGCTTTTTTTGCATTTCTTTTTCATGGGTATGGTCTTGATCCCTGTCTCCTGTACAATGTCATGAACTTCCATCCATAGTTCATCAGGCACTCTGTCTATCAGATCTAGTCCCTTAAATCTATTTCTCACTTCCACTGTATAATCATACGGGATTTGATTTATGTCATACCTGAATGGTCTAGCGGTTTTCCCCACTTTCTTCAATTTAAGTCTGAATTTGGCAATAAGGAGTTCATGATCTGAGCCACAGTCAGCTCCCGGTCTTGTTTTTGCTGACTATATAGAGCTTCTCCATCTTTGGCTGCAAAGAATCTGTCAACAAAAAAGTCCGAAATGCAGTACTTGGATGTGTCAGGCAAGTGTATACTCCTTGGTTCTGTCTCATCACAACAAAGATTTGGAGTGATGGACATTAAAGTCCTCAGCGTGACACAGCTCTCGGGTCTTAGACAGACTGTGCTATAGCTCTCAGGTCTCGAACAGACCATGTTACAGCTCTTAGACAAATCAGTATTATAACTCCCTGTTACAGCTCTATTTTATTTAGATAATAACAGGAAAATCCATCCTTGAGGCATGAGGGCATGTCGACCCAAAGAAATGAAGAGAAGAGTGCCCCAGCGCGTGGGTGGGAGAGAGAGAGCCAGAGAGCGAGAGCGAGAGAGCGAGAGAGAGCAAGAGAGAGTGAGAGAGCGAGAGAGTAAGCGCTTTGGTTCCTCTTTTTATATGCTTTTTTTCCTCCCCCTGGGCCTGGCCTATGTAAATTGGGTTAGCCAGGAGTCTTGTTTGTTCTACCGAAGGTCCTCTCTCTGGTCCTCGGACCTTCCTTTATTCTATTTTCACGGGATTTTTTCTTCCTTATCTTTTAGCCACCACCATTCTGGACTCCTTTTCCCTATTCTAACTACCTAACAGATGCAATCTCAAGCCAGAAAAGCAGCACTTTATGAAACCCCTTCTCTGCAGACGCGTTTGATCTGGACAGGTCCTGTGGAACAGGAAAAACCACCATATACTGAGGAAGAATTAGAAAGATATGACAAAAGAGGAGCAAAGATTACTGATAAGGATGGTTACAGTCCGAGGATGGACGATTAATAATTCCTGATGAGGGAGGAAATAGAACATGTTCTATCCTGAAAGCAGGACTCCATCTTGGGCCTGACTGTGGACTTTGAGCTATATGCCCTGTATCTATGGAAACGACATACCAACTGGAAAGCCAGGCCCCCAAAAGGAAAAACCAGGAGCCCTAGGGCACTCCATCGCCTAAAAGAATATCCTAATTATCTGTGTAACTGAATAGAGTCATATATTCTATTATGCTTATTGGGGTATGACCACAAGCCTATTGATAATTGTCCACTGTTACCTACCTAGGCTTAAGGCATATGATCGCAGGTTAACTTTAATTGTATCTTTCTTTTTCCTTTATTTCAGACAATTTGGGGAGGTGGGTTTAGGCTCGTATACTTAGGGTATATAAGGTTTTCACAAAAACTGGTCGGAGTCCTTGGCTAAGAGGAGATGCTGCTTTGGGCCGGCTGGTGTAATAAACTGCACTCCACTATCTGCATTGTCCTTTGAGTGAGTTTGTTTCCCGGAACGCATGGCTACAACACTGAAAATGCTCAATGGAAAATTCTTAAGGGTTTACACCAGAGTTTTCATTTAGATGTAGAGAGTCCTTACCAGATGGCTTCTCATTTGTTTGAAGGTAAAAATGTAATGAACACTTTAAAGAACATTATCGAAAGATGTGAGGTTTGTCAGAAAAATAACCCAAAAACTGAAAAGCTAGCAAAATCTGGATTACAACGAAGTGGAAAAGATCCTGGAGAGGACAGGGAAATTCATTTTACTCATATGCCAAAAGCTAGTGGATATTCTTGCTTACAAGTTTGGGTGGATACATTTACTGGATGGATTGAGGATTTTCCCTGTCGTGGTGAACAGGCTAAGGAGATTATAAGAATTTTAATCCATGAAATTATCCCCAGGTTTGGGCTGCCACAGAGGCTTCAGAGTGACAATAGCTCTGCCTTTAAAGCTGCTGTAACTCAGGGGGTGTCTAAAGCTCTAGGAATAGAATATCACTTACACTGTTCCTGGAGACCCCAATCCTCAGGAAAGGTTGAAAAAGCTAATGAAATTATCAAAAGACATCTGCGCAAATTAACTCAAGAGACACAGGACAATTGGATTAAAGTTCTACCCATGCTTTAATGAGGGCTCGACTGCCCCCCAAAAGGAGGGACTGTCCCCCTTTGAATATATTTATGGAAGACCTTTCTTATGCACAGACATTGTTATAGACCCTGAAGCCTTAGACTTCACTAAATAGGTAACTCAGCTCTCAGCTTTTCAACAGGCATTAACGGAACTCTGGGAGGTGACTCCTGACCCCTCTGAGTTAAGCAAGCCTCTATTTGAGCCAGGAACCAAGGTCCTGATAAAACACCCCTCTGGGAAGGCCCTTACCAGGTTATTCTTTCATCTCCCACAGCTGTCAAAGTGCCAGGAATTGGTTCGTGGGTGCATCACACTCAAGTTAAGAGGTGGCACCCTGACCAGAACTAAGTGACATCATTTTATGTCTTCACTTTCTATGCTCTGACTGTACTTTTCAGATGGGACTGATCATCTATGTGAGCCTACTTCTGCCGACTCCAAAAATCCTGAGTCTGCCATTTGATCTTCAAGACAACGCCTTCCTCTTGGGGCCCCTGGATCAGAGACCCTCAATATGAGGGTTAGGAGAATATGTTGCCTAAACAATTTAGGGACCACGCCCCTAACCAGCAGGAAGTAGTTATGGAAAGAAAACGACACCCCTTCCCCTTGGCAACATAATTCTCCTAAAAGAAAAGGGGGGAATGAGAGAGTCATTTCCTAGGTAGGCTGATAGGAAGTCTAGGGGTCCCCAAGGAGAGAAAGGTCTGGAATACTCAAGGAGGAAGAAAGGACAAACTTTTTACTTTTTTCCCCCTCTACATTCCTTAGGATTATAAAACAATAATGTATCTTGCCTGAGGACAGTCTCTGGATTAAACCTTCTGGCTAATCCTGTTATCTTAAAATGTAAACTATGGGAGTGGGTCTGGTGAGGTCTTTACAACTTCCAGACATTCTTTGGATTCATTGGACGGTATATAACTCCATTGCTAACACTAGCAAGTGGGTACTCTTTCTACCCCCTTCTGATGTCTATGTCAGAAGCTTTTCCTATCTCCTTTATACTTTAATAAAACTTTATTACACACACACACACACACACACATACACACACACACATGCAAAAGACAATGACTTCCTGTCCTGGGCTCACTCCTATGCTGCATTTCACAATCGGTCTAACTGCCGGGTCTGCAGAGCGCTCCTCTCTTCATCAGTGGAAGGCTTCCCTTGGTGGACAGCTCAACTTCAAGGAAAATACTTTCGCCAAGTCTGCAAATACCTTAGACAATAATCACATATGATGCCTCTTCTTAATCTGATGACATCCAACAGCCCTAAGATGGGCTGGTGCAACACTTTGTGCTTTAACTGTGGATATAAGGTGACTTTTAATTTTGATTATACATTGTCTAGGTTTAATGACTGTTTCACTACACATAAGGTAAACGGGTCTAGATCTGGTGGCTTTTTACCTGACGTTTATCAAATATGGGATGAGCTTATATGGCTAACTCCTGAAAAAGGACATCTAATATCTAGTGCCCCTATATTCTGGGAACAAATAGAGCCATCCCCAGAAGTTAGCCAACAATTTAATTATAATGATTGGAAACAGTTGAGATTTTTGCTTTAGGAAATATGCAATGTAATCATTCCCATGATTTCCAACCCCAGTTCAGATCCTCCTTTTGCCTGGCCAAGCACTGATTGGGACTGGATATCTCAGTCACACTAGCTTGCTCCAAACAGGATCTATTGGATATGTGGCTCTTACCTGTGGGTATGGCTTCCCCCTGGCTGGATAGCGAGATGCACCCTAGGTCTAGCTTTTATTCATGGCTTCATATTTTCAGAGCTTCCAGAAAAGCCTGCTAATTTACCCACCTTAAAATTCAGCGGGCAAGGTCTGTATTTCACTGGTGTAATTATTTGGCTGCAGTGTTTGTTCCCTCTTTGGGAACTACAAATGTTATGTTACGAGTGGATGCTTTGACTAATTTTACTCAGTAGGCATTACAAGATTCTCAAAAAGCTATTTCAGCTCTTAATGCTGAACAAATACAAATTAGAAAGGTGGTTTTACAAAACAGATTGACCTTAGATATTCTGACAGCTGCACAAGGAGGAACTTGCACCATTATTCATACCCAGAGCTGTACATATATACCTGATATGAGCACACTAATATTACTCATTTTACTAAACACATGAACAAGATGATTCAGGCTATGGATACTCCTGAAGACTCAACTGCCTCACTTTGTACCTTAACTAGTTCCCCATGGTGGGAAACTATCTTAATTACAATAATTCTGATTGTTCTGTTTTTGCTGTTGCTCCCTGCATCTGTAACTCTGTAGCTGGATTTGTTTCTAGTCGCATGAAGGCTTTTAAATTACATATTGTTGCTCAAACTCCTGGACTGCTGCAGCTTCCTCCATCTACTACTTGGGGCCCCTGGATCAGAGACCCTCAATATGAGGGTTAGGAGAATATGATGCCTCACCAATTTAGGGACAGTGCCCCTTATCAGCTCGGAAGCAGTTATGGAACGAGAACGAAGCCCCTTTCCCTAGGCAACATAATTCTCCTAGAAGAAAAGCAGGGAATGAGAAGGTAACAGGCAGGAGGGCCAAGGGTCTCCAAATGGAGGAAATAGGCTGCAAGTGTCAGACATTTTTCTCTCTCTTTAAGCGGCAGAAGGAAACAAACTAGTGTTATATATTTTCCCCTTCTCTATACAAATATAAAAAGAGGTTTCTCTTAAAAATTGTGTTGCCTTAATGACACCCGGTTCCACCTAAACTTAACTTTTCTCAAACCTTGAGCTAACCAATGCATTTTTCTTAGGGAAATGTTTGTCTTAAGCTGTGTTAATGTACTATGCATTTATCCTAGACTCTGTCTTCAAGTTGGTTCCGTCTCAAGGCTCAGAACCTACTTGATAAAACAGTTTGTTATACTCTTACTTTGTTCTCCTAATCTATGCTAATGAAACTATATATTTGTGTGGGAATCTGCCTTTCTTCAAGGTTTATGTCAACCATTTTATGGCCTGGGATGACTCACCTGGTGTCAATGTTATCTCAAAATGCATGTTGTGAGTGAGGGGCCTGGGGTCATTCTCTGAGTTTTGAGACAGTTTATTTCTTTAATTAGCAGGCTGCTAGTAGCTATATAACATCCAGCTAAAGACTAGCAGCGGGGCACTCTTTCTGCCTCCTTCTGATGTCTATGTCAGAAGCTTTCTCTATCCCTTTTATACTTTAATAAAGTTTTAATAAAACTTTAATAAAACTTTATTACTCTGAGTGATCAAGCCTCATCTCTGGCCACAGATTGAATTCTTCTCCTCCAGAGGCCAAGAATCCTGGTGTCTTTCATGGTTCAGCAACAACTTTTCACATCCATCCATCCATCCATCCCCCTCCCCTAGCCCCTAGCCACCACAAACCCACTTTCATTCTTTGTGGCTTTGTCTGTTTGGGACATTTCGTATAAATGGAATCACGTGCTGTGTGTCCTTCTGTGTCTGCTTCTCTCACTGAGTATTGTGTGTTCAAGTCCATCCACGTTGTAGCCTGTGTCAGAGCTTCGCTCCTTTTCATGGCTGAGTCATATTCCACTGTGTGGATGGACCCCATTGTGTGTAGCTGTTTGATCACTTATTGATGGTCATTTGGGTGGTTTCCCCTTTTTGGGTGTTGGAAATTGGGCTGCTGTGAACATGTGTGCACAAGTGTTTGGGTTTATCCATAAGAGTGGAATTGCTGGGTCATGTGCTGACTCCAAGTTTGATATTTTGAGGAACTGCCAGGCTGTTTCCCAAAATGGCAGCACCATTTCACACTCCCACCAGTGCTGTTTGAAGGTTCAAACTTCTCTCCTTATTGTTGTCTGACTAACACAGGCACAACTCTGTATCTGTAATCAGTAATCCACAGGGATTCCTTCCTTTCGAATACACACAGAAATCTCTATTTCTGACCTATACCCAGAAATATGTCTCTAAGAGACACTCCACAAGGATTACCTCCTTCCTTCCTTCCTTCCTCATATACACAGAAAATTGCATGTGAGATAGATAATCCCCAAAGACCTGGCGCTCAGCACCTTGCTCAACCTTCTGTAATAAGCTCTATGGCAAAAGAATCCGGAAAAGGACAAACACACTCCATGGATACATCCTGCCTGAACCAGGTGGCTGTACCCTGGCAGCAATCAAAACATTGCAAATCAACTATACTGCAAGGTAGCATCAGCAAGATGTTGAAGAAGAGTAAAGAAAAGCGGAGCCTACTCTGTTATCTCCAGCCTCCCTGACGTGGGATGCTATCCCATCCCTGGAGGCTGAGCAGGCTTGGGTCCCACTGCTGGACTGGGGTGGGGTCCACACCGCCTGGCACGGTGCCCTTCGGTTAACCCTTTTTAAAGACCTATTGTCTGCTGCGTTCTGGCTGGGATCAGAGGCCTGAATGGGATCAAGGGCTCAAGGACCTTGGGGGCAGCAGACACCTAGCCTCCACGTCTCCTGGTGCTGAGGTTCCCAACTCAAGCCTCCTTCCTGAGAGTGCTGCCTCCTGGCACCTCAGCTTCCTAGCAGGATGCTGTGGCCCCGGATGGGACAGTGGAACGGAGGGTTGTGAAGCTGTAGGGGTGAGAAGTACTGAGCCACCAGCCCTTAAGTGTTCGGTCAGGTACAGTCCACTCCAATTCACATCCCAGGAAGCCAACTTTCCCTGCTGCTGCTGCTGCTAAGTCACTTCAGTTGTGTCCGACTCTGTGCGACCCCAAGACAGCAGCCCACCAGGCTCCTATCCCTGGGATTCTCCAGGCAAGAACACTGGAGTGGGTTGCCATTTCCTTCTCCAGCGCATGAAAGTGAAGAGTGAAAGTGAAGTCGCTCA
Organism: Muntiacus reevesi; assembly: GCF_963930625.1. NCBI lineage: Eukaryota > Metazoa > Chordata > Mammalia > Artiodactyla > Cervidae > Muntiacus > Muntiacus reevesi. The sequence goes on along the minus strand of NC_089263.1, from coordinate 18,401,639 downwards.
GTCGTGTCCGACTCTTAGCGACCCCATGGACTATAGCTTACCAGGCTCCTCTGTCCATGGGATTTCCCAGGCAAGAGTACTGGAGTGGGGGGTGCCATTGCCTTCTCCGCAACTTTCCCTAGGCTCTCCTTATTGGAGGGTCCAGAGGTGGGCGTGAGAAACGGCTCCCCCCTTGTGGAAATATCCCGCAACTTCAACTCGACCACTGGTGCTCACTGGCACCTCCAATTCAGAAAGCCCGGCCGGCTGTTCATAACAGCTATCCTCAAGAAATGTCCTGGGGCAGGTGTTGCCAAAATAAATCCCAAACACAACCAACTTTCTAGAAGCCACTTGCTACAGGTAAATTTTCCTCCCACGATTTGAGGGGGGAGAAAACCCCAAATCCCAAATCTCCACCACAGAAGACGGTCAGCATCTGTAATTACCTCAAGAATGACAATCAAAAATGACAATAAGAAAAAAAAAAAATGACAATAAGGACTCAATCCCCACCAGTCAGAAGGGCCACCATCAAAAATCTACAAACAATAAATGCAGGATAGCCCCTGGAAGGAAGGGAATGCCCCTCCTCTGTTTTGGGAAAGGACAATGGCAACATCCACAGTGACCGTCTCCAAATGCCAGAAAAAAAATTATCAAGAGAGCTAACCCTAGGATCTGCACCCATATTTTCAGACAGGAAATATAGAAAACTAGATTTTCATGTATAGATATATGCTTTCATATTTTCATACAGGAAATATAAGAAATTTTATTTTCAAATAGGAAATATAAAAAAATCAATTTTTACATATGGAAATATGCACCTATACTTTCTTACAGAAAATCTAGAAAATTCTATTTTCATATATGGGAATATGCACCCATGTTTTCATATGTGAAATGTAGAAAATTCGATATATATGTATGAAAATATCCACCCATATTTTCATAAATGAAATATAGGGAGTTCTATTTTCATGTACAGAATATCCATTCATATTTTCATATGTGAAATAAAGATTAAAATAATGCCACTTTCAGCAGCATGAACCTTGAGATTATCATAGAAGGTGAAGTAAGTCAAAAACACAAATACCATATGAAAAAACTTGTATGTGTAACCTAAAATATGACACAAATGAAATTATCTGTGAAACAGAAACAGACTCTTAGATACAGAGAACTAATGGTTACCAGTGAGAAGAGTGAAGTGAGAGGGCTGATATAGGGCAGGAGATTAAGAGATACAAACCACTAAGTATAAAATGAATAAGTTACAAGGATACAGAAGACAGCAGAGGGAAATATAGGCATTATATTGCAATACCTTTAAATCTAGTATAATCAGTAAAAACATTGAATGAGTATGTTGTACACTGAAAACAAATATAGTACTGTAAATTTACTGTACTTCATTAAAAAAATAGTTGAAGGCTAGCTATAAATACAAAAAATAATAAACAAAAAAACTAGCAAAATAAAAATGGGAAATTTTTAAAAATAAAAGATGCTATCAAGAAACTTTGATGAGATTTTTAAAAATCGCATGAAGTAGATTTACTCTTTTAATTTTTGCTTCATAAAGAACTAATTAGTCAAGTCAATAAATCTAACGAGGATAAATTTTTTTTTAAGTTGAGTTGCTTTTGTCAGTGTTCTCTGATAAAACACTTTAGCATTATTTTTGATGCCTACATTTTTATTTCATTTCACAATTCCCTAAAATAGAAGTCGCTTAGAAATCTTACTATTTCAAATTAAGACTTTTGTATGTATGTATTGAGATGTAAGACAGTGTACTTGAGTTAGAACAGTTATCTCTCAAGTGTTGAAAAGCATTACTCAAAAGGCACAATGATTTTCACTGTGGTTCCTGGACTGCTATTTACTAAATCAGAAGCTTTAGAACTGCAGTCTGACAATTCAAGTTAATAAGCCCTCCAGATGAGTCTGAAGCACTGAAGCACACTGAAGTTTGAGAACTATGGCCCTAGAAATCCAGACAAAACACATTTTACCAAGCCCAAGTTGTAAGAATTAGTATCAGTATAAGTTATAGCAAAATTTTAATTATTTTGTATAAAAAACAATAGCAAAGAAGCTCACTCTACAATTATATACTCATACTCTCATATATGAACTATGGAAAATTCTATTTTCATATATGAACTATACAAATGTATTTTTTCACATGTATGAAATATAGGAAATTTTATGTTCGTATATAAAATATACACCCATATTTTCATACATGAAATGTGGAACATTTTATTTATATACATGAAATATGCCCCCATATGTTTATACATAAAATATAGGAAATTCTGTTTTCATAAATGGCAATATGCCTCATTATATTCATACAGGAAATATAAGAAATTCTATTTTCATATATGGCAATATGCCCCTATATTTTCACATGTGAAATATGGGAAATTCTATTTTCCCATATGAAATATGCCACCATATTTTTATACAGGAAATACAGAAAATTCCATATTTCACAGAAGGAACTCTTCCCCCTTATTTCTATATGTGAAATATAGAATATTCCATATTTCATAGATACAAATGTGGTCCCTATTTCCATATGTGAAATAAAGAAAATATTAATGCCATTTTCAGCAACATGAACTTACAGATTCTCATACTAACTGAAGAAAGTCAAAAAGCAAAGACAAGTACCATATGATATCACTTGTATGTGGAATCCAAAATATGACATAACTGAACTTATTCATGAAACAGAAACAGACTCACAGATACAGAGATCTAATGGTTACCAGTGGGGAGAGAGAGGTGGGAGGGATAAAACAGAGTATTAAAAGATACAAGCCACTATGTGTTAAATAAATAAACTGCAAGGATACAGTAAACAGCTGAGGAGAAATATAGCCATTATTTTGTAATACCATTTGTCATTGTTGTTCAGTCGCTCAGTCGTGTCCAACTCTTTGCGACTCCATGGACTGCAGCACGCCAGGCTTTCCTGTCCTTCACTGTGTCCTCAGGTTTGCTCAAACTTGTCCATTGAGTTGATGATGCCATCCAATTATCTCATCTTCTGTCTCCCCTTTCTCCTCCTGCCTTCAATCTTCCCAGCTTTAGGGTCTTTTCCAATGAGTCATTTTTTCGCATCAGGTGGCCAAAGTATTGGAGCTTCAGTCCTTCAGCATCAGTCCCTCCAATGAATATTCAGGACTGATTTCCTTTAGGATTGATTGGTTTGATCTCCTTATTGTCCAAGGGACACCCTCAGGTCTTCTCGAGCACCACAATTCGAAAGTATTTTTGGCACTCAGCCTTTATTATGGTTCAACTGTTACATGTGTACATGAATAGTGGAAAACCACAGCTCGACTAGAGGGACCTTGGTTGGCAAAGTGATGTCTCTGCTTTTTGAACATGCCACATACATACACAAATATGTAAGTAATTTTGGTGAGAGGGTCCATGCAACCAGGTCTTTTTAGGTGACTGCATTTGAGAGGAACACATACCTTAGTTAAGGGTATTAGTGCTTTTCTAAGTATGGGAAGATGCAAGACCCTGAGTTCATAAATATTTCTTCTGTGAATATTTAATTGAGGACTGGTTCTGCCAGGTTTCCCAGAGAACAAAACACCTCATCCTGATCTTCACTCTGAATTCTCTCCAGGATGGATACTCCGTCAGCAACAACAGTGGCTAATGACTTGATTCTTGTCGACCTGAGTGGTGGGCAACATTCTTTATTACATAATCCCATCCATTTTAGTTTTATTTTCAATAAAATTTGGGAGGCATCTTTAACCAATTTGTTTCAAGAGTTAATTTCACTGATAGACCACTCAAAATGCTCTTACTCACCCAGTCCTAGAAACAGTAGCAAGTTCCTCTGGGCCACTCAGCCTCCTGCAAATGTTTCCCTCCCTGTTGCTTCTTCCCATATCTAGAGTCACACTGTTACAATCATGAATCTTTCAGACTATCCATCAGGTCAATTTTTTCAAGTCACTTGGTCATAATTATTTTTATCATAGGTTCTGTTAAACATTTGGTAATACAAGAATAAGTCATATAAAAGTAAAATAGGCAGAATACAAGTAATAGAACTTGAGGTATTGGTAAAGTTGTAAGTAAGCATTGTTATCTCCTAAGGAGTTACATGACTGCACCAGAAGAAGAAAAATTCATCTTTATGGCTGAGCAGGTATTTCTGCCCTTAGGGAAGATTAGTTAACACATAACGTGGATGCACAATCCACACTAGAGGTGTGGGAGGAGGCCAAACAGGCAGAGAATAAATTTTTATTTTTCTTGTCTTCCTAAAAATGTGGGAATTACTACATCAGTTTTTAACATTGTTCTGCCGTGGGAACCACCTCCTGGAAGGCCTCCCCATCTATGCAACCTGCCCCTGGATGAAGATCACACGCTTCATCCCAGAACGGGAGAGAGGGGTAGCAAAGAGGGTCCTTCCTATCCCCTGCTTGCCTGGCCCCTCTTGGCCCTGGTGACACTAGGATGCTGGGCTCTGAGGCTCTGTGGCTGAGAGCACACACACACACACACACACACACACACACACACACACACTCAGCATGTACAAAGAAACACACTCACACCTTTGAAAGGAGGCACCCGGGGACCAGATGCTGGGCATTATGGTGGGGCCCACCTCTTCTTTCCTAACACTGGGCCATTCTTTAAGAGCTAGGGGACCAGATGCTGGGCATTATGGTGGGGCCCACCTCTTCTTTCCTAACACTGGGCCATTCTCTAGGATTTGGCTGGGGTGGTAAATGGTGGGCTGGAGGAGTGGGGCCAAGGGAATAGAGACTCATGGAGGGTTTCCTTGAGAGGGTGGTTTGCTTTCGTGAGGAGGAAGTCTGCTTGGCAGCTTTGAGCTCCAGGCAAATTTGGGGTAATTAGGATCTGTGGATTTCGTGGGTTTTCTTACTTTTATCTTGTGTGTATGCTAGTTGCGTCCGGCTCTTTGCGACCCCAGGGACTGTAGCCCACCACCCTCCTCTGTCCATGAAATTCTCCAGGCAAGAATACTGGAGTGGGTTGCCATTCCCTTCTGTAAGGGATCTTCCTGACCCAGGGATCAAACCCGGGGCTCCTGCATTGCAGGCAGATTCTTTACTCTCTGAGCTAAAGGTTTAAAAGCTAACATTATAGATGTGGCACAAGGGAAAACACCTCTGGACAACACTTCTCTCTATGACTGACTGCAGGGGCTGATGGGTACCTGGAGCTCCAAGAATCTTTAAAAATGATGCATCTTTACCTGGATCTCATTATTCTTGAGTCACAAAGAAACAGGACGCAGCATCAGAAAGCAGCTGGCATACAGAAACACACGTGTGTGCTGCACACATTCAACAAATGCAGTTTCCTTGACTATGGCAGCAGCAATCCCCATCCCGTTCAAACCACGCCAGAAAAAGTAAAATGAAAAGAACCTTCTCCCTTAAGAATAGGGCCACCCAGTAACTTGTGCCCTTCTAACCAGAAAAGAAATCCAGCTAACACCAGCTTTAAGGCTGCAGTGGCCATGCTCTTCTCTCTGCAGAGGCAGGACCTGATGTTTTGGTCACTGAGGCAGGGGGACCACATCGCTTCTCCTCAGAAACACTGCAGACAGGTGTCTTTAAGACCCTGGGTTTCTCTGCCAGCTCCTACTTTGATTCCTCAGAGAGTAGTTGGGATGGAAGGGTGTCTACCCCTGGCTTCCTCTAAGATGCCCTCAAGGCAGTGGGTGTTCAGTGAGAAAGCCTGCAAAAATTCTGGAGCCACTCTCAGGTGGGGCTGGAACACCTGGAGCACCAAGTGGGGCGCAGGGACCCAGGGTCTCTGCTTTAATCATCTTGCTGCTGGAAATTATGGACCTCCAGAGATTTTTTTTTAACTTAAAGGAGGGGTGGAGTGGACACCTCCCTCCACTGGGAGAAAGAGGGTCCAATCCTTATCCACCCTGCCACCCAACCTCACTGCCCCATACTCACCCACATCAACTAAGGCATTGCCAGGGGGACAGACATGCTTTGCAATGAGGTCCCTCCAGAGGCCCAGGGTGTGAACAGCTGCCCAAAAGGCTGTGTGCTGTGGAGTCAGCACTGTAGGAGGTGGGAGGGGGTGGTGGGCAGAGAAGGAAGGAGTCTCAGGTCCTGATGGATCAGAAGGAAAATGGGGAGAGGTGGTCAGGACATAAGAGATGAAAAAACTAAGAAAGATCAGAGAAGGGATGAAGAGTAGAAAATGTAGGAAAGATGGAACAGCAAGTTCAGTTCAGTCCAGTTGCTCAGTCGTGTCCAAATCTTTGTGACCTCATGGACTGCAGCATGCCAGGCCTCCCTGTCCATCATCGACTCCTGGAGTCCACCCAAACTCATGTCCATTGAATTGGTGATGCCATCCAACCATCTTATCCTCTGTCGTTCCCTTCTCCTCCTGCCTTCAATCTTTCCCAGCATCAAGGTCTTTTCAAATGAGTCAGCTCTTTGCATTAGGTGGCCAAAGTATTGGAGTTTCAGCTTCAACATCAGTCCTTCCCAATGAAGACTCAGAACTGATCTCCTTTAGGATGGATTGGTTGGATCTCCTTGCAGTCCAAGGAACTGCACTCTCAAGGCACTCTCAAGAGTCTTCAACACCACAGTTCAAAAGTATCAATTCTTCGGCGCTCAGCTTTCTTTATAGTTCAACTCTCACATCCATACATGACTACTGGAAAAACCAAAACCTTGACTAGATGGACCTTTGTTGGCAAAGTAATGTCTCTGCTTTTCAATATGCTGTCTAGGTTGGTTATAACTTTCCTTCCAAGGAATAAGCGTCTTTTAATTTCAAGAGAAAGAGGCAGAAGAGAATGTGGGCAACCACATAAGACAGGAAGGAGTCCGAGCAGAAGGAGGGAAGGAAACAGAAAAGAGAATGAGATGAATGGGGAAGGATGTGAGGAGGAAGAGAGGGAGCCCGAAGGAGGACATCAGGGAATGCAGAGCTCGGTAATGAAATTTCTGTTAAGAAGAGGAATCGAGACTCAGCAGAGCGTTACCCTACAAAAACCAAGGCCATGTATGCGCTATCAGCAATGTAAGCTAGCAAGTTCATGGCTGTCAAAATGGCCACAGCCAATCGTTGGTCCCAGACACACAGTGTGGGGGGAAGTTCAGGGCTGCAAGTCATATCGTTGGACCTTTGAGGCTGGCCCCCAAAATTCTCGTCAAACTGGTAGAGCGGCCAGAGGACCACAGCAGTGGTGTAGAGGAGGATGGAGAGCACTGTCTGCCACACCAGGAAACCAGGGTAGGGGATGGACAGCCTTCTGTCGTTGTCGCAGTCACACCCGTTGATAAAGAAGTTCACGGCCCCCAGGATGAAACAGATGAAGTACACGACCACACACCAAATCAGGGCCGGCTGGTGCTGGTACAAGTCAATGTTAGTGATGAAGCCGAAGATGACACAGGCCACGGCGTTCTCCAGCCTTCTGATCAAGCCTTGAGTGGTAGGTACAAAGCAGTATATATTGCCGGGCCGGGCACACACCCAGGCCACTTCCATGGCATAAAGCACAGAAGCCATGACTGAGAAGGCAGTGGCAGTGATGGCGTGATTTTGGACAGGACCCTGAGGCAGGTATTGGATGTAGGTGACGCCAAAGATGATGGAGGCTGAGAGGCAGATGAAGGTAAAGTAATAGGCGTAGGAATAGAGAAAACCATCCCAATAGTGGGGAATGCGTGACCGGAATATACATAACTCAGCTAGGAGGATGAGGAGGGATGCAGAGAAGCAGAAGCACCAGACGATGAAGCACCCATTACCTATGCCCGCCTGCAGAGTGTCCTCGATGGCCACCAGCGAGAAGGGCACGCAGGTGGAGAGCAGCTGCCCCAGGCGGAGGAAATAGCCCACGATGGTCACAGAGTCCAGGCCTGAGAACAAGCTCATGGTGCTGTGATGGTGGTGCAAGTCTATGTCCCCGATATGGCCGCAGTCTTCACTGCGGGACAAAGGTCCAGCTCTGGAGGTGGATTAAATCAGATGCCTGTAAAAGGCTCAGGGGGCCTGTGAGGACTGAGGCTCAGGATATGTGGAGTTTGAATGACTCAGACCCCTGATAACAGCACAGTCGCTCTACGGTTTTTTCTCCCCACCCATCACTCTTGGCCTTGTCAGATGTGTCTTATCCCGAAGCTCCCAGCTGGGTTGGGTCTGGCCTCAATTTATGAACATTTTGGGTCTTCCTATGCTATGTGCCGTTATCTATAGAGACACAGAATAGTATGGTCTCTATCTACAACCCCAAACCTTTAAGTCTCTGAAACAGGAAAAGAAATTAAAAAAAACTCATTTCGTAAGAAAATTTGACCTGAACAGACATGAGACCATTTGTGGTCTATATTTATTTCACTTAGTGTAAATTTTCAAGAGTTCAGTTGTAGAAATACTAAGATGTTTGATAAAAGGTGCTTCTAGGCCCCATAATACCCTTCTAGGGTATTATGGCATGTAGGGAGATATACCAGGTTATGTGACTGAAGCTAAAAACTACTGAGTCCTGGAGCAGATCTGACCCGGGGATTTCAGAAAAGGGATTATGGATAGTACTGCTCACTCCATGTTACATATGAGAAGACTGACTCTTGGGAAATCCAGTGCCTTCCTTAAGGTGGCATGACTAGGACCTGGGAATCCCAGATAGAAGTATCAACTGTGGGTTTGAGTGCTTTGATCTATAGCCCACATGTCAGCAGGTCCCCCGTGGGTGGGAGCTCTGGAACCCAGGACACACCTTCAGGCCATGGCCTCCTTCCACAGCCACCTGAAAACACACATGTCCCGGCTCTCCTCCCTGCAGCATCACTAGAAGGAGCTGCCATCTGGGGGGACACAGCCCCACCCGGAGGAGGGCAGCTTCAGGGGTGAGCAGGGAGGAGCCATGGGGTGAGAGCAAGGCTGTAGGGATGAGATGACTTGGGAAGTAGGAAATATTTTGAATTCTTTGCCCAATTTTTCCTTAACTTGTGACTCTTCCCCATTGGGGAAGGAGGACCCCAACCCAGCATGACTCACAATGGGGCGGGAACCTCAGAATAATTGACATATTGTTTGGCTCTTAAGCTCCAAATCTGCCATCTAGGTGTAGGTCAGGAAAGATCTAGGAGTAGTCTTAACTGAGTGAGAATTTTCCTGGCCTGGGAGACTGGTTAGCAGCTTCGAAGCTGGGAAGAAAGGTTTGGAAATGAACAAGGATGCTGTGTCTGATGCTGATGGGGAGCTTTTCAGGGCATCCCAGAGAGAGGGTGGGGATGAACAGATGGTTGGCCCCCTTTTAAGGACAGGAGCTGAAAGAGGAGGCACCTGCAAGACCCTTGGGAGGGGGCTGCCCTGAGGATGCATCCGGGACTGGGGTGGGGGTGAGGGGGGCAGAGCGGAGATGACTGGGGGGAGTTCCAGGGTCCCAATGGCGCTGAGGCAGCCCAGTAGGTGTCTTCGGACCCAGAAGGGATGCAGGCATGGAGCCAACCTTCCCCATGGAGGAGGGGCCTGGGCTGGAACTGAGACAGGAGAACAGGGGCCTAAAGGGGTTTCAGGGCTGTGACAGGGACACGTGGCCAGAGTGGCAGGGACCCTGGAGACCATGGAATTGCCCAGGTCACCTGCCCAAGGCAGTCCCGCCAGCCAGGGCTGCAGTCCTGCTCACACAGGGGCTCCTCCAGGGTCCAGTGTGTGGGGAGTGGGGCCCCTCCCAGCCCGCCCCCTCCTCAGGGACAGCTGCCCTGTTTCCAAGGGACTATTTGCTGAGAGGCCCCCCAGGGCTGAAGGGCCAGCACCCTGGGCCCCAGCCAGCGTCCTGCCATCTGGGGCCTGGTCACCTTTGCTGATAATAAACCCTGGGACAAGCTGAGGCTGGAAAGAGAAAGAGAGCAAACCTGAGAACTGCCCTGGACTCCCAGAGCTCCTTGAGCCCCAATTGCAGGGGAGCCCTGGAGCCTGCGGGCCTCCCCATGGGCACAGCCGGGGTGGGGAGGGGCACTGGGGTAAGGGTTGATGGGGGTGTCTGTCCCCAAAGCTGTTCCCAACTTACCTCAGCAAAATGACCCTGCAATTTACACCTAAGGCTAAAAGACAACTTTAGATCCATTTAATAGCACAGAGGGAGGACTTGGGGAAGGAGAGGCATGGGGATTCCTGCTGTGTGACCCTGGATAAGGCCCGTGCCCTCTCTGGGCCCCTGTTCCCCCACCTGGAAAGCAGCAGGTTTGCCTGAGTCTCCCAGCAGCCCCTCCTCCACTCTAGTCTGTGAGCCTGGACATGGTGCCCCCGTCAGAGCCCAGCCTGGATGTGGCGGAACCCTGCCTGCCCAACACCAGGCATGTGGCCTGGAAGACAGTGAGCTGGGAGGGTCATGGCCAGAACAGAGGAAGGAGGAGGAGGTGAGATGGACACTAAGAGTGATAAGGAGGCTGTGGGGCTTGGAGGGGATGCTTCATAGATGGATGACCTTGGGCAAGCTTATTCATCAGAGCCTCAGTTCCCCCATCTGTGCAATGGTCTTAATATTGACTTCATATGAATTAAATGTATGAAAGCATGTGAAGGGCTCATCAGAGGGCCTGGAAAATGGCACACTCAATCTGTGCCAGCTACCTGTCCCCTTGCCCCTCACAGAGAACCCAGAAGGCCCTGGGCCCACTCTGGACATCAGCACATGCAAGCTTGATTTGTTCCAGATCAGGGGCTGCAAACCAGTTTGTATTGCAGGTGGTCCAGAGGTGTGTTTGGTTTCCCTATACAGTGTTTTCTGGAAGAGATCATATAGAATTGGTGTTATTTTTTTCTTAAATGTTTGTTATCTACTCAATATTTTAATTTCAGTGAAAATCTGCATTTCCAGCTTTCTTTGATTCAGGAGATCTGGTGTCACGGGGCTGTGTGCCCTTAGGAAACAGTAGGGGTGGGTGCCTGGAGCTGAGCACTTACTAAGCCCTTTACTTTATATTGTTCCTCATGCTCATCTTTGCTTAGTATTTTCTGTGTTTTTCTCATTCTCATGTCTGACTGATATAAGGCAGGACTATGATCATCTCCCATGTCCTGGTTTATCTTCTTGGGCATGGCCAGGCTTCCTGCCTGCTCACAGGAGCATCCACCCCTTCACCCATGAGGTGAAGCATCCATGTCCTCAACCTCATGTATAACCTTCAACACATTTCACATGCTCTGAAATCAAATGTAGACATGTGTGCACAGACATGTGCATATCTGTAACCTTTTTTTTCCTGATTTCTAAACACAAGACCTTATGCACATGGCATCTTGCTTTTCCACCACCCCCGACAGAGACAGCTGCCTCTGTCCTCTCCAGCAGCCCTAGTCCTCTCCATCCCCCTTACTTATTTCCTTCCCTTCTGGCTCCTGTGGGTGTTTTGATTGACCCCCCCTTCTCTAGATCAGTGGACCCTCCTCTGTGAGTCTCAGACACTGGGGGACAGGCCCTGGGAGATATGACCAGGGGTCCTGGGATCCATGTGACCACCATGCTCTAGGGCAAGAGGTAGGCAAGCATTTCTGGAAAATTTTCTAGAAATTTATCTTGGTTTTGTAACAAATTAGTTGTACAACAGATTACTATAAGCTTAGTATCTTAAAACAACAGTAACTTTTTCTCTCACAGTTCTAGAGGTCAGAAGTCTGAAACAAAGGGATCAGCAGGGCTGTGCTGTCTTTGATGCCCCAGGGGACGATCTGTCCTTGCCTCCTTTAGCTTCTGGAGATCCTTTAGCTTGTGGCTACCTAACTCCCTCTCTGTTTCCACCTTCACGTGCTCATCTTCTCTCAACTACATGTATGTGAATTTTTCTGTTCTTTCTCTTGTAAAGACACCAGTTACTGGACTGTGGTCCCACCCTCTGTCCAGGACCATTTCCACCCAGGAAATCTTAACTAAAAATATGTCAGCAGAGACCCTACTTCCAAATAAGGCCACATTCTGAGGTTCTGATTAGACATGACTTTTTTGGAGGACACTCTTCAATTCATATGCTCCTTGCTCCCATTTTCCTGTCCTTTTTTCATGGTGACTTTTTCAAATGTGATTAATTGTATTAACTGTATTTATTTGCTCTTTCAGATTGGTGTCTGTTCACTGGAGTTCTTGGGACTCACAGTGGGTTGATCCCTTGTGTACTTTGTCATTAAACTGTGAGCCCCCTTTTACAGGACCCCTTTTTCCTGGGAGGATCCTCGCACCTGGGTTGGGAGCTTCACCCAGAAGAACTGCACTTGCTCAGAATCCTCCTGGCCAATCACCTGTTGGGCACAAATTGAGTTAATTTCCTAGGTTGGAGTTTTTAGAGCTCAGGGATCAAAAATATTTTGGCCCAAACCCACAAGAAGAGAAGAGTTGAGATTTCTATTTCTCTTGTGGTGACTTAAAAAAAAAGTCCAGGCTCCTGGAAGGTGAATGTCAGCCTTATCCTTCCCTCCAGCTGGAGGCCGTGGTTTTCCTTGTCTGCCCTTTCTCCGACCCTGTGGCCCTGGCTTTAGGGAAGTGTCTCAGCTCCAACTCAAGGTACATCAGTTCAGTTCAGTTCAGTCACTCAGTTGTGTCCGACTCTCAGTGACCCCATGGACTGCAACACACCAGGCTTCCCTGTCTATCACCAACTCCCAGAGTTTACTCAAACTCATGTCCATTGAGTCGGTGATGCCATCCAACCATCTCATCCTCTGTCATCCCCTTCTATTCCCGCCTTCAATCTTTCCCAGCATCAGAGTCTTTTCAAATGAGTCACTTCTTCTCATCAAATGGCTAAAATATTGGCGTTTCAGCTTCAGCATCAGTCTTTCCAATGAATATTCAGGACTGATTTCCTTTAGGATGGACTGGTTGGATCTCCTTGCAGTCCAAGGGACTCTCAAGAGTCTTCTCCAACACCACAGTTTAAAAGCATCAATTCTTCGGTGCTCAGCTTTCTTTATAGTCCAACTCTCACATCCATACATGACTACTGAAAAAACCATAGCTTTGACTGTATGGACCTTTGTCAGCAAAGTGATGTATCTTCTTTTTAATATGCCGTCTAGGTTTGTCATAACTTTCCTTCCAAGGAGCAAGCGGCTTTTGATTTCATGGCTGCGGTCACCATATGCAGTAATTTTGGAGCCCAAGAAAATAAAGTCTGTTGTCATTTGGCCATTGCTTAATAGTAATTTTAATAGTGACTCAAACCAATAATACACAAGAAGTGCCCCCAGAAGAGGATATAGCCTTCACAAGATCTAGAAAGCTTTCTTTCAAAAACAGTCTAAGAAAGTAAAGGGCCTTCACTATATAGGCAGATAACTATACGTAGAAGGTGAAGGTGACAAAGGCCACTTATGGGCTAGGAGTATTGAGGCTAGGAGTGTTGACACAACCAGACCAAAAAGATCTCCTTAAAATTCTAATCTATTTGATTGGCTGCCATGTGTTTCTTCTGGATGGTAGAGACTCTTAAAATATAGGAAACTCTTAAAATACAGAGGAAAAAAGCCTCAGAAGATCTGTTATGTTTACATATCAAAGACACAGGAAGAGAAATGCAAGATCCCTCTAAAGGGCTTTTGATCCTTTAAGGTCAGAATTCTAAAAATGTATTTTATCAAGCTGGTTTTTCTAGCTGCACATGCAAAACTAATTAATTTTGCAAAGTCCAGTGAACACCAATTTGGCCGTTTTGGGGTGATGTTTCCTCTAATTTCCAATTAAGCAAGACCTTCTTTTTTTTTTAGTTCTACCACTTTATTGCTACCAACCCATCTCCCTCCACTCTCATGCACACATGCTCAGTCATGTAACCCCATGGACTGCAGTCCGCCAGGCTCCTCTGACCATGGACTTTTCCAGGCAAGAATACTGGAGTGGATGGCCATTTCCTTCTCCAGGTAAGCAAGACCTTGTAAATATAATTCTGTAGACACTTCTCTGTGTCTTTCATCTGAGAATAACCCATTGTGATGAAAAAAATTAATCGACAGACAGTCTAAGAAACAAGTGGAAACTTTTATTTGGGCCAGTCTGGGAATTATAACCTAGGAGACAGTCTTTCAGAACACTCTGTGAATGTTCTACCTATGAGGTCAAAGCACAGTTATATAAGCTTTTGAGACAAAGGGTTATCCATCAAGTGAGGTATTACTGACACTTAACATGATCCAGATCAGCTCAACAACGTGTGTGGTGCATACAGGTCATTGTGGCCCCTTAGAAGAAAGAAGGTTATCTCCTAAGAAGCTGTGATCTGATCCTTGATATGATAAAGAAGAAATGTTATCTACTTAGGAGGCATGGTTAATGCAGATGCACAAGACCCAAAAAGGGGAGGGAGGAGGCCCAAACAGGGAAGGGATTTTTGTATTTAATCTTTTCTCCTCTTGCCATTAAAATATGGATTTCATTTCAAATCGGTGTGCTTCCACCAAGGAAAATCTTCTTAGTGTCTTTCTCCTGAGAATAACCCAGGTACTGCTTCTTGAACTAAGTGTCGAGGAAAACCTACTCCTCCAGGGAAGAGTTTAATAGCACCAAATCAAACTTTGCATCATCACCCAATAACAGGAGATCCAGTAACCTCCCCCATATTCATTTGGACTCTCTGAAGAGGCAGATGCACACAAAAAGTACCCAATCTCCAGTGCCTTGTAGAGTTAGGATAAGTCTGCTCTGGGTTCCTCCTTCATCAGGCACCAAAACTGCTCACTGAAGGGAAAACAAGGAACCTCACAATCTAAGTTGTGAGTTACATTCTATTTGGAGACCTCACTAGAGACTATAGCTTGGGAAACACGTCACAGATAGCTCTGCGGAACTGTTCCAAAGAGGTGAGGAAGGGCCAGGATACTTGGGAGTTTTTGCTGGAAAAAAAAAGAAGGAAACATATAGTCAAACATCAAAGGATTATTAGCAATCACAAAAACAGAAATCTCAAGGTTTAGTGTTTTTCTCAGGACCAGAAGGTGCATTGGAATCATTCCTTTCTTATGCATCATAATGATCTACAGCCAGTGCCCTGTCTTTCTCCATCGTGAACTCCTCTCGGGCTGCCCCCACTGGGGGCTGCTGCAGCGGCTGAAGGCCTGATGACCAGCAGCATTCATCATTTACAGAAATGACTCACAATATTTTTTTGTCCACAAGGCCTGTAGACAGTGGGTTTTAGTAAGACAGTGAAAATTTCAGAGCCAATCTCAGGTGGGACGGAGCCCCATAGGGGGTCTAGGGATCCAAGTCTCTGCATTAGCACTCCTGCCCAAGGGAAATTATTGATCTCCAGTGATTTTTTTTTAACTTAAAGGAGAGGTGCACTGTACCACCCCTCCACAAGGAAGAAGTGAGGCCTGATCCTTAGCTACCAATTTACACCCCAAAACCACCCCCACACTAACTAAGGCACCCCTAGGGGGACAGACACACTTTGGCAATGAGGCCCCTCCAGAGGCCCAGGGTGTGAACAGCTGCACAGAGAGCTGAGTGATGTGGACTCAGCACCTCAGGAGGCAGGAGGGGTGGTGGACAGAGAAGGAAGGAGTCTCAGGTCCTGATGGATCAGAAGAAGGAAAATGGGGAGAGGTGGTCAGGACACAAATGGATTATCAGAAAAGGGGCAAAAAGTAAAAAATGTAGAAAAGAGGAGAGAAGCAAGAGAAGGAGGCAAAACAGAATGTGGGAAACCAAAGAAAACAGGAGGGAGACAGAGCAGAAGAGGGGAAGGGAACAGAAAGGAAAGTGAGATAAAGGGGGAAGGATTTCAGGAGAGAGAGAGGGAGCCAGGAAGACATCAGAGCTCGGTAAAGATACCTCCTGTGAGCAGAGGTGGTCAGGAGTCCCTGGGCTGATCCTCAGGCACTACAGAAAACTGGCAGGCCCAGTACAGCAGGTCGGCCACGTAAATCAGCAGGTTGATGGCTGTCAGGATGGCCACAGCCAGTCGCTGGTCCCAGATGCACACATAGTTGGTAACTCTATGTTGACAGCTCACATCCCTGGACCTCTCGGGCTGCCCGCCAAACTTTGCATCAAATTGGTAAAGCGACCAGAGGACCAGAGCACCGATGTAGAGAAGGACGGAGAGCAGGCTCAGCACCAGATGGAACGTGGAGGAGGAGATGGGCAACCTGTTCTCATAGTCAGCCAGGTTCAACAGGATGGTCATGATCCCCAGAAAGAAGCAGATGGAGTACACGGCCACACACGACACCAGCAATGGGTGGTCCATGTACAGGCTGGAGTTGCTGATGAAGGGTAAGATGACACAAGCCACCAGTGTCTCTAGCATCTTGAGCAGGAATGGCAAACTGCCTATATAGCCAGTGAAATCACCTGTCTGGGGCCAGCCCAAGATCCAGATTGCTTCAGTGGCATAAGCCACAGTAGAGATGAAGCAGAACGCAGTAGCAGCGATGGCGTGGTCCCAGGAAGGGGTGTAAAACAAGAACTGAACATAGGTAGCGGGGTAAATGATGGAGACCAAGAGGCAGAAGAGGGCGAGGTAGCAGGCATGGCAGAGAATAAAATCCCCCCAAGAGAAGGAGAAGCAGTACTGTAGCGCCAGTGATTCGATTATGAGGATGATGAAGGTCACCACAAAGCAGAAGCATAAGATAACAAAGGACCAGTTACTTGTGGGCACCGTCCAGCTGTCCAGGCTGCCCACTAGTGAGATGGCCACGCAGGTGGAGAGCAACTGCAGGGTTCGGAGGAAGTAGCCCATGATGGCCCAGAAGTCCAGGCTTCAGGACGATCATGTGGAGGTCACGATGGTCATGCAGGTCACCTTCACCAATAGGAGAGTGGTCTTGGCTGAGGACCCACTGGAGAAAGATCCAGCTTCAGAGGTGGATTAAGTCAGATGCCAGGGAAAGGCTCAGGGCTCTGTGAGGGCTGAGTTCAGGATCTGTGGGGTTGGAACCAATGTCTCAGACACTCAGGTAATAGCACAGCCGCTCCAGAATGGTTCTCCCCACCCATCACCCTTGGCCTTGTCAGGAGACTTGTCTTATCCCAAAACTCCCAGCTGGGTTGGGTCTGGCTTCATACCATGAACATATTTTTGCCCTTTGGGCTGTGTCATTATCTATAGAAACACAGAGTAGGATGGCCTTTATCTGACATCCCAAGCCTTTCAGGCTCTGAAAATTAAAAAGTATTAAATAATTCATTTGGTAACAGAATTTGACCTAAACATACACTAGATAATTAATGATCTTTATTTATTTTACCTGGGGTTTCCCCATTAGCTCAAGGGTAAAGAATCTGCCTGCAACGCAGGAGCCTCAGAAGACACAGACTCGATCCTGGGGTTGGGAAGATTCCCTGGAGCAGAGCATGGGAACCCACTCCAGTATTCTTGCCTGGAGAAGTCCATGTGTTGCAGGAAGGGGGACCCCTTCCAGGGCCTGAAACTGGGCTCTTGTCTAACACTCGGAAATGAATTGTCCGAGGAGACACATGTGCTGACAAAGCAAGAGATTTTATTGGGAAAGGGCACCTGGGTGGAGAGCAGGAGGGTAAGGGAACACAGGAGAACTGCTCTGTCACATGGCTTGCAGTCCCAGGTCTTATGGTGATGGGATTAGTTTCTGGGTTGTCTTTAGCCAATCATTGTGACTCAGAGTCCTTCCTAGTGGTACACGCCTTGTTCAGCCAAGATGGATGCCAGAGAGAAGGATTCTGGGAGGTGGTCAGACAGGTGGTGTATCCTTTTGACCTTTCCCAAACTCTTCTGGTTGGTGGAGGCTTATTAGTTCCCTGTTCCTTACCAGGACCTCCTGTCCTAAAACAACTCATGCAAATGGTTTCTACGGTGCCTGGCCAGGGTAGACGGTTTCCATCAGCTTGCTTCCTGTAACACTTCCTCACAGCCTGCTTTCACTTTCTGTTGAGAGAAGGAAACTGGCCTCTGAAGGAGCTGTGGAGCTGTTGACTGAGTGAGTAGAGGAGTGTAGAGGTGGAAGCCCCCTTCCCACCTGTTTGGGGGTATTCTTTGCCCTTTGGAACTTTGGGGTCAATCTGACAGCACAGGAGTGGGACTTGGCTTTTCTGTGACTCTGTACCAGTCTCTACTCAAGGGGGAGTTTGTATGTTTGTTTGTAATCTGTTCCAGGGGAGTGGGTGAAGTGAAGTGGCGGGGCCTACATCCATCCAGTGAACTTCTAGGTTTTGTAGAAAGAAGTCCACTGGACACATCCTGGAAGGTTGGCAAAACTAGAGCTGTGACCTTGTTTTTAAAAAGTTTCTTTTTTTAAATTGCCATACAGACTGGCCCAGTTTCTGAAGAACGGTGGCCCCTGAATAGGTCTCTAATTCCTCCACTATTTGGAGTTAGAACTAATTTGTCAAAGATCTGGTAAGTGGGAGGGAACTCCATGTACAGGTTTTCCTGTTACTCTATAGTTAACAGTATAAGGGCAGTGAAAGGCAAAGTTTTTCCAACAAGGGCACTAATTTGAAGACAAAAGGGAAACTAAGCTGTGAAAAGCCTGCCCCCTTTACAGACGAGGGAGGGAGAAGAGGTGATCAGCTTCTTATGGAACTGAATTTCCCCACCTCTGTGGTTCCTATCCTAATGCCCCAGGCAGGGGTTGCCTAGGTCTGCACCCCCCTCCCCCAGTCTCTGGACTGAAGAAGAGTCCTATTGTTCTAACACCAGGGGAGTTCTAACCAGGGTAGAGCCTGAGTGCCCCCACCCCCACCACCCCCACCATCCCCACCCCATGCCCAGCATGAGTAAAGGAGGATCTGAAATAGTTTCTTCCTTTAAGACCTGACAGGACACTCAGTTTGGCTAGGCTGTGTCCACTATAGGGGGAGGGGGAGGGAGAGGGTAGATTTCCAACAAGATGATTCCCTGCAGGAGGTCTGAGTGCCAGAGGACAGCCAGTTGGCTATTATTGGACTTTGCTTTCCACCTCAAACCTACTAAACCACAAAAACACCAGTCCTCCGTACACAGGTGATCCAGAAAAAATGGTAGAAACATTCAATAGTATTTTTTTCAAACCACCGCCCAACATAGGCTGATGCACAGACATGGGTGATAATTGTGTTCACAGAGGAGATGTAGCACCTTGTCTCAGACAAAGCCCGACACTCGTCTCTCAGTGTTTGGCTTCTTGAGGGATAAGCAGACAAGCCTGAGTTGGGTAACATGGCTAAGGGGCTTCCAGAAGCTAAAAAAGGTGAAGAGGGACCCTCCCCTGAGGCATCAGAGACAGAGCAGCCCTGCTGACACCTTGTTTCAAAACTCTGACCTCCAGAACAGTGAGAGAATACACTGCTGTTGTTTTAAGCCATCAAGCTTGTAATGGTTTGCTGCAGTAGCCCTAGAAATTCAAGATGAGTTTCCAGAAATGAAAAATAAATTCTTTGTCATATATTTTTTTAAGTTTTCAGAAAAACTTGCTGACCTCCTATTCTTGAGCATGGTAGTCATGTGGATCCCAGGACCCCTTGTCATATCCTGTGTCCCCCAGTGTTTGAGACTCACAGGGGAGGGTCAACTGATCTAGAGAAGGCTGGTCAGTCCAAACACCTGCAGGAGCCAGGAGGGAAGGAAATAAGTAAAAGGGATGGAGAGGACCAGGGCCCCTGGAGAGGACCAGCTGCATCTCTCAAGGGTGGTGAAAAAGCAAGATGCCGTGTGCATGATGCACTTTCACGTGTATAAAACTGGAAAAGATATACAGATATGCCTTATAAACTTGTGTGCATATATGTACACACATGTCCAAATGTAATGTCAGAGCATGTGAAATGTGCTGAAGGCTATACACAAGGTTGAGGACATGGATGCTCCCTGGATGGAGGGGTGGATGCTTCTGTGAGCAGGGAGGAAGCCTGGCCACACCCAAGAGGGGAAAACAGGCACATGGGAGATGATCATAGTCCTACTTTATGTCAGTTCAGTTATACATGAGAAAAAGAAAATATAGAAAATTAAATGGAGAATGAAAAACAATATAAAGGACATAGCAATTGCTCAGCTCCAGTGACCCCCTTTTTAGGGAATGCAGCCCAGTGAAACCAGATCTCCTGAGGCTTGGGAGCTGGAAATCTGGATTTTCATGTGAAATTGGAGCACTGTGCAGCTACCAAATACTTAAGGAAAAAAATAATGTTGATTCTCTACCATCACTTTCTGAAAACACTGTGAAGGGAAACCAAATACATGCCTGGACCACCTCCAGTACAAGCTGGTTTGCAGCCCCTGATCTGCAGCAAACCAAGCTGCATGTGCTGATGTCCAGAGTGGGTCCAGGGCCTTCTGGGTCCTTTGTGAGGGGGAGCTGCTGCTGCTGCTGCTAAGTCACTTCAGTCGTGCCCGACTCTGTGCAACCCCATAGACGGCAGCCCGCCAGGCTCCCCTGTCCCTGGGATTCTCCAGGCAAGAATACTGGAGTGGGTTGCCATTTCCTTCTCCAATGCATGAAAGTGAAAAGTGAAAGTGAAATCACTCAGTCGTGTCCGACTCTTAGTGACTCCGTGGACTGCAGCCTACCAGGCTCCTCCGCCCATAGGATTTTCCAGGCAAGAGTACTGGAGTGGGTTGCCATTGCCTTCTCTGTGTGAGGGGGAGGGGGTCAGGTAAATGGCATGGATTGAGTGTGCCATGCTCCAGGCCTCTGATAAGCCCTTTACATGCTTCCATACATTTAATTAATGTAAAGTAGATACTAAGCCCCCTGCACAGATGGGGAAACTAAGCCTCTGGTGAGTAACTTGCCCAGGTTCATCCAGCTCTGAGGGATCTCCCACAATTTCTCCCTTCCACCTTCTTTGCCCTTCTGGCACCTCCTCCTCCTTCCTCTGTCCTGAACATGACCTTCCCGGCTCCCTGTCTTACAGTCCACACGTCTGGCTGCTGGGCAGGCAGGGCTCAGCCACATCCAGGCTGTCCTCTGACGGGGGCACCACGTCCAGGCTCACAGACTAGAGGGGAGGAGGGGCTGCTGGGAGACTCAGTAAAATCTGCTTCTTTCCAGGTGGGGGAACTGAGGCCCAGAGAGGGCACGGGCCTTACCCAGGGTGACACAGCAGGAACCTCATCCTCTCCTTCTCCAAGTCCTCCCTCTGTGACATGAGAAGGGTCCAAAGTTGTCATTTAGTCTTAGGTGGAATCTCAGGATGAGTTCAGGTAATTAAACTGGGATCAAACTGGGGTACAGAGAGCAGGACACCCCAGCCTTCCTCACGCCAGTGCCCCTCCACACCCCTGCAGTGCCCACTGCGAGGCCGGCAGGCTCCAGGGTTCCACTGGCAACTGGGGCTCAAGGAGCTCTGGGAGTCCAGGGAGGTTCTCAGGATTTGCTCTGTCTCTCTTTCCAGCCTCAGCTTGTCCCAGGGTTTGTTATCAGCAAAGGTGACCAGGCCCCTGATGGTAGGAAGCTGGCTGGGGCTCAGGGTGCTGGCCCTTCAGCCCTGGGGCCTCTCAGCAAATAGTCCCTTGGAAACAGGGCAGCTGTCCCTGAGGAGGGGGCGGGCTGGGAGGGGCCTCACTCCCCCCACACTGGACCCTGGAGGAGCCCCTGGGTGAGGACTGCAGCCCTGGCTGGCGGGACTGCCTCGGGCAGGTGACCTGGGCAATTCCATGGTCTCCAGGGTCCCTGCCACTCTGGCCACGTGTCCCTGTCACAGCCCTGAAACCCCTTCAGGCCCCTGTTCTCCTGTCTCAGTTCCAGCCCATGCCCCTCCTCCATGGGGAAGGTTGGCTCCATGCCTGCATCTCTTCTGGGTCAGAAGACATACTGGGCTGTTTCAGGGCCACTGGGACCCTGGAATCCCCCCAGTCTTCTCCACTCTGCCCCCCCACCCCCACCCCAGTCCTGCGTGCATCCTCAGGGCTGTTCCCTCTCAGGGGTTCAGCAGGTGCCTCCTCTTGTGGCTCCTACCCTTAAAAGGGGGCCAGTCATCTGTCCATCCCACCCCCTCCCTGGGATGCCTGAAAGACCATACATCAGCCTCAGACACAGCATCCTTGTTCATTCCCAATCCGTTCTTCCCGGCTTGGAAGCTGCTAACCAGTCTCCCAGGCCGGGAAAACCCACGCAGGTAGGACTACTCCTAGATCTTTCCAGACTGGCACATGGATGGCTGCTTTGGAGCTTAAGAGTCAAACATTATGTTAATTTCTTCTGTGATTTCTCCAAGATACTCCTCCTTGGAGTTATGCTGGGTTGAGATCTCCCCTCCCCAGTGGGGAAGAGTCACATGTTGAGGCAAAATTGGGTGGGGGGATTCACAACAGCCCCTACTCCCATGTCATCCTGTTCCCACGGCCTTGCTCTCACCCCATGGCTCCTCCCTGCTCACCCCTAAAGCTGCCCTCCTCTGGGTGGGGCTGTGTCCCCTCAGATGGCAGCTCCTTCTAGTGATGCTGCAGGGAGGACAGGCCGGGACACGGGTGTCTTCAGGTTGCTGTGGAAGGAGGCCATGGCCCTGAAGGTGTGTCCTGGGTCCCAGAGCCCAGAGTTTTGGCCCTGGGCTCCCACCCCGGGCCCTGCTGTCATGTGGGTTGTAGAGTCAAGGGTTCAAACCCACAGCTTTGACATTTTTATCTGGGTTCCCATTCCTAAACTTACAATCTTAGGGGAGGCCCTTAATTGCCTAAGTCTTACTGTTTTCATTGAAAATGAGGTTAGCAGTACAATCCACAGTCGTTTTTCTGAAATCCCTTTGGGACAGATATGCTTCTGAATTCAGAAACTTTCTGTTTCCGACTAGTAACGACTAGTAACAAGGTGCATCTACTCTATATGACATCACACTCCACTGGTGTCTAAAAACAATTTGTGATCAAACACATTCATTTCAACAACTGTACTTTTGAACATTCACTTTCATTGAAATAAACAAAAATCATTAATTGTCTCAGGTCTGTTCAGGTCAAAATTTGCTACGAAACTATTTTTTTAAAATTCTTTTTCAATTTTGAGAAACATGAAGGTTTGTGATTGTAGAAAAGGAGCAGCATACTCTATATTCCTTTAGATAATGGCGCTTAGCACAAAGAGATAAAAATATATACACAGTTTTGATGCCACCCTCAATCCAGCTGTGAGGTTTAGGATAAAACAAGTCTCCTGAAAAAGCCACCAGTAATGGGTGGGGAGAATCATTCTGGAGTGGCTGTGCTGTTACCCAAGTGTCTAAGTCATTGGTTCTAACCCTACAGGTCCTAAGCCTCAGTCATCACAGAGCCCTTGGTTGTTTTCAGGCATCTGACTCAATCCATCTCCAGATCTGGCTCTTTCTCTGGTGGATCTTCAGTGAGGACCATTGCCACAACCGGTGATGGTGACCTGGCTGACCGTCACAACACCATGTCCACCAGGTCCACATCCCCAGACCAGGACTACTTGGCCTTGGTGTGGCTCTGCTTCCGCCTGCTGCAGTTGTTCTCCAGTTGTGTGGCCTTCTGGCTGGTGATTTCGGGCCTTCGGGAGCGGCGCGTAGGTGCCGGGGCCATAAATATCTGGGCCTTGCTCATCTGGTTCCTCTCTTTGCCCATAAGCCTCATCGTAGTCATAGTTGAGTTATATTACATCCAGTCCCACTTTCATTTCTCATACCACATGCCCCTCATAGATGCCTGCTTCGCTGCTCACGTCTGTCTCTCACTATACGTCGTCCAGTCTATCCAGAGCGTCCAGTCTATCGAGGGCCTCCAGTTTTTGCTTTATGGCCCTTTCACAGAGCGGGTCAACGCTGCCCTATCGTTCACCTACATTACATGTTTTCTTTATGGTGTAGAACTGTCCTGCTCGTGGAACTGCTACAAGCTCCAGGACCTCACCTGCGCTGTGTACACCACGCAGGGTGTGCTGAAGGTGCTGGAGAGCTTTGTGGCCTGTGTCATCTTAGCCTTCATCTCCAACACCTCCCGGCACCTGAAGGAGCCAGCTCACGAGTGGTGTCTAGCCATCTATTACATCTGCTTCGCCCAAGCGATCGTGGCCACGCTGCTGAACTGGGCAACTGGGAGTACAGGCTGCCCGTCCAGGTCGTGCTGACCCTGCTCTCCGTCCTCCTCTACTCCACTGCTTTGGTTCTCTGGTCGCTCTACCCAGTAAATGAGGAGATTGAGAGCAAGCCCGAGGGATTCTGGTACCTGTACATATTGGGGCTCACTCACTGCTCGAGTCGCAGGGACTATCGACTGCCTGTGGCCGTCCTGACAGCCATCAACCTGCTGATTTATGTGGCCGACCTGGTGATTGCAGCCCACTAGGTTTTTGTCAAGAACTGAGGATCAGCCCTCTTGTCAATGGAGGCTTCTACGCTAAGCTCTGATGTCGTCTTCCTGGGTCCCCTTCTCACATCCTTCCCCGTTTGTCTCTCTCTCTTTTCTGCTTCCTTCTCTCCATCTGCTCTTTGTCCTGTTTTATGTGTTTGCCCACACCCTGTTTTGTCTTTCTCTTGCTTCTCTCATCTTTTCTACATTTTCTGCCTTTGCCCCTTTTCTGATCAACCTTGGTTTTCTCGTCTCCTATGTCCTGACCCTTTTCCTGCTGATCCATCAAGATCAGACTTCTTCCTTGTCGGGAGCCACCGGGATGCACCCAGTCCGTGACAAGGTCATGGGACGAGAGAGGAACCTGCAAGGCAGCTCTTCCTCACATGGGGCTGCCCCGGGGGCCCAATATGTCCCCTCAGGAGCCGCAGGGATGAGGAAGGAACCTGCAAGGCAGCTCTTCCCCTCAAGGTTGTCCCAGGGGCCCGGTATGTCCCTTTCTTCCTTTTGTCTTACTGTTGTTGGGTTTTCTATTAATTTTTGGAAATATAATATATAGTAATAAGGCCTCACTGGAAAAGTCCAAGCCTTTTTGCAAATGCTGAAGATTGCTCTGGCTTAGGACACGACCATAAACATCAAGTCATAAAAGAAAAGGCCACAAGTATAGTTTGGCTGCTTGCTTAAAAGATTATAATGTTCTAGAATAGACAAGAGTAGAGGTATTTAGATTTAGAAGTAGATATACTGCTTTACTTTACTTGCTCCTTGGTTGAAAGGGTTTTCACTATTGCTATTTCCTTGCTGCTATTTGTTCATTGTTTCCCTTTCTTTAAACAACACAGGATTTTATGGGTATTTTTGTAAAATTAGAAAATGGGGTATATAGGATTTTAATAGAAGATTTATATTAACCAGCTTTACTGCCATTCTCTTACTATTAATAGAGGTGTTTTGCTGCTTTAGAGGTGTTTTTGCTGTTTAATAGTTAATCGTTGTAAATTGAGATTTTGTGGTTTCAGGTAAAGAAAAATATCAGGTTTTTCTCATGGTACTATTTTCAGAAATGTCAAACATGTTACTGTGACCTTTCCCATGTATTGTTTTATTGTCCAAAGAATTTGCACTATACCTGAGATTTGTGGAACATTGTTTTTGTTAGAGTGAGAATGTTAGGCCATTGAGGCAAGAAGACTATGTACGAGACATTTAAGTATAAACCCTGTAATCAGAAATGTTCTAGATGAATGCTTAGGGGAAATACATGGGAAAAAAAATATTGACGGAAGCACAAACCAATATCTGATGTAATATGTGGTGACTTAAGGGGGAGGTAACATTCATTCTATAAAAACTGAGCTATCCTAAAAATAAAAAAAAAGTTACCTCTTCTACACAACCGTCTGTGTGTGTGTCTGTCTGTCTGTCTTCTTCCTCACTGGCGCCACTCATACCGTGGGTATCCCTGGTCCTGCCGGGGCTGGACCTTGGCACTTCCTTCTCTGCCCACCACCCCCTCCCACCTCCTGAGGTGCTGACTTCACAGCACACACCTCTCTGTGTGGCTGTTCACACCCTGGACATCTGGAGGGGCCTCGTTACCAAAGCAAGTCTGTACCCCTGGCAGTGTCTTAGTTGGTGTGTGTGGGTGAGTTTGGGAGTGGGGTGGGTAACTAGGCATTGGGCCCCAATTATCTGAGTGGAGTGGGGGGTGTACTAGTGCCCTCCCTTCAATTAAAAAAAAAAAAAAAATCTCAAGAGGTCAATTATTTCCAGTGGGCAGAAGTCTTAAAACAGAGGTCCTGGTGTTCAGCTCCTCTGAGATTGGCTCCACCTGGTGTTCACCTCCTCTGAGATTGGCTCCAGAATTTTTGCAGACTCACTAAACACGCGCTGCCTAGAGTGTATCTTAGAGGAAGCCAGGTTAACGCCTTCCATCCTAACTACTCTCTAGGGAATCAGAAAAGGGAGCGGGTGAAGAACCCCAGGATCTTGAAGACACCCGTCTGCAGTGTTGGTTGAGGGGCAGCGATGTGGCCCTCCTGCCTCAGTGTTCAAAACAGCTTGTCCTGCCTCTGCAGGGAGAAGAGCATGGCCACTGCAGCCTTAAAGGCGATGTTAGGCTGAGATTTTTTTTTCTATCTTCTGATCAGGAGGGTAAAAAGTATTGGGTAACCCTGTACTTAAAAGGGGAAGTTTCTTTTCAGATTTTCGGGCAGGTGGTTTGTGGGGGTGGGGGTTGCTGCTTCCATTGTCAAAGCAACTGCAGTGCTTAAGTGTGAGGGGACACACACTTGTGTGTTTCTGAGTGCCAGTTGCTTTCTGCTGTTGTTTCTTGGTTCTCTGAGACTCAGGTATAATGTGATCTAGACCAGTGTATATAATTTTTAAAAATTCCCTGGAGCTTCTGGTTCCCATCAGTCCCTGATGTCAGTCATAGAGAAAAGGCTTGTCCCTTTGCCTATATCCACAATGTCCCCTTTTAATCTCAATATAACGATGAGAGAAGCAAAATAAAAAAATGAGAAAGACATTCACATATTCTAATTGCCCTAATTTTTCTAGAGTACAGAAGAGTCTAGCCAATTTCCACCTTCACCCAAATCTGTTTCTGGAAGTCCCTTCCACTGACTCCCCATCCACACCTGGATCAAAGCTTTGGGGTGTGGCTCGGTCTATGACACAAGACGTGGGGTCCCACCTCAATGCCCACATCCCGTCCCCCTAACTCTTAAAGGGGCCTCTCCAGGAAGGTGTGTCCTTGTGTGTGTGCATAGTGCACATGTGTGTGCATGCTGCGTGCCCATGTGCTCCCCTGTGCTGAGACGAGCAGCCCTTTGCAGTAGCTGGTGGCTGTGAAGGCCCCACAAGTCTCCTGTCCTCGATCACAGAGCCTCAGAGCCCAGCATCCTGGTGTCACCAGGGCCAGAGGGGCCAGGCAAGCAGAGCTGTGGGGGAGGGGAGGGGAAGGACCCCCACTGCTGCCCCTCACTCCTGGACTGGGATGAAGCCATGTGTTGTTCACCCAGGGGCAGGTAGGATGGAGCAGGGGGCACTCCCAGGAGGTAGTCTCTATGGCAGACAAATCTTAAGAAGCATTGAAATAAAATTAACATTTTAAGGAAAAACAAGAGAAATTTAAACACAAACTTTTGGTTAAATACTGCAGAGATCACATGAAATAAGCACTGATAAGTGTCCATTGAATGTGACATTTGAAAATCATTGACAGCCTTGCTTAGAGCTTTCTCATGAAGTCCTGAGGACAGAAGCCAATGTATTGGAGACAGAGAAAGAGAAGGAAAGACAGTAAATATAGGTTTCTCCTGGGGCAGCTAGTGCCTGTGAAGGGAAAGAGAGGGTCACAGCTGGAGAGGAGCCAAGGGTCAAGGGAACCTAGATGATAAGTTTGCAAAAGGCCATTTACTATTGCTTGACTTCAACCCAAAGGAACATCCAAATACTGACCCAAGGTCCAAAGGGGGAAAATATTTTTTAATGCCCAGAATATGATAAAATGTGAATCAGGGTGACAGTGTATGAAATCATTTATGTAAATAGTAAATATGCTAACTTGTTGTCAAACAAGTCTGAATGGTCCAACTGTTTTGGAGTCAAAACAGGAAATAAAGAGAAAAAGGGTAAAGGTTATTAATGTGAAGAAACTTGTGATTATCACTTCAGGGTTACTTACTTCATGAACCCAGTTCTTCTCTACAGTATATTGGACAGTAAATGCATGCGGCTATTTAATTATTTTTAATCATATCCTTTTGTTTTATTTATTTATTTATTTTAGCCAAGCCGTGCAGCATGTGGGATCTTAGTTCCCCAAACAGGGTCTGAACCTGTGCCCCCTGCAGTGGAAGTGCAGAGTCTTAACCACCAGAGAAGTCCTCTTATTTTTAACTAAATAAAATTAAATAGATTGAAACATGCAAGTCCTCAGTCTTACCAGCCACATTTCAAGCACCAGATACCCACTTGTTGGAGGCTACTGTATTGAACAAGGCAGGTATAGAATATTTCTATCTTTGCAGAAAGTTCTACTGGGGACTTCCCTGGTGGTTCAATGGTTAAAAATCCACCTTACAATGCAGGGAATGTGGGTTCAACCCCTGGTTGGGGAAATAAGATTCCACATGTCATGAAGCAACTAAGCCTGCATGCCATGACTACTGAGCCTATGTGCATCAACTAGAGACTCCATGCATCACAGCCAAAGGTCCCATGTGATGCAACTAAGACCCGATGAAGCCAAATAAGTGAATAAATAAATATTTTAAAAAGTTCTACTTGACTGCCCTGTTTCATATATTCCAAGGCTATATAGTTAGATGCATATATGTTTGGGCTTGTTATGTCTTCTTGTTCACTTTCTCATAAACTATTCATAAACTATCTCCTTGTTCCTTGTGATGTTTATTACCCCAAATTCTGTTTCTCAGAATTTAAATTTGCAATCTGGGCTTTAGATAATTTACATTTACCTAAAGTATCTTTTTCCACATTGTTTCCTTGCCATACTTGAACCTTACACAATCTACACAGATATTTCAGTGTTTTTGCTAATCGGGGTGATAAGGGAATAACAGAAAATAAGGTTTTGACAAAAAATTGGCCTACTGACTTTCCTGAAACAGTCCACTAAAAATTCATACAGGTTCATTCAGGTCAGTTTTGGGGGACCTCAGCCCCCTCCTCAACCCTTTGATGGATGGGACCCTGAGCTCACAGAGGTAGACACGGAGTCAGGTGGACTGACTGGGGTCAGTCCTGGGGTCAGTCCCTAGAGCGTTAGCCTGTGCTTCCCACAGGTCAGCGATTCCCCCAGAGAGCTGGCTGTGCAGGGGACACAGAGCTCGTGTTTGAGAAGCGCTACCTACATCAGGCGACTGTGCGGTGCAGCCACGGATGAGCCACTGGCCTAAGGGCTGAGCACCTCCAAGGGGACTCCGGTCACCAGTCCAGCCTCACCCCTACCGTCTCTCTGGGCTGCCTGTTCATGCAGAGAGAGGACATAGCCCCGCAGGACATGTCCTAAATAGCCCACTGCAGGGGCGAGGGGCTCCAGGTGAGGTTAAGAACCCAAGGGATTGAAATCCAAGGTCAAACCTTGGAGAAGGAAATGGCAACTCACTTCAGTATTCTTGCCTGGAGAATTCCATGGACACAGGAGCCTAGCAGACTACAGTCTATGGGGTCGCAACGAGTCAGACACGACCAAGCGACTAACAGTTTCATTTTCACTTTCATGACACCAAACAATTGTGCTTTTCACTCGGGGGGTGGAGAGGGGAGGGAGACGCTGCTTTACAACAACAATGCCTGCTATTTGTACCACTGAACCAGGTGACGTAGGTGGTACCACCTGGGAACCGGGTCTGGGAGCGTGGGGATGTGTGGCCTGACCTCTCAGGGTTCTCTCTTGCTCTGGCTCTAGGGTTTAGGGTCATGACCTCTGGTGTTACTATTATTATTATTTTAATGAACTTTGGAAGCTGTTGGGTTGGGTGGGGCTGCCCGTCTGGCTGTGAGTGGCCACCAGGGAGAGCCCTTGGTGATAGGTTGTTGCTGAACCATGAGAAGACACTGGGATTCTTGGCCCCCTGAGAAGAATTCAATCCTGGGCCAGAGATAAGGCTTGATTGCTCAGAGCTTTTGTGTAATAAAGTTTTATTAAAGTATAAAGGAGATAGAGAAAGCTTCTGACATAGGTATCAGAAGGGGG